>NC_090931.1:21922358-22545823 GCF_040938575.1 Ambystoma mexicanum
GGAGACAGTGTGCACCCTGAAGGTTTATCCTTACATCTGGGATCCCCTTTCACATGGTCAGTTGACCCACAAACATAACATTTCCCAAAAGTTTTGATGAATGGGGGCTTGTTTTGACCTCCATCTGATTTGGGTCCAATGGTACACTAGCCTGATTCGGTTTCCCTTGTGGTTTACCCGTATGTTGTTGTTTGGGGCCCTCTTTTGGATTGGAGGTATTTGAATTATCCTTGTTATCTTTCCTTGGCTGCTTTTCCTCATCCTTCTTCTGAGTTGCCCCAGAATTCTTGTGAGTAGCCCTGTTGGCAAACCACAAGTCAGCAGCCTTAGCTAACGTCTTTGGATCTATCTCCTTAGAATCAGCTAAGTTCTGTCTGAGCTCAGGAGAACAGGCATCATAAATTGACTCCAACATAACAAGATTTCTCATTCCCTCATAAGTGTTTACTTTGTAACCCTTAACCCACCCATCTAAGTTTTTCAAACATTCACATACCCAAGTAGCCCAAGGGGTACTGTCATGCTTTTTGAAGGTCCTAAACCTCCTAAGGTACTGGGAAGGGGTCTTCCCAAATCTAGCAATTAAAGCTAGCTTCAAACACTCATAATCCATCCTATCCACGCCCCCCCAACTCCATTACAACATCAGATGCAACAGTGGGTAGCCTAGAGAAGAGCCAAGGAAGCAACTGATTCCCTGTAATGTCTTGGATCCCATGGTTATATTCAAACATTGCCAACTAATCCAAAATATAAAGCTTAGCTTCATACATGCCAACAATTTATTTCGGCATACATGGGTCTCTTAGGACGGGAAGACCTAGAAGACTCTAGGAGAGAAGCATTCTCAATAGACAACTTTTTCATTTCTAAGGCATGGTTCATCTCCATTTCTCTGAGCTTAAGTTCTTGATGCTTTTGTTCAATTTGAGCATTTAAACATTCAAATTCCAATTAAAGCGTCATATTTTCTAGAGCAATTAATTCAGGACTGAGTGTAGGACCTGTAGGGGTCCCAGTGGACAAAGGTTGAGGTTGCTGAGCAGGCAGAGGAGCAGTGAGGCCTATATTTTGGGACCCACCTGCCTCATCTTACTCATCAATAACAGACACATTATCATCCTCATCATGTTCCACATTTGCTGAGGGGTCAGGCATTTCAGACCCACCCTCCAGACTTTGTTTCTCTAACAACCTTTCCATCAATTCAGACTTTTTGCCAGAGAGATTCCTATCTCCACACATATTTTTCAGATAATCCACAGTGTAACTAAGGAGGGTCTCCAGACTGTAGCTTTCCATATAAGACATGATTAATATAGTTTGTTAGTGATGTTTAGCCTTGTGGTTAGTTCATCCAAGGCAATAACAGCACTCTAAGTGTAATTACTTTACTTGATCTCACCACTGCCACCAGTGTTAGGCAGAATAATATGCAGTGCCCTTTGGGAACACCACACACAATTAAGACTACAAGTGACAGTACAAATTCACCTTTGGTACAAGCTTGTACTACACAGTAAAGTGGTAGCGATGGCTGAGCAGCCAGACTTATCTCAAGAGTAAAGTGAGCAATATCAATAGTTACACAAAGGGACAGCAATTACTATGTTTCAAACAAACACTGACTCAAGGTTTCTGAGTAAAGGAATATATATTTATTTACACATCAGTTATAACACATTTCACTATTATCAAGCAGTTGAAAAATCACAATCTTCGTACACTACACCACACCCAATGAATTCTGGACAAGTTAGGCTCTAAATGAAGTCTGAGCAAAATTGCACTCCAGCAATTAAAAAGGGAGGGAAAGACGAAGTTAGACAAAAGTTGAGCAGCACCAACAAGTAAGTAAGCAGGTCAATCTAGAAAAGGGAACTACGGTGAGGAAATCAAATCAAGAGGCCAGGGCCAAAGTGAATATACTAAAGTCTTTGCAGAGGATCACACAGTTCAGAGTAGTTTGCGGTTAAGTCTTTGCCAAGAGTTCAGAACGAAGTTGGTCGGACGAAAAGTTACTTTAAAGAATAGAGAAGGACAATCCCTCGGATTGGCAAAAGATTTCAAGCACTTTTACAGCAGTCGTACGGAATGAACAACCGGATTTGAACAGTACCTTAAATGGAGAAGAAGGTTGTAGCTGAGGCGGACGTTCCTGGCAGGTCCTGCAAGCACACGGTTCCTGAAGCGACTGTCAGACTGACATGAAGTAGGAAGACTGGAGGGTCCTGCACTGCCCAGGGAAGAAACCAGCAGCAGACGAAGCAACGAATAAAAAGGCACGCTCCTTAAAACCCAAGCCGTGTCGAAACCGCCTAGCTATCCCGTTCACTGTAGCTGTGCACAGCAAATCCGACCAGAGAAGGGAGGCCTGGCTTGCAGTTTGGTGAACTGATTGGTGCCACCAGCTCAAGGGAAGAAGATTCCTTACAAATCTTCTCTGTCTTCGAAGTTTGGAGATTCGGACCCGCAGCAGGACTTCACCGGGTGGTTCAGTCGTGGTAGAGGTCCTCTTCTGTCAGCTTCTCTTCAGTTCGCTTGATCCAGTGGCGACTCTACCTTCTCAGTCCCAGAGACCTGCTTTTTATGCAGTTTTTCCCCCATTCACACAGACTGGCTGTCAATCACACATCAGGGTGGCTGTCCCGGCGGGACAGTCACCACAGCCAATCATACCAAGTGCGACATGGGTCTCCAAGGAGACCATGTGCAGGGAGTCTCAAACACCTCCCTCACATCCTGTCCCCGTAAGACATTCAGGCGCCTAAGGAGGGCTTCTGTGCAGAAGCCCGCAAAAGTTCGGCGAACAAAGGAATCAAACCTGGTTTGGCGCGCAGAGTAAAACACGAGAAAGACTTTTGCAAAAAGAAACGGTGAATAAACCCAGCCGGAACCAAATAAATGTAATTGTGGTCCAGCAGATTTAAGTTTGAGGCTACTAAGATAGCCTAAAACAGTACTAGGGCTATTTAAATAAACCGCAGTAGGAAAAATATGGTAGATACCACTGCCACCAGTCAAATCTTAATGAAAAGGGAACAAAATAATGTTCCATGAGAAACAGACAAAAAGGGATAACTATTAACCCTTTCCAGAACTCTATGTAATATAGTTTGTACTGGGTCTGTGGATTTAAAAAGAATAATAACATCAATGGCAAGTTTACTTGTTCTGGGAGACAGTAGTCAGTCCTAGAAAATGGAGTTTGAAGTGGGAAGTCTGAAATAGACAACCCTGTGTCACTGCACTGAAGGTGCTGTGTAACAAACAGTAAAAAGATGATGCCAATGGAGTAGGCGAAGCTCCACAGTCTATGAACACAAAAATGTTAAACGCACACAGCAATACACATGCAAGAGTGGGAAAAAAAAGGCTCACACTCTTACCAGGTGAAAAAAATAAATCATAGAAATCCAGCAAAGCTGCTCAGGGACTCAGTAATTAAGGGAAATTGGCCATTCTGAAGAATTCTCCCTAACAATGGCAGGGCTGAGTCAGGCGCTCTCCTGGTTGTCCTTTGTTATGTAGGGACTGTCAGCAGGTTGATGGCAGGAGTACTGAGGCAGGCACTCCCCTGGTTGCCCTGTGTTGTGTTGGTACTGGGCAGCAGGTGATGTTGGGAGTACTGAGGCAGGCACTCCCCTGGTTCCCTGTGTTGTGTTGGGACTGTGCAGCAGGTGATGGTGGGAGTACTGAGGCAGGCACTCCCCTGGTTCCCTGTGTTGTGTTGAGACTGTGCAGCAGTTGATGCTGGGAGGGCTGAGGCAGGCACTCCCCAGGTTGCCCTGTGTTGTATTGGGACTGTGCCTCGGGTGATGGTGGGAGTACTGAGGCAGGCACTCCCCTGGTTGCCCTGTGTTATGTAGGGACTGTGCAGCAGGTGATGGTGGGAGTACTGGGGCAGGCACTCCCCTGGTTGCCCTGTGTTGTGTTGGGACTGTGCAGCAGGTGATGTTGGGAGTAATGAGGTAGGCACTCCCCTGGTTGCCCTGTGTTGTGTTGGGAATGTGCAGCAGGTAATGGTGGGAGTACTGAGGCGGGCGCTCTCCTGGTTGCCCTGTGTTGTGTTGAGACTGTGCAGCAGGTTATGGTGGGAGTACTGAGGCAGGCACTCCTGTGGTTGCCCTGTGTTGTGTTGGGACTGTGCAGTGGGTGATGGTGGGAGTACTGAGGCAGGCACTCCCCTGGTTGCCCTGTGTTTTGTTGGGGCTGGGCAGCAGGTGATGGTGGGAGTACTGAGGCAGGAGCTCCCCTGGTTGCCCTGTGCTGTGTTGGGACTGTGCAGCAGGTGATGGTGGGAGTACTGAGGCAGGCACTCTCCTGGTTGCCCTGTATTGTGTTGGGACTGTGCAGCGGGTGATGGTGGGACAACTGAGGCAGGTGTTCCCCTGGTTGCCATATGTTGTTTTGGGACTGTGCAGCAGGTGATGGTGGGAGTACTGAGGCATTTGCTCCCCTGGTTGCCCTGTGTTGTGTTGGGACTGTGCAGCAGGTGATGGTGGGAGTACTGAGGCAGGCGAGCCCCTGGTTGCCCTGTGTTATGTAGGAACTGTGCAGCGGTTGATGGTGGGAGTACTGAGGCAGGCGCTCTCCTGGTTGCCCTGTGTTGTGTTGGGACTGTGCAGTGGGTGACGGTGGGATAACTGAGGCAGGTGCTCCTCTGATTGCCCTGTGTTGTGTTGGGACTGTGCAGCGAGTGACAGTGGGAGCACCGAGGCAGGCGCTCCCCTGGTTGCCCTGTGTTGTGTTTGGACTTTGCCACAGGTGACGGTGTGAGTACTGAGGCAGACGCTCCCCTGGTTGCCCTGTGTTGTGCTGGGACTGTGCAGCAGGTGATGGTGGGAGTACTGAGGCAGGCGCTCCCCTGGTTGCCCTGTGTTATGTAGGGACTGTGCAGCGGGTGATGGTGGGAGTACTGAGGCAGGGACTCCCCTGGTTGCCCTGTGTTGTGCTGGGACTGTGCAGCAGGTGATGGTGGGAGTACTGAGGCAGGCGCTACCCTGGTTGCCCTGTGCTGTGTTGGGACTGTGCAGCAGGTGATGGTGGGAGTACTGAGGCAGGCACTCTCCTGGTTTCCCTGTGTTGTGTTGGGACTGTGCAGCGAGTGACACAGGGAGTACCAAGGCAGGAGCTCCCCTGATTGCTCTGTGTTGTGTTGGGACTGTGCCACAGGTGACGGTGTGAGTACTGAGGCAGGTGCTCCCCTGGTTGCCCTGTGTTGTGTTGGGACTGTGCAGCAGGTGATGGTGGGAGTACTGAGGCAGGCGCTCCCCTGGTTGCCCTGTGTTATGTAAGAACTGCGCAGCGGGTGATGGTGGGAGTACTGAGGCAGGCACTCCCCTGGTTGCCCTGTGTTGTGTTGGGACTGTGCAGCAGGTGATGGTGGGAGTACTGAGCAGGTGCTCCCCTGGTTGCCCTGTGTTGTGTTAGGACTGTGCAGTGGGTGATGGTGGGAGTACTGAGGCAGGCGCTCTCCTGGTTGCCCTGTGTTGTGTTGGGACTGTGCAGCGGGTTACGGTGGGATAACTGAGGCAGGTGCTCTCCTGGTTGCCCTGTGTTGTGTTGGGACTGTGCAGCAGGTGTTGGTGGGAGTACTGAAGCAGGCGCTCCCCTGGTTGCCCTGTGTTGTGTTGGGAATGAGCAGCAGGTAATGTTGGGAGTACTGAAGCAGGCGCTCCCCTGGTTGCCCTGTGTTGTGTTGGGACTGTGCAGCAGGTGATGGTGGGAGTACTGATGCAGGCGCTCCCCTGGTTGCCCTGTTTTGTGCTGGGACTGTGCAGCAGGTGATGGTGGGAGTACTGAGGGAGGCGCTCCCCTGGTTGCCCTGTGTTGTGATGGGACTGTGCAGCAGGGGATGGTGGGAGTACTGAGGCAGGCACTACCCTGGTTGCCCTGTGTTGTGTTGGGACTGTGCAGCAGGTGATGGTGGGAGTACTGAGGCAGGCACTCCCCTGGTTGCCCTGTGTTATGTAGGGACTGTGCAGCAGCTGATGGTGGGAGTACTGAGGCAGGCGCTCCTCTGGTTGCCTTGTGTTGGGACTGTGCAGCAGGTGATGGTGGGAGTACTGAGGCAGGCGCTCCCATGGTTGCCCTGTGTTATGTAGGGACTGTGCAGCGGGTGATGGTGGGAGTACTGAGGCAGGCACTCCCATGGTTGCCCTGTGTTATGTAGGGACTGTGCAGCAGGTGACGGTGGGAGCATTGAGGCAGGCGCTCCCCTCATTGCCCTGTGTTGTGTTGAGACTGTGCAGCAGGTGACGGTAGGAGCACAGAGGCAGGCGCTCCTCTCATTGCCCTGTGTTGTGTTGGGACTGTGCAGCAGTTGACGGTGGGATAACTGAGGCAGGCACTCTCCTGGTTGCCCTGTGTTGGGTTGGGACTGTGCAGCGGGTGACGGTGGGATAACTGAGGCAGGCACTCCCCTCATTGCCCTGTGTTTTGTTGAGACTGTGCAGCAGGTGATGGTGGGAGTACTGAGGCAGGCACTCCCCTGGTTGCCCTGTGTTGTGTTGGGACTGTGCAGCAGGTGATGGTGGGAGTACTGAGGCAGGCACTCCCCTGGTTGCCCTGTGTTGTGTTGGGACTGTGCAGCAGGTGATGGTGGGAGTACTGAGGCAGGCACTCCCCTCATTGCCCTGTGTTGTGTTGTGACTGTGCAGCAGGTGATGGTGGGAGTACTGAGGCAGGCGCTCCCCTGAGCTGCCCATGAAGGGTGACTTGGCTTTATTGCAATCGTCCCCAGAGCACAATGTGATGCTTTTCTGTTGGTTTGGGTTTGGCTGTGTGTATGTCATGTGAGTGCCCGGACCCCTGTCTTGGCATGCGTTTCACACCATAGAGTCTGCATGCTCCGGCTTGGACTGTAGTTTAGCCTGTATTGCAGTGCACGCTATTGCTTCATTCCTTGTAAGTCTTGGTGTCATTGAGTCGAACCCCCGCCCCTCCACCCCCCTCCGTTGGTCTGCCTTTCTGCAGAGTTCGTGCAAATGGTTCACTCTTGCCCTGATTGAGTGGTGCTGCTTGCAGGCGCGGGCATAAATGCCAGGCGCATGGTCTCATCTGGGTTTTTGTGTGTAAATGTCTCTTTGCATCTTGTCCGCACTCTGCCCCATGTTGCTTTCTCTGTTCGGGTCACATGTGCACTTGTCACCCATCTCTGTCTGCCTCCCTTTCTTTCTAGCTCCCTTTTTTTCTTTCTCTCTCTCTGTCTCTCATTTTCTCTGTCTCTTTCTCTCTCTCTCTTTTTCTCTCCCTTTCTTTCTCTCTCTCTCTCTCTCTCTCTCTTTCTCTCGCTCTCTCCCTGCCTCTCTTTTTTTCTCTCTGACTTTGAGTATTAGCGCCATGCAGAAGTAATGGTAATGCTGGCATCATGCTTATCAGATAGCACGATCCTCTGCGATGCTATCTCGGCTCTTCAATCAAGGACTCTCCCATGTATGCCTTTGTTGATGGCTGCATGTTGCTCTGCTCGTGTTTTACTCTAAGCGTGTCTTTTTTTTAGAGAGATGACACCCAATCTGTATAAGTTAGAGACTCATTTATTGTCTAGGTTTGGTAACGTGGACGGAACGGCAGGCTCATCTCCGCAAGGTCGTGGATCATTGGTTAGTTGCAACACAGCGAAAATACAATATCACACAATGATAAAAGGGACTGTCCAGTCAAGGTTGTATACAAATATCTACGTTATTAGTAACACAACAGACAGTTCTAGCATACTAAGAAATGCAACCCACCCTGTAACGGAACACAGAGGACAGACAGTTTCAAAGAAGGAAAAGGGATGCACTCTGGATACTGACAGGAGGGTAGTCGGTAAAGCAATCAGTCTTAACTGTTCAAGGTTATTTGGTTTCAGAACCAAGGGAGCAAGGGGTCGTAAATGTCGCTAGGAGATTTTGAAGAAGGACCAGGGGGACAGAACCACAATGTACCGGGTGCTTGAGATGATCTTGATGCTTGACAGCGTCGATGCAATTCCAGGATGCTTTGCAGCTCCTGCGACAGAGTTCAAGATGGGAGACAGCTGCGGGTATCAGACGGCAGGCAGTTCGGTAAGAGAGGCTAGACGGACAGCTGCAGGCTGGCCTACACAGTGGCTCAGGGCAAGGATCATTGTCTCTGTGCTGGTTGGCGGATCTGGAATGCTGGTTGAGGCACCTCGGACTGCTTGAGTGACTGCAACGTGACAACAATCAGTGGTGTAGCCGGTTGCGATTCGAGGGCTCAACTGCCTCGAAAATGTCCTTAAATGATGGACGCCGGTTGATGCTTGTTATGGCTCTCCTCCTAGCTTCTTCGCTGGGCTCGTGTTATCCTTTAAGACGGGCAGTCCAAAGCTGAGGAGAGTGTTTGCAGGAAACGGCCTTGCCTTTAGTTCAGAGACTCTCTGGCAGTTCCTACCAAGGAAGTTTTCTGCCAGAACCTAGCAGAGGATGCTGTGTGCTTGCTGGGTACAGGTTCTGGAGCTGCTGGACAGGTCCTGGGACGTTGCTATCTCCCTCTGTTCCCTGGGAGATGTTTAGGGGAGGGATCTTGCTTCCTTCTTGGAAATCCTGCCCTTCCTTCTCTGGGGAAGTTGTAAGGCAGACTGTACCTTCAGCCAGGGTCCAAATGAGTCCTTCTTCTTTTTTGTTTTATTAATACTTGAATTTAATCATAAGATAATGATTTTTACAAGGTTTAGAGAACCGAACAGAGCCACCCAGATTCGTCCTCTTGAGGTAGCTACTTCATCGTTTGTGGTCCACTGGCTAAATATCCATGCAGTCTAGCCAAAAATGTACGTGGTTTCTTAGACTGAGCCATTTTCCATCGTCTCGTTTGTGGATTGAATTGTCATTTTTAACGCCAGATCTATAAGTTTCACCGCAGCTATGGTCCATCTTCTGGTTTCCCCAGATATCAGTCTGTTCCAAATGGACTCCAAGTCTGCCGTTCGAGGATCAATAAGTAATGGTACCAATTAGACACAACGATTCTGGATTGTCTCTGGGCACAACAGCACAAGATGTTTGAGTGTTTCTGGGGAGTCCGTTTTTTTGCACAGACGGCATCCAGTTTCAGGCGATGCTGATCTAATTGATGTAATGTCTCGGGTTAGGAACAAATTAAGTCTAGCTTTCATGAATAGGGTCTGCAATACTTTATTTGGGAACTTAATGCAATCATTTTGCGGTTCTTTGACTTTGTTAAAAGTCGAAGGAAGGTGGGTCAGCAGTTGGTTTGCACTTGCTTTCTCGATAGTGGCAATCCAGTCATTCAATTCCATCTTATTTTTTACTCTCTGTGGATTGTGCCTCAGGTCTTCCTCTGAACATGCCACCTCGTTCCGTATTTCTTTTTGATGTGCGACCCATGTTTGTAGACCCTTACATTTTTCGCTCCTCAGTTCTTCCGTGATGATGTCGTAGATAGGTAAAGAATCTGCTACTAGAATTTTCCGATACAGTAGGATCGCATTTTGTTCAACTAGGCTTGCAAAGGAAACTAGCCCCAGTTCCCGTCTGATTGCTGCCATTTGTGTAGATTTTGGTAGTCCCAAAACAGCCTTCCAGATGTATCCCTCGAGTTTGTTCCAGATGGTTAGAGGCATATTAACAGAAGCATCCATCCCATAGATTAATGCTGGAACAACTTTTGTTCTGTAAAATTGGATTGCTGGTAGAAGTGAAAATTTACCATATTTGTTGTTGACTAACTTGGTCTGAGATGTCAGCCGCTTCGTTTTCTCCCACAGTGAGTCTTGCATTGAACTTCCTCTGGCCGAACTGTCGAATGTGACTCCTAAGTATTTGAAGTTTTTTAATACTTCCACTTTTGTTTTGTCCAGATACCTGTTTTGGTTTTTGTTGTTCTTTTTTGCCCTGTTTGGCTAATACAAGGATTTTCGTTTTTGTTTTATTAATTTCTAGATTATTTTCTTCCATGTATCTGGCCAGGTTGTCCAATTTTCTTTGCAGCCCAAGCTGAGTTTGATCGATCAATATCACATTGTCAGCGTACATCAATCTTGAGATGGGTGCAAGCCCTATTTTCGGGGAGAAAGCCCTTGTTTTAGTTTCCCATTGTTGGTAATCGCCTAAAAAAGAAATAAACAGTACTGGCGCCAAAGGTCATCCCTGTTTGACTCCCCTGTACACCAGAATTTCATCAGAAAGGGTACCTTGTCTGTTGAGTTTCATCCTGATTTGCGTGTCCACATGGAGGGCAATGATTGGTTCAAGATCTCTTTTGGACAATTCCAGTTTTCAAGTTTGGCCCACAGTTTTGCTCGATCAATTTTCTTAAAAGCTTTTGACAGATCTACAAAAGCAAGGTATATTTTCGGAGCACCTTCCTTCACTTTGAGCTTTAGGATGCTGAGTAGCAAGATGTTAACGGCCGTACTGCCCTGTTTCTGGAAACCCATTTGGAAATGATCATTGCATGGAGCATTTTTGTACCACTTTCTAAAGAGTCCAAGCAGGCAGGAGGCGTAGATCTTCCTTATGATGTCTAAAAGGGCTATGGGCCTGTAGCTCTCCTGGTTTTCCCTGCTTCCTTTCTTGAAGATAGGTACTATGATGGCCCTTGACCATGTTTCTGGGATCGATTTTGATCTAGCGCAGTGGTTAAAGATTTTACTGATCACTGCTGCCCACTCTTTCGGTGCTTGTTTCAGATCTATATTGGTCAGGCCGTCAGGGCCCGGCGCTCTTGAATTTTTAAGTGTGATGATCAATTTTTCAATCTCATCACTGTTCATCACATCTGCCCAAGGAGTGGTAGAATCCCGTATTTTGATTGGTTGACTACTATTAGGGAGGTCAAAGAGCATCTTAAAATGCAATGTCCATTTGGCTTCCGAAACAGAATTTGATATCTCGGTTTCAGATTGAGTTGACATCGTTTTGATCAAAGACCAAAATTCTCTGGATTTTTTGGTGCTAAATCTTTGCAGCATTTCTTCCGAATCATGTTGGTAAAGTGCTGCTCTTTGATGTTTTATCCGTTTGGAGTATACTCTTGCTTCCTCTTCCCAGTGACGCCATGCTTCGGGAGTATTCCTTTTCCATGCAATTCGCTTCAGTTTGCGCATGGCTTTCCGTTTTTCTACCACCAAATTGTCATACACATGTTTCGGTTTTTCTGTTTGCTTTTTCTGTGTAGTAGCTGTTGCTCTGTGGGCCAGCAGAAGAGGGAGATAGTTTGGTCTTGTGTAGCCATCCGATTGTGTTGCAAGAAAATCCTCGTTGTTATAGTTGGCATTTATCTTTATAACGTCTTTTGTAGTGAGGCTAAGCCTTGACTGCTGATTGTTTATGGCAATATCATATTTGTATAACTGTTTGGGTATATGTTTACCTTGCCAAACACAGATGAGAAGATTATGGTCGCTATGCACAGTTGTCTGTACATCAAAAGCTTTTATAATCGGGAGCAGACCTTAACTTACATAAATATGGTCCATTGTGGCTTTGGCGTTTAACCGTTCCCACGTCGGGATAGTGTTTTGCTCTGGGAACAGGGATGTTATATTGTGCAAATTTCTTGGATTTGTTACAGTCGTCCAGGCCTTGCCTCTTTCTACTGTTTGTCCTTGTGGGAACGGGTTCAATGGATCGTATGTGATTTTGCTGCACTTTGCATTCAGATCCCCGCAAATTATAATGTCAATTTTTTCATCTGTCTCGTAGATTTTATCAATTATTGCCTCGATGTGCGAGCAGAACGCTTTAGTTGTCGTGCATTGGGGGTTCCAGTAAACATTTATGACCACCAAATGGGTTTGGTGGGCTGCTTCTTCGCTGGGAGTTTTTCAAGTCCAATTTAGCAGGACAGCCAAGATCCCATATGATTTTTCCAGGGTTGCCAACATGGTGAAACCCGAGCCTATTCTAATTGCGGTCAATAGCCCCGCCGAGGGGCGCCCCAAGAAACCTTTCGTTGCCGGTGATATTTCTACTGTGAAGCCATCAAGGGATGGTTTGTCTCCCAACCAGGTTTACTGTAAACACAGAATATCAAATTGTCCCAGGTCGACGTCTCCTGTCATCATTAAATAAGTGTGTCCTCTGCTGTTCCAGGAGTCTTTCTTCTTACTATTTTCCAAGTCATCGGATGTTCTGCCAAAAGAGGGGCTCAACCCTCTTTTAAAGCCAAATGGGCCCCAGCGATTGGTGCAGGCTAAGCCTACCTTAATGCGCCAGTCCTGGGTCCCCACCAACATTCTTCTGTTATGTGTGAGGTCATAACCAGAGTGCTTTGCAACAGGAAAGTCAACGGGGTGAAAACATGTATTATTAAGACCCACCCATCTTCCTGTCTGTTGTGGATCAACGGGTCTCTCTGGATAATTGAGCTCTCTGTGGCTCCTTGTAAAAGCACAGGTCTCCCATGAAGTTATGGCGAGAACAGACTTTCTTTCCCCATCAAATCACATACTCATACCTTCCTGAATGGGGTGCTCCTGCAGGGATGACCACTGTACACAGTTGTCCTAGACATGACAATCAATGCCCTTTATGCTAAGGGGAGGGAGCTGCCTTCAAGTTGACACAGATTCATCTCAAAAGGCTGTTGGGTTTCCTGTCCCCTTTTTCAGTCCTGTAACCAGGCCTCCCGCAGGCCTGCCTCAATTAACTCTCATCACTATGCGATGCCACTGGCAGACTGACAATGGGCAAGGCAGATCCATGGAGCCTTTGATATTTAATTAGGCCTTCCAAGGCAGGAGAAAGGTTTTGCCCTCCCCATTTCAGGTGCCTTCATGTGCTCCTGGGTGCCATATTCCAGGTCTATGGTTTTTTCGTGTGGAGAGCATAGGGAATTGTGTGCAGATTAGCCCATCATTCAATGTCTTTACAATAAATCAAGAATGCCCAGGCTAGTGCCCACCCGCCTTGAGGATGGTTGACTTCATAACAACTTCCTTGTCCACACTTGTTGGGTGCATGGATTTTATGGTGTCAGTGATGGGATACTTATTTTTTTAACAGCTGCATTTCTTTTGGAATCTTCAGTTAGCTCTCCCTGTGTGTGTTGTTTCGCTGCTAGTTGTTGGGCAATGGTTTGTGTTGTTGATTGTCATTTCATGGTTTTCTGGATGCCTGTAGTCAACACTCAGTGATGTATCAGCATTTCTATGGAGTTCTGCTCGGTGTTTCTGCAATGTTGCTATTGTGGTGTTTGTATCACTTGCACAGTTATACTCTGTAATCATTGTATTTATATTCTATTTATTGGTCATCCTGTAAAGTGCTCAGAAGCTCATGCACACGGCAAATTAAAAACACGAAGACTTCTTTTAAAAGTGACTCTCATTAATGTGCTTTCTTAGCCAATCAAAATGTTTTTAAACCATGCTAAACACGGGCACCAAAAACTCTACAGCAGACTTTCATAAAGCACATCTTTGTTAAATGCTTGAGAAACGTATTTGCCACCAGCAGGTCACTTAAACTCCAGGCAGCGCTATGTTTGAACGTGGGCAATGACACGCAGTTTGCTCATTCAGGCCCTTCACTCATCAGCAGGAAACGATATTCTTGTTCCCCATTAATGCTTTATTCCATCGATGTATCCCTTTTCTACATGTATCACATTGGATGCACATTTAGACCACTTCTGGCTCCCCATCCTGCACCCAGTTCTACAGACCAAACCCCCTGTCCTTTGCAAGCCTGCTTTGGTGTAGTTTGCAATGCACGCTCTATTAGCCGCTTTGAAACGCTTGTTTAAGTGTATAGGTGCTATATACATGACCAGTAAATATATTATTATTATGATTATTATTATTATAAGTCTGATGACTGTTGTGTTTAGTGCCTCATATGCTGCCACAAAGCAGGACTCTGCTTCGGGGTGCCAGGTGTGGTACACGAAAACACACAACCACTGAGGGGCTCATTATATACTCGATGCTACTTGCAAGCAGGAGCCCACCCAGCATTTACACCCTAGTGTTCATGGCCCCCCTGGATTTGGAATGGTATCTTATTAGCCCTATGAATGAGGCATTGGGGCTCCCCCTACCCATTTATTTTCCAATGACGGACCCCCTACATCACACTTTAAAGCGCTCACACAGCAGAAGGCACTCAATCCAGGCCCTTCAGGTTAATGCTCGTGAGAAATAACACACTGCTTGCAGGTGACACTTTGCAGACGGAGCTCTACAATGGATTACCAGGTGTAAGTGCGAGATGGACTCCCTTGCAATATTTTGGTTTTACGCCTGCATGAAAATCTCATGCAGTCAGAACACCGTGTGCACTTCTCAGACGGAGGAGGAAAGTTAAGCAGACATGAGACTTCCGCTTTGCTACGGAGAAAGAGCGCAAAATGAAAGCCTAAAGGCACATTTGCGCTATCATTTCCTGAATCACTCGTTCTAAAGTGACCCACCTTTGGGTCATTACAGATTAGTTGTAATCTGTCCACGCTTGGACTGACCTATACAGCAGTGTGCTATGGGTTGGCCCAGTAGGCTGCTGTTGACTAGTTTTATGGGACACAGTGGGCTAGCTCAGTGAGTAAGTGCACTGAACAGCTGCTACTCTTGACCAAGATTACTTATTCAACGCGCTTTAAGTACACTTTATGCCTGAATGTTTACCAAAAATGAGCCCTGATTTACTACTCAAGTTTATCACGAAACCTGTCTAAGTGTGATTCTCGATTCTGGTCCACTTTTTAGTCGACATCTGGCCTTTCTCTTTTGTCCCAGTCCAACGCTGCTGGGATATTGAGGGTTATTTTCTATATTCTAGTCCCCTGGCCTCTGACTTTAATTGTTAAAAATTCATATTTGAAGAGCTTTTTTATTTTATTTATTTATTTATATACAGGCGGAACAATGCTCTTTCGATGACGAACGTACAATAGATAAGAAATCAGATTTGATGGGAAGCAGTGAGCGCCTTACAATGGGGGTGAGTTTGAGAGACATTCTGACCAGGTTGTGGAGGGGAGTAAATGCAACAGTCACTGGGGACAATGTGTAAATGGACATACATAGCTTAAGGACTATCAACATTAGATGTTTTTATGTGCAGGTTTGGAAATTGATATTGATATTTTATTCATATCGCACTCGTAGACAAGTGTTTCAGATTCAGAGCGGTAGGTGGTACGGCCAGCTTTGCTCGGGATGTGACCATGATGGGTGAAGTGCTAAAATGGAGGCAGATGAAGTGAGGGACAGAAGAAGATTAGAGGCAAGGGAAAAATGATGGCTAGCAGGCAGATGAGAGGTAGGTTAAGAGGGCAACTCGGAGGCGAGGAGGTAGGCTTTTAGTTTGGTTTTGAACAAATCAGTGTGGACTGTTTCTCGGATGTCCGGGGGGAATAAGTGGAGCAAGAAGAGAGACAGTGAGGAAGCGAGAGGAAGCACAGGATGAGAGAGGAAGCACAGGATGAGAGAGGAAGCACAGGATGAGAGAGGAAGCACAGGATGAGAGAGGAAGCACAGGATGAGAGAGGAGAGAGGAAGTACAGGATGAGAGAGGAGCCACAAGGGTAGTTGAGGAGGCAGAGCGGAGATTAAGCAAAGGCTTGTAGAGATGGATTGAGGAGGATAGATTTATGAACCAGGAGAAGACGTTTTAATCTGCCCCTGTTTTGCATCGTCAGCCATCCAGTCTGTTGACAGTATGAGGAAGTAGGTTGGTGATGGAGTTCAAGGAGTCCTGGTAGTGAAGTTAATGATCTTGTCAGACGGACAGAAAGCATACATGGGGAGGAGGCTGGCACAGTAGTCCAGCTACAGAGGACAAGAGTGACTAGGAGATGCTAGGCAGTGTTGAAAGGACGGAGGTGCATGAGTTTCCAAATATTTAGGGGGTTGAGGTGAACTGTTGTTCCAATTTTGGAAATGAAAGTAGAGAAGGTGTGAGAAGGGTCATAGATGATGCTGAGGTTTCTAGCTGAAGAAGAGTAGGGGAGTGTCAGGTGGAATTGTATAGGCAGAGCAAGAGATGGGGGAGAGTATTTGGCAGGGAAGAAGAGCACCTCTGTTTTGGTAGTGGTAGAACCCAAAGGAAGAGATGAGTGCCCAAGAGCAGAGGCGTAGAGTGTAAAGAGGAGCGGACCTGAGACTGAGCATTGTGTGCTTAGCATGTGTTGATCACTTGCAAGTATTTTGATATTCTGTCGCCTGTGTTCAGTATCTTCAGTAAATTTTGGCTGACTCGATAAAATTCAGAATTACAGAAAATGCTGTGACTCATCAAGGCTGAGACATCTGCTATTACATGTAAATATGCAGTGTGTCGTGTCTACCAACGATGAGCGCGCGGGTCTGTCATAGTGGGCGTCCACCCCAGACTCCAGCTGTTGCAAATCTGAGTGGTGCAGCGACTACAGTTTGGGTCTGGGAATGACAGCTTTGCGCCATACTCACTCCTCTGTCACTGGCTCGGTCATTCCTCATCTCCAAAGCATGTCTATTGCCATGTGGGGCGTGTTGGGGCGTGAGTGCGCCCATCGAGCTGTGGGCAATTTCTTGTCTGGGGTGCTTCTCCTATTGGGGGTGTGGGGGAGTGACTGACCAGTCGAGCTACGTAATTTACAGTGATACACATGTTTTCTTTGGTGTAGTCATAGGAAGCTGTTATCACGCAGCAGAGAACACCTCAGCACTCGCCTCCATCCCTGATCTGAGCCACCTCACTATTGCGACGATCTTCTTCAACTGTGGCATTTAATATTTTGCATGTCTGACATTGTCTATTGCTCACCTTTAAACTGCTAAAGAACAGCACACGTGCTCTTTATGGAGACGCCTGGTGTTTGCCTGATAAAAAAGAAATACCTGCTTTGGGGCGAGGGGTGGGTGCAGGGGGTTTAATTGGCATTCAAAATACGAAGAGAGGGCATGAAGGCAGAGGAAGACAATGCCAATCTAATTTTTAGTAAATGTGGGTGTAGCTGCCCCCCAGGGGGCTGTCCGTGATGACACAAAATCACTGCACTTTGAAGAGACACTTCAAGACGTTCAAGAGTTTTTATTTATTTGTGTGGGGTCTAGGGTGACCCTTTCCCTCTCGTCTGGTGTTGACTCTACTCCCTAACCCAGGCACCCATAACCCCTGGTTAGTGCTACCTAATGTTGACCCCTGCTGTCTCAGAGCAGTCTCATGCTACAGGTGGCAGTCCAAGACGCTGGATGTCTAATCTCCCTCAGGCACTGCCTACCTGCACCCTACTCTGTCCCAGTGTTCGTGTTCCTAAGGAAATCGGGATTTTGATTTGCACTTTGTCTGTCTATTGCAGACTGATAATCGTACCACGCACGCCTCCCCACTGCTACTGCTACTCCTGCAGTCCTCCTTCTTACTGCACCAGCAATCTTTAATCTGTCCTATGTTTCACCCCTTCTAATTCTCGCCTCCACTCTCTCCCCCACTTTACTTCACTGCTCCCCTCCCCTACTCCTTGCCTCCTCCCGACTACTGCTCCCACTACTTCAATCCTCCTCCCACTCCCACTCTCCTCTTACCAACTAAACACCCTCCCTTCATTCTGTAACATTCAAGTCACATTTTTACACAAACCTCCCTACTCACTCGCCAGACAAACACACACACTCACACTTCAGAACCACTGCCACTGTAAGCCAATAGCTCACCTGTTCCACAAGCTGCCACTCCCTCCTTCCTCCCTCTTGCCGCTCCCTCCTGCCACTCCCTCCTCCCTCCCTCTTGCCGCTCCCTCCTCCCTTCTGCTGCTCCCTCCTTCCTCCTGCCGCTCCCTCCTTCCTCCCTCTTGCCGCTCCCTCCTGCCTCCCTCTTGCCGCTCCCTCCTGCCGCTCCCTCCTTCCTCCTGCCGCTCCCTCCTTCCTCCATCTTGCCGCTCCCTCCTGCCGCTCCTTCCTTCCTACTGCCGCTCCCTCCTTGCTCCTGCTCGTCTCTTGGTCGGCCGTCACCTCCACCTCTGCCATCATCTGAAAACCCCAAACTTCCTGTTTCCTGGCACTGTTTATTTTTCCCTCTCTTGCCAAAGATTGGATGGCTTTCCCTGGCCGATCTGGCCATGTCTCTCCGCCCGAGGAGTGTGCTTATGGTGGAAAGTAATAAGTAGTGGGCTAAGCCCCATCCACTTCTTCCATACTGGCTTCCTGTGTTCCAGAGATGGCGGCCTGGGATGGTCAGTGTCCATGTTTGGGTTCTGGGATCTCCTGGTAAGTCTCTTAGGAGTGAAGAGGTCCTCTTTCCCGGTCATCTAGCGGGTTATTTGGGTATTGTGCGGGCTCACCAGTTCTTAGTGAGATTCTCTCTATGGCCGCATAGGACAGCGGCATCTCTGTTCTTGGAGAGCTGGCATCTCTGTTCTTGGAGAGCTGGCATCTCTGTTCTTGGAGAGCTGGCATCTCTGTTCTTGGAGAGCCGGCATCTCTGTTCTTGGAGAGCTGGCATCTCCGCTGCAGGCCACCGGTGGTGCTTCCCTTCCACTCCTCGGCGGAAGTTCTCTCTTTCTCCAAAGGCGACCCTTGCAGCGGTCTGCAGATTTTACATTGTTTGGGAGGGCTGTGGGGGGTCGGAAATATATAGAAAAAGGTGTCAAGTATCAGACTTCAGAGGTAAGGCAGGAGATAAGGGTCTGCAAACAAGTCACTTGGGGAGAATGGGAATTAGGGTCTTCTCTGCTGCCATCTCAGGGGTAGGACTGGTGCTGGATGGCTCCTTGGTAGGCTTCCCACCCCAAACTGAGAGGGGTTCTGTTTCCTTTCTGACAAGGCCAGCATACAGGCCTTTTCACACACCTTCACCCTGTTAGGAAAACCCGCCCGTGAAAGCCACCCCCCCCTCCCGTATTTCCCGCTCTTACCAAAGAACCCAGCGTAGGAGGCAAGCTGCTTCGCAGGGTGCCCTGGTCGCGGCACACATCTAGAATGACATCTGGTGAGGGTCCTGCCCTCAAGATAGCGGCCCACCAGATGGTAGTCAGGCGATTCCTGCTAGGCGAACCGGAAGTAATAGAACTTCCGGCTTGCATCTACAAAAAGAGAAAAGACGCGCAAATCTTCATCTTTGCAATGGCGATCGCACTGGGAGGTGCCTTTTTGAATTCCAAAGACCACTGATGTCCGCAAGTAAGCTGCTCTAGGGTTAGGGCTGTTTAGAAAGACTTTAGGTCTTCATAGTTATAATTTCTTACTCAGTCCCAAGCAGGTAAACTTACCTGTCGACAAAGGAGAAGTGCTTTCCTACTTGTCACTACAAATGGTAGGGTAGTATTTTCTGCATCTTTGCAAGCGTCCCAGACTCCACCCAATCTTTCTATCTGTATGACCTCAATCATCGCTGCCCCGCTCTGCCTCAGCCGAGGGAAGACCATTACCTGATTTTGTTTTTGTTTCCCATCTCAGTATCATCCTATGTGCCCTTCGCCTTGCCATACATTCCCTTTTATTCCCCCCCTATCCTGGCATCCTTCCATGGCTTCATGTCCAGGACGCCTCCTAACCAGCCCCTTCACAACACTGTGCCTTCAAGACACGTTGGTGCAACCCACTGCTACATCAGGCAGGCAAACCGGGGTTCATCAGTAGTCTCTGCTTCCCCATATGAGCCAGAATCACTGACACCCTCAGTGGCTTGCTCCTCCTCTTATCCTCGCCGGCCGTCGGGACAAGGCCCACGTGACTCAGGTACTTGCTTAGCCTTTCTTCTAGACTTCTTCCCCCGCTCCCTGCTGACTATCTAACATGGATACCTGGACATAAAATCAACATTAGGGTGTTTTGTCCCCACTTATGCTCGGCGGTGAATGAGAATGGCTGTAAGACCAGGAACCATCTCAGGAACCAGGGATTAGTAGCTGGTCAGCCTCCAGTTCTGCTCGCGGGAAGTTCATCTCTCTTCGGTAGAGTCTTCGATTGATGCAGATGATGGGTTTCTCTTTCTGCTGGTATAAAATGCCCCCCATGCCGACGACCAGGGGTCCGTCTGTAGGCTTAACTCTTTGGTGAAGTCTGGCATGACCAGGATGTGACTTTTACGTAAGGCTTTTCTAAGCTGGTGCGGAGCTCTTTGGGCTTTCTCATGCCATTGTGGGTGTTGGGGTGTGGCTTTTTGAATCTGTCTGTTGAGGGACTTGCAGGACCTTGGTAGTACACCCTCTGAGGTAAACAGTCTTGGATGTCCTTCTTCAGGACTTGGGACGAGTTGCATGGCCTCCACTTTGACACTTGGTTCTAGAATGTCCCATTCCTCAGGTGTAAACCCAAATATCTCACTCTGGATTGGTCTGGAGGACACTGGTCGGGGTTTGCCATTAGATGGGCTTTCCACAGCTACTTGCAGGCAGCTGTAAGGTGTTCTAGAGGTTATTTCCAGCTTGAACTATAGAGTACAATTTCTTCGAAGTAGACGCTGGAGCCAGGACTGGCTGCATCAGCCGCTACAGCTGAAGGGACGTGCAGTGAATTGAAACAGGCCATCTGGGCGGAAGATGCTGTTTTCAGTTTGTCCTCTTCTGCCAGGAGCACCTGAGAGTAGCCTTGTGTGTGAGCCAGCATGGAGGGGAACTTGACCGGACCCAACCTCTCGAACAGTTCATCACCTGTTCGAGAGGCTGGGTCAACGGAGCATCCTTGTCTGTGCTCCTTGTAACTATGTAAGCTTAAAGTATCCTTGTCCTCGCACCCTGATACCTTTGGGTCTGGTGCACGCTACAAATAAATAAACAAACAAACAAACAAACATCAAGTCACTGCGAGGTGTAGGATTCAAACTGTGGGACTTCAGGCGTTGGAAGTCGCTGCAGATGTTCCAACACTGGAGGCTTCCCTATTGCGCTCAAGCCCAACATGTCGTATTTTCTGTACCTGCTCGTGGATACTCTCCTTCTGGGCTTCTGGTAGTCGGTTATTCCTGGGGGTTGGGGGAGGGTGATAATCTGGTGGATTATTCCTTTGACTCACCCCGGTGTCATAGAAACACTGAGCCACCAGATGAGTTCTTAATATTCTTGGATGCTTAGTCCTTGTAGGATGGCCACTCCATAAGCTTCAAGAGGAAGCTTGCTTTCTCTGGCAATAGTTGGATATAACCCCAATGGTTAGGGTTACTATTTTCTTTCCAGGCCTATAGTATAGCGATGATATAGTATAATTGCAATGGTTTCCAGCGATCTGCTTGTTGTACTTTATAAGTAAAGTGGGAAAGTTATTCAGTTATTGCGCAATGCCCGTGCCACCTGGCCAATGGCTTGCTGAAAAGAAAGACCCTTAATGATTTTCTCATAGTGAATTTATTTCAGAATATCTGTATTCCTATTGAATTCTCAGTTGCTAAAGATAAATTACATGCAGCAATAATCAGTACGGAATATAGGAGAGGATATTTTCACAGCATAGATCTGTGAGCAGGAGAATTAAAGAGAGCCAAGAGTTCATCAAAGGTGTGTGGGAAATAGAAAAGTGCTCACACCTGTGACACAAACTTATCAATAGATGTTTAACCAGAGTCGACACAAAGGACAGAAACCCACGAGCCACAAAGTTGCATGTTTCGGCATGTAGCCAGTGTGTGCCTTCCTCAGGACCCGGAGCCCTGAAGGGCACAATGAATAGTGTATGGATGGTTTGGGGCCACACAGTGTTTCACGATAAAGGGCTGTTTGTTAATGTATTCCCAAAAAAACACTTCTAGGTAGTTTCACAGCCTCAGGGATTGTGTCATGAGGTTTTTCTCATTATAGAGACAGTTCAAGGGTTTCTATTCCTTTTTTGGGGGGGGAGGGGCTAGGGCTGTCTCTCTCTCTCTCTCTCTCTCGGTTGCCACTGTCCACCTCCGGGGTAGGACTAGCACTGAATGGCTCATCGGTAGGGCCTTCACCCCCAGCAGAGAGGGGTGCCATTCCCTCCTTGTCACAGGATACATCCCTTTATTGGGAATAGCACGTTTCGCTTGTTGCACACAGTGCTAATGTGCACGCGACGTCACACCTGAGGAGGGAGGACGTGCTGCAATGCTGCCAGAATTCTGCCGACTCTTCTCACCTAAGATCGATCCCTGTATATTCACACCTTAAAATAAGAATACGCGGGGCTCCGAGTGGTGTTCTGCACATCCTGTTTTTTTAGCTCATGCCCTTTTGAAATCCTGCACAAGTACTTGCAGCGTTATTTCCCCTTATAAAGGAAGCCCTACAATAACCAGAATGCAAAGCGCTGCGAGCTCTGTGGCCAGGACTAGGTGAACACCGTGCAGCATCCCAGGGCCATCTTGAGGTCTCAGCTATGTCACAGCCCTAAAGACCCTCAGAAGGTCCCTTGGTCTTCCCACCTGCTTCTAGTCATTCCATGGCATAGGCCTGAGCCTGCCATTATGCAGCATGAGATTAAATCTGCGGCCAACGGAAAGAATGCAGCCATCATGGGAATGGCCAAGAGCACTGTGAACGGCCTTTTCGCTTTATTTTATTTTTGATTTTGTGAACTAGATAAATATTGAGCTGACAACTTAGTGTGGAAGTTTGCCCTTAACATGCACATGTGCAGATAACAAATGCAGCCCAATGCACACTGTGTGTGGTGATGAGGGGCCAGCAGGCAAGATGACAGAAAGGGGGTAGAAAGGGGGCCAGGGTTAAAGGCCCATGCATTTGAGAATATGATCAAATCATAGATCAGAGGCAGTGAGGTTGGATTAGTTCTACTAGAATAAACCCCACTTAACATTTAAGCTTGGAGAAAAAAAGTCCTTATTTTTAATTCTTTTTCACATCAAAATACATTTGTTTACATAAAATAACCATACAAACTATATACGCCAAACATGTTTTTGACCATACGTTTCAAAACCACCTTTCATACACATTCATGCTATCTCCCACTCCAATATTTTCCACAAGTATTTAGCACATAAAAACAGTCTAATGTACCCTGTAATTCTGCTTCAGCTTTTTACAATAGTACCCTCGGCCCCATATTTCCTTTAGTAGTGTGCCTTTCTATCAGGCTACCTATGCAAACTGATGGCCTATGTCTACATATGTTTCAGTCCTCAATAGGCAGCACCATTGCCCCTAATTCTCAGGACCTTCTTCAGGACAAAATAAACAGAACAGCAGTCAAATCTCTGTTTGTGCCAAAGTATAAGGTGGTAGTTGTTTTTACAGGTTATAAAGTTCTCAGTCACCTCCAACTATTATTTGAAGGGGGATCTTGTGAGTATTGGGCAAAACTGTCCCTCTGGTTCTAGCGGACCCCGTCATGGTCTTTGAATCTCATGTATCCTTCAAAATAGGATCCCACCGCACATCACTTCCTCGAGGGGTCGAGCTTTAGTAACATCAGTCATCTGCCGCAAATCAAGGCAGAAGATAGTCGACCCATACTGCAGCAAGAGTTTTGAGTTTTAGGCTGTAATTTTGGGATGCTGTAAATTCTTTGCAGTATCTCCACTGTGCGTTTCGCCTCTCGGTTAGTCGCAAAATGACTCCACCGCGTATACAGAGAGCCGGCGTCTGTCTCTTACACCAGCCGTGTATAATGCATTTGGGAGCCTATAACCAGGCCTCTGGGAAAAGGTGCGTCAGCAATTGGCTCGGGCAAGCAGCTAATGTGGAAGTCCAATCAAAGGCAAGAGGGTCAATAAAGGAGGGCAGGTGGGACAAGGCATTGCCTGCGTGAGATCAAGGAAGGAGAAGGTTGACCAAGAGACCAGGCGGATGAAGGATGGTGCAGAGGAGCATGGATCGGGGTCACAGAGAGTCAGTGCAAAGGTGCACCTTCAGTCCACGGGGCACGTGCTAGGATCGGACAGGAATTTCATCAGAGGGGCACCTGTCATCCGAATGATCTCACACGTGTTTTTGAACACCGATCTCCAAAAGAAGCACCACAGTCTTCTGGCTAATGGTGAAAGCAGTCAAGAGTCTGAAAGTCTCGATCTGCGCCTAGGTCAATTAGACCAGAACCATTTGCACCACTACCAAAATGTGCTCTAGCACCTTGAAGCATCTCATGGGCTAGATGTAATTATAAATAGCAATCTCGGGCCCAAAGAACCAGACACACTCACAGAATATGGCAAAGTACTACTTTATTATCAGCATAAAATCAAACAGGGCAATCTGGTGAACAACAAACTGCAGTTCACACACTCACAACCAAATATGTTTGTACTGTGAGGGAGGCATGGTAGCACAAGTGAAGACAGACACAAGAGATATACTGTTCAAGGGTGTTTATTGAGCAAAAGGGTTGGATAAACTCCTGTCTGCCCATATCGCTAAAGATGGGAGCAATCTCTACTATCAAATAATAAATAAAACAGTCCTAATTGTGTCAGTCAAATTAAAATGGCCTATACTAAATAAACCTATTGCCTGCCCTCAGGGTCGGATGGGACAAGAAATAAGCCCGGGCACCTTAAAAAAGTGGCCGCCCCTCACCTAAAAAAAGTGGTCCTCAAACCCTCATTCGTGAATGCTACTTATGGAGGGCTAATGGTGTTTGTTTCACGTAATGTTTTGTGTAAATGCGTGAGAAAAGCAGTGATAACATTCCTTGTGTTCGTCATCGCGCAGCTAAATCCTGTACCTATTTTGCAGAACCAGACTCAATGCGTGTCTGCTAGATGCCACCAGCAATGAAAATAGATTTACATTTAATAAGCAATTCAGCCAAATAATGGCACTGGAGAATACCTTGCCAGATGTATGTATATATATTTGTATACATTTTCGGAATACGGTGAAAAGGGGAGAGGATAATATGCTAAAGGTACTAGCGGTGCCCACCGTGCCCATCGTCCTGGGCTACTGAATTGGCAATTATCCTGGAAATGGACAATGACGTGAAATGAACGATTTAATGAGCAAGCTCATTATCAGAACTGCCCATGCTGAATGCTGGGGGTCTACGTGGGAGGACTCGGTTCGGATGCGGGAGAATCAATAGAATGAACTGCCCCAATAAAACGTGCTACGCTCATCAACTGCGGCTGCCGCTGCGCGATGCTGCTGCCCTCTGGGGTAGCACCCCTCTAATGATGGGATCTGCCCAATAGGCTGCCACAAGCCAACCCAAGGATGACGAAAATTAAAAGATCATTTGGACATTAACTGTGGTCTGCCACTGGCTCGCAGCACTACAATATCACCTCACTGTCACAGTAGGGACTCGTAGGGAGCCCTTCCCCCAGCCCAGTGAGTGAGGCAACATGAACTGTGGCAGAAGACGGAGATTCTGGGGTATAGAGATCACAGGGACTGGGGGAAAAGGTGAGGCTGTGCACTCTGTGGTCCACTGCATACACCTGCTGCAAAGAGCTGAGAAAACATGCTATACGTCAGACAGTTATCACCTGCCACAGAGGCATCTCACATCCTGGATGTGAGCACCTGGCACACGCTCCTCTATCTACTCCTCTCCACACTGGTGCCACCGGCACCTCGAGCTACTCGTACAACTCTGTGTTCTTGCAGGGCATAGAACCTGCAAGAATAGGCTAGCTTGAAAGCATGCACCAGTAAGATAACCCAATGGTAACTACACCTGCTGCACAAATCTGTGGAGGCATGTTGTGGTATCAGGTGTGACCTGCCATACAGAGGCATCGCGCATCCTGGAGCCTGGACTTGAGTACCTAGCACGCACTGCCTACATCTACCACACTTTGTTGGTGCCAGCTGGTGCCGCTGGAGATCCCACAACTCTCTGAACTTGCATGGCATAGCTCCTGCAAGAACAGGTTATGCTTGATAGAATGCAATGGTAAGATAAAACAGTGGGTAAACACACCTGCTGCAGACATCTGACAAATTAGGCTGTGTGTCGAGCAGGCATCACCCACCCCTACAGAAGAATCACAGATACACCCTATGTCGTGGATGTGAGTTCCTGGCCCACACTCCATGAATCCACCCCTCTCCATTGGTGCCACTGGGTAACCCAAGGCAATCCAACAGCTCACCCCTGCAGGAACAGGCCATGCATGAAAAGGAGTGGGTTAATGCACGTGCTGTACAATCCTGGGGGCTGTGATGTGTGCAGTGGTGGAAGTCTACAAAATGAACTAGTGGTACCTTGGCTGCATCCAAAAAGGCAGACGTGGGATGTCTGGATTGCAGGCAGAGAAAAGTGGGATGGAGGGGGGGACCAGGATCCCAAACTTTGGCTGAACAGCACTCTTCAAATTTGACCACATACCCTCCAAGCTTTACTCGGTACAAATAGTTTGGATTTCAAGGTCTACAGTAATAATGTCTTATCGAGTTTACTTACTAAAGCCACACGTTTCATAATAAAGCCACATGACAACATGTAAATACTTATAGCAACATGTTAAGCCAAAAGAATATAATTGTGGCTTTAATGTTCACATTGTGAATGGTAAACTACAAGTCCCAGAAGGCAAGATAATGTCAACCTGAACAATGTATTTAAGCCCTCTGTACTGTCAGTGATTTTAGAGTTGTAATAAAATAAGTTCTGTAAAAAACGCAGCTATGCAGATACTTTGCAACAAACCTCCAGCTCTTTGTTATTCATGATGTTGAAAACATTTGATTAGTGACATAGAGCAACTTTTGCAAATCCAGATAGTAGTCATCATGAAAATAAATCTTTAAATGGGCGCTTTGTGTTGCTCACTTTAACTATCACAGATTTGCAAGTCAAATGGTGCTTTCTGAGCTCTTTGAGTTGAAAATGCTCCATCTAGACTATCAAAGGCTCTGCCCCTGATAGAAGAAATGTGATTGCAGCCTGAGCACCTTAACGACCTGCAGAACTACAGACGTGTGCGTGTGCGTGAGAGAGAGAGAGAGAGAGAGAGAGAGAGAGAGAGGGACTAGCTGAGACCTGGGGAACTGGCAGTGCTTGAATGTCTTCTCAGGAGAAAGAGAAGGTGCTCAGTAAAAGGCAAACACACTGGTGGCTACGGGGGCAGCGTGCTCACACTCGCATCGTGACAAACACTTGCAGTATATTGTGCACGCACCTGCTTGTGCTGTGCAACAGGGTTTCAAACAGCCAGCCATTTCTAAAACTGTGTAGTTCTGTGACTCCATGGATGGGACGGCTACAAGTCCCAGCATGCATTTCATCCCCGAGGTCAGGGCTCAGAACAAGCACTGAATGATAGCTGCGTGTTGTAATGTGCACGGGCTCGTGCATAGGCACACTGGTGGAATGTTGATGCGTGTATGGCAATCAACATTCCACAGTGGCCGTTGGAGCTGAGGGAGCTGTGGCATCCGCTGCGGGGTCTCACAAATAAAGATACGCATTATCATATACATTGGAGTGGCGGTGAATTATTACATTGGCGACGAGGATCGTGTGAGACCCCGTCCCACGTGTGCGAGGAGCAGCGGCCTGGGGCTTCGACCTCACCTTTGGTGTTGTTGGTGATTGGGAGGTGAAGCGGAGCAGTCTGGGTGTCCAGCTGGGACATCGGAGCGGGCCAGCCCGCGCCGTATCGTGGCGATCTGAGAGGAGTTGTCCGGGTGCCCAGGCGGGGAGCGGAGGAGCCATCCGTGCCCCTGTCGGGCACTGCCGCGGGCCAGTCTACGTCGGCAGAACGTAAGCAGGGAGGAGCGGTCTGGGCGCCTTGTCGAGGCACTGCGCAGGCCAGTTGCTGCCGGTTCGTGGCGGGCAGCTGAAGGCCCAGGGAGTCCGCGGTGCGGAAGTTGGATCCCGGCCACTGTGGCAGCGACGGGGACTTGTGAGCTCCATTATTCAAGGAGGCTTCCGCCGTGGATCTTGTTGGGGCTGGCTGGAAGAGGGCTGTTGAGCTGCATGCAGGCCGGCACACGAGAGAGTCTGCGCAGATAGCAGAGGCCGGCGGCTAGCCCCGCCCCCAGCAGTGTGTTACCTAACGCTGTTTCTGCCGCTCGGATCCTGGAGGGGCTGGCAGGAGGAGGGGCACTGGCTGCACGGAGGCCGGCACACCAGTGAGCCTGCGCACATAGCAGAGGCCGGTATTCAGCCCCGCTTCCAGCAGCGTCTTCATCCAACGCTGTTTTTCGGGGACTGCGTATCTCCGGGAAGGAGGGGGGCTGAGGTGTGCTGGCAATAACGTGGCCGGCTGCCTGCCTCACTCTGGACAGCGTTCTTAGCCAAGGCTGACTCCGTGGACTGGGTCGCCTTGGGGAAGCAGGAGGGGCTGCGGTGGTGAGGTGCTGCTATCAATTCGGGTGAGGCAAATCAAACCAGGCAAGTGCAAAGGGCTGCAAGTAAGTCCTAAAGGCTGTTGGCGGCAAGGTGGACATATAAAGCATGTGGAGGGTTGCCAACAGGAGGTTAAGGGATTGGCTTGGGCTGGGTTGGCTGCCAAGGAGTGTTTGGATAAGCTGTCGATGCTCACCCAGTGCCAGAACTTGGCTGTACTGCAATTACATGTGGGTGCATGTGCTCAGGGCAGGAGTTGAGACTCACCCAGCGCCAGAACGTGGCTGTACTGCATTTACGTGTGGGTGCACGTGTCCAAGGCAACAGCGGGAGATATTTATATGCTTTTGTATTGGGGGGTGTATGGTGATCCATAGCGACAACTACTTTGGGGACTGTATGCATCTTTGGGGGGCAGGCGCACAAATGTCCGTGAGATAATTTCTGCTTCTAGGCAATTAAGAGCTTTTAACATTGCACGGAGGTAGCAAGTTATTATTGGGGACAGAGGAACTGGGGAGTGTATTCAACTATGTTGCATACAGCGGCTAGGCCTCCACCTGCTTTTCTGTCGAATCCTGGAGAGCTGGTTGCTCCTTGGGAGCAGTGGGTAGATGCGTTCAAGGTATATTTGAGGGCTGCAGGTGGGGCAAAGTTCAATGATGATGAAAAGGAGGCTGCTTTATTGAACTGCATTGGTACTGAGGGGTTGAGGGTTTTTCGTCATTTGCCTGGAGAGAATGTGATGGTTCAAGGGGGAGGTGAAGGGGAAATGGTGGTAAGTGCCTATGAGACTGCTTTAAAAAAATTGCAAATACGTTTTGGTAAAAGAGTTAATGTGGTTCTGGAGTGGTATAAGTTTTTCTCTAGGGCACAAGGTTCTATGGAAAGCATAGATTCATATGTTACATCCTTACGTGCACTTATGGCTACGTGCGGGTTCCCGGGGAATGGAGAGGAACATATAAGGGATCAGATCATGATGAAGACATCAAACCAAAAGATTAGAGAGAGATTGTGGATCGAGAACAATCCTTCTCTTGATAAGGTCTTGGAGATTGCCAGAGCAATTGAAGCTTCAAAGGCGAGTGTACAGGTGGTTACGGAAAGGGATGGGAATAGGGAGATGGTACATGCTGTGGTGCCAAGGAACAAAAAAGTGGGGGATAAAGTGGTGGTACAAAGCAATAGAGCACTGAAGGTCAAGGAGGGATGTAGAAATTGTGGCTGGTCGAGTCACAATGTGGATTCAAAGTCATGTCCTGCTAACAATGTTGAGTGCAGGAAATGTAAACGTGTGGGCCATTTTGCACGCATGTGTAAGGGGCAGGTGGTTGCTAGTGTAACTACAGAGGATGCTACCAAGGGGTTAGAAGGGGCATCGGGTGGTGGCTCTAATCAGAGTGTCATTTTACATGTTGAGGGAGTTGGGCGAAAGGGTCCATGGGTGTCGGTATTGGTGGACCAGCATCCTTTGGATATGTTGGTGGATTCGGGGTCACCTTATACCTTGGTGTCTCCGGAAGTCTATCATGAAGTATTGGGTAAAGAGATGTCTACTTTGTTGCCCCCGGACATAAGACCATATGCTTATGGGCAACATTCCATTGACCTGCTTGGTTATAATTGGTCGAATTTTGCTTTCAAGGGGAGGCAAACTGTGGGTAAATTGTATGTGGCTTCAAAGGGCACAAGTGTACTAGGCTGGGATGAGCAGGCTGCACTTAAAATACAAATACATCCTGGGGAAAAGGAACCAGTCTTAAGTGTCATGGAGGGAGGGGAAGAGAATGATATAATGGTCACTTCCACAGTCCTCATGAGTGAGTTTCCTGAGGTATTTTCAGATACCTTGGGCAAGCTTAAGGGCTTTACACATCGTATTGTGTTGAAGAAGGGGGCGATTCCGAGAGTGCACAAAGTGAGGGGTGTGCCTGTTGCGGCCAGGGAGGCATTCAAAGAGGAATTGACTAAGTTGCAGTCAGCAGGAATAATTGAGCCTATTGAGTGTTCAGAGTGGTTGTTTCCGGTGGTTTTAGTGAAGAAGAATGATGGCAGCATAAGAATGTGTGTAGATCTCCAGGAACTAAATTCCAGCATATGGGTGGATCGGCATCCTTTGCCAAATATTAATGAGTTGTTGTTGACGCTGGGGGAAGCTAAATACTTTTCAACTTTTGATTTGTCAACCGCGTATCATCAAATTGATCTGCATGTGGATTCTAGACCCCTTACGTCATTTGTGACTCCGTTTGGAGCTTTCAGGTTTTGTTGCATGCCTTTTGGCCTGGCTTCGGCTTCGGCTGTGTTTCAGCGGTTGATGCAGCAGTTGTTTGGTGGGGTGAAAGGTGTCAGCTATTTTCAAGATGACATTTTGGTTTGGGGCAGTAGCAAAGAACAACATGATATCAGGGTAAGGAAGGTCATGCACATTCTTAAAGAGAGAGGATTGACGGTAAAGCTGACCAAGTGTCAAGTGGGTGTGCAGGAGGTCACATATTTGGGACACACATTGAGTTCACGAGGTGTGAGCCCAAAAAAGGAGTTAGTACAAGTGTTGAGAGATACGCCAGCTCCGGGCAATAAGGATCAGCTAAGGGCTTTTCTGGGTCTGGCGGAATATTATGTTAAATTTGTTCCAAATTATGCTGAAAAAACGGTGGCCATGAGAGCTCTCATGAGGAAATGTGTAAGGTTTGTATGGTCTGCAGAGTGTGCGGCAGAATTTGAGTTGGTCAAGAAGGAAGTAGAGAATGCTCCTTCATTGAAGTCATTTGACCTAAAAAATAAAACTGCTTTGACTGTGGATGCAAGTGAAGTGGGTGTGGGGGCAGGGCTAGAGCAATGGATAAATGGTGAATGGGTACCAGTGGCGTTTGCTTCGAGGAGTTTAAGAGAGGTGGAAACGAGGTACTCGGTGATTGAGAGAGAGACTTTGGCAGTTTTATGGGCTTCAAAACACTTCAGGACATTTTTGTGGGGCATACCTTATATTGTCAGAACGGACCACAAACCGTTGGTGCAGGTATTTTCTACCAAAGGGGTCATGGCAGTGTCTCAGAGGATTGCAAAGTGGTCAGTACAATTGCAGGATTACAATTTCTCTTTACAGTATTTTCCAGGAAGGTTGAATGTTGTTGCGGATTGTTTGTCCCGGTTGCCAGCGGGGCGGTGTGACAATGAGGCAGGAGAAGTACAGGAGGATGATTCACAGGAGTGTCAGGTTGCTTTGGTGAATTCAGCTGTGGAGAAGTCGTTGTGGGATCGGGAGTCTGAGAGGGATCTTGAGTTGAGGTGGATTAGGGAAGGTTTGCTTAAGGGGTGGCACACTGTTAAGGACAGGTTGGAAGGGAAACCTTATGTTCAGGTTATTGATGAATTAGCCGAGGGTCCCTGGGGTGTGTCTAGGGGTTGTAAATTGATACCTCCTGTCAGTTTGAGAGCTAGAATAGTGGAATTGGCACATGTTGGTCATTTGGGACGATCTTTGACTAAAAGGAGATTGAGAGAGGAGTACTTGTGGCCGTCTATGGATAAGGATGTTGAGCAAGTAGTGAAAGATTGTATGGCATGTTATTTGAGTGATAAGAGCAAGTTACTGCATCCACAACCTATACATCCTGTAGAGGTTCCAGAGCAAGTATGGTCGAAATTGGCTTTGGATATCATGGGTCCATTTGATTGTTTAGAGCCTGAATCCAGGTATATTTTGGTATTGGTGGACTATACGTCCAGGTGGATTGAGGTGGCGGCATGTTCTAGTGTTACAACCAATTCAGTTATTGATTTTTTGAGGAAAGTGTTTGATCGTGAAGGATTACCTGCAACGTTAGTTACTGATAATGGCGTGCAGTTCACCTCTAGAGCAATGAGAGATTTTTTGGAGCAGCATGCCATTTCGCATTGTAGGACAGCTTTATATAATCCTTCTGCGAATGGATTAGTAGAAAGAGCAAATGGTACTATTAAATCAGCAATACAATTGGCTTTGGCCAATGGGCTAGATTGGCAGGAGGTGTTGACACAATATTTGGCTGCATATCGGAGAACGCCTGCCATGCTTACGGGAAGATCTCCATTTGAACTCATGAGGGGTAGGAAGGCAGGTACAACATTGAGAACTTTGGCCATGGGGGGTGGTGGGCCATGTGATATGGATTTGCGAGCCATTCATTGCAGTGTTTTGGAGCGCCAGCAGAGTACAATGTTTTCACAAAAAGGCAGGAAGGAGTTGAATGTTAAGCCTGGGGATGAAGTTTGCATTAAGAATCCTAGGATGGTTCACAAAGGTTACAGTTCTTTCATGCCCTCAAAGAGAGTTATCAAGGTAGGAAAGGGGCATGTGCACTTGGAGGATGGTTCTGTTTGGAGTAAAAGAAGGGTGGTGGTGAGTGGTTGCAAGAGTATGGATAGGCCAGGTGTGGGATCTAATTTGGAATCGCAAGAAACCGTTCTGGATTACGATCCTGTGGATTCACAAGAAATAAGGATTGAACAAGAAGGGATTAGTCCAATTTCAATTCCGGTTGGTCCAGAGGTAGAGGTGGAACGTCAGAATGCTATGGATCAGCAACATGATGAGAGACAACATGGGGGTCGTGTGGCTAGGACCTGTGGTCCTCCCATAAGATTGAGAGATTACATTTGTTAAAAGTACTAGTACATTTAATTGCTATAATGTTTATCTGTATTTATGTGGAAGTGGTATTGATGACAAGTTATGAAATATTTGTTTATGTTCCATTATTCAAATTGGTATTAACAGTTTTATCCAAGGGAAGAGGATATGTTGTAATGGGCACGGGCTCGTGCATAGGCACACTGGTGGAATGTTGATGCGTGTATGGCAATCAACATTCCACAGTGGCCGTTGGAGCTGAGGGAGCTGTGGCATCCGCTGCGGGGTCTCACAAATAAAGATACGTATTATCATATACATTGGAGTGGCGGTGAATTATTACACTGCGTCAATATGATTTTGTGTGATTTGTCAACCGACACTTTGGCAGGTTCGAGTCTCAGCCCCAGTTTAATTGTTTGGGGGCCCCGTGCCATGTGTGACGCTTGCTTCCAATACTGACCTTTTAGCGAATCATACTCTGCATTCTGGGAGTTGCGTAAATAGAAACTAGAACTCCCAACATGCAACTGATTGGTCAAGACTGTCTCAATGCAATCATGTGCACCTGGGCACAGCTTGGCAGCTATTTACCTTCCCAACAGACACTTTACTGAAAAGTATCCCCACCACTTTACAGAAACTTAGCTGGCTGGCAAAACTGTCACCACCTCAACACACTACCAGGCAGCTACCACCTGTCGGCAGCTCAACGTTCTCTGTGTTCCTTTACATGCAAACACTCCCCATTCCATGTGGGACATGTTAATCCAGTCCTGGGTTCAACCTTGCCCTCTAGTACTTGGACTACTGTCTTTATAATGGGGGAAATTGGGACCTACAAGTCCCAGAATGCCAAGTTACAAACCAGGAGTCGAGTTGTATCTCCAGAATGAAATGGGGTATGTTGGCAGTGGCAGGTATGGCCCTGTATACGATTCCTTGCATTTCTCCTATGACATCTGTGTGTTGCCCACCTGGTCCTGCTTTCTCACTTTGCATTCTAGGGTAACTCTCCAGGGTGGCCCGGGTCAGAAGAGACAGTCACTCAAAAAATGCTATAAAGGCACGATAGAGAAGTATTCAAACGTGTTTCATACTACTGAGCCCCACAAATTATAAATGCTTATAATTTCAAATAAAAGTGGCCTGGGCCAGGCACCACCAACCCAAAGAGATTCACCCCCCCGCCCCCCCAACATCCTGCGAGACCCCTAGGACATGGCATCCCCAATTCCCCATATTTATGAGAGCACTGGAGTGATGACCCTCGTTTAGAGCCCGAGCAGCATGTTTAGCTCCTTTCAGTATAAAGAGGAGCATGGTCAGGAGTGGAATGGACACTACTGCACGCAGGTGCATGGGGGAAAGAGGCCCGCTAATGAGGCCATGCAGTGCTGCCTGTCTCGAGGGTAATTAGTAACTCTCCAGGGTGGCCCGGGTCAGAAAGCCATGCAAACAATGCTATGGATGCTGGGTAGATGACCCGGGCACCGGCCCCTTCATGTTATGCTTTTATTTTTGCACTTACTTTGTGTGTGTGTCAGCATGCTGCCGGCCCACATGCATGCTCACATCATTTCTTCTGTCCTCCTCGGCTGCTGCCGGCTTGCTGCAGCTCCGATTCTGAATAGGCCGCCTCGTGCTTACTGCCAGTCTAGATGCCTGCAGGCTGCTGCTCCATCTCCCGTCCCATGTGTGTCAACAACAACACACTTACATCCCAATGTATTGGAATGTGTCGTGGTGGTGACCGCACCCAGACCCAGCAGCACACCACCCACGATGTGCATGCGGGATGCTCACGCATATTATTGGCTGCCAGACCAGCCTGACCCACAGCAACAGCAGGCCCCTGGCAATGGCCCTGCCATTGGCCCTTCCCCCTGGCTCTCAGAGCGAGCACTGTAGTCAGGCAGGAAAACCAGTACCGGGCCAGCCACCCCACCCCACCAAAGCAAACAAACATGTTCACAACGTGAGCCTCAGGCCGAGGCGAACTCTCTCAGCTCACACACCGGTGGATGGCTGGGACACTGCAGCAAGGCCTCAGCTATTGTGTGGATCTCACCAAAGTTAAGTTAACGCTTAGAAACTTAACACTTAGTAACTATGTGTTAACTTTCTTTGATGAATGCATGCATCCTATCTCCTGTACGGCGAGCAACTTAGAGCAAGAAGCAATGTTACATTACTTAAAGTAACGTAAGTTACTTTCACAGAAATATATGTTATGTTGCAAAACCAGCCCCAGAGTGGCTTGTAAAAACCAGCCGCAGGCCATCCCAAGACTGAATTCCAATCCAGCCGGGGGCCGAATGGCTGATGGGCCAGTCCTCCCCTGCCTGCCCTTATACTATTACAATAAATGGGCGCATGGGAAAAGGTGTGTGTAAAGGAATAACAGTGTTCTAACAAAAAGGATCAACATGGCTGAGTCAGCTTTCCTCCCCACGCTGGACAGCATGGGGCAAGGCGGTCCCCACAGACAGCATGACACACTCTGGCTCAGGCTCCCAAAACAAATATGGTTCAAAACAAGGATCGAGGCCCATCTGGCCTTCCACGTTAAAGTATCTGTTTCCAGCTTTTAAAGGACAGTCCAACAGAAAGTTCACGCTGCTCTCACTCAATCATGCTCGGACCTCTCAAAGCAAAGATTAAACAAGACTTGCAGGGACTCCCTTCCCCAAGCTTAATTTGCATCCTTTTGGGGTTCACTTCCCCTAACTTATTACACTTCTGGTCTCGCTCAGTCGTGCTCAGACCATTTCCGGATGACGAAGACTTCTGAATGTGCATGGCTTTTACTCTAGACCTCCGCAGGACCACTTCGACTTGCCCTCCAGCTCACACTCTTGTGTAATTTGCCCCAGTGTCTCTTGGTCTAAGTAGTTCGATATCATAAGGACACAAGTTATCACTTCTCTTTTATAGTTCATTCAGTTTATCGACAAAAACATTTCACCTTCCACAGAGACTTTCAAATGGGCTACTTGCTTTCACTGGACCACTCTGCTGCTCAGTATCACTGGTTTCACAGCTATCGGTTATTCAAAGTTCACCACAGGTGTGCCTTCCTTGGCTTCTCATCCACACATGTGCAGCCTTCAATTGTGCGATATACTATTGCAACTTCAATCTTTGCTTAACACACACCAGTCTTTCATGTCGCTCACCATCTCACTGGCTGTGTGCATTCCTTCCTTGTCCTCTCTAGGGGTCTCCCTCAGTCGGGCTCAGACCACCTCCTTAAGGTTCACACACAAGTCACACTGAGCCAGGCTCAGACCCCTCTTAATTTTCAAGATGCAATGTCTTTGGACTTCTAGTCCCAGAATGCACCTTTCCTTGTTTTGTTCCCACTTTGCTAGCTCCCCACAAATGGCATTCGAGCGTTTTGGGAGCTGCAGGAGTTCAAGGGGATATTTGTTGAGGTCAGGGTCGTACCACCTGACCCTCAAAGGCCTGGTTTCTCCTGCTTAGCGCAGGGGAGGAGCTCTGGTATGGGCTCTGGAAGGAAACCCCTGCTGCCCCTGGTTTTGGCTCTCTGGAGTTGGCACTCCCTCTCAACATTGCAGCCTCCCCTGTACTCACAGGCCCAGCAATTAGGCTGTCTTTGGTCCTCCAGGCCTTCCAGGGTCTCTCTAGTTCGCATTTTCCTCCTGGTATCTGTGCTCCATCCAGCATCCCAGCTCACTCAGAGTGTGCCTGCGTGCTTTGTCTTTTATGAGGTCTGGGAGGCTCAACAGGTTTCAGGTGGGAATGATTGTGGAGGGAGGCCTGATCTTGCCTGGCCTCCTTATCAGGACAAAATGGCGACTGCCCATGGGAATCCCTAGAGCATTGGTTCCTATGAGTAATCTTCATTGCTCCCTTTTTCCTCCTCTTCTTCTTCTTAGAGTTTTGGTGTTCCAGTATAGAAATGGGAATTCTAGAGTGGAAGTAGGAATTGTGAGAGTTGTAGTGTTTTTGAGTGGTGTTAGAAAAATGAAGAAGCATATTTTCAGAAGAAGGGTAATTTAATTATTTTATTGTTGTGACATACAGGGTGTTGTGTTTGTTCTCCTACGCCTCCCTTTGATGTGGGCACCTGTTGGAATTGGAGAGGGGGCAATGGGACAGGACTTAAAATAACCTATAAAGATGGAGGAGGTGTCAGGTAGGGGTGGGTCGTAAAGGCTGGAATAGCGCATCTCTCCCGAGGGCATTCCTTCAGCAGTCCCCAAGGACCCCGTGCCCAGGTGATCCTCCTGCACTAGTCCACCACCAGGGTCTGTTTCCCAAGGAGATGGCCGTGCCCTGGCCAACTGAACAAACAATCCCTAGGGTCTATAAGTGAGAACACCCTCAGGTTTCTCACAATACAAAGGATGTATACCTCAATATGCATCATCTATGACGTCATCCTACATGGCAAACTATAAAACCTATTGAAGGGAGGGATTGGTTAGGGGAGCATATGTACCTTTAGTATGTACAAGTGTTATCAACATCAATGGCTGCCCAATATCCATTAGGCATGCCCCAAAGCACCTCTAAATATGTATAATACTGCTTACAGCAGAACAATGGTGGCAGAGTGGTCTTGGCAACATAGTATAGTGTGTTGCTACATAGACCCTCTGATTGGTTGGCATGCTTTGCCAACCTTGAACTTTCGGCTCGTTCGCAGCATGTAAGCAAAATGGAACCCAGGTGCGGGGAGTAACGTCAGACTACTCCCCATTTTCCCAATTAGTCCATCATCTCTCATCGGTCTGGCCCTAAACCAAGGCTTTTCCTTTGTAGTTCGTCTCGCAGCCTGTTCTTGATTCTAGGACTTTTAGGTGAGTGTAGGCACACCATTATCTCCATGTAGAGCCTAATAAATATAGCCCTTGTTTTCAACTTTTGAATCACAAATGAGGAGACCACAAATGTGTTCATTTTGACTTTCTCTTTACTGCTATTTGATTACATTCTACTGGGTGTCATTGCTCCTCTCGGCCTCTAGAGACTTGTTCACTCCACCTTGCATGTGCTTTTTGCATCTTTGATTGTCCAATACTTGGCTCCTGCAGATATTTTCTTCTTTACTTAATCTAAGAGAAATATATTTTACGTACATGGCTTATCCGTTTAACTCCCCTTGTGCCTTGCAATTATTCCGTGAAGTAGCATACTTGATCTCAGGCCAATAGACTCCTCTTTATTCTTCTCAAAAAGCTATTTTTCCAACGTCTCCTGAAACTGCACCCCTGGTCTGTCTCTGAGATAGCTTGATTGGTTTTAATACAAGTCCGGTGTCCATCTTTCCATCATGGCTGCCCAAGTCTTATTATGTTTTCTTCTGCAGAAAGCATCTATATGTCTCGTCTTCCTTGCGTTTCTGCGTATACACCCTTATTAGTCAACAAGTTAATTTATCTTCTTTGCATATATGATTTCTTCATGTCCGATTACATTTTTCTCTTGTTACTTCAGTTACATCCTTATTCTTAAGTATTTGCATATCGTTTCAGTGTGTCTCAGTATCTTTGCTTCATGACATCACTCTGCTGTTATTAGATTTCACTTACAGCTCTATGATGTCTGATGGTGTGTGCAGACATCCTTCCACCATTTCAGTGCAAGAGTACATTTGGTACGGCTGTCTCAGTGCATATCGATGTGGTTTTGGGACGATACCTGGTGTCCCACATAGGGCTCTTCTGCTGTTCGAATATGAGGGAGATGAGAGAGCGGGAGCTAGGGATGACGTATCCACCTGCTCCTCTATACACGGCCCAAACAACCTTTCTATCCCCTGGGAACAGTGAAAAAGGCACCCAGGAGGATTAGGAAGCCAGAGTCGAAACGCATACAATTTTCTCCATTTTAGAAGAGTTCAATTGAGCCCACTATCCCTCATACAACCTCAACGTTCAGTGCATTCACTCGTTAGATAATATAACAAAACCTTTATTTATGGAATGCAAGTTCACCACTAGAGTGGTCCCTTAGCGCTATACAAAGATACAAGAAGTTTATTATTACTGTAGGGGAGGCATGGTATCACATGTATGACACTGACACAAAAGATACAATTTGTAAAACCTTTATTAACTTTGTAGGGTTTGGAAAAACTCCTATTTTGCCCTATAACAAATGTGGGTGTTGTCTTGACCATCAAATAATATTGAAAACAATCTTAGTCATGTCTGTCAAATCAAAATGGCCTATGCTAGTAAAACTTAATGCCTGCCCTATCTCCTGTAAATAAAAGTGTGTAAAGGAGATATGTATATAAAAGGAAAATTAGTGTTCGACAAAGAATAAACGTGGCTGAATCAGCTCTCCTCGGCACGTTTAGACAGCACGGAATAAGGCAGTGTCTGTAGGCAAGATGACGCAATCTGGCTCGGGCTTTAACACTAAAACAATTCGGAATGTGGATCAAGGCTCGCCTGGCCTTCCACGTTAAAGGCTCTTAGTCCAGTCTTCCCTAAATAACGAAACCAAAATATTCACACTGGTCCACCTCTGTCGGACTCAGACATCTTCAAAGAAAACAGAAGTTCAAAATTGGCCCCCCCTCTGACGGGCTCAGACCTTGCACAGTTTAACATTGGTCACCCTCTGACGGGCTCAGACCTTGAGCAGTTCAACATTGGTCCCCCTCTGCCGGGCTCAGACTTTGAGCAGTTCAACAACACATGCAGGCTCCCTGCCCTAAGATTTTTACACTTTACACTTTGGGTCTCCCTCAGTCAGGCCAGAACGAAGACTTTCAAATGTGTGGGGCTTCCTTTACAGACCACTGCAGGACCACTTTGGCTCAAAATTTAATGTTCAGCTTTTCTTCTTCCCCTTCTCTCGAGGATAACTTTGTTAACTTTCACTTTTACAGTTCATTAATTTTTATCGCCTCAAACAATGCACCTTTTCACTGAGACTTTCACGCGGGCTACTCCTTTTCGCCGGACCAATTTGTTTCTCAGTATCACTGATTCCACAGCTCTCTTTATCTTAAAGTTCATTCACAGGACTGCCTTTCCTCGCGTCTCATCCACACGCGTGCAGCCTTCACTTAAGATATATTGTTGCAAACCTCAATCTTTCTCAGCACACACCGGTCTCTCAGGTCGCTTGCCAACTCACCAGCTGTGTGTAGTTCTTTCTTTTTTTATTTTTCAATTTCCAATGAACGAGTCAAGGTTGGTACCACAGGCTTTTCCTCGCCTCCGCAACTCTTCTCTTCACCTGGGAGGGTTGCTGACATCGTTAAACACAATGCAGTCTTTGAGATTGGGATCTGGCCTTCTCCGTGTATCTTTCCCGGCCTTGTGGTGGCAACAACCTCCTGTAGGGAACTCTTGGGGTTTTTGACCGCTGCTCTCCCCCCTTGGTCTGCCGCTCTGCTCCAGTAGGTTTGCCTTCGCCCGGCAAGTTCTGCTCGTGCTCGTGTTCCCCCTTGCTCAGAGTGTGTCTCTAGGTTCCGCCTTTTATCCATGTGAGGAGAGATAATTATCTAATTAAAACCAGGTGGATGCACTTGAAGTCAAGTGCCTGACTTTGCCTGACCCGTTTAGCGGGACATGTCCAGTGCGATGTATAAGAGTTAGTCTTGTTACTCTCAGTTGCCCTCTTCTTCAGCCCAGTGTTTGCACAGAAAGGGGGGGGGGGTTTGGACATTGGATCCTAAAAAATATGAGGAGTTGGATTCTACAAAAAAAAGGGGAGAATACTGCATCTCACCATCGGCTGCCTCACCCTCACTCCCCAAAAACCCCTCACCCAGGTGATCCTCCCACACTGGTCCACCCCCAAGGTCTGAATCTAAAGGCGATGGCCCTGCCCTGGCCACCTGAGAGAGATCCCCGGGACTTGCGGGTAAGGCACCCACTGGTTTTTCACATTATCCAACTCAATTGTACACACAAAGACTGAGCACTCCGGCACATTTACATCTTTTCACAATCTGTGCACTTGACACATTCAGTCCTGACACATCCGGGCAGTTTGCATATTCACTGCACTCATAGCTTGAAACCTTGATATGTTCACTCATTGCACAGCCAAAGTCCCCAGGTTATTCACTCTCTACACATGTATTTACTCATTACACAGCCTGAGACCTCAGTGTATTTACTCCTTACACATGTATTCACTCCCTACATAGCCTAAGCCCTAAGTATATTCACTCCCTACACATGTATTTACTCAGTACACATCCTGAGCTCTGTAGGATATTGTGTATAATTTTGGGGTCTGGTGGTATTTTCTTACCACCAAAAGAAAAGTGGTAATTTGGTAATAAGTTGTCCTTGCATCTAGATTGGGTTTGGCCTTAACTTCTTCCAGTGACCATGTTTTGTTACATTACATTGGATAATCTTGTAATATACACTAATGGTGGTAATTTCTGGTGGTAAATTACATGTTGACCTTTGCGCTACAAGGGGCAAAACTGCATGCTGAATATGGTAAATTTTCCCATAAAACCAGTAGTAACCTTTTACATACAAAAGGTGATCCCCTCAATTACATTTGGAGCAGAGTCTGGTTGGAATCTCGACTACCATATTTGGCCCACCCTTGAAGGTATTTTCTGGAGACGTATTCTTAAGCTACCAAAGGGCGTTTCAATGATCGCCATAAGACACAAACTTGGAATCGAATCTATGGACAACGTAGTTGTCTGGAAATCACTAGCCATGTTGCGGAAGATGTCAATGAAGGATTAAGCTCCAGCGTATCAAATTTTCATACACATGGTTCAACAACAACTTTGCAGTATTATGCTAAATTGGACCAGCGGTCTAAAAAAGATTCTTGATTCGGCAGATATAAAGTGGGAAACATTTATAGCGATGCCCCAAATTGCAAAAAAGAAATTAAGGATGTGGAATTGGATCCAGAATTTAGAACAAAGAAACTGCCTATCTTCGTCAATCAATTTGGGCTCTTTAACAAATTGTTTAGACTGTCTACCCAGATATCTCCAAAAATTTCCATCGAGAAAACATCGAAATCAATTCAAAGAGACTGCGTTTGAACGCATATAAAACAAAGGAGATTCAATGGAGACGAAGAGTGTTTAACATTGAGAACAATCTTTGTAGGTTCTGTGAAAGTTCAGTAGAATCAATTAAACATTTGATCACTGAGTGTTCTAAAATTACGCAGCAACGAGCGTGTCATCTGGGTTCCTTTGCTCCAGTTGATGAGGACATGGACAAATGGTGGTATTGGATACTTTCGGGAACAAATGTGTCGCTCACATGTGCGGTTTGTGAGTTTGTGGAAAGTATCCTAAGTGAGGATCAGTCTTAATTAATTAGAAACTTGGATAGCTGCGTATGGTATCTACATGTATTATATGTAGTTATGTGGTGATTATTTTGTATATTTATGTAGACTATGTGAAAGTTGGATTCTATATTGTTTATTGTAACTGAAGTTTATTGGTAAACTAATTGTTACAATTCAAATACAAAAAAAAAAAAAAAATACTTGGTGGTAAATTACTTAGTGGTGAGCATATTTTTCCTGTTCTATTTATGGCCCCATCATACACAAAACCTTCCTTATTCTTATAATAGTTTTGTGATCTATAGAAAGCCTTGGACCTACATTCAGAGACACCACGATTTCACATAGAGCATCACCAATAACCTGTGGTGTTATCACTGATTTATCTACATCAGTGAACTATGCTTCTGTAGGCCTCATTACTGATTCATTACTGGTTCATGGACCCCCAGTAATCTATATATTATATCAGATTTCACCCAGACAACATGCACTGGGGAACACACGCATACAACTATTTATCACCGCTAATATCATGATTCCTGTCCCTCATGTCCCCAGCCCTCCAAGATGTCAGGCTGGAGCCAGGCCACGATCTCCTACATGGCCCTCAAGGGCCTCTCCATCCCTCCAAAGACCCACTTGGAGTCAGACCTGGCGCTTGTGGTACCAAGACTCACTGACTCACATAGGATAACATTGGGGATTGGACTTGTAGTGCATTGATTGGGACAAGATGGATGCCCCCACATATATCAGTTCCCTGAACTGCATGTGCGGTCTAGTCTTTTGGGTGTGGTTCAGCCCAGAGGCACCTGGGATAGCCAGAGACTATTTAAGCCACACCCAGGCTGAGAAACATGCTTTGCGTTTTCTGCAGCGTGACACTCACCATGTTCGGATCGGTCTCCAGTAGGCCTGCATCTTTCTTCTGCGCTCAGCTCCTGCAAGAACAAGAACACCGTTAGGAACAGCCTTACCTTGCAGGGCTTCTGCCCCTCAGTCATAGCTCCTTCTGTTCTGCGGGCATCTTCGGCGGTGTCATTCCCATCCCGGCACGCCGCTTCCTAAGGAAAAGGGAAAAGAACAGAAAAAAGGCATTAGTAAGCATTCTGCAAACCTTCGCTTATTTTTAAATACTGTACGAGCTTCAAACGCTTACCTGAATCCCAGCCGCTCCGGGGGTACTCTGTCTCCGGAACTTCTCATCCATCTGCAAGAGGGAAATGACACTCCAGGTTAGCGTGGAAACATCTAGAGGCACCGCATACCGCGCTTACCCACCGCATTTGTTCTTCATAACCGGCATCCATGCTGAAAATGTTGTGGCACCCAAAAGACACAGAAAAAGAACTAAGTTCAATGCAATACGAAAGGGGTGCATTGCGCATCGTGCTCTCACTCACCTTCAGCCATACTCATCTCAGCAGCACGCTGCCATCCCCGGACGCCGGCCATCATCTAAGGAAGGAAAGGAACAAAGTTACAGAACTGTTCAAAAGACTCATTATTCTTACTGGTTGGACTCTTGCCAGTGAAGTAACTAGGCAGCAATGAGCCTGCATCAATCAACGCGCCCCTGCGCTGAAGGCAGGACGGAGAGCACACTATCCAAGAAAACAAGGTGAGCTGTGGATCAAAGGGAAGGGTTGGACCCTGGGAAAAAATGGGTTCAAGCACACAGAGACAATAGGGAGTTAAACTCTACCAATCCTGTGTTTCAGGCCCAGTCTCCAGTCGAATAGCCTCCAGGGAAGGGTTCGAGGTCATAAGAGGTCAGAACAGGCTGAGTGACGTCCTGGTGGATACCAGGTGAGCGTTAATGCTAAGTCTTATTTTCAGGACAGCTTATTCTGTCTGTATTTCATCTACATGGGAAAATGACAAATGTACTACCTAAAAAAAAATCTTCTCCGTGTCATAAATGCTATTCCAAATGCACCAAGAAAAGAGAAAAACGAAAACTCTCTACACGTTCTGCTTTTATATTTTCTCTGTTATCTCGAATGTTTGGGGTGTGTGGCGAAAACACAGGGTTCTCAAGCCAGCGCTAAGTGAAATCTGGTACGTCCATCTGGAAGCCCAGTAAAAGCGAACTGCCAAAAGATCTGTCATTCTTTTCCCAGCAAACCTCTGCAGCTTCCCCTTTTCCTACGTGGGGCCACTGCAGATACTTTGCACCAATCAAATTAAAAAGCCCGCATCACCCTTCCTTACACACAATAGCCCATTTTTACAGTAGGAAACTGTAACTAAAATCATTTCCTGGCATGCAGATTCTGCTCGCTGCAAACACAGTGAACAGAAAGAAAAAAAAAATATATATCCTAGTGCACGTTTGAAAGCTTTTTTCAGAACATGCACTTCCACCTCATGTTTCACATAGAGATCACATTATAGTGTTAATGAGTTATCACTAGTGATTAGGACTTGTTAATTAAGTCAGTCAGTTAGATAAATAATGGAGTCTCCTGTGTATGAGGCATTTCAAGGAAGAGAAAAGAAAAGAAAAGAAAAAATCTGGTGCACTTTTAAACCTGCAGCCTGTCCCCATCTGCATACTCATACATTATGCTAGCAACATAGGACTGGCTATATGTGTATGCCACGTTATTGCTGTCAACAGAATGCTATCATATTCAGTGAGGCGCTATACTTTAAAGCACTATAAATTATATTACATTATCCCTCCTTTTCTCACAATTTGGCAGTGGTCCAAGCCACAATTAGATGAAACCCAACTTGCACTTCTCTTTTTCTTTCCATCACAGAAACTTAAAAATATGAATGTTCACACTTTTCACAATAAATTACTGTTTAACCACCATAAAATCGAACTTCATCTCAAACGAGTCCGTTAGTTCTTACAAAATATTGTACATATTTTTTCTCAACTGAAGTGTCCATAGTCCAATGTTTTTTTATCAATACTTGAAGTCAATCATAAAATAACTAAATAAAATAAATAATTAAAACAAAGAATTAAAATACCAAATTAAAATAATAAAATAAAATAATAAACACCTCTGACCTCAAAAGACAGGTTAGTGATTCTAAATCAAATAGAAAAGAAACAGATTAAGTACATGGCACAATACTAATTTCATCCTTTTACCAAAAATAAAACGTTACAAATAAAGTAAAAATGTATTTCGCCCTTTCTCTTTCGCTTTCTGAAATTAAGCATGTGTTAGAGAGAAAACAAACATACATAAAGCATCATTAATCATTTAACATATTTCAACTTTGTAAAAATAATTTCATTGGTTTCAGCCCTTTTTTGATAATCATCACATATAATATTTTTATTTACATCTATTCCATTACAACAATCACCTTTGTTTTTATTTCTCTGATATCGGGCACTATAAATAGACACATGTGTTTTCTTTCATGTATTTAAGGTACATGATCTGTTTCTACACGCTCAAGCCTCCTTACCTCATGTTTGGGATGCCAGGGCTTAATTTGATTAACATGAACAAATTGCTCTGTTACCGTTTCACCTTCAGTCCTCAACATTTTATAAACCACTGGAGATACCTTATCTATAATTTGAAACGGCCCCTGCCAGGCAGCCAGAAATGTAGCATTTTTCTGTTTACCCTTTCCAAAATTACATTTATACACCTGATCCCCCACACAATACTCTTTCACCGATGTCTTTTTATCATAATATGACTTTGCACTGTCAGCAGCCCTTTCCAAATTCCCCTGCACAAAAGCAAATGCATGTTGTAAATGCTTCCTCGGTTCTTCCATATATTCATGAACTGTAGATGCACTTACAATTGTCTGCTCATGTGTCCTGTATAGCAGGTGTTGCGGCAACACCATTTTCCTACCTGTCACTACTTCATGAGGGCTGATGCCTGTGGCTTTGGCAGGAGTTGATCTGATTGCCATCAAAACCAGAGGTAAACTTAAATCCAAACTGGAACCTGCCTCTGCTACAAACCTCTGTAATGTATCCACAACAGACCTATTACAGCGTTCAATTCCACCAGAAGAGACGGGTCTATATGCAACATGTAGTTTTCTTTTCACTCCCAGTATTTGCCACACCTTACTCATTAGAGTGCTTGTGAAATGACTTCCTCTGTCTGATCCTATTCTTTGTGGTAACCCAAATCTTGAAAATATATGATTTACCAGTAATGTAGCTGCTGTTTGTGCACTACAATCTGGAGCAGGAATACACTCTATCCATTTTGACATTAAACAAACCACACTCAAAATGTAACAGTTCCCCCTGCTGGACCTCTTTACAGGTCCTACATAGTCTATTTGCAAATCTGACCATGGAAGAGTTAAGCCTCTTTTCATTAATGGGGCTCTATGCATTGGTGAAGCAGGTTTAAATTGGGCACATACTAAACATTCCCTAGTCTATAATTCCACATCTTGGGACATATGTGGCCAGTAAGCATAATCTTTCAGTATCTCTAATGTGTTTTGTGAACCTCTGTGTCCTGCAGTTATTGCATCATGTGCATGGTGTAGCATTAGCCCTCTGAATGAAAGGGGTACCACCCACTGTATCTGTCCTGTTATGAACTCTCTAATCATGAACCCATCCTGTAGTCTAATTTGTTTGTTATTCCTTAATAGCCCCCTCAACTCTTCTTTTCCCACAGAATCATTTTCTGTTAAAGGGTTTTGTTCAGGGTCTATCAAATGATTATAATAGATTCCCAAAATTGGATCATCCTTTTGTGCCTTAATCAGATCTTGATCGGGTGTATCATAACTCCATTGTACTACTGGTTGATCCACCTCTTTTGGAGCTTTAGAGCGTGTAACTGCATCAATTTGTATTTCACCAAGTCAATGTTCAATAGGTAGCAACTCTCCCATCAAAGCCCCAATTTTAGCTAAATGATCTGCCTCATCATTTCCCTCCTTATCCTCTCCTGGAGTTTTTAAATATCCACAAATTTTCCTCCAGTATATTGTCAAATCATTCTCTGACACCAATTTGTCTATGGCTTGTATAATTTTTCCATGTTTAAGTGGCTTTTTGTTGTATGTAATCATGCCTCTCGCTTTCCAGCCAGGTAAATATTCCACAAAACTATTGTGTGCATAATCAGAATCAGTCACTAGGACAATTTCATTACATTTATTATCAACTGCAGTAGTAAATGCTTTATAAATGGCTGCCAATTCCGCCACCTGACTGCTCCTAGCCCCAATTCTCATCCCTATACTGGGAATGCCTTCACATTTCAACCAGACATTTCCTATTCCTGACACCAATTGTTTATTACTGTCATTTTCAATGTGAAAAGCACAACCATCAACATATACAGTTGGCAAATCCTTGCATGTCTTTTCATCAAAAGCTTTGTGCGGTGATTACCCAAGCTCCTGTAAACTAGATTCCACTTCTACTTTGTTTGATACATGTTCAACTGCACAGTCATGCTGATCTGCCAAACCTTGAGCAAATGGGCTCTTTTTTTTTGGCCATACCTCACTTCTACAGGAAAACCTTGCAATGCCAGTGTCCATGAAGTCATTCTGGACTGTGCTAGGTTGCCTGACCTAATTCTTTTACTCTCTAAAAACTGCAAAGGTTGCTGATTTGTCTCAATAATTACCTTTTCTCCCTGAACAATCGGGCGGAAAAGCTGTAGCACCCAAACAGTGGTCAAAAGGGCCTTTTCACATTCACTGAATTTAATTTCAACTTGGGAAAATGCCTTACTTGCCTAAGCAATGGTTTTGTGATTCAAATCATGTTTTTGTGATAACACTGCTGACATACAATGTTCAGAGAAACCTATTTCTATAAAGAAATCCCTATCCTTTATGGGGTATGCTAAACATGGTGCCTTTACAAGACATTCCTTCAATTTGGCTACTGCTCCCATTTCCAGGGTGTATTCAGCTTTAGTAGTTTAGTCAATGGTTGAGTGATATCAGCATCATTTTCAATAAACTTTCTGTTATAGCCCGTCATTCCTAATAAACTTTTTTAATCCTTTCACACTTTTAGGATCTTTTAGCTTTTGTATGGCCTCTGCTTTCTTCTTTTGTGGGTTTAGTCCATGTTCAGTCACTTCATGGCCTAGAAAATTCACTTTTTTCTTGCACCATTGTTCTTTTTGTAAAGATACTCTTGCACCTGCCTTTTGCAATTGGCCAAGAACATGTCTAATTTCATCAAAATGGCTTTTCAAGCTTTCATTTTTTATCAGGACATCATTGACGTAAACTATGGTTCCTCTTTTCGCTGCATCAGGCATAGCCTTTCTGAAAAATATGACAAATTCACTCCCAGTATTGACATACTCGAATGGAACTCTAACCCATGCGTATTGGGTCTTATCAAATGAAAATAAATTCTGAATCTCCTCTGCCAATGGCACGCACCAATATCCAGATGTGAGATCTAATGTAGTAAACACTTTTGAGCCATGCACCCGAGCCAGGCCTTGATCGATGAATGGCAGTGGCCATCTGGACACTGGCACTCTTTTATTTAATTCTCTCTAATCTGCACATAGACGACATTGACCATTTGGCTTTAACACACCTAAAATGGGTGTGTTGGATGTGCTATGAATAGGCCTGATAATTCCCCGAGACTCCAAATGTTTAAATATTTCTGCCAATGGCTCTAAATATGCCAATGGAAATCTATAATGGCGCACAAATACTGGGCTTCTACTACACCCTTCCAGTAGTGTGGCAACATGTAAATTAGTTAGGCCGCAATCATAAGCATCTTTAGCAAAGACATCTTTAAACTCTATAAATAGTTTTCTCAATTCATTTTTATCTTCATCGCTATCACATGCATCTGCTGATAAAATCTGCTCCTCTACCATTTTTGAAAATTCTGGGAAATCATCCAGTGGAGGAATCTTTGTGCTTTCTTCTAACTGTGTGGCTGTGTCTCTCTGTAAAGCTGCCACTTTTAAATATTTTGGCATATCAGCTTCCACTCCAATGTGCTGATTTTCTGTTTCCTTTTCATTTAAGTCAAATACTATGGGCCTCATTACGACCCAGGCGGTAAGTTACCGCCTGGGCCGTGACTTTACCACCATGGCGTAAACTACGTTTACGCCATGGTGGTTGGCGGACTTACCGCCCCATTCCGACCTTGGCGGGGCGGTAAGTCCCCAATCCCCAATCCCCATTTACCCTTCCCCATTCCCATTTTTGCCCCATAGGGCTTAATTACGCCACCGTAATTAACTCCATGGTCCCTTAGCGCCATGGATTTTAACACCTGCTAAAAGCAAAATCCGCCAAAATCCGCCATGGCGCTAAGGGACCTCGGAATCAGGCGGTAAGGGTCGGCGCTGTTTACGCTGCCGTTAACCCCTTACCGCCTGGGTCGTAATGAGGCCCTATATAATCCTCTTGATGGCAGCACACTGTCTCATTTGAATCATAAGGGTACACAGATTTAATTTTAAAGATTCCTTTGGGCTGAGAATCCAGGTATTCTGGCAGCACACCCCTGGCATCCACATACATTTCAGGGATATTTCCAATCACCATGTTATTTAGATCTGCAGTGTAATGTGATTTTTGTATGGCCATTCCTAATGAAGAATTTTCCTCTAGATGAATATCTTGACACCCTTTATTATTCACCAAAATGTTTACAGACCCTTCACCAACATCTATTAATGGAACGCATTCATAATCTAGGCCTTGCTGTTTTATGGATTCATTCAAGCACACAAATGCATCAGAATCCTTCACCTGTTGTCCATTTTTGCATGTTAGTGTTATGGCAACCTGCTTGGTGAATGCAGGAATAAAAGTATCCTTCCTCACCTGTAATTCAATTGCATATGGGACCAGCTGTGTGCAATGATAACAAATTCAGGTGCCGGTCCACCTAGCCGTGACCATATTTTTTGATTATGGAAATCTAACACCATACACATTCTGTGCATGATATCATTGCCCGTGTAAAAGTCATGTTGTGTTCCACTCACTATCCACACATTATGGTGAATTGTTTTCTGTCCAATACTGATTTTCAGCATGCATCTGCCCGCAATTCGATTTTCAGTCTGGACTGTCCAAACCAGAGGCATATTGGTTTTTAATTCTAAATTTTGGGATCTCTTCCCTTTCCATTATTTTCTGCAGTAATTTCTCATTAATAAAGCTTCTTTCCTGTTCAAGCACTAGTATGGCTTTTACTACTTTAGAACAGTCATTTATACCAATGTGAACCCATGGTTGCTCATCTTCCATGTGTATTTCCGCAAAAGTAGTAATGTGTTTTTCTGTGTCTGTTTTAGGAGTAGTATTCCGTTTGCATGTCTTCTCTTTTAAATAAAAATGTAATGTGTGCTCATCTATTGCAGTTTGCCATTTTTTCCTAGGGTCTAAATAAATTTGTACAGATTGTTTCTCACTTTCACTTTGCATTTTATCTTGACATATCAAGATAACAGTGATATACAGATATTCTGGAGATATACCTCTACTGCATCATTTGTTTTGGCAACGGTGTGGCATTCATTTATATTGCTGTTTTGTGATTTTACTTTCTTAGGTCTCAATGGTTTTTTGGTTAAGGACCACAGTACTCCATTCACCCCATCTATGAGAGGAGACAATCTTTTCAGGCAATATGTCCCCATCAGAAATGGAATTTCACAAATAGATGTGATCAATACCTTCTGCTTCATTCTGTGTTTTCTTATCTTTATGTCAACCTCGGTAACACCTATAATAGGCACCTCATCCCCGTTAAAGTTATGCACAGGACCTTCACTTTGCCTCACTGTGATCTGATTCTGTGGAGATCTCCCCTCATTAATACATTTTACCAATTCTTTGGACATAATTGTGGCCTCTGCGCGGGTGTCAATCATTGCACATGTATTGCATTTCTCTTCCACAGTGATGGGAGCATAATACCTGTGTTCAACTTCCTCTAATACACATAAGAAGTGTGAATTCTTACTGATTTCAGGAACCACATTTGTCAGACCTTTTTCAATTTTGGCTAAGCACATTGGTAAATAGAACAACATGTGTCCCTCCTTTCTGTCCATTTCTGTGTGAGAGACTTTATTCATTTCTCCATGTTCAAAGGTTTTGTGGAGTGTGGCCACTGTTCGCCCATCCATCCAGGTATCATCAGAGGTCACATTACAATCCTCCAACTGAACATGTGTAACAAGCTCACTTGGCAATTTGTCATTGGGCCTCATTACACGGATGGCGGTAAGGGATTACCGGCACCGGTAAGGGCACCGGTGCTGTTAATCCCTTACCACCCTACTACGAGGTCCCTCAGCATGTCCTGTCCTTAACGTGTGGTTAGACCACACGTTAACGACGGGACCCGCTGATGGACTTCAGAGCAAATAATGGTACCGCTAATTGCGGTACCGTTATTTGCTCCTTCCCCATTCCCATTGAGCCCTATGGGGGCTCAAATGGGAATGGGGAAAGGCCATGGTGAATGGGGAATTACCGCTCCGCCAACCTTGGAATGGAACGGTAATTCCGCCATTCACCATGCCGAACTCCGGCGGCAACCATGGCACTACTAGCACCATGGTTACCGCCATCCATGTAATGAGTCCCATTGTCTAACTCTGTGCATTTGTAGTTATTTAGGTACCAGTCCTTTTAACTTCTTTAAAAATATGTGGCTCAAAGAATTCTACGGGTGATTGAACTGTACCCTCCTTTTGAGTATTTATTTTTTCTGCCCGTGTTTGGTGTTTGTTCTGATTGCCCAGGGAAGGAGATATAGCATCCCCACTTACTCACTGGTGTTCCCCATGGATGAGTCACTTTTCTTAAATCTGTCTCTTTGTTCATTTGGAATTTCAGGTTTTCCTGTTTCATTTGTACAAATCTCCAATGTTTGATTTAGCTCTAGGTTAAATCAAACTTCTTTTTTATAAGTATTTGCACTTTCTGTCACATGTTCATTTACCGGTATCTTTATTTTTGAATCTTTAGACATCTCAGAGTCATTACGCAAAATCATATCAGAGCAATATGTTTTCTTAGCATTGCATGAGAGAAATCTGTTTTCTTAGCATTGCAGGTATCATTAATACTTAGCCTTCTGCCCCCTCCTTTGATGACTGTTTTGTGCTGTACAGAGCTTTTCTATTTGCTCAGCCAACATTTTCACTTGGGCCTTGAAACACTGAAATCTTTCCATTTCCCTTGAATCCTCTCTCTGTGGCTGAGATCGATTTTGGTTGTTTTCCTCCTGATTTGATCTATTCTGATACCTCTCAGGGGAATGATTTCTATTGGGATTGTTTCTGAACTCTTGATTCATATGTGGAGGGGAGCAGGGTGGGGGGAGCGGGGTGCACCCATCCTTTGGTTGTAGTCCCCTGTTGGTGGTGAATCACTGTATTGACGTGGAGCGTAATTCATATTCTGCCTCATGTCCTGTCTCTCATGTTGTGGGTACTGACCCCTATGTTGATTCCCATTATCAGTAAATCGATCCACATATCGAGGTCTATCCTGATTACCATATATCATGGTATTGGGATCAAATCTGCTCTGTGTCCCCAATATCTGGTAGGGACCATTATTTCTTTGATCCTCGCTTTGTCTCTGATTATTATTCATACCTGACATATCAGGCTGATATCCTGTCCGGGGCCTGTCTCCTAAGTACCTAGGACTGATGTAGCTCTCCCCATTACTAGGATCATGTGATTGAAACATTGGTTTCAATCACATGGCCTTCCGCCAGAAGGCCAGACACAGAATCCTGCCTTGACCAATCTGATGCTTGGCTGATGGTGGCGCCGTTCTGCCAGGAGGCCAGACACGCAATCCTGCCTTGACCAATCTAACGCTTGGCTGATGGTGGCGCCGTTCTGCCAGAAGGCCAGACATGGAATCCTGCCTTGACCAATCTAAAGCTTGGCGGGTGGTGGCCCCGTTCCGCCAGAATCCCAGAGGCGCAAAAAGAAAAGTGGTAATTTGGTAATAACTTGTCCTTGCATCTAGATTGGTTTTGGCCTCACCTCCTTCCAGTGACCATGTTTTGTTACATTATATTGGATAATCTAGTAATATACAATAATGGTGGTAATTTCTGGTGGTAAATTACATAGTGGTAAATTACTTAGTGGTGAGCATAACCTTCCTGTTCTATTTATGGCCCCATCATACACAAAACCTTCCTTATTCTTATAATATTCTTGTGATCTATAGAGAGCCTTGGACCTACATTCAGAGACACCACAATTTCACATAGAGCATCACCAATAACCTGTGGTGTTATCACTGATTTATCTACATCAGTGAACTATGCTTCAATAGGCCTCATTACTGATTCATTACTGGTCCATGGACCACCAGTTATCTATATATTATATTAGATTTCACCCAGACAACATGCACTGGGGAACACACGCATACAACTATTTATCACCGCTAAGTCTTATTTTTAGGACAGCTTATTCTGTCTGTATTTCATCTACATGGGAAAAATGACAAATGTACTACCAAAAAAAAATAATCTTCCCCGAGTCATAAATGTTATTCCAAATGCACCAAGAAAAAAGAAAAACAAAAACTCTCTACACGTTCTGCTTTTATATTGTGTGTATTAAAAACAATTGCAATTCATAATAACATCTTACCAATTACATTGCGTCGTTCTCTGAAATAAAAACAAGAAAAGAAACAATACAGGGACAGAGCAAGATTCACTTTGCAACATTATCATATGACAAATCAAATGAAGGGGATTTCTTTGCTATACTAACTGCCTGATAATTTTAGAACTCATTCGCCAAACAGTCGCATAAAAATAACCTCACTTCGACCTTGGATGCTCACCAAATATTTGCAGTCCCCTCTCCCACACGATCTCCTTTTCAGTCGAACAGGCCCAGTCAGCAGGGGTTTTCTCTGTTATCTCGAATGTTTGGAGTGTGTGGCGAAAAACATAGGGTTCTCAAGCCAGCGCTAAGTGAAATCAGATACGTCCGTCTGGAAGCCCAGTAAACGCAAACTGCCAAAAGATCTGTCATTCTTTTCCCAGCAAACCTCTGCAGCTTCCCCTTTTCCTACGTGGGGCCACTGCAGATACTTTGCACCAATCAAATTAAAAAGCCCGCATCACCCTTCCCTCCACACAATAGCCCATTTTTACAGTAGGAAACTGTAACTAAAATCATTTCCTGGCATGCAAATTCTGCTCGCTGCAAACACAGTGAACAGAAAGAAAAAAATAAATATATCCTAGTGCACGTTTGAAAGCTTATTTCAGAACATGTACTTCCACCTCATGTTTCACATAGAGATCACATTATAGTGTTAATGAGTTATCACTAGTGATTAGTACTTGTTAATTAAGTCAGTCAGTTAGATAAATAATGTAGTCTCCTGTGTAAGGAGCATTTCAAGAAAGAGAAAATAAAAAAATAAAAATAAATCTGGTGCACTTTTAAACCTCCAGCCTGTCCCCATCTGCATACTCATACATTATGCTAGCAACATAGGACTGGCTATATGTGTATGCCACGTTATTGCTGTCAACAGAATGCTATCACATTCAGTGAGGCGCTATACTTCAAAGCACTATAAATTATACTACAGCTCCCAGCGCATTCACTCCCAACACAGCCTGATACCTCAGTGTATTCACTCCCTACACAGCCTGAGCACTCAGTGTATTCACTCCCGGCACAGCCTGAGATCTCAGTGTATTCACTCCCTACACATCCTGAACACTCAGTGTATTCACTCCCTACATGAGCCCTTGATGTATTAACTCCCTACAAAGCATGATCCCTCTGTGTATTCACTCCCTACACAGCCTGAGCCCTCAGTGTTTTCCCTCCCCACTCAGACAGAGCCCTAAGTGTATTCACTCGCTAGACAGCCAGAGAATTCAGTGTATTCACTCCCTACACAGCCTTATTACTCAGTGAATTCACACCCTACACAGCCGGACCACTCAGTGTGTTCACTCCCTACACAGCCTGACAACTCAGTGTGTTCACTCCCTACACAGTCTGAGCCCTCAGTGTATTCACTCCCTACAAAGCCTGAGCCCTCATTGTTTTCCCTCCCTACACAGCCAAGTCCTCAGTGTTTTCAATACCCACTCAGCCATAGCCCTCAGTGTATTCACTCGCTACACAGCCTGAGCATTCAGTGTATTCACTCCCTATATAGCCTGAGCATTGAGTGTATTCACTCCCTACACAGCTTGATTACACAGTGTATGCACTCCCTATACAGCCTGAGCCCTCAGTGTATTCACTCCCTACACAGCCGGACCACTCAGTGTGTTCACTCCCTACACAGTCTGACCACTCAATATTTTCACTCCCTACACAGTCTGAGCCCTCAGTGTATTCACTCCCTGCAAAGCCTGAGCCCTCATTGTTTTCCCTCCCTACACAGCCTGAGTCCTCAGTGTTTTCAATCCCCACTCAGCCAGAGCCCTCAGTCTATTCACTCGCTACACAGCCTGAGCATTCAGTGTATTCACTCCCTATATAGCCTGAGCATTGAGTGTATTCACTCCCTACACAGCTTGATTACACAGTGTATGCACTCCCTATACAGCCTGAGCCCTCAGTGTATGCACTCCCTACACATCCTGACCACTCAGTGTGTTCACTCAATACACAGTCTGAGCCCTCAGTGTATGCACCCCTTACACAGCCTGAGTCATCAGTGTATGCACTGCCTACACAGCCTGACCACCCAGCCGACCGAGGGCCAATCACCCAATGCACCAAGTAACCCTTCTCTGACATTGTTCCGCCTCTTCTCCATACAGGACCTTCTGCTGCTATTGACTCATGCAGTGGAATCCCCAGAAGAGCCTCCCCCACATGTATGCAAGGCAGTCCTTAAACAGCACTAGATGACAGCTGCCTTCTTATCCTGTGTGTGTCACTTCCCCAAATAACCCACAGCTGCCCCCAAACATCCCGGCAGACGGCCGCCACATCCCAAACATACCGCTAGCTCCTGGACCATTCAGTAAGAAACAATCTAGTTCACGAGGCTCAGTGGGGTGTTAGGCCAATGAGGGGTACAGAAGGGGCTCTCTGCGCGATCTGGGACACTCTAAAGAACAGTGTGGATGATAACTTTCAGAGCACACTCATCCTGATGGACACCATCGGCCATGACATTCTTCTAAGGAGACTATGAGGCATTGCAATAGGAGGTCTGGAACACCACCTTACTCACAGGAAGAACCACAGTCAGGACTTCCTTCAGATCCCAGCCACCCTTCGCACAGGAAGAACCACCATCAGGGCTTCCTTCTGATCCCAGCCACCCTTATCACAGGAAGAACCACAGTCAGGACTTCCTTCAGATCCCAACCACCCTTCGCACAGGAAGAACCACAGTCAGGACTTCCTTCAGATCCCAACCACCCTTCGCACAGGAAGAACCACCATCAGGGCTTGCTTCAGATCCCAGCCACCCTTCTCACAGGAGGAACCACCATCAGGGCTTGCTTCAGATCCCAGCCACCCTTCTCACAGGAGGAACCACCATCAGGGCTTCCTTCTGATCCCAGCCACCCTTATCACAGGAAGAACCACCATCAGGGCTTCCTTCTGATCCCAGCCACCCCTACTCGCCTGTGGAGCACGCTAACGATCCACCGTTTTGCGTCTCCTGTTCAACATTTCCATGACTTCCCTAGAGGACCACCTCATCCTGGCTAGACTCATTTGTTACATACTCAGAAACAGACTCTCCACAGAGGTACTGGACCTAAAATCATGCCTCACAAGGGGGGATGTCTGGATGACAAGAAAAAGACTAAAGCGTGCTGATCTGCGGTGCAGCTGCATGAAACACCCCCTCAGTGCCTCTGTCTGAGGCGATGGGCCCTGGCCCAGTGCCAGCACTCTCAGTAAAGTACCTCAGAACCACAATGGACAGGAGCCTCATGCTTGAGGCTGAGCACACAGGTGAATGCACTTGTCAGAAGGTGCTGTTTCCAGCTTCACACTCTCCTTCCCATCATGCCGTACCTGTCCTTTATCACAGAATCATCTCTGCGATGTCAGTAGTTCTGTCAAGACTGGACTACACAAACATTCTCCATCTCAGCCTTCAGCAACACCTCATGGAACCACTTCACAAAGCACAATATGCAGGAGCCAGAACACTCCTTAGAATGAAAAAGATAGAATCCCATTACTCCTCCTCTGGGCCTTCAACTCTTGGCTGTAGGTCAAGAAAAGAATACACTTCAACACCCTCTGCATTGGCTACCACGCTTACCATGGAATCCCCCGGCCTCCTTCATAAGGAAGATCAAGAAATAAATAGCATTGAGGGTTCTAAGGTCCAGCTGAGCTGCTCTAGAACCAGTGCTGAGCCTGGGCAGGAAAAGGCAGGAGGGCCCTCCCCACCAAACTCACTTCCCAAGCAGCTATGCATGGACGAGGACCTGTGGTCTTTCAGGGAACGGCTCAATGTGGTACACCGTGCATCCCGTCTACAGAGCACAGCCTGCCACATGAGCCGGAGAACTGATCCCCCACCCACAATCTAGAATTCGGACTGCAACCACTGCAGCCCAGGAAGCGCCCTGTCCTGCATGTGTGGCCTTGTGCTCCTTCTTGTCTGGGTCCTTTCCACTCTTCCTCTTTTGCCCTTAGGATTCAAAACTCACTAACGGCCTAACTTCGCAAATCTCACACTTTTCACACTGCACCCCTCCCCATCAGATGTTCAAATGAGAGTCCTCCCCTCGCTGCTATCTATACAGCAATCCCTGCAGCAGTCTTACTCCTGAGGCCTCCTTATGGGCAAGACGCCCGGCGTCCCTTCTCCCACTGACCACAAGGGACCCTTTAGACCGTCCAGGTAACAGGCGCCTCCTGTCTGCATTTCCCACTCCCTCCATCCTGTTACTCCTCTACCAATAGTCTCCGCCCCCATCCAGAGCCACGCCCAGTCAGGCAACATCCATTGGCAGAAGAGGCTTCGCAAGACCCTGACCCTTACCATGAAAGTGAGCGGTGCATCAAGCAAATCTATCTGCAGCGCTTCAGGCCCCCAAGAAAGCAAGACTCACCGCTGTCTCATTAGACCGCACACAGCTCCCAATCCCACTCCACGGGCATCTGTTGCAAAGGAAAACAGACTGATTCAATCTGAGGTCATTAACAGGGGGTCCACAATTCCACTCTTAGCCATGGAATATGTTGGGGGCTTGATTGGTCTGTTGTATTTGCTCTCAATAGCTTCTTATCCAGCATCTCGTTAGGCAAAATGGCCCATGATGAGGAGAGTGATAGGTCTCCTTTAGCAATCTACGAATAGCAGCTGGTGGGGCTTCCTGGGGACTCGATGGGGGAGGGTCTTGACTACTTTGCAGACTTGTGGCTGAATTACTCAGTGTGCATCTTGGGTATTGGACTGAAGTTCAGGTACATTCACACTTAGCTGGCTTCGTGCTGTGCTCACCTTCCATCATTCTGGTGCAAGCCAATCTCCTCAGGGTCAGTGGTTTTTTAGAGAAATGATCTGGGGGTAGATCTGTGTCTTCGACTGGGGCCTCCCTTTGGAACAGCCTCCCTGCCACCTTGAAACTTGAGGAGAACCATCTCTGATTCCGGAAGCACCTCAAGACCGTCCTCTTCGCCTCTGCCTTTGCCCCTCTTCTCCCCTGCTGACCTGTTATCTCTCTTGGCACTGTGCACTTGGCCACCCTGTCCACCACTTGCACTGGGATCTGTATCTGTACCCATACAGTCCACCACTTTTCCTAAGCACTTATCATATATACCCTATCTGACTAGTCATGCACTTGCCACTTGCTTGCTGCACTATCACTTTTTCATGCACTTGCCACTTGCTTGCTGCACTATCACTTTTTCATTGCTGTATTTATTTATTTACTCCACATATTATTTATTCTTTTCTCTTCTCTGTTCTGCACTTTCCACTTCTCCCCCTGGCACGCACTTTACCCTTTTCCCTTTTCCATGCACTTGCGCGTTCTTCATGTCACTGGGCCTAGTAGGATTGTTGTTTTTGTTCTCCTGTATTCCCCTCCCTTTGCTTGGGCGTGCTCTGAAACACTTGTGTACGAGCGCGATATAAATAAAATATCATATCAAATCATAATGCCTGGCATTACTCTTCCAACCAGGACTGTTCTTACCACTGTCCTGCTGATAGGATCTTGCATAATCGTTGAAGGTCTGCGCCAGATGCCTCATGAGCCTCTGGACGGTTGCTGGAGCCCCATGTAGCACAAAGAGCAACCCGTGTCTTCCAGATGCTCGGGACCTTGCCACCAGCGCTTGCCAGATCGAGGCTGGACCTGGCTTGTGACTGACTTAGTCTTTCCTTGCTGTTGTCACTGCATCCACTAGTGCTAGTTATCCAATTCTGAAATCCCATTGACTTTTCCAAAACCATTCCAAAACCTCCAGCTACCCTTTTTGGGGACAAAGACGTATGTGTAGAGGAGCAGTTACAATCCCTCTGCAGGAAATCCCTCCCCCCTACCTCCTAAATGTTATGTTTTGTTATTTGGCATTTATATAGTGTTCTATATATCATTGGTATGCCTTCAAAGCGCCAGTGGGTTGCACAGCCTCGGGTACCGCAGTCCAAGTCAGTCGAGAGAGTAGAGTATTATAGGGTGCCTGGGTGCACTCAATATGTGAGCAGCTAATACGATTGCTTGTTGGTAGCTGACTCCTAACCTTAGGTGTGGTGGTATTGAGAGATAAATTGAATGTGTGCAGTCTGGTGGTTGGGTCTCTGAGACTGAATTCTGGCGATGTTAGTCCTGTGTAGGACCGTTATGTCGACAGCTAGACTCATTTCATTTTGTGGGGTGTAGCTGCATTGTAGCAGGATGTTGAGGTGTTCATGGAGGTTTGTTCATATCTGTGCAGCTAGGCCAAAATTGATCTGGGTGTAGCTGTGCTCTATTGTGTGTTGGTGTAGAGTAGAGAGTGAGCATGTTAGGCAGAATCCTGTGCAGTTCCCTTAGGGAGCACTACACAAGATTAGGACTACAGGTGAGAGCAATAAATCCCCTTTGGTATCAGTCTGTACCACAAATATTTAGTTGGTAGCTGTGGCTGAGCAGTCAGACTTATCTCAGGGGGCGATGAGCAGTATTCAGGGTTTACACAATAGGCCTACAGTACTATGGCACAAGGAAACACTGACCAAAGCTTTGTATTAAAAAGTAGTTATATATTTATTTTTTTCACTTCTCATAAAACACATGTATCACAGTCATCAAGCAAGTTAAATTAAGTCAAAGGAAAAATATACACACTCCCAAGTTAAATTGTAGACCAAGTGAACCAGAGTGAAAACTGAGCAAAATGTCACAGTGAAAACCACACACAAGGGATACTCTAACAATTCTTTACAAGGGAGGGAAAGAACAAGTTATATAGAAATAGTTTCCTACACACCCTAGCAACACTTCCCATAAATGTGTGGACCAGTTTAAGCAAGGCAGTACATCAGTATAGGCAATACTTAAATGAAAACTGAGCAAAATGGCATTTCACAAGGTTTAAAAATGGTAAAGAGTAGTTGTAAGAAACAGGTGCACCACACAGTTCTAGATGAAAATCAATCTAAAGAAGGCAGATCTAACAAATGTATCCAGAGTCAGTGGTACAGGGCAAGGGCCCAGGATCAAAATGTTCTTGTAGCTGCAGTCAAGTCTTTGGTTAACGATTTTGAAAAGGTGGATGCAGAAGTTGAAAAGACAATGTTAAGAGAGAGGGGCGGCCAACCCAACAGGTAGGTAAAGGATTTAAAACACCTTTAGTGCTACTGCGAAGAAAGGGTGGCCTGGCGAATCAATGTACCTTTAAGTGAAGAAGTGGCTCCTGCAGTGGAGTTGTTCCTGGTAGTTCCTGCAGTTCGGTTGATCCAGCAGAGGAAAAGGCGCTCTCGTCGTGGAGGAAGGTTCGAGTTACTGCACTACCCAGGGATGAAACTAGCCGCGGTGCTGCCCAATGAATAAAAGGTCCGCTCCGTTAAATCGCGGTCTGGGTTGACTGGTGCCTGGCTATCTGGGTACGGGATATTCAACTAAGGCAGGTCCAGGAAGGCGACCCACCAGCTGAAGGGAAGAACGCTCTTGCAGATGAAGATCTTATCTCGTCGTGTGGAGAAAAGTGGTGAGACATAGCATCAGGGCTCCACCGGTGGTTCAGTCATTGCAGCTGTCTTTGGCTTCTCTTCTCTTCAGCTTCTTAGTTCCAGTGGCGACGTCTTGCCCTTCCAGTCCTCAGGACCCTGCCTTTATGCAAAAAGATCCCCATTCATACAGCCTAGCTGTCACTCACACAGTGGAGTGGTCATCTTGGCGGGAGACCCTCCAGCCTATCAGGATAGAGTGTGACATGGGTTGCTGAGGCAACCCTGTCCAGGGGTCCTACTCCCCCTCCCACACAATGGACCCACCACAGACTTAGTGGTGCCGAAAGGAGGGTTTCTCGGTAGATGCCTGCCAAAAGGACGAACAAAGGATCCCTGACCTGGGTTAGGAGTTTAGAGAAAGACACGAGAAAGAAGTTTTATTAAAGTTCTGGCAAGAAAAACCTACTAGAGTAAAGTTAATATTAAAATACACCGGCGGTATGTTAGAGGCAGTCAGAAAAAGTGGTAGCCTCGAACAATGGGAAAATCCCATAGGGAAATATTTGCGGTCGAATATTTATGGTAGTAACCACTGCCACCAGCCAGAAACTTTTGAGAGAGGGACTGTACGGTACCCTCTCGAAAATAAACATAAGGGAAAAACTATTAACCCTTTCCAGTACCTCCATAGTAAGATGGTTTGTACTGGTTTAGTTCATAAAAATTGACTATTAAGGTCATTTGGGACTTTACATGCCCTGGGAGACAGTAGTCAGTCCCAGGGTGTGGAGTCTATGTTTGGGGGTCGCTACGACACCCCTGTGTCACTGCACTGAGGGTGCTGTGTAACACATGTGAGTAAAGATGGTTTCTATGGGGGGTGAGAAAATCCCATAGACATTAAACACAAAAATAGCCTAGAACACACATAGCAAAAGTGCCTAAGAGTGGGATAAAGAGTCTCACTATTAGCAGGAAAAAGAAACACACACTTCAAATCCAGAAAAGCTGCTGGGGGACTCTATAGGTAATGGAAATTAGCCGTAGAATGAGAATTCTCCCTAACAGAGCATAGTGATAGGAAGGGTGAGTGTCTGTAATGGATATTTTAGTCTTGTGAGCCCACTGTACTGGATTATTTTCATTCACTTTGCGATAGCTGCACTCAGTGGGAGATGGGACAGGGGGTAGCTAGGGATGTGTAGTGGACTCACGAAAACGGTAGTTAGTGGACCTTTATCTTTAGCATGCAGAACGCTAAGGTTGTCATCTTTGGTAACCGTTTCCTGATTCTGTCTTGGTGACTTGTTAGTCCCTTTTATTTATCGGTATCTCTTCGAACATTTGTCTACAGGTTGTATTTACATTCCAATGTAATGTCATAGAAGTCGTGCTCCATGGTGTTGTAGAGTTTTAGCGGCTCTAGATGTTCTTAATCAGGTTTACTGAAAGAGCCAGGTTTTTAGAGCTTTGCGGAAGGCCATGTAGTCTTGGGTGTGTCGAGTGTGTGGGGGGAGTGAGTTCCAAAGACTTGGAGCCAACATTGAGAAGGTGGATCCTCCAATCCTGGCTGAATTGGAGGTTGGAATCACTAGTAAGAGGGCAGTGCATGATGGGAGGTGGGGTTTAATCTTCTCTTGTCCGTACGTTGCATTGAGCCGGTCTTGTGCACTGCTCGGTGGGTAATGCATAGGGTTTTGAAGGTGGCCCTTCGTATTACAGGGAGCCAGTGAAGTATGCAGAGAGTGGGCGAGATGTGGTCTCTGTGTCCCAGGGCGAGAAGGAGTTTGGCAGCAGTGTTTTGGGTTCTTTGGAGTTTGTTAAGTTGGTATGCCGTTGCTCCCGGTGTTCCATATGTTCGAAGCCTGAGATTTTGCCATGCTTAACACCAGCTGTTGTGACCATAGCACGGCGAGTATTCGAAAGAAGGATCCCACTGAGAAAACCCTATCAAATGTATCCCTGAAGAGATGATAATCTGAGGGAGGAACTCCCTGAAGGAATATGAAAAGGAGCAAAAAGAGGAGCTGGTGATATCACGAAAGACGAGCACGACGCCCAGAGGATACTGGCTGCAGAGAATGCCTGGATGTTACAGAAACTGATGAGGAAGTTAAGAATCGAGTAAACGTTCATATGCGAAAAGAAGATTGCAAGTGTGCGAAGCACTGCAGAAAATGCCAGCCATTCAATAACTGAACAGATGCTGTAACGCAAGTAGATTAAGTGATCTTAGAAGCTGGCTTTATATAGTGAATTAACTGCAGGCGAAGACGACATTGTATAGAAACTGGACATCAGTGTCATGTATTTAGTAAGCCAGGACCCAAGGAGAGAAAGGGTGAGAACTGTGTGACAGCAAAAATAAACTAAGATTGTGGAAACTAATGGTGAGGCTGTCTGGCTTGGTATCAAAGCTGAAGCAGCCAAGGTTGGTTATCTATTCTTGAAGGCAGAGAATGTGTGAAGCTGAATCATCCCTTGTTAATGTGCAAAGGAAGAACACTAAGAGTGCCAGGTTTTATTCATTTAAGACATTTAAATGCTGTAAAATGGACCGGATCATGGTCTTCTGTCACGTGAGCCAAGGATGCAAATAGAGTTGAGCGTGGAGTCCTAGAACAACGATAGTGAGTGCTCGCACTCCCATATATTCCCAGAGGCAAGAATACTTTGCAAGGCCAAGGTCAAAGACAATCTTCATGGCAGAAGGCATGGGTGTTGAGAGATGTTGGGCTAATTGGGTGGGGAGGTAAAGACAAGTCCACCTCGTGGCATCTGGGTCTGAGCTTAAGTGCTGCTAAGTGAATCAAATGTTCCAGACATGGCTCTAGCTTGCAAACCAATTATAGAGAGCCGTAAAATGAAGGGCCCTAAAGTTTGAAGACCGATAATAATTAATGTACTTAATAGTGTTGAAGATGACATGTTGAGGTAGGCATAAATTGTCCACCTGACAATCGGCAGCAATCACAATCCTAGTTCCTATGCAATGTATACTTAGATGTTCCCCTTAAGCCTATCTCAGTCTTTGATAGGTTTTCCATTATTTGTTATAGCATCACGTCTGACCTATTTTTTGCATATAAGGATGTTTTTATGAGAAATGCACTGAGAGCTCGAGCAAATGTCAGTTGATGTCCTGTTTTAGATAATTGTTAAAAATAACAGCACCTTTGCCATCTTCCTGAGTTGATTCTATTATTTGGTGTCAGTTATGCTGCATTCCCCATCCATTTCATGCACAATATCCAAAGGGCCATATACTCAAATTGAAAACCTTTCACTGTGTTATTTTTCATAAGGTCGAATTCCCACCCTCAAATTCCCAGCCTCTGATTCCCTTCCTCGGATTCCCTGCCTCGGATTCCCAGCCTCGGAATACCCCAGCCTCGGATTCCCAGTCTCGGATTGCCAGTCTTGTAATCTCAGCCACAGATTCCCCGTCTCTTTTCATCTTCCTGATTTATTGCCAATCTTGGACTTTGTGAGTGAATCAGGACTTTGCCTAATTATCTTCATAGATGGAGCTCTTATTTGATGAAAGATGCTTTCACTGGCCAAGGTTATTCTGACAGGAAGAGCTGGAATTCTTTCAGAAAGGTCTTAAGTCCACTTGTTCTTTTCTGGCCAGAGCATTAAGAGCTGACGCCATTCCCTCTTTCCGGCATTTCGCTGGGACTTTCCACAGTAGCTGTTCAGTCTGTGCATCTCACGGATCTTATTGGTTCTCCCAATACTTCGGTTGTCTTGTAAGGTCCACACCACTAAGCCAATATGTATCCCCACTGTTTGCAAGCCATACCAGGTTTTGTTTCCCAGTTCGAAGGTTTGCAGTTTGGTGTTCTTGTCGTAGAAGGAGGTTTGTTTTTCTTGATCTTAAAGACAATTCTCTACGTCCCTCCTGGGGCCTGGCAGGCCCCTGCTTTGCTTTGGGGCCCAGTAATCCTGCACTAGAAATAGAAAATGCCTTCCATTGTTCTTGGGGAGCAGTCGGAGCATGGGGGCTACATGTGGAGCAGTGGGCGAGGCAGAGGGAGGCTTGGGGTGATTCATGAGGTGCAGGGGGGCTGGTTTGCAACTCTTCAGGGAACCCATGAAAGGTTGTAGGAGATAGATCTTTTGGCTGCATCCCAGCAACCTTTGCGGGACACTTTGAGTAATGATACATTCTACTTAGCTTGAGAATAATACTGCGTTCCTATAAGCTTGCAGACAGGGGTACTACTGATGTGGGTAAAGATGTCGAGGTCATATATGTGACTGCTTTCCAGCCCGATCCTGAGCTAGGCCTGGCCTGGCCGAAACAAGCTCACTCAGGGGTGCTCCCCCAGCTGTCCATCCTCAAATGTGGGGGTGAGCTCTATTAGCACCGTAGCCCTTCACTATTTTTTCCCTTGCTTTTTATCAGAAAGTGAATAGGTGTGTGTTCCAAATTCACATAAATAGAAGCTACAAACCAAAATGACCCCAAAAAGCTAATAAGGAGATGTATATTTCCCTGTCCGGACGACGGTCCCCGGGGATGTGGATCGAAGGGCCGGAGACCGAGGCAAGCAGTATGTTGCCGGGAGTGCAGGGTGTGGGGGAGACCGGTGTGGACTTTTGGTGGGGTGGATGTGGGACCCCTATGGGGCGGGTGGCGGGGTGAGATGTGTGATCATCCACATGGTGGCCGTGTGCTTACCTGGGCTTTTCTAAATGTTTAATTTAAATGGAATGATGGTAGACCAACCTCAGAAAAATGTGTGGGGCTAATCCACACACATTTTCCTATGCTCACACCACGACAAAGACATAGGCCTGTGTACTCCGGGTGGACACAGCTTACAGGTGCAGTCCATCCTGTCATATTTAGTTAGAATGTGACAGCCAGGAGTGCATTATGTCATCTCCAGGAAGGGGGTGCACCAACCTTCCCCCTGCCATGGCCAGCCTGACTAACTAACAAAGGCTACATGGAGCTGCCCTGACCTCTTGTGTGGCCCTACAGCTAGTGGCAGCGATTAACATACCAATAGAGAGTACTTCTAACAGGCCCCCATAGGTCCAGACTGCAGAGGTTAATAAAGGAGACAGGAACCCAAACAACCTTTCATATGTAACTGTGTCAACCTGGAGTCAGCTCCTGCCCTCAGTATCAACGACAAAGAGGTGTCATGTATGGGACTGTTGTTTACAATAGGCCACCCTGCTAGAGGGACCCCATTCTTAATGGGAAGTAAATGATTGAACAACATCCATGCACCATGAAGTGAACACATAACTAAGATGGAGTAGGGGGTAGGCTGGACCGGAGTGGAGGGCAGGGCATGGAGAAGAGGAGTCTGAATGGAAGAAGAGAGGCGCCTGAATGGGAGGGGTGGTTTTGAGACCTAGGGTGTGTCCACCCCGATAGAGGGCCAAAGGGGAATCAAGGGAAGGGAGATGAGCCCAAATTAATTGGACCACTGATACAGGGCCTAAAATGGAAACGGGGAGAGAGAGGTGGCCGCTCTCACACAGTCGGACCGTGGGGCAACGGGAACACATCCCCCTTTGGATAAACCTGTGGGGGTATTAATTGCTGCACACCAGAATAAACTAATAGGGAAGGGATCTGGAAGGCAGTTAGTTGGAACAGCGGGGGTAGGAAAGGTACTGACACTAACTAACCCTACTAAAAACTTCCCCCTTCTGCATACAACCCTCAAACTCTGAACTAAACACAACCTCTACAGCACAACAAATCACACGCACTTCACAACAATACAGCAACAACTATACAATGCACACATAGTCTCACCCAGCACCACATGGGGGCCTGTGCCTTTTACATCCCTGCACCATGGAACATCCTGCTTTGAAGGTCCGGCTGGTAAGCCCTTGCTGGTCACCATATTGTAGCTAAAGAGCACGTTGTCCCGGCTATCATGGCTGCCTCGTTTCCAGCAGCCTCCTGAGATGTTCACTACTGAAATGCCCGCATCTGCAATCGGTGGATTGGCCGGAGTCCTGCACTTCAACTTCTTACCCTGGGGGCCTGAAAGCGAAGTCCCTTCAAGGGCCCCCTTTTGAGGGACTGGGCCAAGTCCCTGTCTGGGCCTGTGCATTTTTACATTCCTGCAACATGGAACAGCCTGCTTTGAAGGTCCAGCAGTTAAGCCCTTGCTGGGCACCATATTATATCTAAGGAGCATGTTGTGCATGCTATCATAGCCACGGCAATTTCCACCAGCCTCCCGAGACCTTCACTACTGCAATGCATGTCTCTGCAAATGGTGGATTGGCTGGGGCCTGCATTTCAACTCCCTGCCCTGGGAGCCGGCAGGCAAAGTCCCTTCAAGGGCCTCCTTTTAAGGGTCGGGGCTAAACCCCTGCCTGGGCCTGTTTGCACCCATACAGCGCTCCTGAGCAAGCCTTTACCACTTTGCACCACTGGTCTCTATTCCTCTGCACCCTGACTACAACACAGGCATGCCATCTGATGTGACGCCTGCCATTGTGCCCGGCACTGCTGTGACGAATCAGCTTCCGGGGAACCAGTGGTCATGGGATGGATATCGGTTTCTAAACCATCAATCAACCCCACACCTCTAGTACACCAGAAGGGACACGAACAGATTGGAATACAAGTGTATTATAAGACGTCTTTGTTCAATTTTGGTCTTGAGGTCAAAAGTACTCATGTACTTGGCAGCGCCGAGCTTGTCAATGAGCTCATCTGCCCGAATAATGGGGTGAGCATCTTTCATGACAGAATTGAACCACATGTAGTCCACAAAAAAACGAACTTCAGTTTTTCCCACCACTAGTCATTTTAGGGACCAGTACTGCGCTATCCCAGGGGCTGTGGGATGGCTCTATCACTCCCAGGGACAACATCTTGGAAACTTCCTCCTTTATGGGGTCCTGGACCTTGTGGGACATCCAGTGAAAACCTACTCTTCACCGGCTTACTGTCTCCAGTGTCCACATCATGGGTGCACCAATCTGTGTGATTGGTAGTCAGCGAAAACAGACCGGTAAACTGTCCCAGAAAACAGCAACAGTCTGTCAGTTGCTGTTCTGACAGGTTTGTTGAAAGGTGGACACCCTAAACTGACCCATCTGTGGCTTCAGTGTGCAGGAGGTCTGGGAGGGGATCGGTCTCCTCCTCAGCCTCTATGTCAGTCACTAACACAATGACTAAGTCATCCCATATAGGTGGGTTTTAGCCGGTTGACGTGAAAGACCCTGCGCATCTGCTTAGGTCCTTTCACGTCAATGAGATAATTCACCTCTCTGACTTTTTCCAGCACACAGTACGGCCCAGTCCACTTGTCCTGAAGGGAACTGGGTTTAACAGGCTCCATAATCCACACCCACTGGCCTGGAGAATAGACTGTCACAGTGGCCTTCTGGTCGTGCCAGTGCTTCATCAGCTTCTGACTGGTCTTGAGATTCTTTGTTGACTATTCCATGTACTTTGCCATTCCAGACTGAAGGCCGAGTACATAGTCCACCACATCTTCTGACGGGGATGAGGGTTTGCTTTCCCATCCCTTCTTCACTAGACTGAGGGGACCTCATACAGGGTGTCCAAACAGAAGCTCAAATGGCCTGAACCCTACTCCATTCTGTGGCACCTCCCTGTTGGCGAACAGAAGGCATGGCAGGAGAATATCCCATTTTCTCCTTAGGTGCTCTTCCAAGCCACCTATCATGCCTTCCATGAACCGCTCAACAAGACCATCGGTTTGTGGATGGAAGGTGGTACAGAACCGGTAGGTGATTCCACACTCTTCCGACATAGCCTTCATATGTACCGATATGAAGTTTGATCCCCTGCCAGAAACAACTTACTTGGGGAATCCAACATGGGAGAATATCCCAATCAGAGCCTTCGCAACCACAGAGGCTTTCATGCTCCTCAGAGGGACAATCTCAGGGTATCTTGTGGCATGGTCCACCACCACCAAGATATATATGTTCCCTGAGCTGGTTTGAGGATCCAAGGGGCCCACAATATCCCTGCCTGTTCTCTTGAAAGGCCGCCCAACTACAAGTAGTGGAATTATGGGGGCCTTTGTGGCACCACCTGACTTGCCAGAAGCTTGACAAGTTGGGCAAATTCCTTAACCTTTAGGCCAAACTGTGGCCAGTAAAAGTGTGCGGACAATCGGTCTGATGTCTTAGTCACTCCCAAGTGACCCGCTAAAGGAATTCGATGAGCCAAATCTAAAAGGAATTTTCTGTGGCATTGGGGAACCACCAACCTTCTGGTGTCCTCAACCTCAGAAACCTTTGGCTGATTGTACAGGAGTCCATCCTCCCAGTACACTTTGAACAGGCCAGGGTCCTCGCCATTAGCCTGCTCCTCCGCCTGTTTCCGCAGACCCACCAGAGTGAGACACTCTTTCTGGGCTGTGTAGAAGTCGGTCTGATCTGGGCCCCAAGCTGATGCAAACTCATCCAACTTGGGCAGACCCTTCAGATCTGCACCCACCATTTTCCTCCACCTCACGTTACTGTGCTCTGCCAGGCAACTATGTGCCAAAGCAGGGTCCTCCGTGGCTACTAGCCCCTCACTCAGTAGTCGGTGGAACTGGGCTAGGGTCTACCGGCCATGCCAGTCCTTCCAACAAGCCCTGTGGAAGCACTTCTGCACCTAAGGTTTTCAGAGCGTTCAGTCTGGCGTTCTCTTTGGCCCTCAATTGTGTAGCCGCTGCGACTATTCCGGGATCAGGAAGATCTTACCCAACAGACATGGTACAGGGATGGAGTCTTTCACCCGCTATACAGCGCTGGGTCATTACACCTCGCCAGCTGAACTCTACTATCGCCAAGGTGCACTTACTCTTACCATCAAATCCACTATCGCACAACTCAGGCCCATCAATATACTGGCTTGGGTGTACCCACTGCCAAGTGACATAGGTGATGCTAGCCGCGGTGTCTCGGACCGCAGGAGTTTTGTGTCCATTGATGTACACGTGCTCTAGACAGAGTGGAGTATGATTGGGAACTGGGACCTCTTCTGGAGATCTGGTACCGTTCCCACTCAGTGTAACCAATCCACATTCAGCCACTCCCTGGCCTAGTGGAAAATCATCCTCTGAGAGGCCCACACTAATGATGGCCTCCTCCATGAGTCCAACATTCACTATGGCTTGCTTGGGTAAGCCCTTGCAAGCAGGATCCCCTTTCCTATGGTCCTGCTCCTTGCACACGAAACAACCTTTGGGTGGTGAGAACACAGGTGTCCCAGTTTTAGTGGTGCCTGCACTCTTTCTTTCTGTGTGAACGGTTGAACTAGAGTTTGGTGGTTTCCCTTCGTTCTTTTGGGGACCTGACTTTGAAGAAGATTGGGTTGGATCTTTGTCCTTCCCATTCCTGTTCACTTTTTTGTCCACTGATTTCTCTTCCGGCCTGAGCCTTTTTCTTGACTTGAGTACTCACAAATCTCTCAGCATCCTTCGCAAGCACGTAGTCTTGTCCACGTGATGCTGGTGTAGGTCAACGTCATACTTTTTCAACACATGCTCACAGGCAATCAAATTGTACATCCCTTTAAATGAGTAACTTTGTTACCAGTCACCCACCCGCTCAGATATTTCAAAGAGAAGTGTGTGAATGCTTCAAATGTCTGCCCACATTTCTTTCCAAGCTCTCTGAAGCTGTTGAGATACAGAACTTCCTGAGGAGGGCCACCTTCATGCTCTCATAAATGGGACTTTCCTCAGGAGTTAACTGAAGAATTGCTTCAGTCCCTGGTGTCGCTGTTAGGACTGATTTTCTATACTTTGGCCTGGTGGGCAGAAGGCCAACCTATATTGTGACAGGAACAGCTCTGGGAAGCTGTAGGCAAACCAGTTTAGGTAGCAGTGACCGGTGGTGTAGGCTAAGTTCTTCAGAGGGGGTGAGCTTGTGAGGGGTCCACAATGATGTCGCACAATGGGAATCACATATTACACTTAGACAGCATGTATAAAATTTAATTATGGCCAAAATACACTATTGAAAAATGACTACAAGCAGGTAGAAGATCACACAACACTTTCAAACTAAACACATATATACATATATACATTTACTTTGTTATATGGTATAATACAAATCTGAGACTACTGCAAAGGAAAGGTTAGACACGTATTATGCACAAAAAGGTCCACAGAGATTATCTCTATCTAAAATTGTTCAGCCCTAAGTTGCCTGGGGACTTGTGCCCAATAGTTCAGGTTACAGTTCCACAGAACTTAGAATGCAGGATAAAATGCTGGAAGGGTATCTGGGGTCCAGTGACAGGTTCTTAGGGTTAGGGTTCACGTTAGACTAATGCCCAAAAGTAGCCCAACAGTCAGATGCTTTGCACAAGCAACCAATGGCAAAGCCAAAAGTGTTACTCTGTAGCTTACCCCCATACTCCGATTCTTCCCCAGACTTGCCAGAACAATGCAAGAGTGTCCAACATTGCTTTTCCTGCTGAAAGCTGCAGTCCTTGATTCCCAGGGATTTGCCGGTTTGTGCGAATCTCTGGTTGGTGTCATTTACTGTTACAAGGACTCTCGGTCGAACAATGCAGAAAAACATGATGCACAGCACCTCTCAGGACTGGACTAGGGTCAGGTAAGCACATTTTGGATGGTGGTCACCACGCACGGTGATGTAAAAGGACTCAGCAGCTACGGTCAGACTTTTACTTCTATCCCGGGTGCCCTTGATGCGGGGACACTGACATTTCGCAGGAGGTAATCTTGCAGAGCCAGAACGGTACAGTGATGCCAGCAAGATGGTAGCCCAAAAATTAAGCAGGTCATCCAAAGGACGATTCAAGGGCACTTCCGAAGGCTTCCTTTGGCCGGACACTGAGCAGACGTCAGGAATGGATGTTCCCTCCACTCCAAGAGTCATAGTTCCTTCGCAGGACTGCTAATGAGCACAAGCAAGTCAGGGCTCTTCCAGAACAGCAGCAGAAGTTGGTTGCCAGAACTCCTTCAGTCGGGTCTCAGGTTTCTTCGCGTGTCTCACAACTGGATAGGATACTTGGCTCCTTCAGGCTTCTCCAGGATCTTTGAAAAATGGGTGCAGGGCTCCTCTTCTTATCCTAAAAGTCAGGTAAGAGCTAAAACTCTCACTAGCCAATAGCAGAACTAGCCCACACACACACCCCAGCAGTGGTCCAATCAGGAGCACTGGCGGAAACATTCATGCATACCACTCAAACACACTGAAATCAGTTTGTGTATTGGAGTCATACAGAGCCAGCCCTTACCCTGCCTGCAAACACACACGTCCCTCCAGTAGCCCGCCAAAAGCTCCTACTTTCCCGTGCACTGGAAGTCCTTATAAGGATTTTTCTGGCCTCTCAGGCCAGGAAGAAGGCTAAAGAACAAGATGGCAAAAGGACAAGCGAAACATCTTGCGGCACGGCCATGTTTGATCAGTAGCCACAGTTAGTAGCCAAAGGCGGTAAATGCAGTAAAGCTAAAACGAAATCCCAAAAAGTGGGGAAAAGTCACAACTGCCACCAGCCTATCCTTTTAGCACACCTAGAGGAACAAAAAATCCTCTGAGTGTTAGTCTAGGGCAAAACAAAAAATGCACCCCATTGTACTGCAGTGTAAGTTGCTGTGCACAATGATAAAAAGATACCACAAATGATACAAAGGTAACCAAAAGTAGTAACACAGCAACATGACTAAGGGCACCAATGTTTCCCAGCACTGACAGCCTGAAAGACATATCGGTTTCCCCATAACATATGAGCAAAGGCCAGTGCAGTGAAGTTTAACGCTTCACTGCACAGGAAAACGTACAGTTCGGATTAAACAATAAAAGTAAAATATTTGGGGATTCCATAAAGATTGAAGGAAAGGTGCAGTAAAGAGAAACCTTTCCTAACACACCCACCCCCACCCCCACCCCCAACCCAGACTAAGGGACAGGGGGAACTAATCCACCCCTGGATGGGTCCTCTGTTCCAGTCGGTTATCCCTGTTGGACAGCCCATAAGCATTGCTACATTTGGGATCTGGCTTATGCCCAACAGTGAAGTTCAAGGTCTGCAGACTCATGAACCACTGAGCCGCTTTGGATTCTCTCCCTTAACATTCATCAACCACTTCAAATGTGTATGGGGAACATACATAGTGAAGTGAGTCCTCTGGAGGTAGGACCTCAACTTCCAAAGGCACCATATAATGGAAAAACAACTCTTCTCAACCTGGGCCCACTGAGTTCTCCACTCCTGGTAGCTGATTAGACATATAGGATGGTCCTCGCCTTTGTCATTAAGCTGTGAAAGTCTTCCAACTCTCCCAGTGTTATAATCATCTGTCTGCACTATGAAAGGTCTTTTCCAATCAGGTGTCCTTAAACCAGGGGCCTGGCCTAGGGATTATTTCAGGCCCTTGAAGGCCTTCTCACACTCAGGGGTCCATAAGAACTCTTTAGGTCCCCTATGAGTAATGAGGGCAGTCAGAGGGACAGCTATAGTTCTATAGGCTGCCACTTTGCTCCTGTATTTCCCAGTGAGGCCCAGGAAAGTCCTCACTTGGGCTTGGATAGTGGGGGTTGCCCAGTTCTATACATTAAGTGCTTCACTGACAAGAGGTTGCATCTTGTCGGGAAATACAGCAACTTCATGCATGAGGAAGGCCAATGGCTCCCGTTCATTATGACACTTGGCTGTCTTACTGAACAAGTTGGCCTGATGAAGGTCCTGAGACCCCATCTCTTGAGTCAGACCCAGTCCCTTCCAAGTGGGGGTTGAATCTGCCATGTCATCCAGACATGTGCTGCTGAGATCCATTTTCCCATTCAGAACAGGGGCTAAGCTCACTTGTCAGGTGTCAGTTGCAGCCACCAATCCAGAAGACCTTACACTGAAGTAGGGCTCTGAAAAGGCTGAAACTGCTGTCTCCTCCTCAGCACAGACTGACAGGTATATGTTGCCATGCTCTGCAGAGAGATCATAACAGCAACTGTACTTTTCAGTACAGAACTCATCAACTAAGGTGTCACCTCTTAGTGAAGAGTGTGTATCTGTCTTGGGGACAGAACACAGAGCTCTAGTGTCCATATAGAATCAAAAACTGGCTCTACCTGTATATCCCTTCAGTTCCCTCCCCCAAAACTCCCCCACACACCCTTGCCCCCCTCCCCCTCCAACTCCCCCACACATCCTCACCACCCTCCCCCTCCCCCCACAACTCCCCCACACATGTCCCATCGAGTCTCCAATGGCTACATTAGGCTGCCCTGATGCTCAAATGGCACTCCCTGGTGCCGACCTGCAGAGCGGGCTTGTCCGTGTGGAACTGGATGAAGACGGTGTGGCCACCTGCTGGCATAGTGAAGCGGGATGCCCTGCCTCCATGGCATCCGCTATGCGATCTAGGACCTGGCGGAGGGCCGAGACCTCCTCGCAGAGGTGGCTGGTGTTCTCAGCAAAGGATTTCGCCAGGGAGGCAGTGTTGTCCGTGGACCTGCCTAGAGTGTCAAAGTTTTCACGTCGCTCCTGTCTGGCCAGTCTGTTGTCCTCGACAAACTCCCCCACAAGGGCAGTAAGCAGGTCAGACCGCTGCAGCCCTGCGGGTGCACCTGTGGAGGTTGTCGGTCCCTGCCTGTCCTGCCCAGCCTGCTCAGCCTCCCTAGTTGTCAAATGGGACTGAAGTGCCCTTCCGTCTGCTCCTGACCAGACTGCTCCGGGGTGGTGGCGTGCTCTGTATCGAGGGACGATATAAGGAGAGATGCCGGTGGACTTGGGGTACGACCACTTCCGGAACATCGTCCTCAATGGGCACCCATATGTCATCCTGTGGGTGGCTTGCCTGTTGGTGCACAGTGCCCCCTGGGTTGTCCCCTCGAGGTCGAAGGGCAGTTGCTGTAATCCCGGGACCTCTTCCGGGGTGTGGACTGTGCAGGGGTTGGGTCCTGCCCATCGCTGTCATGGTCAGTGCCTTTGGGGATCGAAGAGAGGGACGGCATGAGTGATGTTTTTATAGACATCATACATACATTAGAACAATTGCTCATCCACACAATTGAGGGTATTAGGCATTTCTGTTTGGATGAGCACATTCTTTGATAAATGGGTGGTTTACATAGGTGGCTTGTGCAGGCATACGTCGACATCACTCATGTTGGCCAAGAGCAATGCTATCTGACATGCATAGTATTTTGGGTCTGCACGCTGTGTGACTCATGGCATTTACATCTTTGTGTGCTATGTGTCAGGTACGGCATTGCCTTGCAGCAGGCATCTGCATGTGTCTGTGATGCGTCCGCCTACTTTGCTGGGAGTGTGTGTGTGTGTTGGACCATGGCTTAATCTTTGAACTGACATATTGGTTGACTTTCATCAGATTTGGCATTGCAATGATTACTTTGGACACTCGACTCCATCGCCCGATGTTGTGGCGCCACACTCCATCTTGCCAACACCTTCGATACCCTCCATTCCTATCATGCTGGCGCAGATGTCCTCCCAAGGGGTGAGCTTGATTGGGGAACTGGGACCTGCTCCTGTTCCCATTGCCTGGCTGCGGTTCACTGAGAGGATGTTTTGTACCCTAAATCGCAGGTCGTCCCAGCGTTTGCCGCAGTCTTGGAGCGTGCATAGGGTGTTCCCGACAGCACTGACCTTCTGAGCAACAAGTGCCCAGATCTCCTTCTTCTTCAGTACTGCCTCCCTCTTCATGTTATTAGAGGAAACTGTGGCAGCATGCTCCTGCATTGTGTCTACCAGCATCTGCAGCTCATCCTCATTGAATCTTTCTTTCCGCAGGCGGGCAGCTCCCTTCTTCAGGGCCTTGGGCATAGTGGTGTTATGGGCGGATCTTGTCACGACAACAGCAACAGAGTCCGAAGGGCCCTGTGTGGTGAGGATGGCAATGTATTGTGTTTTTAAAGGCGGCCGCCGGGCTCCTTCCCATTCCTGCGCGATGACGCTACTTCTGGTTCCGCTTATTAGCGGTGACCGCTAATAACGGTCACCGCTATTGCCGCATTGGACCTTGTCGGTAGTGTTATCTATGCTATGCGTGATGCCGCTAAGGGCATTTTAGGTGCCTTTAACGGCATGGCGCTAATGACCTTACTGGCATGGCGTAAAGCTCGTGCCCGCAAAGTCGTAATAGTCCTCTATTAGTGGTCTGATGACTGCACGGACACGCTATTTACGCCATGCCGGTAAGGGGCGTTACTTACCTCCAAACTCGGAATGAGGGCCTTTGTCTTTCTCTCCCTTTTAAATTACTGGAGTGCCTTTTTGCTCACACTTTATTTTGAGCCTAACTTGTCCAGAATCTATTGGGTGTGGTGTAGTGTATTAAGATTGTGATTTTTCAACTGCTTGATAATAGTGAAATGTTTTTATAACTGATGTGTAAATAAAAGTATATTCTTTTACTCAGAAGCCTTGAGTCAGTGTTTGTTTGAATCATAGTAATTGCTGTCCTTTGTGTAACTATTGATACTGCTCACTTTACTCTTGAGATAAGTCTGGCTGCTCAGCCATCGCTACCACTTTACTGTGTAGTGCAGGCTTGTACCAAAGGTGAATTTGTACTGTCACTTATAGTCTTAATTGTGTGTCGTGTTCCCAAAGGGTACTGCATATAATTCTGCCTAACACTGAGTATCCCCCATAGGAACTCTGGCAAGAACCTGTGGGTTTACCATGAAGAAGGCTACATCAGCAGCACTGGGGGCAGTGTTCCTAACAGTAGAGGTAGTTGCACCTCCTACCTGAATACTATCCTCATAGGAATTATTACTATGCAATGGGTTTGGGATGGGAGCCAATGCTCCAGCACTGCTAGTTTCGAAGGAATCTATACTAACTTTAGACTCTTCCTCTGAGGGGATGCAGTCTATAGTTGCAAGGGCACCCCTGCCATCTCTTCTTCCTCATACTGAGAGAAGGCCAGACTGGTAGAGTGGACCCCCAAGGTCTTACCCTTACATTTGGGGCCCCCCTTCCTGTGGTCACTTGCTCCACAAGTGTAACAAGTCCCACTGGCACTTGACACATAGGGAGGCTTATAGTAGCAATGTACCTGCTTGGTAGGGTTAGCCCCACTACCCTGAGCTGATTCTGATGACTTCCCCTTATTAAACTTTTTGTGGGCTGTTTTAGGCATAGTTTTATCAGTATCCCCACCCCCTTTCTCTTTCTGCTTCTTTCCCTCCTCCTGCTTGCCTGAAGCACGCGTGTCCTTATGGGACACTCTATGTGAAACCCATAAGTCAGCAGCAATGGCTAGCCTCTTTGGATTTAACTCATTTGAGTCAGGCAAATGCTGCTTAAGCTCTGGGGAACAAGAGGCAAAAATATGTTCAAGCATGACCACATCGATCATGTCCTCAAAGGTGGTTACCTGATAGTCTTCTATCCAGCCACACAAGTTCTTCAAGGAATCTGCAACAAAACTTACATAGGTCATGCATTATGTTCTTTTGTATTCTCTAAGCCTCCTCAAGTATTGGGCAGGAGTCTTCCCAAATTTGAGGATAAGAGCTTGGTTCAGTTTTACAAAGTCTAATCTATTAGCCTTTGACATTTCCATATTGACACTGCAGCCAGAATGGGGCAGTCTGCTGATCAACCATGCAAACCTGTCAGCATCACTCACACCTTGTACCTCAAATGCATAACCAGAAGTTACAAGCCAGTCAATTATATAATTCTTTTCTTCATACAGTCTTAAGGGATCTTTAGGAAACCTGGGATGTGAAGAGGACCCAGAACCATCTCCATATCCCCTGGAAGAACCTTGTGAAGCCTGAATCTTAGCAAGCTCCAGCTCGTGATCCCTGGCTTTCTGCCTTTCAACCCTCTCAAGTCGAACTTGCCATTTCAAACTCAACTTCTTTCTCTTTCAGCCTAAGGGTGTCTCTTTTTAAATTGAACAATGCCTCAGCATTTGAGGCGGTCTCAGCCCGAAGTCCAGAGGTTGCCCTTTCCTCCTCTTCCTCCTCAACACCAGTCACTGTAGTGGCAGCAATTACATTACTTGTGCTGGGTCCAGCGCCACTATCAGGACCATGTGTCAAGTTAGGCACAACCTTGTTTCTCTCAAAGTCCAGAATTTTGATGACTAACTCAGCTTTTGTACCAGAGACTGTCAAGCCCCTCTCAGCACACAACTTTCTCAACTGATCCACTTTTCAGGCACTCAAAGTCGTGAAAGTGATTGTCTCCATTATATTTAGTACATTAGGTGACTTGTATCTACAAGGCAATCAAAAAGTATAGTGTTCTGTGTAAGTATTATCTGGAAACGCCACCAGTGATCTACACTGTGGTACATTATACAGATCCTTTTCACAAAACACCCAGATGTTATGTGGAGAGGGTCATCCCACCGCTGCTACCAATTTTTTAGGACTGATTTTCTATACAGGTGTATAGAAGGCCAACCTAAACTGGTTTGGCTACAGCTTCCCAGAGTTGTTCCTGTCACAATATAGGCTGGCCTTGTATACATCTGTCCACCAGGCCAGAGTATAGAAAATCAATCCTAACAGTCGGTAAGCGACTCATCAGGGCTACACCCCACAGTACCTCATCCACCTACAGGAGGTCTTGTTTGTTCGGGTACATGAGGCCTAGCCCGTCCCCTGAGGTCTTCTACCTAACCATCCTCACTTCTACCAAAGCTTAGAGACTAGTCAGCAACTCAGGTTTATTAACCTTAGTGCTTTAGGGAAGTGCCCTCTCTTGACATAAGACATGCAGGACTTCCTTGGTCATGCCTTTGATAGTCTCCATGTCAATCTCCATGACTACTACTATTACCTAGCAGTGACTAAACGTTGCCTGCAACAGTACTTTTATTGTTGGGTGACTAAGCTCTGTGCAAGGATCCAAGTGATCCGACCGTTTGCCATCAATATGATAAATCAATTTCCGGGGGACCAGTGGTCAAGGGGTGAATATCGGTTTCTACGGTTTCTAAACCATCAATCAGCCCCACACCTCTAGTACACCAGAAGGGATCCAAACAGATTGGAATACAGGTGAATTATAAGACCTTCTTGTCCAATTTTGGTAACCTGGACGGAACGGCAGGCTTATCTCCGCAAGGTTGTGGGTCGTTGGTTAGTTGCAACACAGTGAAAATACAATTATTACTCAGTGATAAAAGGGACTGCCCAGTCAAGGTTGTATACAAATGTCTACTTTATTATTAATACAACAAACAGTTCTAGTACACTACAAAATACAACACACCCTGTAAAGGAACACAGAGGACAGACAGTTTCACGAAGGAAAGGGATGCACTCTGGATACTGACAGGAGGGTAGTTGGTAAAGTAATCAGTCTTATAGTTCAAGATTATTTGGTTCCAGCACCAAAGGGGCAAAGGGTCGTATCTGTCTCTAGGGGTCGTCGGAGAAGGACCATGGCAGCAGAACCACAATGTACCTGGTGCTGAAAAATGTCTTGGTGCTCGACAGCATTGGGGTGGTTCCAGGGCACGTCGCAGCCCTTGAGACAAAGTTAGTGGCGGGAGACAGCTGCAGGTACCAAACGGCAGGCAGTTCGGCAAGCAAGGCTGGACGGACATCTGCAGGCTGTCCAGCGTGGTGGCTTGGGCCAAGAATTGTTGTCTCTGTACTGGTTGGCGGAACTCCAATGCTGGTCGAGTCGGCTCTGGTGGCTCTGGTGGCTGCGGCGTGCAACAATCAGTGGTGCAGCCGGATGCGGTTTGAGGACTCGACAGTCTTGAAAATGTCCTCAAAAGATGGACGCTGGATGATGCTTGTGTGGCACTCCCCCCAGCTTCTTCACAGGGCTCGTGTCCTTTCAAGGCGGATGGTCCAAAGCTCAGGAGGGTGTTAGCAGACAATGGTCTTGTCCTTTGTCCATAGACTCTATGGCACTTCCCACCTAGGAAGCTTGCTGGCAGAACCAAGTAGGGCACTCTGTGCGCTGGCTGGGCACCGGTTCTGGAGCTTCTAGATGTGTTCTCAGAGTACGGTATCTCCCTCTGTTCCCTCTGAGATATTTAGGGGAGGGGTCTTGCCTCCCTCTTGAACTCCTGTCCTTCCTTCACTGGCAGCATGTGTAAGGTAGACTGTACCTTCAGCTCAGGTCCAAATAATTTCTTCTTCTTACTCCTATCAAAGTCGTCGAATTATCTCCTAAGTGAGGGGTACAGCCCTCTTTTAAAGCTAAATGGGCCCCAGTGATTGGTGCAGGCTAAGCCTACCTTAATGAACCAATCATGGGTCCCCACCAACAATCTTCTGTTATGCATGAGGTCAGGACCAGAGTTCTATGCAACATGACAGACAAGGGGTGACAACACATACCTAAGTCCCACCCATCTTCCTGTCTGTTGTAGATCATAGGGTCTCTCTGGTTAACTGAGCCCTCTGTGACTCTTGATTAAAGTTAGGGTTTCCTGTTTTAGGGGTTTATTTTTTTTTACTTCCGGGGGTGTTTTTCCAGTGTTTTCAAAATATTTCAGAATCTGTGTTTATCAGTGTTTTCCCATTTGCCCCTTTCAAAAAATCGCGGACAACTGTTTTTCTAGGTGTAAACACAGAAATTTTATTTTATTGCTTCATTGCATGCAATTGTAGGGTAATCTCTCAATGTGAGATGTTCTAAACAATTTCTAGATTGACCGTAAGAGGGAGCATTTCTCTCCCCACACCAGTGAGTGACACTTAGGACCTAATGACATTCTTACAGGCCATGAACAGTAAGGATGTGAAATTAACTATCGTACTCGGTCTGGCGACATTTCAGATAGTGCAAGAGCTAAGACATAGATAAGGAAGGGAGGGGGAGAGTGGGAAGGAAATGGAAACAGATAGGCGACTACCGATTTAGGCCTGGCAACATTTCTGGTAGAGCTGGAGAAAACAAAAGGTGAGGGAGAGTGGTGGAGAAAGGGAAGGGAGGAACAAAACAAGTGACTATCGTACTAGGCCTGACAAAATTTCAGATAGTGCTGGAGGGCGGGGGGAATAAGGGGACATACTCTCACACACCACCTTGTAAGTCTATGCAATACCTGTATCCAAGATGTAACTAGGTATGCTTTCCTCTGTGACCAGCTATGACTACATGACTATATTATCATGACTACCACCATGCAAGTCCTACCCAAAACCTAAGAACGAGCTAAAATCATTGACTTTGTCAGTACTTGCTTTTTACAGGACTTTTGCTTCGAGGAACAGATGTGGGGGAAAGGCACACTTAAGACATTTTCATTTTACCAGTAAAACATTTACAAACGCAATTAAGCCATTAACTCGCAACATACTACTAATTAATAATAGTGGCTTGATGTTACGGTTTGATAGAGAAAGCTCTAAGACATACCAGGATGGTGGGCATTGAGTGGGGAAGGGCAGGTAATGGATGGTAAGGACAATAGGGTTTAGTTTAGCAGTAGACAGTCAATGGGTGGGGAAATAACCAGGGGGCACCAGAGGCAGTAACAGTCCTGCCCCGTTCTGCTCCTCTGCCACGGTCTTGGTTTTTTATTTATTTGGACAATGTTTTTTGGGTCAACATTGCGGAAATAAATAATTAATCGGGTCCACGGACCCGAAGAACATTGTCCAAATAAATAAAAAAACACGGCCGTGGCGAAGGCCACTGCCTCTGGTGCCCCCTTGCAGGGGGCAGCAGAGGCAGTAACAGTCCTGCCCCTGTCCTGCTTCTCGGCCACGGCCGTGTTTATTTATTTATTTGGACAACGTTCTTCGGGTCCGTGGACCTCATTAATTTATATATTTCTGCAATGTTGGTTGCGGAAATAAATAAATTAATCGGGTCCACGGACCCGAAGAACATTGTCCAAATAAATAAAAAAACGAGGCCGTGGCTGAGGCCTGTAACTGCACCGCCCTCCCCACATCCCGCTTCTCTGCTGGTGGGGGAGCTACTCGGGGGCCAAGGGCATGACATGCCTCTGGCCACGGCCGTGTTTATTTATTTATTTGGACAACGTTCTTCGGGTCCATGGACCCGATTAATTTATTTATTTCTGCAATGTTGGTGGGGACCAACATTGCAGAAATACATAAATTAATCTGGTCCACGGACCCGAAGAAAGTTGTCCAAATAAATAAATAAACAAGGCCGTGGCCGAGAAGCAGGATGGGGGCAGGACTGTTACTGCCTCTGGTGCCCCCTTCGCCACGGCCGTGTTTTTTTATTTATTTGGACAATGTTCTTCGGGTCTGTGGACCCGATTAATTTATTTATTTCCGCAATGTTGGTGGGGAAGAAGTGCCCTTATTGTTGTGCTTATGAAGAAATAAGCACAACAATAAGGGACTAGTTGACAGAGAGAACAAAAAAAACTGTTTGCAAAATGCATTCAATTCACCATTCAGCCACAAGGTGGCAATGGTGCATAATCATTTAAGGCACTAAATAAGTCTTTCATAGAGCTGCCATGATAGCTCACTGGCAACGCGTCTGTCTTGAATACAAGACATCACAGCTTCAAATCCCGCTCCCAGGATATGATTTACCGGGGTTTATCGGAGTCCCCCGAGTAATAAATAAATAATAACAGGGTCTAGATATCAGGGAAAATCAGTAATCACCGAAAACCGGACTCCCTAATTTAAGTGCAGGTTTCCCTTGAAATATGTGGCAAGAGCAGACTTCTTGTCTCCAACAAACCACATACTTCTCCCCTATGAAAGGGATCTGCTCTGCATGGACACCTGTGGTAACTGCTGGACCCAGACAGGCCATTCACTGCATTTCATAGAGAGAGGTGGGAGCTAGCTTCAAATGACACATTGCATACCAAATGGGTGTGAGCCCCTCCTTTTCTGCTGCCTGTCCGGTAACCAAGCCCCTTCAGGCTTGCCTCAAATATCTCTCATTAGTATGCACTGCCACCAGCCGGATTAGACAAAGGGAAAGCAGGTCCATGGAACCTTTGATATTTAAATTAGGCTGCTCATGGCTGCAGGAAGGTGTGCATTTCCCCTTCTTGGAATACTTTGATATACCTGTGGCTGTCACATTCTAGCTGCATCTGACAGGGGAAGACGGCGCGTTTAGGCTGTGTCTTCCCAGAGTACACGTACCTATGCGTTTTGTACAGGAAGCAGATGAAATTGGTGCGGAATGGTGTCTTGATATTGGGAAAATCTTCCTCAGGACCAGCCCTTAGAGCAAAAATTACCCAATTCAGCCCAAAATACAGGTTCTATTGTGCCGAGCAGTGAACTCATGCTAGTGACAAATGACACCTTCAAAACGTTTTAGTATTTATTCTAAACAGTGAATTTCAGCAACATTTTGGGATTCAAGTTAGAGAAGATTACAAAGCACAAAACTTAGAGAAATGCACAATATAGAGAAACATAGAACTTAGAGAAACATAGAGAAACATAGAGAAACACAGTCTTACGCCCCTTCAATCAGCACTGGGAGACCCTGGCCCTCATAAGCTAGCTGTAACAAGCCCCGCTCAGAGGACAGCGCTACAGGGTGCCGACAGAGCCACAGATTCCGGACACTTGATCTTGCTCGAACCAAGTCCACAGATCGATCTCCCCCCTGAGTCATGTGGGCATGCATTTTTATAATCTCGTGCTGCCCGTCCATGACGCACAGTTCCAGAACTTTCCCTGTGCAAAATATAAGCTTGCTCATGGAAAAACCCAACTCTGTGAATTTCCACTGTGCTCCTTTTCTGTGCCCCTCCCTACTTGGAGCCCATCTGCGCGAAAGCTCAGGAATGTCTTATCAGTGCCTTCTCAGAGAAAGAGGATTTGTTTACGAAGCCATGCAGGGCTACCGTTAGAAAGGCAGAATATGAATTAACCCCATGTGAGCAAGCTCTAAAAAGCATGCACTCATAGCTTAGTGTTCATATCGCTTAAGATTGGCTATCTAAGCGCTATATAGGTGCCATAATGTTCCAAACACTCCAATAATATCTATTAGCTACAGAGCTGGGGCCTTCGCCCTGCCTGTCTATCTACAATGCATAATGTGACCTACCACCCCTACTAGGCCTGCATATTCCTTGTAGCTCACTACTGCGTAATGGAAGTGCTACAACAGACTACTGTCAGCATTTTTGGCACATACTTTGAATAAACTATTGGCTTTCAGCGGCTAATGCTATCATCTAAAGCCCTGATTGGCAAATTTGCAATTTTGTGTATCACTACACTCCACCCCTATTCAAAGTGTGTGCGACAATGCTGACTAATACCCATCAAATAGTATGTAGTGCAGTGATAAAGACCTTGGGGCTTTGCAAGAGGTTTAAGCAAACTATCTTCTAGCGGTTAGTCAGCGTGGCATGCAAGGTTTGTAAAAATACTACCTAAACAAACATGTACACAAAGTGAACAGTGACATATACCCTTGCCAAAACCTGGCCTACACAAAAAATACCTACACAAAGTGAACATGGACATTTACTCTAGCCAAAACCTGGCCTACACAAAAATACCTAAATAATTATTGTATAACTGATTGTCAGTTAAAAAGCAGCATGCAGTTAGAATGTCAAGGCAATCCGGTCTAGTCTAATCTACAATGCACTATTGCATTTATGTATGGTTACCAATTCTAAACCTGGCAGCCTTTCACTCTAAGGGCCTACCCTCCCCCTGATCCCAGGGCATTCAAACGTGACTATGGGCTGTGTGATTAGACACTTCCCCCATGTATGTGGAACCCAACCAAAAACCATCTAATTTCATGAGCAAGGTGAACCCATGGGCACCAGGTTATCAAAATAAAAACAATTCTACTGATTTGCATTAAAGCATGGCATGTGTTATTCATGCAATCAAAAGCAAGCGATTTGATCCATATGTTTGCTGGTAACTGTAGCTCTGTGTGCCAGTGTGTTGAGGATGGTCACCCCCACTCAGAGTGAAAAGCCAACACCTGCTGATTAAACAATGTTTGCCATAAAATGCATCATATGTATTTAGCAGTCTTGTTGACCTGCCCTATGGCAGAAAAAGTGTGTTCATAACTAAAGTTTTGCCATCTGCAGTGGTTGCCAATACTTGTAGCAGTGTTGGGCGTATTAATGGGCCCCACTAGGCCAGAAGTTTTATAGCAGAGCTGGCATCAGAACCCATAGTGGCTAGCTTATTGTGCACAGTTTCTATGTCAAAAGCGTATAAAGCTCCTGTTACTCCCCGCTGCTCCCGCAATTAATGAATCTAGCTCCCTAGCTACGCGCACTCTGGTGATGGGCCATAGAAATGGACTCCATTTGTAGCAGCTTGGTAGTACTAAGGAAACATCGCCTCGTGATAAATCTATGTCTAAGTGTATCACTGTAATAATAGAGGTGTGCATTACCAGCCTACAATTTAAATGTTGCCTTACTACTGGAAAATCTAACATGTTCACAGTTTCTACCTTGTGTGACTTGGAGAATACCCTTCTCCAAGTGGGATGCCTACCTTATACAATATTAGTTTTAGCTACAAACACCATACTACCATTCGTCAGTGGCTGTTTCATCACACCATTGTGTGAAATGCATTTAGTCAAGTTATAGTCCATAAAATCTTGGCGAGAACACTCGCTGCAGTTCTTGGTCAGAAAAAACAAATCGTTGGATCCATTCACTGAAACATTTGGGCCTAGGATTTCATAGGCACCAATCATATGAGTCAGTGACAAAAGATGCCCGACAATGTGCCAGGCCAGTACGCTAGCAATTCCATGTGGATACTCATTTGTAGCGCTTTTCCAAAGAATTATTCTAAATGTCTACAATAAAAAGGTGACTCTTTGCATTAGTGTGCTGGAGACAGCTGTCCCCACAAAAACATGAAACTGGTTGCTTTAACAAAAACCGTGTCACACACTGTGCTATAAAATCAAATAACTAGTCAGTCATGGTTTCATTTACCCGCCTTAAGGCTGGCTGTAAAAGTATCCAGTGTTTCAAAGATTACCATCTCAAATTAGAGCTCACACACTTGGCAGCATTACTTCCAATTAAGAACTTTAACCTACGCACAGCTGACTTCGGTGTGCGCACTCATTTTATCTCAAAATAAATTACGCTCCTGCTTGCATAATCCTGCTGCCCCAACAATTCATAAATCATTTTCCCGCCTACATGCAACGTAGAAGTTTTTTTTTTTTTTTTCAAAAAAGCAAAGCATCTCTGGTTAAAGCAATTCAGTTGGAAGAGCAAAACATTTCGTTTTTTCAGATTCATCTCAAAAAGTGCATTTAAAAACCATTTTTCAATGTGTTAGCATTCAAGTGCTGTGTCACACAGCTGTTTGTGGTGCATGATGTCACAGTCCACAACTCATTGTCCACAGTCCTTTAAACAAGAAAGGCAAAACATATCAACCAGGTTATTTCCAGCAACTGAATCATTTGAATGTGCAGCATCAAATGTTTGATAACTAGCCAAGTCTGCACCATGCCAGTTCAGCAAAAGTTATTACTCTGTTGGACACCTTTCGCAGGTTGCAGAACAAATGTCCTCATACGTCATGCATGTTAGCAGCATTGAGTGGGTGCAGGACAGGTTCAAAGTTCAGATATCATCTCGCAGTGACTCGCTTTCTCTGAGAATGTGTCTGCTTGACTGATCAGTGTCACCCGCAAATTGCACACATCTACCCCAATCATGGCACGCAACTGTCTTGGTTTTTTACCTAGGCAAAATACAAACAGAAATGTTAGGATTTCATCAAAAGTACAATGTCATTGTTATTCACGTTAGGATGTCATCAAAACTTCAATATCAGCGTTATCCACCCCTTCCCTTAACACCACCCCCACCTTCAGAAGTCTCATCAGGTAACTACACACTTTATCATTGCTACCACAATTATTTGTCACCCTTCTGCATGTTTCTGGGGGCTTATTTGCACTCAACCATACGGGGTGTAACTGCCTAATCACAAACTCATTTGTGCAATGCGATCATAGTTGGTCAATGGTACTTCAGACTGATCTGTGATTTTACAAAAGCCATATAATAAGTACCCAGGTCGCACTTCTCAATGGATCAATGCTTTTCTTTGTCACCAGAGCGATCACGAATGACAGGCGCCAACTTGCTTCCAGTGTTTCATGATCTTGATTTAGGTTGCCCTGCTGGCATCACTCCATTTTTCAAAGGTAAAGTCTTTCAGTCCCATACCGCCTGCAGTTGCACAAGCAGCTTTGTTTATTTTTCTCCATAAAGCTAGTGTCTTTCAAGCCTCTGGTTTTCCACTTGTCATTTCCCCAAAGGGTGTCTGCTGATTTCTTGGGCCACCCCTTTGAGAGCAATAGTCTAAGTCAGTTCCTTTTATTTGCTTCAACAAATCATTCATTCTTGCACTATGCCGTGAGGCTTCTGGATCATGGCTAATGTGCAGTGTTCATGTTATACTCAGTTCTGCATGTTGTCTCTTGCAAAACGGCTACCTTTGTCAGTTTTGCTTCCATCTGGAACACCATAATGTCTTTGTCAGTTACTCCAGCCCTGGCAATGTAGCTTGCATTTTGCCAGCTCTGTATTTTCACTTCTCAAAGTGCCTAGAGGTTTCTTCTCCAGTGCACAGCGCTTTACTTCAGTTCACATCACATGGAGCACTGGAATGCAGCTTGCACGGCAATGTCTCTTGAAATGGGCAGCTGTCTTTTCTTAGCCCATTCACAGATGCACAGGTTCCCCCAAATGTTCAGATGTGGTGTGCCCGTCTGCCATCCTGTATGCAGCATTTGTTTTCCTTCCAGTGTTGATACTGGGCTAATTCTTTACTTCTGATCAACTCTGTTATTGCATGCCGGTGTTAGAAAGCATGCGTACATCAGCATGTGTAAGGTAGATTGTGCTCTTTTTCATTTTCTCACTCAGAGCAATTATTGCCTTCAGTTCTGTTTCAGCATTCTGTCTTTGCACCCCCCTCCTCAGTTTTTGCTCACACTGACGGTGTGTCTCACAGGGGATGGAATGCAGGAATGTCATTGTTTATCTTTCCTCCTGTGCACATGGCAGCGCCATACCAAGCAGCAAGCTTGTCTCTTTGCCTATAACTCTTAAACTGGGGCGGCTTCAATGGAAGGCACTCGTTTCAGACAGTTCACCCAGATTAACTGTTTCCTGCACTGCTTCAGCAACTCAGAAAAGCTCCCATATCTGCCAACTTCTGTAAACACCATTTCACTGAACAGGAGCGGAGTATTCTGCTTTTCTGCCTTCCTCCAACAGTTTTTTTTTTTTCTTCGCGCACCTCGCCCAAGACAGTGCAAGTTATCTTCAAGGCACAAGCTCTGCACAGCAACACTCTTATTTTCAAAAGAGGCACTTTTTCTTGTCATCAGATTTTACTCCATGTAATTTTTACAAAATGTCAAAGTGTCTTTTAGCCTGTTTTGAACTGATCAATGTCCCATTTAAAGGCATACATTTTTCTTTTCTTTTTCCTCGTAACCTTGTAGTTTGGCTTCACAAACTCACTCCAATGCAATGTGCGATCTTTCAAAAGAACCCGCAACCCACTAAATCTTTCTGCTGTCTTATCACACACAGATTTATCATTCTGTTGTACCATTGCCAAATTAAAACCAATTATTTCAGTGCATTTAAAACATGTCATGTGTAGTGCAGCTCCCTGCACGTTTTCTGCAAGAGCAACCCACACTCTATATTGCTTATGGGCTGTTAATGTGTCAACAACATTTTTCACCATGTACCGCAGTCAACAGGTCACTATTTCCAAAACATACATCACTTATAACGCAACAGTACAAATCCATGGCATAGCGTCGGAACAGTCAAAAATACTCCAGGGGCAATTTAGGGGCAATTTAGAAAAATATAAATTGTCTTTTCCCCCCAAACCATTGCAAACTGATTCTGCAATTCCAAATCAATACACAAAAATCAAAAATCCAAATGCCATTCACTCACTTTCTTTTTTAAGTGAGTCTCTCACCCATTGTAAGCATGGCACAGCTAAAATTCAATGTAGTCATTTTAGTGAGTTTCCTTAAACGGAATGCACCACCAGCACATGGAATTTACAGTTGCCAAAAGAAAAACAAACCCTTTAGGCTCTCAACACAGATGTTACTCTTTCTCCTAAACACGGCTTATTCCCACGTTATCTTCAGGAATGTCAACACTTCAAAAGCATACATTTAAAAAAAAGCGAACCTTCACCTCCGTACATTACAGCCCCCCACTCGCTAGCACACTGGGGCTGAATCAATGGTTGAATTACTGTTCACAATTTACATGTCAAATCCTCACAACTATTTTCCTGCCCTCATGACAGAATAGAGTTGAGAACTCTGTCTCACTTTGCATTTCAAATTACAACTTTAAACTTGGGGAAACCGCATGATAAAATTCTTTCCTAATTGAACATAAATCTTTCTTGACCATTCATCGGAGCACTTTAAACATAGCCATTTCCCGCTTGTTTATCGCCTTGTGCTCCCTGTCTCCATTCCCAAGCAATAAGTCAGTCATGACTGATTTACTGAAGGTAGTCTTAACCACACAAGCTATCGGTCACGGCAAGCCGACACAACGTTGCTGTCTTTTGAAGTCTCAGAGCTGCAGTGAGACCACCAAGGAAATGCGACAGCCTGCGCATCACTCTGCACTGTGTTCTCTCACACAATTTGTCATTTCACAGCAAGGCACTGCTCTGCACAAATCCCCAAGCTGCCACCAAATGTCTTGATATTGGGAAAATCTTCCTCGGGACCAGCCCTTAGAGCAAAAATTACCCAATTCAGCCCAAAATACAGGTTCTATTGTGCCGAGCAGTGAACTCATGCTAGTGACAAATGACACCTTCAAAACGTTTTAGTATTTATTCTAAACAGTGAATTTCAGCAACATTTTGGGATTCAAGTTAGAGAAGATTACAAAGCACAAAACTTAGAGAAATGCACAATATAGAGAAACATAGAACTTAGAGAAACATAGAGAAACATAGAGAAACACAGTCTTACGCCCCTTCAATCAGCACTGGGAGACCCTGGCCCTCATAAGCTAGCTGTAACAAGCCCCGCTCAGAGGACAGCGCTACAGGGTGCCGACAGAGCCACAGATTCCGGACACTTGATCTTGCTCGAACCAAGTCCACAGATCGATCTCCCCCCTGAGTCATGTGGGCATGCATTTTTATAATCTTGTGCTGTCAGTCCATGACGCACAGTTCCAGAACTTTCCCTGTGCAAAATATAGGCTTGCTCATGGAAAAACCCAACTCTGTGAATTTCCACTGTGCTCCTTTTCTGTGCCCCTCCCTACTTGGAGCCCATCTGCACGAAAGCTCAGGAATGTCTTATCAGTGCCTTCTCAGAGAAAGAGGATTTGTTTACGAAGCCATGCAGGGCTACCGTAAGAAAGGCAGAATATTCTAAGAGAAGCCGAGATGAATTAACCGCATGTGAGCAAGCTCTAAAAGGCATGCACTCATAGCTTAGTGTTCATAGTGCTTAAGATTGGCTATCTAAGCGCTATATAGGTGCCATAATGTTCCAAACACTCCAATAATGTCTATTAGCTACAGAGCTGGGGCCTTCGCCCTGCCTGTCTATCTACAATGCATAATGTGACCTACCACCCCTACTAGGCCTGCATATTCCTTGTAGCTCACTACTGCGTAATGGAAGTGCTACAACAGACTACTGTCAGCATTTTTGGCACATACTTTGAATAAACTATTGGCTTTCAGCGGCTAATGCTGTCATCTAAAGCCCTGATTGGCAAATTTGCAATTTTGTGTATCACTACAAATGGCCACAGACATTTCTCAGAGGTTGGTCTCCCATCATTCATTCTCATTATTAAAAAAATCAAAAAAGCTCGCGCGAGCCCCCTTTCCCTGTGCGGATGGTCGAATTCCTCTCAACTGCGAGGTAACACACAAAGGGCTGGACCTCTTTCTCTGGATGTGACTTTGTGCAGCCTGTTAAACGGGATATCATATCGTGCTTCCTTTATTGTATATATTGGCCTAAGCCCAGTCGCTCTGCGAAGAAAACCACGTTGCAAAGTTCCGATTTTAGATTGACTTTGCTGCCATTTTAGGTCCATCCGCCATTTTGATTTCCATTTCAAAGTAACTCTGTGTTCCAAAATGGTGGACAGTGTTTCCCGCTTGTAACTAAGTCGTCCTGCACTTCGTACATTAGTGAATGTGTAAATTGTCCGTTGGCCGAATGGTTGGGTTGAGTAAAGGGACCTTGTCCCATGCCTGACTGTAGACAGAGGATTGTCTGTGCCAATGAGTCTGATCCACGGACATACATCGACTACAATGTAGAACAAATAGTGAACATGGACACTGGCTGAACTGCATTGTAAAGGATATGTGTTAAAGTTTATTGTTAAATCTGAGAATACACTGTTGCCATTGTGATTTGTTTGTATGTGAATTGAGGATGATCCATGTGCATATTGTCGGACAAGCCAGATGTGAACTCGGCACAAACTCTAGACCATGGATTATTAACTCGCAGAGGGGCTGGAAATTATGATCGCAAATGTATAAAATGCACAACTGTTTAAACGTCCAGTACCTCTCACTTCTCACACTAAAAGGGCTGGTATTCGCTGTGATGTACTGAGGGCCAGATAGCTATCTGTATCTGATTTTGTTTCTTTGTAACTGTACAGTTTTAGAATAAAGATCTGTGAATCTTTATAAGCCCGTGTTTGGTGTATTTCCTTTTGGGGTACTCAGCCTCGATATTTCCTTTTGCTTTTACAGATGGCACCCGAATAGGGACCCTCAAGATTGATGCCATCTCGTTGAAAGTTGACACGGCTATCGGACCGGGATCGGACGGTGAAAAAAGGGTCCCCTTTCTTGGATGAGACGCGATACCTCAGCAGGACTGCACAACCTGATCCCTGGGCGGTGAGCACACGGTCCGAGATGGCATCTTGACGAGGGTCCATATATCGAGGCGGGCAGATTTGCCAAAATCACCAACAACATGGGTCCTTTGATAGTTCTTTGAAATCCGATCGGACCTCCTTAGAATTTGATCAGGTGAGTCGTGACCCGTATCCTGATAATTTGTTTTGGCGGATTGCACTCGCGAGTACAATTATTGACCAGGTAACACCAGTATTCTGATATTCCTGGAAAATTGTCTGCCTGCTTCAGGGCGTTATTCCGCAGTGACAGACAATCTTTGGAATTTGGCCGACTGGAGCCAATGGAAGGGTTGCCGGCGTGTACTATGTACTGTAAGCACGGCATTGGTAGTATAATGTTTAATGATATTTGGCACAGACAAACTAGACATGCTTCTGAACTTCAGTGGCCAATCAATGGTAGTTTTGAAATTCCTCGCATAGAATACTTAGAATCTATATTATTAAAGAAAAAGGCTAGACCTGCAGCATTTGATGTATTACAGAATTGGAAGAAAGAAGCTTTGCAGCAAATTAAGAGTAGGGAAAAACATGCGCGCCGTCATTTGACGAATGACGAAAAAGCGTTGTTATATGATCAAAATAAACAGTCTGAGTCAGTTAGGAGTATGGATAGGGCTTTTTCACTTGGTATCCAGAAAATGTATCCTTCTAAAGACTTTCATGTATCTGATGAGCTGATCGACAAACTTCTAAATGAACGAAGGCCTGGTGCCACTGCGCCACCTCCGTATGTTCCTCTTCCTACTGTTATTTCTCCTCCCATAGCTCCTCCTGCTCCTCCTATTGCTCCTCTTGTTGTTCCTCTTCCTCCGGCTGTTGTTCCTCCTCTTGTTGTTGCTCCTCCACCTGCTCCTCCGCCTTTGCCTGCTGTTACGGGTTTGGTGGGTTTGCCTGCTGCACCAGTGACAGTACCTTTATTGCCGAATGTACAAAATGTGCCTACTCTTCCTCTTCCAAGTGGTTCCGTACCGCTTGTAGTTGATCGGGGAGCAGGATCAAGGGTTGTAACTCGTAATACTGTGTCTCCAGAGAGAAAGCATGAATTGACTGCATGGGCTAGAAATTGCATGGAGAGGGGTGAACGAGCTGATGTTTTTGGCACACTCTCTAACTTAGACAATTTTCCTGAGAAAAACGTTCTTATTGAAGGGTTGGGTATTCATTTACGTATAATGTGGAACAGATTAAATGATATAGATCTCACACAAGGGTTGAGGGATCTGAATGTTTTAGCATATTCAAGAGATACTGCGGAGAAAGTACATGAGCACGTCGAGAGGGTTTTTTAGTATAGAAGGGAGTTGGAAAGGTTACAGAATGAAGACACTGATGGTGATAGTTTGGACTCTGTGTTAGTACAGAAACGGTTCCTTCCTTGTTGTAAATCGATAAGTGATGAAACATGAATTTACACGAAAGATGCGATTAGGGATTTCAGACATGTCGATAACTCCCGTAGAAGTATATGACATGTATAGTCAGTATACACCAGAAATGCAGAGGAAAGTGATACAGGTAATGGTAGAATACCTGCAGGATGAATGTATAAAAAGAAAGATTTGTTGTCCCGCAGAATTATTGAATATCTATAAGAGAGCTTTTTCATTTGACACTCCTTCAGCTGCTTTAGCGCTCGATTTAGCTCTGTTGCTCAGTAAGCGTTCGGAGTTGCATACTTCTCAGTTGCCTATGTGAGAGGTTCCTCCGACATTTCTCCCAAAAATTGAGATCCCTGCTAATGTCGCAGCAGGTACACCTGCACAGGATAACCCTGTACATTATGTGTTGCAGTTTGTTCACGTCCGTTCTCGAGACAGGATGTGAACACCATTAAAGAATCTATTCCCGATATTGGGAAGAATCTGACAGGGTTCTACAAAGAGATAGAGTCTGTCTTGCAATCATCAGTATTCACCTCGAGTTATATTGATTTGCTATTTCCCATGCTCCTACCTGTTGATCTATGGAAACAGATTAGAACTGTAGATGATGTACCAGAGTTAGGAGATACAAGGGATAATATGGTTAGACTAGATAGAGAAAGGCCAGCTGGCGAGAGACCACCACAGGCAATATTGACTTTGCCCGATAGAATAGTTACAAGGTTAAAAGCTATAATTCCTAACCGAAGGATCATTTGGGACAAACTTACTGCTTGTGTCCAAGGGAAATCTAAGGGTGCTACCAAGTTCTTTAATCGGTTCGAACAAGTATTTTCAGATTTCAGTGGACAAGATTTGAGCACAGAGTCTGGGAAACGACTGTTTGTGGACAAATTTGTGCGTGGATTGCTGCCTGACATCCAGTCGCAAATTATGTCTTCAGAGAGCGCTTGGCAAGCTAAGTCTCAGTCAGAAGTATTGCATATGGCTCAATACTATGAGAATTGTGTCAACAATGAAAAAGAAAGAGTTGAAAAGAGAAAAGGTGACTTGAAAACAAAAGTCCTATTACAGCAAATTGTTAGAGGTCCTAGAGGGGGTAATTCACAGTTTAGGGGTCAGTATGCTCCACAGGGAAACGGCCCATTGGGTCCTGTAAACATAAACCAGTGTGCTTATTGTAGACAAGAGGGTCATTGGCGTGCACAATGCCCAATCCTCCAGTAGAGGTCGAATAACGCATTTGGAAACATGGGTAGACGATCCAAAGGCTGCCCTGGGACAGCGGGTCCTGTTAGAAGTCAGTTTTCGCAGGACTCGCAAAAACCTTTTTCACAGGATAATCAGGCACCAAGTGTGGATAACAGAAACATTTTTGATCATCCTTCTGCTGCTTACCTTCTGAAGAACTTCCTTTTAACGACATTCTGTTTCGTTAGGATTGCCAGAAGCAGGGTTTGGAACCAACGCCTATTCCCGTTAATAAGAAAGGTCCCTATGTTGAGATGATAGTGGGAAATAGGAAACAGCTATTTTTGATAGATACAGGGGCACAGAAGTGTTCCATCGACCATTCACGAGTTCCAAACATTCCACTGTCGGGGCAAACCAATTTTTCTGTAGGGTTTTCTGGCACACCAGTAGTCTGTCCAGTTTAATCGCCGGTACCGATTACCTTGGGTCCATTTTTGGACCACTGTCCATTCCTTTTGACTACGAATTGTGGAGAGAATTTGTTGGGGTTGAATCTGTTGAAGGAATTAAATGCGGCAATTCATTGCTCTTCTGATGGAGTGCGTTTGACGATTTCACACAGCAACTTTCTATCTCTCAGTTCTTGACCAGACATTTGCCACCTGAATTCAGTGATGTTCCGGAGTGTTTGTGGGCAAATGATGATAATGATGTTGGTGTATTACAAATTGAACCTGTTAAAGGATAGTTCCGGGACTTTTTTTTTATTGTCTCTACGGTTCGGCCATGTGTTTTTAAGCATAACTCGGTAGATCGTAGAAAACTTTCCTATGGACCTTACCCGACTTTTCGTCCATTAACGCACTCGAAATCAGCCGCCATTTTCTGATAATCCTATCATTTCCCCCCATCGCCCTGGCTCACCTGCTTTTGCGGCACTAAATCAAATCCCCCGCCCCTGAAACAGACTTGATCAAAACATTCATATTCCCCGCCTCTATCCGTGACGTGACTGAGCTGCGTAGGCAAACGCGCCCAGGCGTCTTCTACGCGACTCCACACAGAACCCGGAAATCAACACAGATGAGCTCACACAACACAGCGCGCCACAATTGGGAATATGAAACTGTACTTTTAAATTAAACCGCAAGATTGTAAATTTGGTAAAGTACATTTATTTGACATCAAATGTTTTGAGAATATTCAGCGATTTTCATTTTTATTTGCTCACGTTCCAAAAAGTTCGTTTTGAGGCACGCGATGTTCCTTTGCTGTACACAGGGTCTTAGATCATCTCACAATACAGCGCCACAATTCGGAATATGAAACTGTGGTTTAAAAGCAAACGGCAAGATTGTACATTTGGCAAAGTACATTTATTGGACATCAAATGTTTAGAGAATATTCAGCGATTTGCATTTATCTTTGCTCTCGATCCAAAATAGTTAGTCTTGAGGCAAGCGATGTTCGTGTGCAGTACACAGGGTGTTGGTTTACGATAAAATAAGCTCTTCGGTCGCACTGATAATCGCATGGCTGTTCCAACAACGAGGCACTAGGCCACCACAACGGTCTGTATGTTGCATCTAGCCGTTAGTACCGCGTAAGGGCATACTTGTACTTGGCGATCGTCCCATAAAATGGTCAGGGTGGTAACGTTGTTCACGCGGAGAAGCAGCTGGCGGTTAAAAAAGCCATCCGCCGGTGTCTGGTACTCGTGACACATACAATAATGAAGGATGTACCTGTTTTAAAAACATAAAAAATGAAATTAGTCTCACCATCAGATCTTTATTAAAATTATTCATTTTATATATTAGGTCGGGAAATTATTTCATAGCTAGGACAGTGCAACTGGGTATTATACGTCAAGGGGGGGCTGTAGGATACTGAGACAGTCCCCCAGTGCAGGGGTTGACAGGGAGGCAGTGCAGGTGGAGAGTGGAAGGGCCCAGGACCGAGGTCGCAGACAGTGGACCAGTTGTTGCAGGGGAGAGGGAAAGAGAAAGCAGAAGCAAAGAGGAAGGTTTTGAGGTGCTTCCGTAAAAGGAGATGGTTCTCCTCAAGATAGTGCGCGGTACAAAACAATATGCCACATAGAACGAACAAGTACAACTTAACCCGTCTTTAAAGCTACTGTATAGTAATTAAATTGCGGTATAAACTCATCTAAAGAGTTACTTACATTATATTTGCATTTTTCATTGTGTCTGTGCGTAGGGCAGCCCCGAAATACCACTCCTTCTATGCCGACGTTATTTCTTCTAATGAACGAACATTAAATGGCTTTCGTTTCTGAAATTATATTCATTATCGTTTCTTACGTTATTGCCCCACACCCCCAAAAAGAAGTCTTTCGGGATGGTCCCGGCCTGTCAAGGTCAAATAACAATAGAACCTTATTCTGAGTCGTGGGCCATTCCGGCACCCGAGCAAAAAATCAAAGCAGCTGACCTTCACTTTGAACGAGCACACATTCCTAGTTAGCTACATTCAGTGTAAGGCCATCTCACAGGACTTGACATTTACACTCCATCTTTGCATTTTGTCTGCGTGCATTTGCAGTCCCAGAGAACCATAAATACGGAGACATTCTATATTTTTTGAAAAATGATTTATATTACTGTTTGGTTTAATTTAATGCGCAAATGAACAAGGTTGGATAGACACATTGCATGTACATTGATCAATCACTTTTATTTACACAATACATAGTTACACATATTCAATGGGCCTGCAACATGAGGAGACTCCAGAGCAAAGTCACAGGTGACACCCGGGTGGTTCGCACAACTGCACGGTGAAGGGAGGGGCAACGGTGGAGAGACACATTGCATGTACACTGAGCAATCACTTTTATTTACACATTACATAGATACACATATTCAATGGGCCTGCGACATGAGGAGACTCGAGAGAACAGACAATCAAATTACAATCATTTAAACCGTGATGTGTATTTCTCAATGAGCTCTTCTTTAGGTGGACATGGAACAGAGGCAATGTTGGGTGGCAATGCAGTTGTCCCCTGCACAGGTTCGTTCACAACTCCATGTATGTGCCTATCTAGGACATCAACAATAAGTCTCTCAATAAAGTCATATTGCATATCCTCAAACACTGGTTTGATAATCCATTGTTTACTTCTTTTAGTGAAGGCCTTATTGTAGCGAAGCGTCCCTAAAGTTCCGGTCGTCCTACTTTGTTGACGGCCAACATTATGGTTATGTGCCAAGACCGCTAGAAGAGTCCGATTTATCATGCCCTCCATGCCAAAATGCAATCGTTTTGGCCTGTACTTTAGGCACATATTGTGGAACACCTCCAAATCTCCTGTGTGGCAGAATTCCGTGAGTCCCCTCAAATCTCTTGTTATAGTTTTATCAAATACAATCTTTTCAATGGCTTTGTGAGTGGGTGATGAAGGAATCAACCACTTCTTCTTCCGTGCCTCCTCTGTGGACAAATGGCCATGTTCACAATTGTGGAAATGTTGGTTTGTGTTCCAACGGTGAACGTTGCTACAGTGTAGCATTACTAACCGCCATTTTTCCAGTAGAATTTCCAACGACCCTCCACATGTTTTTGAGCTCCACCAAAGATGGTTGCTGATTGACTTGGACCACTGTGAAATACCTTGCATATCTTTTTTTTACCTGCAGCCGACATTTTTTTATTGATTGTTTTTGCAAGATGCCAAATGTCAAATTGGTGATTTATATTTTTGTACTCTTCTCTCATTGTCTTGGCAATTGAAACGTGTCTGTCCGTGGCTATCAGGTCGATCACCATTCCCCGCGATTGTAGTTCTTGCAATGATGCTACAAAGCCAACTTTCTCCATGGCCACTGAGGATGTACTTTGTGACACCTGCACGACCACCGAACTCACAATTTTCTTACTTTCCATGTCCTGAAAGTGGTAGGTGCAGTACTTGGCTGAAAATCCTGGGCTGTCGCACTGTCCATCACCGGCTAGCCTGAACCGTTTGCCCGCGAATGTACTATCAATAGACATTTTTTCCATTCTCCAAGCTTCGCTAATGGCTGGAAATAGATAATCGGTTTGGTATTTGTAGAACTGAGTTTTCGCAATGAAATGGATTCCCACAAACTGAAAGAAAGACTCTAACTTTTTAAAACTTGAACCACTAAAAAGTGCAGCCGCTGCACAAAGTAGATTGCCTGCTGGCAGTTGCCCCAGCATGGGTTGTGCAGACCATGAGAAAGGATGATATTTTGTACAGGTGGCATGTATTTTAAGGTTAGTGCCTCGAATTGCACGAGTCACATTAATCAATGGCTCCCCACATACTTCCCCACCAACCGAATGCCCACATTTCATCCGAATAATAATATCAATCAAACAACTATCGAATACAATGAATTTGGCCTCTTTCCTTATACTGTCACTCTGCATCCCAGCTGGTTCTGCCTGTAACGTTGAGGACATGTCACTCACATGAAAGGTAGAATCTCTAATATCGTCTTCCGCTATGTTCAGTGATATTGATGGTGTTTCATTGTCGTCCACTTCATTCTCTTCCATTGCAACATCTGTTCCTTCTCCGGCGATGGGTGAATAAAACAATTTCTTCAACTTTCTCGCGGTCTTAGTTTTTGCGGGTGTGGATTCTGTGAATTGATCTCCGACTGCATCCGAACTACCAGGAGGACATTCACTATCAATGACTGGTGGTGGTATAGCTCCGTTGTCAATCACTTCATATTCTTCCCATTGGCACAATGCATCTCCAGTCTCAAGTCCCTGCCAAAAGGTTTGACAAGCAACATCTCTCGTTCGCTTCACTGTCTGTGTAGATCTAGTTTGTACACCCACTCGCAACTAGAGGACAGATTGGAAAAGGGATGTTCAGTTTAAACACAACTTACAGTATTGAACTATTAACAGTGAAAAACAACATAATATAGTGACCAGGACACTAACCTTCTTTTGCTTTCTTTTCTTTGAAACTTTCTTGCCTCGAACTTCAACATCAGGACGCTGTTGCTCCGACTCGTGTGTGCATGTCTCCACTTCCTCTTGCGCTGCAACGACTATATTTTCATGATAAGCACATCCATCACGCACTGACGCTCCATCGACTCCCTGAAACATAGAACTTTCATTAGTATGTATAATAATATCGAAAACACAAAATGTACTTGGGGACCAATACCCACGTACATCTCAATAGCAAAACACGAATGAACGCTTTGTGTAGAACATTCAAACGACAATTATTCACGCATTGTTGATCTAGTTAGATGGAACTGTCAAGATCCATACCTCGGGCTCCTCATAGACTTCCATTGATGATATTATTGAAGATGATGCTTCAGTAACTCCCTGAAACACAGTAATTGCATTAGTATGGTTTTCTATTTTGTTAAAAAGAACATAAACTTTGTGCAGGCGTCAACGGCTCATCTAAATAGACCTGCACAAATGATCAGTTGTCTAAAATAAATAATGGATATGTAAATATGATTCGATTTGCTCGATCGTTGGAAGTGTCACCACCCAGAGATCTGCATCAACTACTAGGGGTGATGTTCTTGTAGAAGAAGCTCCGTCATCTCCCTGAAACATAGTACTTGCGTTAATAAAGAAGGAAGTATAGCGGATGTAATCACGTCATATGATTTCGCTTGATCGAACTGTCAGTATCCATACCTCGAAATGCATAAGAACATCAAGGGACGATGTAACTGCGGTGCACACTTCTGCAAGCTGTTGCGCCGACCCGTAACTGCATGCTCCCCCTTCTTCTTGGATTAATGCTCCATCGACTCCCTTAAACATAGGACTTTCATTAGTAATGAACACAATATTGAAAAAAGAAGACACATAGAAGGGCGACGACAGAAGGACATATCAATGGCTAAAAACGAAAGAAACATTGTGTGTAACAATCACGCTACAAGAATGCAAGATCTGATGATCTCCATCGATGGAACTGTCCGGAAACGTACCTCGAGCATCTGAGTGACATCAACGGTTGTCGTCAATACGTTGGACTCCTCAGCATCTCCCTGAAAGACAGTACTTGCATTATTTTGGATAACAATGATTATAACTGAAAACAAAGACTAGAGGACGAGTACAAGGGTGTACCATTAGGTAAAATAATTACACGATAAATTAAAACTATTGATTTACATGCCTAAAACAAGTCAGTGGCAGAATAGCCAAGTAAGATTACCCGATAGGCGCTTGAAGTGGCTGATGACTGCAATAACGACACGGATGGAGAATCTTCCGCCTTCATATTGAGTGGATACATAAATGGGGAAATTATTGTTAGCTAATGCTACACACTACCGCAAGGCCGAGAGATAAATACGTAAACTTGACTCACCAGTGGAGGGATGTGGACGAATAGAGTGGGAATAGCGGTTGAGAGCAATTTTCGCCTCGCTCGGGTATGTGTTCTTCTTTATTAGCAATGATGTGGAGTACATGTCTGAGCTAAAGTGCCTGCTGCAGATGCGGTATCGATCACCCCTCTTGTCCGCAAAGACTTCTAGGACTCTACTTTCAAGCTCAGACGGTGGATATCCGCAATATCGGACCCATTCTCTTATCTGATCTATTGTCTTAGGGAAAACATGCATTATAGTACCTTCAGATTTATTATGGGTCTTCGAAGGGCAACCGCCAATGGAACAGGCAGGCATTGTGGAAAGTTCTGAAAAGTAAATATCAACAATTCTCTATGAATACCAATGTAAACTCAGAACATGTGACTAGTTCCTTGCATGTACTGTCTTGAACGAAAAGAAATTGGACGCAAAATGATTATGGTACATGGCCTTACCTTGACGAACAAACAGTTAGATGCAGGGATCAGAGTAGTTTCTTGTCGTAGAACAGGGAGCAGTTCACAGGTTGCAAACTGACGAGTTTCCTCGAAGTGGTCACGGAAGTTCACAGAGACGAAGAGCAGATAACCAGCACCTTCACGGGTTGACTAGCAAAGCGCAAAGAAGTTCTCATTAGAAATATGAAGTGGGTTATAAAGAATTCGAAACAGGGGTGTGTTTGTGAATGAATGACGTGTATATGCCGTGGCATTATGCGGTTTGCAGGGGGCCGACCAGCGTGAAGGGGGATACTTGGCAGGAGACACGGGGTCTGGAGGTAGACATGGGAACAACAACCCATGCTCTATAGACCACTTTGAAGTGTACATGGTCTTTGGCACCTCTTGGCCTTTATCGCTCCCTGACTGCTCCACTTGGCAGCGCAAGTACCCCGGTGCGAACTGCCTTTGATAGGGCGGGGGGGGTGTGGATTAGGGCGCTGGTCGTGCAGACAAGACTCGTTTGCCGCAGGGCCTCACCAAGGAGAGGCCATCTAACTGCATGTAAGAGGCAGGCTGAAGGATCTAGTACATGGAAGGCAGGGGGGTGAGTTTATAAATACCTCAGCCTCCCAGGAGAATATATGGGTGCAGTTCACCCTGGAGACCCTGGATGCCTAGGCAGTTAGTCAGCAGCAGGCTGGCCTGTGGTGGCAAGGCGGCACGGGCCAGAGGGGGTCATCTCTGTACCCGGTGCCCAAAAGGATGATTTATTATTATCAACCATATTGATTATTTACCTATAACCATGTTTTGTATCAATAAAATTCAACGGCCTTCCTTTTATTGCCAACGCTTGAACAAAGTGGTGTGATAAGTATTTTTGGGGGAGGAGGCAAGGCCGGGAGGCTTGATGACAACCCGCAAAATAACATATGTATGTCTGCTGCATATGGGTTCAACGGTTATGTGGATTGAAGGTGGGCGGCCAGCGTGAGGGAGGATGCTTGGCAGGAGACATGTGGTGTGACAAGACAAGGCACAGGAAGACTATTCAATGGAGACACACTAGATTCATTTAAAAAATCAAAACAACCATTGTTAAGATATATGTTGGGTTTTATTTTAGATCTTAATTTCAATTGAACATAAATAATAAACATTACACATTGTAAAGTTCCGGTTGCAGCACATCCAGGGAAAATCCGCGGTATTGTCCACTGTCGCTGGGGAAATGTTGTCTAATGGCAAGTACCGCACAGGCAGGTATTACTCTCCGAATGCGGTGTCCGAGCCTCCCGTGAAGCCACCAAGTGAAGCAACGATAGGCCACCAGCCTGTACCACCTGTGAAAATGAAAGATGCAAACTGTATTAAAATGACAAAACTTTCTTATCACTGTCGATTCAGGTAAAAAATGTCATTCTGCTTTGAAAAAAATTCTATCTAGAAAATTCACAATATGGAACCAATTTACATGCATTCGAATGATATGTAGATCTAATTTTATATGTGGGAGACGACCATGACATAGTAGTGGCATCACTGACATCAAAACCAGAGTATACTTACTCGTTACTCGGATTACGCGGACGAACAGTGCCGCGAAGTTCGTGCATAAGCACCATCATCATCCTCAACACGAGGCAGGCTTCCCTGAACTCTGGCAGCTCGTTGATGCATTGCGGACTTGGCTCGCCTTCCGAAATGTAGGCCAAGCACCCGGAATTTTCACGGCAGCAGCAGTTCTCCTCCTCAGTTGGCATTAGCTCGCACCGATTGCACGTGCACCAGGTGGAGACGCCGTCCATGCGACATGGTCCAGGCTCTTCATCCGTTGACTGGTCCTCCCAACTGCCGTCCGAATCCCCATCGTTTTCGCGTGCTTGCCTTTCCAGTAGTTCCTCTTCGGTGTACTCGGGCTCGTACATATACGGCATTATTGTAGCCATTGTGTGGTAAAGAAAGTAAAATAATTTAGAGAGATGGTACAGGTGTTCACAAGGCCTAGAAGCGGCGAAGGTAGCTGACCAGAGCACAGAAACGAGTCACAGAATACTCAAAGTAACACAGAGAGAGTAATGGAATCGAAAATCTGCTGCTGTGTGTTGTGAAACGGTGTGTTTATACTTATTGAGGAAAGAGGCGTCCTGCCATTTCCATGGCGACACTTCATTAGCTGAGGCGCAGCGATTGTTGACACGAAACGTGCTTTGGCGTTGGGAAATGGGCGGTACGCGTCTGCTGATGTCAGGCTCAGGGGCGGGGGATTTGATTTAGTGCCGCAAAAGCAGGTGAGCCAGGGCGATGGGGGGAAATGATAGGATTATCAGAAAATGGCGGCTGATTTCGAGTGCGTTAATGGACGAAAAGTCGGGTAAGGTCCATAGGAAAGTTTTCTACGATCTACCGAGTTATGCTTAAAAACACATGGCCGAACCGTAGAGACAATAAAAAAAAAGTCCCGGAACTATCCTTTAAGATTGTTTTGAAACATGGAGTAAAGTTGCCACGTATTCCGCAGTATAAGATTTCGGTTGATGGAGAACAAGCTTTGAAATACATAGTCTGCGATTTTGCGCATCATGGGTAATTGAGGAAATTGCAGGTAGTTTATGCAATAGTCCGATTTTACCCCTGTACAAAAAAGGTGATAATGCAATTCCTTTTCATTTCATCATTGATTTACGTGCTATCAATAAGATTGTTGCTCCACAATTTCCTATTGTGCCTGATGTGACGTCAATATTGACTATGATTCTGGCTTTAGCTACTCACTTTAGTGTTGTGGACCTTAAGAATGCCTTCTTTAGTATTCCTATACACAAAGATAGTAGATACTTGTTCGCGTTCACCTTAGGGGGACGCTCGTTTACCTACACACGAGCGCTGCAAGGTTAAAAGGAAATGCTTTTGCTGACCAGATAGCCAAAAAGACTGCCACTGATCTCTCTTCAGAAATGTATACTTCAAGGGAAGCTACAAATGCCTGTACTTTGGATGAGGGTATCAAATCTGTGAAAGACATTCAAGCTGATGCCACTTTAGAGGAATCTAAGAAATGGGCTGAGGGATTTGCAAAATTGGATGATGACGGGTGTTGGGTGGACAAGGTAGAAGGGAAATGGTTACTGTCAGATGCATACATTACAATGATGGTCGCTATGGCTCATGGTCCCACCCATAACTGTGCGTGAAAATTTACCCAAAATGTTGCAAAATGTGTGGGTGAATGATAAAATCTCCAAAGTAGCCGATCGCTTTGTCCAAAGCTGTATGATTTGCTTGCAGCATAATGTGGGAAAGGGCACATCGACTCCTAGGGGTAGCTTTGGTCCACCTTCTGTCCCCTTTGAGGTGATACATTTTGACTTTATTGAAATGGAGCATTGCAACAGCTACAAATACGTGCTAGTGGTTGTCTGCGCTTTTAGTAAATGGGTTGAAGCCTTTCCTGTCAAAGATGACAGAGCTATGACAACGGCGAAGACCATGCTGAAGGAATATTTTTCTAGGTTTGGTTTGCCAAGAGTCATCTGGTCGGACAATGGTCCACATTTTATCGCTGCTTTGATTCTGCAGATATGCACGCGATTACAGATCGATAAATGGTTCCATTCGGCTAGACACGCTCAGAATGCTGGTTTAGTAGAAAGACACAATGGCATCATCAAGAACAAGCTCGCTAAGACGTGTGCCGGTACCAAACTAAAATGGCCGGATGCCTTACCGATTGTGTTATTGTCTATTTGAACGACCCCTCAAACTAAGACTGGGCTCTCTCCATTTGAGGTGGTCATGGGTAGGCCAGCTGACATTTGGAACCTGCCTAAGCCCCGCTCGCTACGTGATATTGAACATGTACTTCTTTCTGATTACTGTGGACAGTTAACTAAAAAATCTGTATTTGATTTTCCAACAGGTGCGAGAAGATCTACCTGTTAGGTACGAGGGCCCAGGCCACAACATACGGCCGGGGAGCTGGGTCTTGATTAAAGCGTTTGAAAGATTATCTTGCCTCGCACCCCGTTGGCGGGGCCCACACCAGGCTCTCCTGGTCACACAGACCGCTGTGCGAGTGGAGGGCCGGAAGCACTGGATACACGCGTCCCACATCAAGAGGATTCCCTTCCCTTTGCCAAACGATACAGAAGACAAGAAACCCTTACCAGTATCGTAACCAATGATCATGCAGCATCAAACAGTATCGAGAGTGTGTTGGAGATTCTCCCTGAGCCCATGGGGCCTGGGGAAACAGCCGCTTCATCTCCACACTCTCCAACAGATCCATTTGTACCAGTATCAAATTCTGTGTTAAATCCTGCTTTGAATTCACCGCTTCCATCAGGAAGTAACGACACGTTGTTTGCATATCACTCAGTACCAGGGATCACAAGGTACAATCTGCGTCCGAGGAGTTAGACTTACTGCACGGTTCGGCTGTGCCATCAGGGAAAAAGAAAAAATCATTGGAGGGCTTGTCTTTTTGGCCCGATCTTTTGTAAGTAAGGGGATTCTGTTGGATAGGGTTCGGGAAAGGACTAAGAAAATGCTCAATCTAGAGATCGCCAGCAAATTAACTTTGGTGAATTCGTTTGAAGAAACAATGCCTGCAACTGCTCCCACTCGTACGGAACAGATAAGAGACTGTGTGACCGACTGTAATAATGAACAATCAAACACGTGGGCCCCGAAAACGTATTGCTGTCTTTTGATTATGTTAACTGGTTTCACAATAGTCATTGCTTTAGGATTTTGGTATTTGGGAGAAGTACATCCGCTTGAAATTCTGTTACCCACTGAAAATGTACCTACTGTTTCTACACCTTTCGTGCATCTGCACACTCTATCTCCTAGAGACTCTCAGCACAGACAGAGTTACCATAACAATACTCTATTACTTATCATGAATGCCACACATGCCATTTTTAACAAGTCCAATTGCTGGGTCTGCTCGCATTTACCGCAACATGGGGATAAGGGGCTGGGTTGGTATATTTACCCTTTATCTTTAACTACTGCACGCTATGCTTCTTTAAGGGCACTATTCTTTGGCCGATGGAACCATAGCATCTCGGGGAACTTTGATGGAACTAATTTGAATGACTTTGAGAAATGTGTTCTAACGCCCATGGGATGCTCACTCTTTGCAAATAGGAGCAAGCCTAATGTTGCTTCTATTAGGCCTTCTGATAGACTGTCCCATCCTTTTCAATCTCTGATCTCTTTCAAGATGGCTCCTATAGGCAATAGGGATGCAACGCCACCTTCTTATACTGTTAACCACAGCCCCAATTCAGTTACTTTCTGCATACAGAGGAATGGTACTCAGTCAATGGGTGATTTCAAGGAGTGCGCCAACGTTGCAAACTTGACTAGTGAGGACAGACCTTTGTATGTAGACGAACCTGTCTACTTTGTTTGCGGTGATGTAGCTTTTCCATGGTTACCCAGGGATTGGCAGGGAACTTGTTATTTAGGGATCTTGTTACCCGGGGTATTCATTGCTAGCACTGAAGACATTTCAAAATCTCGTCCTAGGCGGGATGAGAATGGTGATACTTAAGCACAAGTTCTGGGTGACGTAGCTAAATCCTTCGTACCATTTTGGGGGCAAATATTGAACTCAGAGGATATCAGAAGACTAGCGAGAGTACTGGATAGGACCATCAACCGGACCACTGACCTACTCTATAACATGACTTTAGAACAAAAAGCAATATGGTTAGTAGCACTACAGAACCGGATGGCATTAGACGTCATCCTGGCTAAGCGTGGTGGGGTATGTAAATAAGTGGGGTCCGCTTGCTGCGTTTTCCTGCCAGATTCCTCCCCAACGATTTTTAAGACAATACAAATCTGCACGTCCTTAGTTCAGTAGTGCATGTTCTCGAGGGGAACTGGGATTTTAGCACTTGGTTCTGGGACTTCTTGCTATCTTGGGTATGGAAGCTACTTTCGGTCTTGCTGATTATTTTAGGTATTCTGTTGTTTTTCTGTTGTTGTATACAATGTCTTCCTGGTATATGTTCAATGATAGGAGGATGTTGTGCAAAAGCGATGGGTACATTAGGGCACAAGGTATACACCCCAGATAAAATGTCTAATGAATTTGTGCTGAAAGAAATATCAGTATCTGACCTCATGGCGATCGATATCTCCGATAATGATTCAGGATGTATGGACATTGAGACATGGAGTTACTCATAAAGTGACTAGAAGTAGGTTATCGCTTGGCTTAGGCCAAAAGGAGGGTTTGTTAAACGGGATATCATATTGTGCCTCATTTATTGTATATATTGGCCTAAGTCCAGTCGCTCTGCGAAGAAAGCCACGTTGCAAAGTTCCGATTTTAGATCGACTTCGCCGCTATTTTAGGTCCATCTGCCATTTTGATTTCCATTTCTAAGTACCTCTGTGTTCCAAAATGGTGGACAGTGTTTCCTGCTTGTAACTATGCCATTCTGCACTTCGTACGTTAGTTAATGTGTAAATTGTCCGTTGGGCAAATGTTTGGGTTGAGTAAAGAGACCTTGTCCCATGCCCGAATTGTAGACAGAGGATTGTCTGTGCCAATGAGTCTGATCCACAGACATACATCGACTACAATGTAGAACAAATACTGAACGTGGACACTGGCCGAACTGCATTGTAAAGGATATGTGTTATGGTTTATTGTTAAATCCGAGAATACACTGTTGCCATTGTGATTTGTTTGTATGTGAATTGAGGATGATCCATGTGCATATTGTAGGACAAGCCAGAAGTGAACTCGGCACAAACTCTAGACCATGGATTATTAACTTACAGAGGGGCTGGACATTATGATTGGAAATGTATAAAATGTATAACTGTTTAAACGTCCAGTACCTCTCACTTCTCACACCAAAAGGGCTGGTATTCGCTGTGATGTACTGAGGGCCAGATTGCTATATGTATCTGATTTTGTTCTTTGTAACTGTACAGTTTTAGAATAAAGATCTGTGAATCTTTATAAGCCCGTGTTTGGTGTGTTTCTTTTGGGGTACTCAGCCTCGATATTTCCTTTTGCTTTTACAAGACTGTCTGCAACCTACCTAATTTTGTCTCTTGTTACTTGCATGCCTGATGTAGCCCCATGAGGTGAGGCTTTCCCAAAGTTGTGTACCCACACTAATGTTTCTCTTTACCTTATTGAACCTGCATATTTGACATTTATCAGCACTGTGCTGTGTTTTGCCTGTAACCTTTTGACTGCAACCCACCATTTTTTACTTTTATGTTGCCTGAAACCCCCGTAGCTCGTGCTGTCTCTTCCCTGATGTGTCCCAGCAGCATTATGCTGCCTACATAGATACAAAGGAGTGTGGGAGCCCCTCAACCGAGAATGAGCATGGGTCAAATACCCAGTTCTATGGAGTTTCTTCCACCTAGGGGTGTCTACAACCACGTTTAGCTCGATGCACCCTTCACCGAGGAAAATAACCATTTGCATATCAATATTTGTCCCACCCACACTCCCCTCTAATAGGGAACGCATAGAGAGGACCATTAACCAGAGTACTCTTTGAACACAACAGACGGGAAGATGGGTGTTGACTTATTGTGACAAGAGAGTATGGCCAGAGCTTTATGTTGAAAGTTTCTGCCACTTTAGTTCTGGGCACACCTTGTTCCTGTTTTCACCCTTTTACCTTTCCTGTTGCAAAGCACTCTGGTTATGATATGATATGATATGGCATTTGTAACGCGCCTATACACAAGTGTTTCAAGGCGCGACGAGGCAGGGAGGGGGGAACAAGGGGAGAGAGACAACGATCCTACTAGGCCAGGTGTCATTCAGATCGCGCAAGTGCATGGGTAGAGGGGATGGGAAAAGTGCAAGGGGGAAAGGGAGAGGGGAATGTGCAGTACAGGGTTAGTAACGAACAGGATAAATAATAAGGGCCAGCTGGTGGCAAGTGCAAGATAAGTGCAGACAAGTGCTGGGGAGGGGGGCTGTAGGGATACAGAGACAGTCCCGCAGTGCAGGGGTTGCCAGGAAGGCAGTGCAGGGGAGAGTGGCTGGACCAAGGACCGAGATTGGTGAGTGGCCCAGTTGCTGATTCAGTACAGTTTCAGTGATTTAGCAGGGGAGAGGGGGAGAGAAAGCAGAAGCAAAGAGGAAGGTTTTGAGGTGCTTATGACCTCACGCATACCAGAAGATTGTTTGTAGGGACCCAGGATTGGTTCTTTAAGGTAGTCTTAGCCTACACCAATCACTGTGGCCCATCTGGCTTTAAAAGAGGGATGAGTCCCTCTTTTGGCAGATCATCTGAAGACTTTGCAAGAAGGTGCAAGAATAACTCATCATTGGACCTTGGCTGAAGGTACAGTCTGCCTTAAATCTTCCACCAGGGATGGAAGGCCAGGATCTCCAAAGAGGGAAGCAAGATCCCTCCCCTCAACATCTCACAGGGAACAGAGGGAAATACATAACTCAGAGGGCCCTCCAGCAGCTACAGAACCATTACCCAGCCAGCACACAGCATGCCCTACTAGGCTCTGCAGCAAATTTCCTGGATAGGAAGTGCGAGCAGGTCTCTGAGCCTCCACCCAAGGACGAGGCAGCTGCCTGCAACACGCTCCACAGCTGTAGACCATCTCCCTTAAAGGAAGACACAACTTGGGAGAAGTGCCTTGACGAGCATCTACCAACGTCCATCTTAAAGGTCCTTTTCGAGGCAGTCAAGTTCCTTGATCTGCAACCGACAGCAACGCTGGCTGTGGTCAAGCCACCTTTGCCTAAAACATACGAAACGTCTCAACCAGTGCTTCAGAACTACAGATCAACACTGAGATGACGATTCCTGACCCTGAGTCGCCGTGTAGGCCAGCCTGCAGCCGTCCGTCCAGCCTCGCTTGCCGAACTGTCTTGGAGCCCGATACCCGCAGCAGACTCTCATCTAGAACTCTGTCACAGAAGCCTGCAAAGCACCTTGAAGCCAACTGGACTCAGTCGAGCACCAACAATATCTAGACCACAGGGTACATTGTGGTTGTGTCCCCCAGGTCCTTCCCAGAAGCCCCCTAGACATATTAAGACCCATTGTTTCCTTTGTGCTGAAGCCAAGACACCTTATACTGTTGTGTTTATTAACCATACTGACTACCCTCCTGTCAGTATCCAGAGTGCATCCCTTTCCTTTGTGAAACTGTCTGTCCTCTGTGTTCCTTTATAGTGGGGGGTGTCAGTGTAGTGTGCCGGAACTGTCTGTTCTGTTAATAATAAAGTAGATATTTTTATACAACCTTGACTGGACAGTCCCTTTTATCAGTAGGTAATCATTATATTTCCGCTGTGTTGCAATTAACCAACGATGCACGACCTTGCGGACATAAGCCTGTTGTTCTGTCCACTAGGCACTAGTATGACTCATCAACAGCATTCTGACCCTGATCCATTCAAAGCTTCAACTGACCAAGTTCACATTAGATAACAAGAGAATAGATAGTACCAACCCAGTTCCGCACCGGAAGAAATGGCTCAGACACACCTACCACCCCATACAAGACTCACTATGACACAGCTGGATATACGCAGCACCACCACAGCAAGACGACCCATAAGGAACCAGCAACAACCCCACCCACAGGGCTATAACTCAAAGGTACCCAGAAGTACCTGGACCAGGATACAGACCCCTCTAACTCAACCCTCAATGTTCTGCATACTCATCCCACACAAAACTCACACAACCACTTCTCTCCCAGCAATCTGCACACACTTTACCACACCGCATCAACAACACATAGGCCCTCATTACGACCCTGGCGGAGTGGGTTTACGCCAGCGGTATTCGCGGCGGACCCGTCCGCCCTACTACGAGTTCCCGTAGCGCCATGGAGCGCTTTCCGCCTGGTTTTTCCGGGCGGAGAAATCCATGGCGCTACGGGACCTTGTTGTTAATTACGCCACAGTATTTTACGGTGGCGTAATTAACGCCTTCCCCACTCCCATTATACCCTATGGGGCAAAAATGGGAATGGGGAAGGGTAAAATGGGGAATGGGGATTTACTGCCCCGCCAAGGTCGGAATGGGGCGGTAAATCCGCCAACCCCCATGGCGCTATCGGCAGCTTTCCGCCGTGCTCCATGGTGCATTTTGCACCACGATTTCCGCCAGGGTCGTAATGAGGGCCATAGACAGCACCTACAGCACACGAGGCCTCGCCCGATCTGATGCTTGCGCCAAAGCCCAGCACTCAGTGTATACTGACCTGAAGCTGCCAACAGCACACCACTTCTCCCACTCTCCTACTCCCCTCCTCCCAACTAACCCTACCCGCTCTCATCCTGTTTACAATCCGCCAGAGCGCCTGGGGACCAATTCCGTTGATGACGGTGCGCTATATAAGTATCTTTAACATAACATAGCACAATTGGACAAGGAGGTTTATAATCTGCTTGTGTTTCCAATCTGTTTGGATCCCTTCTGGTGTACTAGAGGTGTGGGTTTGATTGATGGTTTAGAAACCGATATTCATCCCTGGACCACTGGTGCCCCGGAAGCTGATTCGCCACAGGGGGAGAACGGGTCTGGGGCCTCGGTCTGATTGGCCCCTCTCTACCCCTGGTGTCTGGGTAATAACACGATCCATGGAGTTGTTTGTGGAGGCCATTCAGTTTGAGGTGCGCGCTAGAAAAAGCGTCAGCGGCCCTTTAATGTTACTAAAGCCCGTGGCTTGTAGCCGCTCGGGAAGCAGTGAAACGCGACACTGCAGCGGAAGAGCAGCCCGAGGCACCCACAGCAGCCAGGGCGCAGTGAGCGGAACACTTGGCTAAAATTAGACGTGTGAAGTTTGTGAAATTAAGCATGTGCGTCGTGGGGGGCTCTATGTGCCAGTGTAAGCCATGGCATGTGTGCTTGTAAGTTTGGAAAGGTGCCTGTCCCTTGCGCCAAGCTGCTACATGGAGCCTGACTGGCTGAGAAAGTACCGCTGTATTGTCTGTATTTGATGCCACGCTTCTCCGCGATGCAGAGGCGCCCCTGCCTCCTCTGGGGTCCCCATGCTGGGCCAGCCACGTTGCACTCCTTCATCAAGACCTCTGCTGTGATGGTGCAGCAGGAAGCTACTGGGGTGGAGAGGCGGAGTGGGGGCTGCAAATGACGCTATTTCAATGTGTTATGGACAGTGTGAGATGGTTGAATGCATGGTAAGTGCCTGGCGCTCCGCCCAGGGCATGCCATGCATGGCACAGCAGCTCTCGGGGACAGTAGAAGGAAGCCACGTGACGTGACCAGCGTGTTTCAGCAGATAAATGACGGGCTTTCTTAAGGGGGCCGAGCGTCTGCACCCACCCTCGGTACTGACACCCCTTGGCATTGTGTGACGCTGACCACGATGGGAGCTAAAAATAGGGACGTCCCATTAGCCCTGAGCACAGCACCTCCCAGGACTGCTGCAGACATCGGAGCTGCCCGTGCTCTGGAGCAAGATAATGACTGCCGTGTGGCGGGGACAGTGCTCTTGGGGGGCGGGGGGTGGGGGGGGGCATTTGTGGCTGGCTGGGGCCAGGAGAACATCCCACCCGCTTCTCTGGGAGAGGTTCATTTATAGTGTTGAAAGCACGGCATGCCCCCGCCATGGAGAGACCGACCCCTGGCATCACACAACCAAATGAATATCACGAGAAGTGGGGCGATAGCCCGATCATCGCACCCCTTCGGGCGACTTTGCTGCCTTACTTATTTATTAATGTTTATTGTAATATAGGTGAAACATTAAAAAAAAAAAACCTCTCACACATAAAATGTATGTAAATTTCAAATGTAAAACATACTTAGCAAACACGTTTTTATCAATGATTCATAAAGTTATACTTTTCATGGCAGAAACATGTGTTCAACATTTAATATGATTTAAGAATAAACTTTAAAGATCTATCATTAATGTCCATTCATGAAATGGTGCCAAAGGCTTTCCTTAAATATCTCTCTAGGAGAGTGAACACACAGGGGCGTAGGAGACACATACAATCTGGTGGGGACAGGGGACATCTTGGGGACTTTGCTTTATTTATTTATTTATTTATTTATTGTGTTTTAGTCGAAGAACTCGACTTTTCACAAAATTAGAATTAAAATAGCAGTACGTATTAAATTACAAATATCACTGTATAAAACAAGAGAAAAGAAGAAAAGAAAACAGAAGAAAATTAAAGGATGCAGCAGCAAAGAACATGTCTTTATATGTTGCATTTCTGGATTCTTCATCTGACTATGAGCTCATGGTAAGAGAGAGGAAATAACAATTACTTCCAGTGGGCCACAGCTAGGACGCCAGCTCGTTAAGAGGCAGATCACCTGTAAGTGGACTCCTGCCACATAAAGGAGTTGCAGCCTTTTCTACCAACTGCAAGTTGCTACTTTTGTTGTGTGGGGCGAGGGGACGTGTGTGTCTCTTGGAATGGAAATTTGGGGGTTTCAAAGAAAGTGGAAATCTGAGTAAGCCCTGTTATGGGAGTAGAGGGAGCAGGTGAGTGATGTTGCTGCTTTGACTGTACCTGGGGGGGGGGGATACAGTAAACAAGAAGGATGAGCGATCGCAAGCCCACCCCCTTATAAGCACTCCCCAGGTCCGCGGCCGGATGTGTCTGACCTGGGGGATGCCTAGTAGGTGGGGTGTATGTGGACCCAGAGGGTGGTCCGAGTGGCAGTCCGCTTTGTGGGCTGCCCCTCTAGCGCCCCTGCGAGGGCCGGGCCAGCCTCTCACAATGGCCCTCATTAGGACCCTGGCGGAGTGGGTTTCCGCCAGCGCTAATCGCGGCGGACCCGTCCGCCGTACTACGAGTTCCCTTAGCGCCATGGAGGTTTTCTCCGCCTGGTTTTACCGGGCGGAGAAAACCATGGCGCTAAGGGACCTCGTTGTTAATTACGCCGCCGTACTTTACGGCGGCGTAATTAACTCCTTCCCCACTCCCATTATACCCTATGGGGCAAGAATGGGAATGGGGAAGGGTAAAATGGGGATTGGGGATTTACCGCTCCGCCAAGGTCGGCATGGGGTGGTAAATCCGCCAACCCCCATGGCGCTATCGACGGCTTTCCGCCGTGCTTCGCGGTGCAATTAGCACCGCGAAATCCGCCAGGGTCCTAATGAGGGCCAATGAGTCTGGTCCCTCCTATTCCTTCTCATGCTGGCTTCAGAGCCTTTCTTTGCCTTTGTTATTCTGAATGCAGAGCTGGACTCTGTTCTTTTCTCGTTTGACATTTGCTGCAAAGCTTGATCCATTTGATTCCCTGATATATTACTAGGACGGCAGAGCAGGGGTCCTGTGCCCTGTTACATTATTCAAAGAGCCCCTCTGGCCTTTCTTTGCCTCTCCCTTGTCTCACTGCTTGCTTGCTTAATACATACCTCCTGGTTTGAACACTCAACATATTCTCCCTAACACAGCAAAGGCAGCTGCAGTCTGTCTTAACTTCTATTTGTTCCGTGTCTTGAATGGGCCTCTTATTTCCACTTTTCTGTCTGCGGGGGAAAGGCATTTGCCAGTCACTGCCATGATGGTTCTACCTGGCCATAAGAGGGCAACAGCTAGCCAATATTGGAAGAACATGGGCATATTATGCCAGAGGCTGGCAACTGCCTTCTTAATGCCTACACAAGAGACATAACTCTTGCCCGTGTTTCTAAAAGTAATTCAGTGGATGAAGAAACGCGAGAGCACACATATTGCTTATAAAGGAAGGGAATGATGTCACACTTGGTTAAGACATTTTGATCAGGCCTGGAGCTAATTTCCAGCTGCAATTAAGCAATTACCTTTTAGACTTCCGGCTTTAAATACCGTTAGTATCACCTGGAAAGCACAGAGGTTGCTCAACAGGGTTCCTGGAGCACAAGGGGTACCCTACTCGTGGGCATGGATGATTGGAGGGCATTCTTGCCCTGTTTTGGAGCCTCGCCCCCACAGCTATGATGGGGGAGGGGCCTATTACTTTTGGTTGTACGTACCCTTTGAGGGTGGGCAGACATTGCCTCCTGCTTTACCCCACTAACAGCTCTACTTTGCAACGTTATCACACATACTTGTCAGGTGGCATGTAACTCAATGCTACTAATGTTATCAGCCTCAGAAGTCTGGAATCCTTTGCCACATCAACTAGGGTACAGGCTTGCACATGAGACTAACTCATGTCTGAGTCGGCATCTGTCACCCTGTGGGGAAGACACATACAGAAAGAGCAGGGCACAGTGCCCTTGTGGGTTTTTCACACTTCTTCCTCGGGGTGGGCACAATTCACTCCGCAGAGAAAGTGGCACATGCTGGGCAACATTCTCCCACTTTGACAATGTCACCCAAAGAGCGAAATTGGCCATTTGAAATATCTCCGTCGACTTGTTATTGCGCAATCCACACTGATGGGTTTAAGCACCTGCTTAACACGAGACGGCAATTAAGGGCATTTGCCAACGCACTCAAGAAGCACAGGACACCCTCTTACCAGCGACATGCCATGCTCACTCATTCTGATCACAAATTGGCATTTATCTGGGGTCATGTTAAATGTATTTATTTATTACATGTGTAGCATCACGCAAAACCCCCAAGCATCAAGGCGCAAAGTAAAATGCATGGAGTGGACCACTTCCATTGGCGCACGTTTTTACTTTTCCGCCACAAAATGGAAGATTTTAGCGTAAAAGGCAAGTGAAATCACATTGCTTTTCCACTTTGGAAGAGTGTAAATACCTCACGCAATTAGTGATTGCTGACGGAATTGACAATGGCTTCCTCTGGACTCTGCCCGCTTTTACCAGGTTTCATTTCCAAGCAGATCCCAGAGGAAGCCCTTTCCTTATTTCCAGCATGAGAATCCATGCTGGTAGTAAGGCTGCATTTGTCTGGTGGAGCGGGAAATCCAGGGGGTTCTGGTATGTTCACTCGGCTCCTGAACGCCACCCAGAAAATGCACGAAAATCTGGACAATTAGAAAAAGCGACAGTAAGTGTTTTGGAAAATGCTGTGTTCCATCGGAAACTGAATGTATTCACTCTGCCTATTATCCCACCGGAAGATTAAGCCAGGTGCTGAACACAGGTGTTACATATTCCTGTGCACAATCTGCATTTGGAGAATTAACTAACTGAGCTACCTTACAAATGATATCTCCTCTGGGGCTTTACCGTTTTACCCCCTTAACTTCCATGGGTATTTCCCCCAGTGCCAAGGCCTTTTTTGGTGATTTCGGTATGTCGCCATTCAATCCCTTGTAACTTCTTTGTTACATGAGATATCTCGGCCAAAGTTGGCCCCTGTTTTCCCACATAGGTGGTCGTAATGCCACCCAGGAATCCAAGTTTGCTGTAGGGGGGTGAAAGAAAATAACCAAAAAGGAGATCATTTGTTTTTTTTTTCAGAAAATGGCAATAAAATGTTGTACAAAGAAGCCTGTGGTGTTTCCCTTGTAAGAGCTAGGAACCAATGGTTTGCTGTGCTGGATTCGCCATTTTACAGGCTTTCAAGAAAGGATTGAGTGGAAACCAAAATAACATATTTTGATATGCTAATCAGCTGTTTTGTGAGAGGTAGGCGATTTTGGCGTTTTTTGTCCAATAGGACATGCGTGGACGGAATGGAAGAAACGGGTAGGAAGGCTGAATGGGAAGCCAGAAAGGCATACATTTCTGGAACAATAGATAATATTCCAAGTTTAGGAAGGGGTGATTTGCACAGGTCAGGGAACAACTATGTAAGGAAAGATTCCATAGTTTGGGGGGAAATCGGGAAAATGACAGAAAAAAAAACACAATTTCCGCACATTTCACTCTGGCCACCCACTGAAACACACAGACAACAACACATGGCCTACCTTCCCGCATTCCCACAGGTGTCCCGACAAAAATGGTACCTCACATGTGTGGGTGCATCTTCCTGGGTGCAAAGGAAAAAGCCTAAAACACTGGTAACCCCAAGTCTTTTCGCACAGCAGATTTGCAGGAATTTTGCTCATGTGGACAACCTACAGATTTGGGACTAGGGTGTCGAAGCCACGAAGGAAAACAGGGAACCCCATGCATTTCCGAAAAGAAGACACCCGTGGGAATCCACAGAGGTCTGACTTGCACGAATCGTCCCGTAATTTATGACCCACAATCCCTGACAAAGTCTGAAATTTAATGGAAAACACACTTTTCACTTTGTCTGGGATTGTGGGTAATACATTCTGTGGCGATTCAATCAAGTCAGACCTCTGTGGATTCCCACAGGTGTCTTCTTTTCAGAAATGCATGGGGTACCCTGTTTTCATTCGTGGCTTCGACACCCTAGTCCCAAATCTGTAGGTTGTCTCCGCACACCCTTTGGGGAGTTACCAGTGGTTTAGCCTTTTCCCTTTGCGCCCAGGTAGGTGCACCCACACATGTGAGGTACCGTTTTCATCGGGACATCTGTGGGAATGCGGGAAGGTAGGATATGTGGTGTTGGCAGCATGTTTCAGTGGGTGGCAAGAGTTAAATGTCTGAAAATTGTAGTTTTTTCACCAAACTTCAGACTTTGCCGGGGATTGTGGATAATACATTCTGGGGCAATTTGCGCAAGTCAGACCTCTGTGGATTCCCATGGGTGTCCTCTTTTTGGAAATGCATGGGGTTCCCTGTTTTCCTTGGTGGCTTCGACACCCTACGCCCAAATCTGTAGGTTGTCCACATGAGCAAAATCTGCTCTTCCGAAAGGCTTGGGGTTACCAGTGGGTTAGCCTTTTCCCTTTGCGCCCAGGTAGGTGCACCCACACATGTGAGTTACCGTTTTTGTCGGGACACCTGTGGGAACGCAGGATGGTAGGACATGTGTTGTTGGCGGCGTGTTTCAGTGGGTGGCCAGAGTGAAATGTCTGGAAAAAAAAAATGTTTCCACCAAATTTCAGACATTTCCCTCTGCCCACCCACCAAAACACACCGCCAACAACAGATGTCCTACCTTCCCGCGTTCCCACAGGTGTCTCGACGCAAACGGTACCTCACATGTGTGGGTGCACCTACCTCGGCGCAAAGGGAAAAGGCTAACCCACTGATAACCCCAAGCCTTTCGGCAGAGCAGATTTTGCTCATGTGGACAACCTACAGATTTGGGCCTAGGGTGTCGAAGCCACAAAGGAAAACAGAGAACCCCATGCATTTCCGAAAAGAAGACACCGTGGGCACCCCCCTTTACACTAAAAACATACATTGTGGTTTATTGACCCCTACAACCACCCAAAACAAGTTATCATTGTTTTTATTTTTGTTTTGCCTCTTTCCTAGGGGAAGATTGTGCTAACAATCTGCCCCCAGGGAGGGCTACATGAGATGCCCCCTATCCATTTGGGGTGGGGGGGAGAGGGCTACCCCCATTTTCATTAAAAACATCCATGGTGGTTCAATGGCCCCCCACACCCACCCAAAACAAGTTATAATTTGTTTTATTTTTGTTTTGCCCCTTTCCTAGGGTCAGTTGGGCACATGTGTGTGGCCATCTGCCCCCCGAGGGGGGCAAAACATACTGCCCCAGGCTTGGGGTTGGCTCTGCCAATATTGGCAGTGGCCTCCCCCCGCCCGAAATGGATGGGTCATCTCATGTACCCCTTCCTAGGGGCAGAAATCTGCCGCCAGGGAGGGCTACATAAGGTGCCCCCTCATCCACTTAGGGTGGGGAGAGGGCCATCCCCCTTTCAAACACAAAAAATCCTGGTGGTCTAGTGCCCCCTCCCACCCAAAACAAGTTATAATATACATATATCTTTTTGTTTTGCCCTTCCCTAGGGGCAGGTGGGCACAGGTGTGTGGCCATCTGCCCCCAGGGGGGGGGGTCAAAACGTACAGCCCCCAGCTTGGGAGGGGTGACTCTGCCAATATTTGCACTGGCCTCTCCCCCCACCCTCAAATGGATGGAGGGCCTCTCATGTACCCCTTTCTAAGGGCAGAAATCTGCCCCCAGGGAGAGCTACATAAGGTGCCCCCCTCAACTTGGGGTGGGGGAGAGGGCCACCCCCTTGCAAAAATCCCTGGTGGCTAGTGGTCCCACCTGCACCCACCCCACCCAAAACTATGTTAAAAAAAGAAATCTTTTTTTTTTGTTTGCCCCCCTTCCCTGGGGACAGATGATCACCCATCTGCCCCCAGGGTATTGCCCCCATGCTTTGGGGGCCAGGGTGGAGAGGGCAGCTTACATAGTAAGCAGCCCCTCCCCCCACTTCAAAAACAGATCCCTGCACGACACACCAAACACATATTCTGGGGGAGATAAATGACATTACACCCCCCCCACTTAAAATTGTGGGTGGGATTTGTCCCCCCTGTCCCACCATGTCCTACGCCCATGCTCAGGATTGCAGCACGATGTCCATTGGGGAAAGGCATTTAATTATCAGAAACAACAAGAGATGATAAGATGATAGAGACCCTGGTACCATATGCACAAGTCCTCTCCACTATACCTGGAAGAACCAACCTCATAGAAAACAGTATTGATACTATCCTTGCAGAACTATTAGACTCAAGCCATATAGGATACAAGAAGCCAAAGGAACCGAGGTTCATGCAGAGTTGGAAGAGATGCTGAAGTTGGATTTCATCAAACCTTCAACTAGCCCTTGGCCATCTCTGATAGTCGTGGTAACGAAACCTGATGGTACTACAAGATTCTCTATGGATTTCCAACAGTTGAATGCTATATCTACCTACAAAGCCTATCCAATGCCGAGGGTCGATGAGCTACTGGAAAGGCTAGGTTCTATGTCATATTTGAGTACTATAAACCTAACGAAAGGGTATTGGCGAATTCCCTTGCGAAAAGAGGACAGAGTGAAAACTGCATTCGCCAGCCCTCAAGGAACCTTTCAGTTCACCGTTCTTCCCTTCAGCCTACATGGATCACCAGCTATGTTTCAGTCTCTTATGGACAGAATTCAGGCCCCTCACATATCATACAGCTCTGCGTATCTCAACGATATTGTGGTCTTCAGCAAGACATGGGCAGAACATTTGGTTCACCTAAAGAACGTTGTGTTTGCCCTCAAGGCCGCTGACCTTCATATCAAGCCGAAAAGAAACTGTCCTGGGAGCAACCATAAAACTGTATCTTGGATACACTGTTGGTGAGGGTTAGATCAAGCCACAGGACAATAAAGTTGAAGCAATCCCTCAGCTACCCCTGCCCCGCACACAAAAGGCCATCCGTGTATTCCTGGGGTTCATCAGTTACTACCAATGTATCATCCCGCTATTTTCTACCATCGCCGCCCCATTGACAGATGCCCTCAAGGCTTTGCATTCAGGCAACCTCTCCAGGGACGAACTGGCCATCCAGGCTTTACGACGACTGAAGGGGATTATCTCCGATCTACCCCTCTTTAGATGTCTGGATTTCGCCCAAACTTTCTATCTACAAACTGAGGCCTGAGGCACTTATTTGGGATCCCTATTGTCACAAGGGATGGAAGACGAGCTGTATCCGATGGGCTTTGTCAGCAGAAAACTGCTTCCACGTGAGTTACCTCATTAGACAATCGAGAAGGAATGCCTCGCCATAACGTGAGCAGCCCGGGCTTTGAGGTACTACTTTCTGGGTTGTTCTTTTACCATCTTCAAGGACCATGCCAGTGGTTGGCTGTCGCCAGTGGTTGGCTGTCGAGAAGGATTCCAACCAGCATGTGCTATATGGTGGTTCTTTATCTTACAACCTTTTTCCTACAGTACTGTGCATAAAGCTGCTGCTTTCCAATTGGTCACTGACTGTTTGTCCCGTGCTGTTGACCTGCCCACACGGCTGGATCAATCAGGGGGAGTATGTGACAGTACGCCCACGAGCCCGCCCGACTGAAGTCGAAGCGGGGCTCCACGGAGAACTGCTCAGAATCAAGGACGGTGGAATGGCTAAGACATTGGGCCTCATTACGACCCAGGCGCTAATGGGTTAACGGCGCCGTAAAAGGCTGCAGCGCCGTTAACCTTTTGGCGCCTAATTACGAGGTCCCTTTGCAGGACCCAACCTTAACGGCTGGAGTAGACCAGCCGTTAAAGTAGGGACCCGCAAAGGGACCTTGGTGCTAATTATGGTGCCGCAATTTGCGGCACCGTACTTAGCGCCTTCCCCATTCCCATTGAGCCCTATGGGGCAAAAATGGGAATGGGGAAGGGCCATGGAGGAAGGGGGAATTACCGCCCCGCCAACCTTGTAATGGGATGGTAATTCCCCCTTTCTCCATGGCTAACAGCACCATGGTCTTCCGCCAGGGTCATAATGAGGCCCATTGTAGGATAAAGACCCTCCTTCCCTCCAGAAACTAGACTCCGAGATGGCTTGGTCTAGCCTTCCCCATACCAGCGTGATAACCATAACCGGTTCCATACACTGACACCGTATTTCGACCCGCATCTTGACAGGAACCCTGATGCCTTTTCTCCTCTCAACCGCTCCCCTGGATTCGAGTCCAATAGTTCCCCATCCGGGGACCCAGAATGCACCCTAACCGATGGCCGACATGTGTTGGGGCAGGGAACGGCAACAAATTGTCATGGCAAATGCCAGGTGAAAGTAGAGGGGACGGGGCCAGAGACTGTACCTGGACAGCATGCTACACCAACGGCCCCGATTGGTTGTTTACTGACGACAAATCTATTAAAGAGTACCGTGCCGGAACAAAGAGTCAGAGTTGTTCTGCTTGTTGTAAGTTACAGGGACAATAACCCATGCTGGGTGTACGACGATTGACAGAACGGCGGCAAGGAGGAGACATCCGTGCCACCGTGAGAACTCCCTGGCACCTGGGGGCAGGCGCCACCCAGAGGGTCTGCAGCAAGATTCCTGAGGCCTATCTGTATTTCCCTGACCCTGAAGGAAGGACTTTCTGTTACTGCAAGCCACTCCCCTCGTCATTTCACAGGAGCCAACTGGGTTTAGAGTTCTAGCTGGCTGGGATTGCTTCTTGAGCATTGGGAAGGTCATGTTTCAAATGGGATATTCTTAAATTCAGATTACATCTAATGTAAGAAGACCCTAGTCCTATCACTCATCCAATGTTCATGTCTAAATCATACATCCACTATAATATATAGACCTAACTAATACCATCCATAGGCAGCTCTTTCTATTACCTAGTAAAGTTATTAATGTCTTCAGTGAATGCATAAGCTTAATGAACTTGCATGTAGCGCTTTGAAAGTGGTATTTGAACCCTGCTGTTTAAATTGGGCCTTGCCAATCTATTTGTGTGAAAATGCATAATAGGGGCCAGATTACAGAAATTTTGCTCTAGTACAGCGGTAGGGCAAAGTTTGCCCTATTTTACCAAAATTATTGGGAGATATAAAAAAAAAAAAAAATTCACAATGGCAAGTGCAGTTTGTCATGGTATAAGCACCAGTGCAAAAATGGCCATAGTGCAAAAAAAAAAAAAAAGATATTTTCGATGTGTTTTTCCACCTGGGCAAAATTTCAACTAGTGCTAACACCATTCTGTATTAGCACTAGGGCAAACTTTGCCCTGTTGCAATAATTCAGTGAAAACGCGTCTCTTTTATCAGAGGGCAATGTTTGCCCGGGTGCTCGTACCAGGTCAAACTGCACTTGTCATGATGCAATACTTTTCAGATATGTCCCAGTGTTTTTTTAAATGGGGCAAACTGTGCCCTAGTGCTAATACCGTGCAACTGTGCACTTGCAATGGTGCAAGGTTTCGGTAATCTTATATGCTGAACGGAATTCTAACCAGACATGTATTCTGTTTTCCTCTCGCTGGTCAAATGCAGAGCATAGGGCTTTCAAGGCGTATTTTAAATGCAAGAATAGACGAATTCGTGTCAATTGGTGATTCTGTGCAAGCCTCGTCCATCGAATCTCGGTGGCTGTATGTTTGCCCACCTAAAATCACCATAAAGTGGGAGCCAACGGATTTCGTCCTGGCCCCTTGCACTTCCCAGGCCCGAAGTTACCATGTAGAGATATTCTGCACATGATGGCTGCAGCAGTGAGCCTGTACATGATGACTGCAGCAGTGAGCCTACAGGATGACTGCAGCAGTGAGACTACATGATGACTGCAGCAGTGAGTCTGCACATGATGGCTGCAGCAGTGAGCCTGTACATGATGACTGCAGCAGTGAGCCTACAGGATGACTGCAGCAGTGAGCCTACATGATGACTGCAGCAGTGAGCCTGTACATGATGACTGCAGCAGTGAGCCTGTACATGATGACTGCAGCAGTGAGCCTACATGATTACTGCAGCAGTGAGTCTGCACATGATGACTGTAGCCGTGAGCCTGTACATGATGACTGCAGCAGTGAGTCTGTACATGATGACTGCAGCAGTGAGTATGTACATGATGACTGCATCAGTGAGCCTGTACATGATGATTGCAGCAGTGAGTCTGTACATGATGACTGCAACAGTGAGTTTGCACATGATGACTGCAGCAGTGAGCCTACATGATGACTGCAGCAGTGAGTCTGCACATGATGATTGCAGCAGTGAGTCTGTACATGATGACTGCAGCAGTGAGCCTGTACATGATGACTGCAGCAGTGAGCCTACATGATGACTGCAGCAGTGAGTCTGCACATGATTACTGTAGCCGTAGCCTGTACATGATGACTGCAGCAGTGAGTCTGTACATGATGACTGCAGCAGTGAGTATGTACATGATGACTGCATCAGTGAGCCTGTACATGATGACTGCAACAGTGAGTTTTCACATGATGACTGCAGCAGTGAGTCTGCACACGATGACTGCAGCAGTGAGCCTGTACATGATGACTGCAGCAGTGAGCCTACATGATGACTGCAGCAGTGAGTCTGCACATGATGACTGTAGCCGTGAGCCTGTACATGATGACTGCAGCAGTGAGCCTGTACATGATGACTGCAGCAGTGAGCCTACATGATGACTGCAGCAGTGAGTCTGCACATGATGACTGCAGCAGTGAGCCTCTACATGATGACTGCAGCAGTGAGTCTGCACACGATGACTGCAGCAGTGAGCCTGTACATGATGACTGCAGCAGTGAGCCTACATGATGACTGCAGCAGTGAGTATGTACATGATGACTGCAGCAGTGAGTCTGTACATGATGACTGCAGCAGTGAGCCTGTACATGATGACTGCAGCAGTGAGTCTGCACATGATGACTGTAGCCGTGAGCCTGTACATGATGACTGCAGCAGTGAGCCTGTACATGATGACTGCAGCAGTGAGCCTACATGATGACTGCAGCAGTGAGTCTGCACATGATGACTGTAGCCGTGAGCCTGTACATGATGACTGCAGCAGTGAGTCTGCACATGATGACTGTAGCCGTGAGCCTGTACATGATGACTGCAGCAGTGATTCTGTACATGATGACTGCAGCAGTGAGTATGTACATGATGACTGCAGCAGTGAGCCTACATGATGACTGCAGCAGTGAGTCTGTACATGATGACTGCAGCAGTGAGCCTACTTGATGACTGCAGCAGTGAGTCTGCACATGATGACTGTAGCCGTGAGCCTGTACATGATGACTGCAGCAGTGAGTCTGTACATGATGACTGCAGCAGTAAGCCTACATGATGGCTGCAGCAGTGAGCCTGTACATGATGACTGCAGCAGTGAGCCTACATGATGACTGCAGCAGTGAGTCTGCACATGATGACTGTAGCAGTGAGCCTGTACATGATGACTGCAGCAGTGAGTCTGTACATGATGACTGCAGCAGTGAGTATGTACATGATGGCTGCAGCAGTGAGTCTGTATATGATGACTGCAACAGTGAGTTTGCACATGATGACTGCAGCAGTGAGTCTGTACATGATGACTGCAGCAGTGGTGCAGTAGTGACTCTGTACATGATGCCTGCAGAAGTGAGTCTGCTCATGATGACTGCAGCAGTGAGTCTGTACACGATGACTGCAGCAGCGAGTCTGCACACGATGACTGCAGCAGTGAGTATGTAGATGATGACTGCATCAGTGAGCCTGTACATGATGACTGCAGCAGTGAGTCTGTACATGATGACTGCAACAGTGAGTTTGCACATGATGACTGCAGCAGTGAGTCTGTCCATGATGACTGCAGCAGTGGTGCAGTAGTGACTCTGTACATGATGCCTGCAGAAGTGAGTCTGCTCATTATGACTGCAGCAGTGAGTCTGCTCATGATGACTGCAGCAGTGAGTCTGCACATGATGAATGCAGCAGTGAGTAGTGCAATCCCTCGGCGCGGTTGACGTAAGAACCAATGAAAGTAATGAGTTAGTCGGATGATGCCAGCTGTTGCAGGGGAAGAAACAAGAGGGGAACATGCACTGGGGATATCAAGGATGGACACTAGGATTGCGCAGTTAATTATAGTTATAAGTTAGCAACAGTATTAATAATGTATAAAGCACTTCATAAGAGATGCTTACAGTTCTTAAACTGTGTCCCCATTATTACCCATCAGTGGTACTCCCTTTATCAGCCTCTCACACAAGAAGTACTGAGTCAGCTTGCCAGGGGTATTGACCTCAGGCTACATACTTGTTTCAAAGGCAAGTATCTTTCCCTTGAGCTATCTTCATGGTGACAATAGTCACCCTATTACAGATCCTTATATTAAAGACCCTTGGAGGGCATTTACGGGTCAGCAAGGCAGGATGATTCCGCCAAAGGATCCTGAGGCCTCCTCCTCAGAAGGAAGGCACTTGTTGGACAATGCCTTCACAGATTGTATTGAAGAAGGGCTCCTTATATCAGGGCTGGGGAGCAAGAATTGTGACTTGTGAAGGTGAGGCAATGGGACGAAGGAATGATGGGACAGCAAACTGATGGCCTGAGCAGATCCTAAAATCACAGGAGGCAAGATGTTGTGTTATGCTGATTTATACAGCGCACCGCTGCCATTTCCATGGTCTCCAGGCACTCACGTGGCTCTTCAAGCAGATGTGGGTGGGGTTGGTTGGTGAGGGAGGGATAGGATAGATGTTGTGCTCCTCTGTTGATGCATGCAGGAGCCACTGGTGTCTGTGCTTGTGAGCTTTCTGGGTGGGCTCTGTGTTGTCCACTGGGCTTGCTGTGTCCGGAAGGGCTGCGTCCAGTGATTGCCTTGTTTGTTGTCTGAGCTAGTTGGGTTTGCAGCTTGGTTAGAGTGATGAGTGGTTTGCGTGTTTTGGTGGGTTCATTCACTAGCCCTTTGGATGTGTGTTGTAGGTGAGGAGTGTGGGTTGTGTGGGAGGGAACCGGTGGTATGTAGGTTTTGGGCGATCCCTGGTTACTTCTAGTTATATTTTTGTTTTACATCCTGAATAGATCCATTTCTGTCTGTTTGTGGTTTGTAGAAGCAGGGATTTTGTGTGTCGAGTGGAACGTTCCTGGAGGGGTTGTTAAATGGTTGATCGGTGTTCATCTCGGCGAGTTGAGAAGCCAAGCTTTTAGACATTTCCTGAAAGTGAGGTGGTCTTCCATCAGTCTTATTCCCTTAGGGATCAAGTTCCTTAGTTTGGCAATCAGATAGGAAAAGACAGTCCCACCGAATGTTCTTTTTCCATAGTGTCTTGATTATATTTGCAGGTCGCTGCTGGATCTGAAGTCTCTCCCCAGCTGGTATCTGGTGATTTTTGCCTTAATGAATCAAGCTCTTTGACCATGTGGTGATTTATGGGCAATGCAGAGGGCTTTGAAGTAGTTATGTTTATTTACTTTTATTTACTGGGAGACAGTGTAGACTTCTCAGGGCTGGTGTGATGTGGTCTCTTCTATTTAGTTTCAGGAATAAGTCTTGCTGCAGTTTTGGATGCCTCTGATCTCTCAGGGGCGGTAAAAGTATTTTGTAGCTATTGCGTTGACTTGTGGTTTCAAGGAGAGACCGTTGTCCACAAGGATTCCCAGATTTCTTTATTCATGTCGCTGTTTAGGTTCCCATGATCGGGATGTCTGTGTTGGACTGTGTTCTTGTGGGGTCATTTATATTTCTGTTTTAGTTGTGTTAAGGAGGTGCCGAGGATCACACAATCAATCAGGAAAAATACGCAATGATGGAGGACTCAGGTGCATGTCAAAATCCAGCTTTATTCAAACAAAGAATCCAAGCCGGGACAGCATACTCGCATTTCCTTCTTGTAGCTCTCATCTTTCTAACAATTACAAGTGAGTTTTGGTACAGATCAGGCCCCCGCATGGTTGACTTCTTTCCTCTTCGATCGACCCTCCCAGGTCCAACTGGGGTCCTTTCTCTCCGCCACCTCTCTCTCCACATCTGGTGTTTTCCAGGGCTCTAACCTCTCACCCTGGCTCTTCAGTCTCTACTTGACACCTTTGGCCCACCTCATCTCTACCTTCTCTCCTAACTTTCAGTGTTCTGCAGATGACACTCAGCTCTCTTTCAGGATCCCCTCAGCCACCTCTCCTTTCACGCTCATTCCTGATGGTCTATCTGCAATTCAGGAATGACGTGCCTCTAACGATCTCTGCCTGAATGCCAGCAAGACTGAGATCCTTCTCATTGGGACCCCTGCTCCAGCTTTCCCTCTTTCACTATGGCCACCCTCCTTGGGTCCTCTACCTCTGCCTTCTTGAAAGGCAAACAACCTTGGTGTCATCTTCAACTCCACCGTCTCCTTCTCTCCTCACATCACGGACCTCACTAAGAAGTCACACTACCAGCTACACCTCCTCAGAGGTATTCTTCCTTTTATCACTTCCCCCAGAAGCTCACCGTCTCCAGAGTCCTGGTTCTCTCTAAGCTAGACTACTGCAACAACCTCTTTCTAAATCCGCCTATCTCTACTCTTTGCCCTCTGCAACTAATCCAGCACAGGACTTCAAGACTTGTCCTTGACCACAAGCCCAGGGATCATATCTCTCCAGCCCTGAAATCACTCCACTGGCTCCCGGTGGCTTCAAGGATCAAGTTCAAGACCCTTTGCATTGTCCACAAGGCTTTCTGGGGCCAGGGACCATATTACATTCAACTCTCTCTTCCTGAACACTTTCCTCCTCAAGCCCTCCACTCTTTGACCTCAAACTCTCTGCGGGTCAGACGCTTCTCAGGTTGAGAGTGGGGGGTAGATCTCTCTCCTCGGCTGGTGCCTCCCTCTGGAACAGCCTGCCTTCCTCTCTCAAACTTGAGCAGGACCACCTAGGTTCCAGAAGCAAATAAGACCTTCCTTTTTCTCTTCTCCTTCACGACCAGTAGGCCCATGCACTGCCTCTGGGCCTACCACACACTAGGGGCTGTATCTGCTATCCTACAGTCCCCTGCCCCTTGCACTTATGTAGACCCCATCACTGCGGTGGCACTTATTTGAGCTATGCTTTGCACTCTTCCTTTCCCTCCCCCTGGCACTTCTCCTCTCTCTTCCCTTCCCTCTGCACTTGCACAATCTGGCTGACACATGGCCTAGTAAGATTGTTTGTTTTGTCGTCCAGTTGTCTCCTTATCCTTGTCTTGTCGCGCCTAGAAACACTTGTGTACAGGTGCGTTATAAATGACATATATCATACCAATTACGCCAGAAGGACGGCACATTACACATAGCAGTTTACAATACCTATGTGAAATGGGGTTGGTTAATGGTTCAAACTATGTATACGATACATACAGGTTAGTAACTCAATTGGTGGATTCCTATGTGATGGTTCCCACCTAGGCTCATCCAACTACAACCACTATTTCTATTTCATCCTTATAAGAACAGTTTACTGGTCAACAGTATCTTCGATAGGTGGTGTGGCAAGGGAGCTTTTCTTTGGTTGGTATCCGACATACCAACCATGGGCACCTTTGAAGAGACATGGAGATATGAGTGAGACATGGTGGGGGAAGAGACTTCCATGGTCTGCCATATTTCCAATTGAAGAATACTCCTAATCATCCCAAGGCAATGAGGCCTTCTCTAACCTTAGAAATTTACCTTGTGCCGTCTGGTGTCTGTGTGCACAGTGATGGTGTCTGTGTGCACAGTGAGGGAGATCTGCACACGTCCTATCTGTGTTTGGCACATAAGGAATGGGTAGTGCTTTCCATGTTTGTGTCACGTGTTTGGAAGTGTATTTCCCTCTATTTATTTAGGGTTTAGCTCATTTGAACGTGCGTGTTGTGTTTTTTGTGGCCACTCATGGCACTAGTTAACTACTTTCAATTAGGTATTTTGGCTCACTGCTCGTGTGCACCTGGACACCAATGGTTTGTTTGTCCTCTTATTAAAATTGATTACCTGGGGAGTCTACCACGTCCCGTCCTGGGCATTGTTATCTTGTGCCTGTGTTCAGCTCATCCACTACTCTCTTCCTAGTTTCTGACCTTGGTTTTAGCTTGTGAGCTACTGCTTGGGGTTTGCACGACTTTCTCGAATACACAAGTTTTTGCAAATTGAGCACTTTGAGTTCTGAGGCCTTGCAGCTTCTGAAACTTGCAGCAGCTTCTGCGTTTAGGAAAATGGCTGCGCTTTGGCTTATTCTTCATCATGTTGTGCTTTGCATCCCATGCATGTTAATGCTTTGAGGGGCTGCCTTTACACATGTGTATGTTCTTCATGTCTACATTCATATATCCTTCATGTCTGCGTGCATATGTCCTTCATGTCTATGTGCTCTTCGTGTCTATATGTACTTGTGTCGACTATGTGTACTTTGTGTGCATATATATAATTACCTATTGACTCTCTACCTCTCACTATATATATATAAGCAACTACCTGCTACCCTATTTGTTACAAGCCTGGGACTGCTCATGGGTGGTAGCGGTGTGCGGTGTAAATCAACATAACATAACATAACGTCATCTTGTCTATTCATACTGGCAACTCTATGGTCTTAGTTGGTATCATCGTTCTCCCCTATGCCCTTGTGGTGTTAGAGCTGTCTCAGCTGGTATTGCTTCTCACCTGGACGGTACTGGCGAGGGGCAGGGGTTGGAATTGATACTTGCATACTCCTCTGAGTAGGGCAGTGGGTATTCTCTGTGTATTCATCTGCCCCATTACAGTTGGGTTTAGTTTGGAGGTTGTTTGTCATCCAGGTGTTTATGTCGTGAGGCATACATTGAGGGCTTGTCTGGGTTGTTGCTTGATGATGAGTTGGGTGTCGCTGACGTAGTTGTAGGCTGTCAGTGTGTAGGATTGAATGAGTTTCATTAGCAGGGTCATATAGATGTTGAAGAGGAGTGGGTAGAGGCTTGATTCTTGTGTTGTACCACACATAATATTTGTTGTGTTGAATGTGAAGGGTGTGATGTGGGTTTTTCTGTTCGGTCAGGCCCCCCTCACCCTACTGCATCCCCCGTGTAAAGATGGTAGGTAGAGGTAAACGAGGAAAAGGGTAGGGTGTGGTAAGTACCAGTTGCAAAGGGAAATATTGTGATGAAGATAGAAAAAGAGTACAGTGTAAAGCCTAGGACAAGGCCAAAGCAGTAGTCATGGCAACTGATGATAAGAGTGGAAATCAGGAATTCACTAGCGATATAGGTGGTGAGAGTAGTGAGAGCAGTAGTGAGAGTAATGAGAGTAGTCATGGCAACATTAGGATGAGTGTGGAAATCAGTTAATCACTAGTCATGGCAACTGAGGAGAGTGAACATGAGGTATTCACTAGGGATATAGGTGGTGAGAGTAGTCATGGCAACTGAGGATGAGAGTGGACATCAGGTATTCACTAGTGATATAGGTGGTGAGAGTAGTGAGAGTAGTAGTGAGAGTAGTGAGAGTAGTCATGGCAACATTAGGATGAGCGTGGAAATCAGGTAATCACTAGTCATGGCAACTGAGGAGAGTGAACATGAGGTATTCACTAGTGATATAGGTGGTGAGAGTAGTCATGGCAACTGAGGATGAGAGTGGACATTAGGTATTCACTAGTGATATAGGCGCGGAGTTCAAGACAAGTTCAGTCTGCAGCAGTCTAAGGTGGAGAAAGGAGCTGCAGCTACACTGCTTGGTCTTTGCTTTCCTGTGAATGGTGGTGTTGCTTTAAGAAAAGAAAGCCCAGCTACCTTTAAAAACCCCGGAAGAGCGCGGAGCGCGCGCAGAGTTCGAGATGAGTTCAGTCTGCAACAGTCTGCAGCAACCGCAGTAACTGAGGTAAGATCACCTTATGGCCGAAAATAGGCCTTTGACTCGGCTCAAATCCAAACAGAACTCGCTGTTCTCCCAGTCTAGTCATACAGTCGACATTGCAATGCACATAGACACTGATTATAACTGTGAGACTGTTACCAAAAATGCAAATGAAATCGACTCTGTCATTGTAAACGAAATAGAGCAAGAAGTGAGGATTATCACTGAATCACGTGAATCAAGGGGGCCTGAGCATTCGTGCACTGCCAATGTGAAACAGCAATGTCTACAAGAAAAAGCTAAAGACTCAGCCATCGCAATCGATACATATGTGGAGGCCACTCCCACATCAAAACCAGCATCAGAAATAAGTCACCTCAGTCCGGTGCCACGGCATCCTAATGCTAATCCTCCCGCCGACACAACCTTTGTCTCAGCCGCGACCTCGGCATCAAAATACGCTCAGAGTCCCACAGACAAACAGGTGACAGAGCGGCTTTTGTTTCAACAACATTCACTGCCGAATTTAGTGAACGCTGCTAGAAATCAAGACTGGGCACGCAAGCTCACTAGAAAAAGCGGCACGAAAGGGATATCCAGAAACATAGCAACAATGAAAATGAATGAAGCCCCGCTGACCAAGACCCTGAAAACAAATCCAACCTGTCGACAGCAGCTGCAATCCAGATTCCTAATAACATTTTAGCAGCCACCTCATTGGCACTAATCCCATTCATAAAACTATATGAGAGCTTGCACAAATCAATCCAAAACAAAAAAGTAACACTGGGCCGCCTCGATGAAAAAATAATCAAAATGGAAACCCATTTTCTTGCTCATCAATCACGACAAAACCCAGTAGAAGGTCAGACAAGTGATAAAGCAAGTAGACAATTTGAGATGATTTTGAAAGACAGTGAAGAAAAAAATAGTCGATTGGAGGAAATGGCTGGTCTCTTGAAACAGATAGCTGCGCACCCATCTCTGCTCATAGCTTCACGTGCGAAGACGGTCCAAAATGGATCACAGGTACCCACACACTGCCCTCAGGAAAGAGATAAGACGAACAAGACAAATGAAAAAAGTGAGGCCGACAAAATAATAATTGTCGACGGACTGGATAACAGCGTTAACTCTATGACCGCCTTGATGAGAAATAATAAATTGCTTTCAGCAGACGAGAGCTCCAAAAGCAGATCATAAATGACCGTGGCAGATATCACAGAAAAAAAAAACCCGAACAACAAATCATGAGAACGGTCAGCGACCCTAGTAACGAGAAGAACACAGAATTCACCTCTTGCTGCTCAGCAAAAGTAACTGGGGCAATGAACACAAATGGGAACAGTATGGTAATGCCCTCAACCTCCACAGTAAAAGAGTCTTATGGGATATTTAGTGGATCAGCAAAAAATATCTCTGCTGATGTGAGTAAAGAGAAATCACAAACATCTTCCAACAGACAAGGCAAGAAAAGTCTGGCAAAAAAGAAGAACATTCAGGCGCCATCAAATCATACCAGCAATACAAAGTAATTCATAAGAAACTTAACAACGCCTGTAAAATCTAAGACATTTGAAAGAGAAAAACCTGAAAGATCAAAGAAAAATGATACTGAAGGACAAGTTGAGAAAGAAGTGGGAAAACCAAATAAAGGACTCACAAATCCCAAAAAAAGGATGAGAATTGATTCAGACCTAAGTGTAACTTCTTCAGTTGAACAACTTGAGGAGCTATGCAATCGCTCAACCTACCCTGATGACGAAGAAGATGATTGTACTATTGTGTCGGAAAATGCTCAGTCTGACAAGAACTCACAGTGTCCTGTATTCTCACAACAGAGCCCATACGCGGAACCACAAATGATGAAAATATGTAATAAAAAGAGCGCAAAAGGTGCCCAGTCAAGGGCAGAGAGCGACAAAGCGGCCCAGCCAAATGGAATGGATCAAAAGCAAGTAACATCTAGCCTTGAGCAGAGAAACAAAATACGAATGGTCCTAAATCCAACCCACACAAAAGCTCAAAAGCAGAAATCTTCCAATCAAGCGGCAAAAGAGTATCGAGGTGAGGAGAACGTGCCCACGCGAAAGATAAGGATTGAAAACATCTTTAATGACGACCTTGATGTCAACTTGAACCGTGGAAATATAATGCGATTGCTGCACTCTGTTCCAGTGCTACGTACCATAAGATCTGATGACATTCGAATTGTAGAATACATTTCAGAAGACCGCGTCGATTGCGTTCTACTACATATCATCTCACAAGCAGTCTGCAAGATATTGATGGCTGCACAGCTCTTGTGTCTAGGGTTTGAGATTTCAGAACAGGAGCTGATTGAAAACCAGACCACAGAAGGGACAAAAGAAAACCGAAGCAAAATGACTAGGCTGGAACAACAACGAGTGTAACTTAGGAGACATCTGAAAATCGACTCACAGCAACATCAGAGGAACAGGAATTTAATGTCTGAGACAAAGAAACACTAGCTAGCGAAAACTGACTCAGATGTCACAGTGTCCGTGATTTCTTGGAACACCAGAGGATTTAGTCATCTGTACATTGACTTCCCAGTGGACCTGACCGATAACTTTGCTATTTGCCTGCAGGAAACCTGGATGCGTTCCCCGCCAGCAAAGGACGGCTATAACACACTAATAAACCCGGCTGAGAAAAATAGTAGAGGAAGACCTTTTTCAGGGCTAATAACTATGGTGAAATCAGGAACAAACAGGGAAGTAATTGAGGAAAACAACCCTAACAGTTATGTGCAAGGGACTCTACTTAAACACTCCAACGGACATGAAAACAAAGCACAAACAATGCTGTTGTTAAACGTCTACTGGAACCCAGCAGAGATCTCAGCTAGAACATTTGTTTCTGCGGTGACGAAGATAATAGACAAAAACCTGAGAAGTCACCCAAACTTATCAATCATAGTGTGCGGAGATTTAAATACCTCATGGTTCGACAAGAATAAGGAGCGGATAATGGCTAAAGTCACCGATGAAGCCTTGGAAGCTCTAGAAGAACACTGTGGAACGAAGAAATGGAAGCACGCGAAAGCCTGATGGTAAATGGAAGCGTGAACGGCGACAAACGGCACAACTTGGGACAAAATAAGATCCTTGACTGCATCTGGACGTCGAGAAATGTGTTCGTAAACATCAACAAACTGTGTGTTGTACCAACTGCAAACAGCGATCACTACGTACTTGTTATGACATGGCCATTAAAATGCAGGTCGAAACCGAAAGCCAAGTGCTAGAGGTGAACCCTGGTCGAAATAGACTTCGAATAAAAAAAAAACAAATTCATGAACTGACCATCGCGTTACAAGTGGCAAATAAAGAAGTGTTTAACAGTGGGGTTTGCCAATAACCAAAATATCAAGACAACTCACAAACACAATTGGAGTACGATTTTAAGGAAAGAAAAGAAAAAGCTAAAGAAAGATCTAGCTGAATTAAAATCATGTTCCGGTATAAACACTGGCATCCGGATAAAACGAAGGAAAGAAAAATACTGTAACTGGCTCAAAACGTTCGCTCATCAGAGAGACCAAGAGCGTGGGGAAGAGATGTTAGGTTTAATCAAAACAAACAACACAAGAGAAATATGGAACATCTTGAATAGAGGATCCACTAACCAAGCAGCCGCTCTGACAAATGGTGTAGCTGAAAACGATGGGCTGGTACACTTTCATAAAGTGTTTTCAGGGCCTGAGAAGACATCAAAAATGAAACGTGGGAAAACTGAAATTGAATGCGACATAAAGGAGATCAGAGATGACATATGTACCGGAATCATGAAGCTGAAGAATTCAAGAGCAGCTGGACCAGATAGCATCACTAATGTGATGCTAAAAAAAACACAAACATGCGTGGTCCATATTCATCGAACACTTGTTCTTGGCAATAGCGGAAAGACGAAAAGTGCCGATATCTTGGACTACGGCAATAATTGTACCAGTCTACAAGAAGGGTAGTCGGGACGACCCTACCAACTATCGCCCGATTGCCCTCCTAGATACAATTGGCAAGGTATTTGAGATGTTTCTTTAAAAAAAAACTCTCAGCTTGGGCCTTGACGACTGACAAACTGGATATAAGGCAAACTGGATATAAGGCAAACAGGATTTACCAAGGGAGTAGCAACAGAGATCAACCTAGCCTTGGTGAACCTACTAAAGCTGGAAGGCCTAAAGAAGAAGGACAACCTATTTGTAGCCTTTATCAAGCTTTTGACACAATAAATCGAGATAAACTTTGCCAGAAAATGCAAAAATGGAATTGTCCAGAGGCCTTGTTGCAACCCATAAAAGCCTTGCATGAAAAAACCTCTATTAGAATCAGACTAAACGATATAGGCGCCCTGTCAAAAGCGATCGACACCTGCAAAGGGGTAAAACAAGGATGTCCTTTGGCCGCAACCTTGTTCAAGTTATACATTGCTGACATCCATTGTGACTTAGCAACTGTGAAATGTTTTCCACCAAAAGTCAATGGACAACACATAAGCTACGCTATCTATGCGGATGATCTGGTATTGTTCGATGGGAACCAGATAGGATTACAGCGTCTACTTGCGTATGTAGAAAGCTACATGGCTGGAAACGATTTATCAATAAACATTAAAAAAAACAAAAATTATGAAGTTCAGGCTTAGAACTGGCCCCAAAAACAAAAACTTCAGGTGGCAAATATATAATGATCAGATTGAGGTAGTATCTGAAATCCGCTATTTGGGAATAATAGTGAACACCTCAATAAGGGAATGGAGTTGGGTACAAGACATATCCCGCCAAACTCGAACTCTTTCTCTACAAGGAGCCAGAATACAGACACTGGGCCTCATCACGAGTCTGGCAGTAACCCTTAAATGCAGCAGTAGCGTTATTACCACCGCATTTAAGGGTCTGCCAGATCATGGCCTTGGCGGATTTCCCCCCAGCTCTAAGCTGGGGGGAAATCCGCTGCAAATTTGCCAATGTTTGGCAGGAAATCCGCCGGCAGTAATAGCGCAAATTTCCCCCATTGGGCCCAATGGAGAATGAGGAATTCCCGAATGGGCCCAATGGGGAATGAGCACTAGCCGTTCCACCAAACCCGTGATCCGTCGCTAATAGCACTGGGGGGGTTGGCGGTAGGGCTAATAGCACCGGCGGTAATAGCACTGGCGTTACTGCCCAACTCGTGATGAGGCCCACTATATGGAAAATGTTCTTTAACACCGATAAGAACGTTCTATGGGCAGAAAGTAATACCTGCAATTACATTTGGGGTAGAAGCAGGTTGGAACATCGACCAAAAGATATGGTCACAATTGGAAGGTCTTTTCTGGCGGCGTGTACTGAGATTGCCTAAATATCTATCAATGACAATATTACGGCATGAGTTAGCCCTGGAGAGCTTACATGGAACAGTGATATGGAAGTCCATGTCCTTATTAAGAAAGATGGTCATCTCCAACCCTGAACCTGCGTATCTAATACTGGCACCTAGAGGAGAGCATTCGCACAAAGGTTTACTACTAGAATGGTCAGAAAAGGTGAAAGCAATTATGGAAATTTCTAACATTTCGATGGAAATGTTGCTAGATCACCCTCAAATCGCAAGAAAGAAACTAAAAGAGTGGCTTTAGATTGTAAATCTCGAAAACTACAGCAATCTGCCCACTGCCCTCGACTTGGGGACAACGGTGAACAAAGTCGACAATGTGCCAAAGTACCTCCTACAATTCCCCTCAAGGTATCATAGAGACAGTTTCCTTCGTCTGCGAACTAATGTGTATAAAACAAAACAGATGATGGCGAAGCGACACTTGGGTAATGTAATTGGAGATAGTTGTCGACACTGAGACAACAAAACATCTAGTAACTGAATGTGCAGCACTCACAGACTCAAGAATGGTGCATCTACTGACACATCGGCTGAGTTATGGACCCGTATTTTAGGCGGAAGCTCGGTCCACCTAACTTGCTCGGTCATAAACTTCCTAGATAAAGTCACAAATTGAAGTAACAAAGACACTACAAATATAGTAGAAGATGTCGTCTTAGACGTAATGAAATAAACATGTGTAATACAAGTTTAAAATAAACTAGATGTTACAATAAAAAAAAGATATAGGTTGTGAGAGTAGTCATGGCAACTGAGAAGAGTGAACATGAGGTATTCACTAGTGATATAGGTGGTGAGAGTCGTCATGGCAACTGGGGATGAGAGTGGAAATCAGGTATTCACTAGGGATATAGGTGGTGAGAGTAGTCATGACAACTGAGAGTGGAAATCAGGTATTCACTAGTGATGTAGGTTGTGAGAGTAGTCATGGCAACTGAGAGTGGAAATCAGGTATTCAATAGGGATATAGGTGGTGAGAGTCGCCATGGCAACCGAGGATGAGCGTGGACATCAGGTATTCACTATTGATGTAGGCGGTGAGGATTGCTTTTGGGTATATTCTGGAGGCTTGGCATCACGCCATGAAGGGATTGTAGCTTATGTTTACTGTCAGAAGACCCCACAGTTGGGACCCCGAAGAGGGGGGTGGGGGCGTGGGAGTCTGGAAGCAGATGACTTTGCTCTTCCATAAGTGACCCCAATGGTCGATGAAAGAGGTCACTTGGAGTAAGGAGAAGCCAGTTTAGGCGTGAACGGTGGGAAGGAGAAAAGTATGTGGGTGTCACCTGCAAAAGGGTGGTCGGAAAGGCACAAGCAGAGGTCAGTTTCCAGAGGGTGGTGGGAAGGGTTACGAGAAGGAGGCCTTGGCAAAGCTGTCACCCGACCCAAGGGAGGCCACCGCTGGTTAAAAGGGATGACCTGGTAAGTGCACCAGTACACACGTGCCACAATGTCACTGATGCGGGGGGCACAGGGAGGGAGGCAGCCCCGCCCTCTGCATGCTCATGAGCAGAAGTGTTTCCATACAGCTGTTCTCTGCCTGCCTTTCTGTGTTTCCTCCGGCCCCTTTACCTTTGCTGCCTCGTGTGTGTGCCTCTGCTGGCCCCCCTTGTGCCCCCTCCTTTTTGATGCACTTCTCTCCTTCTTTATTTCTCCCCTCCTCTCCCCCTCGCCCCCTGCTCTCATCTCTCGCTCCCCACCTGTCTGCAGTTCGCCCCAGGACACAGTTTAATTATTCGGGAAGCCGGTGTCAGACAGGAAGGTTTGTGCGACTATTAACACCCCGCCTCCATCATCGCACCAAGCCCTCGGTGCACAGCCAGTGAGGGGCTGTGACCCCCACCTCACTCTTGCTCCCTCAGGCTTCCCACGCCTTCGGCTGTACTCATGGACTTACCTCGCCCTTCAGCCCAGCCCCCTCGGGCCGAGAGTCAGGCCCGGCGTAATTTAAAGTTAACTGGTGACTCGTCAACCTGTAATGGGGGGGGGGGTGCTCCTCCTTCCCCTGCGAGCAGGTGCAATGGGAGGAGCTCCTCTGCTCTAGCAGCCGGTGCTTGTACTGGGGGGGCTGCTGCTCTGCCTCGGGCGCCGACCCCCGCTCCAGCCCCAGCTCATTACTCGGGTTGCTATCGGCACGGCTGCGCCCCCCCGACCCCCTGTTTATTTGCATCCTGCGCTCCTCCTCTTCCAGTCTTCACGGCAGGGCTCCCTACCCTAGCTCCTGACCCCAATTCCCCACTCCTTGCCTCTCCACGCCTCTTCTCGTGTCTCTCTCTCCCCGCGTCCACATTCCCACCCTCCCTTCTCTCCTCGTCCTTTCCTCCTCCCTGGCAATGTTTTGTAACCTGTCGTCATTCTCTCTCTTCTTTGGATACTTTCTCCCTAGCTCTTATTTTCGCTTTCCCTCTCCTCCTTTATTCTAAACTCTCTCTCTCTTCTTTCTTTATGCGCTATTTTCCTCTTTCTCCCCTCTCTGCTCTCTACGTGTCTGTCGCTCTCATTCTCTGCCTCTCTCCCTTCTTTGCTCTCCCTCTCTTTCTCAGCCTCTATCACTGTGCTTTCGCTCTCTCACGCACAACCTTTCTTGCACTCTTTCAGTCTCTTTTTCCTCTGCCTCTCCAACTCTTGACTCTCTGTGCTCCTCTGTTTCCCCTCTCTGTGCTCCTCCGTTTCCCCCTCCCTCTGTGTTCCTCCGTTTCCCCCTCTCTCTGTGCTCCTCTGTTTCCCCCTCTCTCTGTGCTCCTCTGTTTCCCCTCTCTCTGTGCTCCTGTTTCCCCCTCTCTCTGTGCTCCTCTGTTTCCCCCTCTCTCTGTGCTCCCGTTTCCCCCTCTCTCTGTGCTCCTCTGTTTCCCCCCTCTCTCTGTGCTCCTCCGTTTCCCCCTCTCTCTGTGCTCCTCTGTTTCCCCCTCTCTCTGTGCTCCTGTTTCCCCCTCTCTCTGTGCTCCTCTGTTTCCCCTCTCTCTGTGCTCCTCTGTTTACCCCCCTCTCTGTGTCTCTCTCGCTTTCTCGCTCTGTTTCGCTCTGTCTCATTAGTGCCAGCTTCTTCCCCTCACAGTCCTAATTTCTCCCCGTGTAGGTGTCAAAGGCCCGCTCTTTTTCAAGACTTCCGCACCAGTGGGAGTTTCCTGGTTTCCCTCTTGACTCTAGAAAGATGGCGGCTCTGGGACCTGTTGGAGCAATCCTGAAAGCATGACTGCAAAGTGCAAAGAAACCCTATCCGGCCGAAGAAGTCACGTTTGACTAACTCTTTAAAAATAGATGAGCTTCATGTGGTAACAGTTTGCTCGTCGACAGAGCGGAACCTTGTTTCATCGTCGAGTCGAGTCCCTTCCGGACGCAGACGATTTCTGCAAAGGCACGGTCTCTAGCTTCTCGGCCCCTCTGTCTCTGTGGTGTTGTCCTCGGAGGGGCACCACAGTCAACATGCCCACCTCAAACATGCCACCCACCCTCCAGCTCCCAGCTCTGCAAGTATCCGAGCCAACCGAATGCGGGCGCCCGTGGTCAAGTGCCTCCACGCCGTCACTGCGCCGCAGGCGCTTCAAGATGAGGCGCATGCGGAATGTGGGGAGTGAGAAGGAGTGTGGGGCAGCGCTGTCGCGGGACCCCTCTGTCACCACCAACATGGAGTTCCTACAGTTGCCTTCCATTGAGATCACACCGTCGAGCGATGAGGACACGGCATGGTCCAACTGCTCCTCCCCGAGCGCCTCGCCCCGTCGCAAGCGCTTCCTACTGCGCAAGTGGATACGAGTGCGGGAGAAGAAGGAACCGAGCGAAAGCAGGTACAACCCTCAAGTGTATGTGTGAATCTTCCTAGGTTGGGGTGTCCGCCTGGTGTAGATGAGGTACACAGTGTTAAATGTTAAATGTTAAAGGTATTTGTACCGCGCACCGTCAACAACAGAGTTGGTCCCCAGGCGCTCTGGTGGATCTGCAAAGGAGAAGGCGCGGTGTGTTAGTAGGGTGAAGAGGGAGTAGAATATTGAGAGGAGTGGGGTTCTGTTGGCAGCTTCATCTCGGTATACACCGTGCGCTGAGCTTTGGTGCGAGTATCGGAGCAATGTCAGACCTCGTGTGCTGTTGGTGTGGCTTATGTGTTGTTGCAGTGTGGTGAAGTGCGTGCAGCTTGCAGTGCGAGAGGTGGTTATGTGAGTTTTTTGTGTGATTTAGGAATGCAGAAAGTTTGAGCTTTTGTTAGTGGGTTATATGTTTTCCAGTCAACCTTCCCTGTATGGCTGAATGCCTAGACTTCAGGAATCCTGCATGGTGTGACAACAGCTAGATTTGAGAGTCCCGCATAGTGAAGCGAGAGGGCCACGCCTAACAGAGCAATTGACTATAGTACCATACGGAGCTGAATTTGAGAAACAATTGAATGATTCAGCATAATCCTAAAAACACAGTAATATTTGAGAGTCATGCATGTAGGGAGAGAGGCCTCCGCCTGACAGATAAATTGAGGTTTTTAGCGTGGCACGCTCCCAGTTGTATTCTACTGAGCTATGCATGGTGTAGTATTCTAATTAACTATGTGTAGTGAGGTTGGAGTGTCTGTCGGGGCAGGAGTTGTGGTGTCCTCTTTGCTTACTATCTTATGTGGATTTGTCTGCTGGAACTTGGGGTGTGGTACAGGCCGGGATGCTATGGGTGAGTGGTCTATATATGTCTTCAGTCCTAAGAGGGCACCTCTTGTGGCTATCTCTCATTGGGCCTCATCACGACCCAGGCGGTAAGTTACCGCCTGGGCCGTGACTTTACCACCATGGCGTAAACTACGTTTACGCCATGGTGGTTGGCGGACTTACCGCCCCATTCCGACCTTGGCGGGGCGGTAAGTCCCCAATCCCCATTTACCCTTCCCCATTCCCATTTTTGCCCCATAGGGCATAATGGGAGTGGGGAAGGCGTTAATTACGCCACCGTAAATTACGGTGGCGTAATTAACTCCATGGTCCCTTAGCGCCATGGATTTTAACACCTGCTAAAAGCAGGTGTTAAATTCGCCATGGCGCTAAGGGACCTCGTACTCAGGCGGTAAGGGTCGGCGCTGTTTACGGCGCCGTAAACCCCTTACCGCCTGGGTCGTAATGAGGCCCATTATGTCTTATTGTGTGTCGTGAAGTGTGTTCCTTGGGTTCTGGTCATGTACGGTGGTTTGCTGGGAACCGTGATTGGTATCTTTATTCATCGTTGCACAGTGGGTGCAGTGGAGAGAATGCATGGTTTCAGTGTACTTTTGTGCGTGGTGGTTACATGTAAGCAGTTACCGAACGAGTCATTTAATGGAAGAGCAAGTAATGTGAAGTCAACATCCAGCTATCTTGGTTTCAAAGAAAAGGCCAATTTCATGATGATCAAATACTCACTGATGTACCCTCCCCTCTGGAGTGGATCCTGCAAGCATCAATGCCAGGTTCTCCCTAAGGAGGGCCCTGCCATGGAGTTCCCCAAAAGGGGGGCCTGCTAGAGTGAGTTGGGAGCCCTTCTCTGGAAACAGTGCCATCCTGTTCACTGAGGGCAGAGGTTGGGAAGTTGATCCAGACCGGCAGTCACCCGGGGAATCCGAGCCAAACCAGGGTTACGGGATAACCACAGACTTTGTAAATAACTTGCATGTACATTAACTGTAACCACATGTTATTTGTGTGGCTTACCTGAAAACATGGAGTGGATTTTGCTGCTGAGGACTAGACTATCCACCCCACCCTGAATGACTGGTTGTCTCTCCTTTGCACCGCTGCTGTGTCTTGCTGCCACAACACCACAGTGTAGTAAGATGCAGCTTCCTGCATCACATCAAGGCACCACTTCCATCCCTGGATCCCTATTTCCTCCTTTGAATGCCTGGTCTGCAGGCTCTCCATCTCTCCTGCCTCTCTCTCACTGTGGCCACTATCTACAGGCTGCCTGGTCAGGTGGCCCTCTACCTCTCTGAGTCGGCTGACTTATCCTCCTCAGAGACATGAACAACCACCTGGATGCTACCAGCCCTAGTTCAGGACTCTTTTTCAACCTCTGCAATTCTGTCTTGTAATTCTTCGCTCTGACCCGACTCACTCTGCAGGTCAGACCCCTGATGTTCTCATCTCCTCAGAACTATCCTTCTGTAACCCTCTCACCACTCCTCTCTCTTGGAGTTATCACTTTCTCCTTTCTTCCCACCTATATCGCTCTTCCCTGCAGGTCAAGCCGACTCCAGCACTGCCACCTACCTTCAAGGTCATCCGACCCATGTAGCGTGTGTCAGTTGAGGCTATTGCTACTACTTTCTCTCCCCCTCCTGCACCTTTGGCTGACACACATCCTGACAGAGCCCTATCTAACCTTCGTCTTTCTATCTCTAACACTCTGCATGTCCTTGCCCTTATCATGAGAATCTGCTTGAAGCCCAAATCCAAGTGCAACTCTTGGTACGATTCTGAACTCGCCACCCTTAAATGCAAGTGTAGGGTGGCACAGAGGAAGTGGAGGGCCTCAGGCGCACCCCCTAAAAAACGGGCCTGCTGCCTGCTCCAAAGCCAGTACAGACTCTCTGTCCTCTCTAAGAAGAAATCCTTCATCCACGCCCGCATCTCTGCGGCATCCAACAACTCGGACCAACTTTTCTAAATCTGCTAGCAGCTGGCCAATCCTGCTGCAGTTTCTACCTATCCTGTTCCCTCCCAGGCCCTCTGCATTGCCTTGGCCTCTCATTTCACTACTAAAACTCAGCACATCCTGTCCACCCTCTCTTCCTCTACCTCCTCTTCCTCCTCCTCTACCACTCCTGGCCTGTCTGAGGCCGTCTCCTCTCCTCCTTTCTCCTCCTTTCCCCTGTTCACCCCATACAATGTTTCTAGACAAGTCCAATCTATGGAAGTCTCATCGAAGCAGGTGCTCCCCTGCTCATTCAGAATTATCAAGGCCCACATCGACACCCTTGCTCCAGCCTTGGCCGAATTCTGCAATCACTCTTTTGCCACTGGAACTTTCCCCTCCCCCTAAGCACTTTCTTGTGCACCCCCTTCAAAAAAAGCCCTCGGCCGATCCTTCCTCTGGGGCTAACTATCGCCGACCTCTATCACTCCTTTCCTGGGCAAACTTTTGGAAAAGATGGCCATCTCCCCACTTAATCTACATACTGAATCTGTTGATAGCCTCCATGACCACCATTCTGGCTTCAGAGTTACCAGAAGCATGGAAACTGCTCCCCTGAACACCCATGAAGACTTTCTCTCCAATTTTGATTCTAATCTCCCCTCTGTCCTCATTCTTGCCAATCTATCCTCTGCTTTTGACATGGTCAACCATGCCATCCTTCTCAAACGTCTCCTGTACAACCTTGGTATTACTGATCAGGCCCTGGCCTGGTTGACCTCCTTTCTCACCGATCGACCCTCTCAGGTCCAACTGGTGTCTTTCCTCTATTCTACCTCTCTCTCTACTTGTGGTGTTCTCCAGGGACCTAACCTCTCTCCCTGGCTCTTCAACCACTACCTGGTACCTCTTGCCTCCTGCATCACTAATTTCTGCTCCAATTTTCAGTGTTATGCGGATGACACTCAGCTTTCTTTCAGGCTCCCCTCAGCCACCTCTACTCCTTCCCTCATACCAGATGGTCTGGCCGCAATTGAGGAATGGTGTGCCGCCAATGATCTCTGACTTAATGACAGTTAGACTGAGATCCTCCTCATTGGTACACCCGCTCCCTCCTTTCCTCTCTCTCTCTCTGGCCACCCACTCTCGGCCCTCTTCGTGCTCCATCCATTGGGGCTAAGAACCTTGGTGTCATCTTCTAATCCATACTCTCCTTCTCTCCTCTCATCAATGACATCTCTAAGAAGTCAAACAACCAGCTGCACCCCCTCAGAGGTGTTCTTCCTGTTCTCACTTTCCCCCAGAAGCTCACTGTCTCCAGAGCTCTGGTCCTCTCTAGGCTGGACTATTTCAACAACATCTTTCTAAATCTGCCTGCCTCTAGTCTTTGACCTTTACAACATATCCGGAACAGGACTGCGAGACGTGTCCTTGGCCTCAAGCCCAAGGATCGTATCTCTCCACCTCTGAAATCTTTCCATTGGCTCCCAGTGGCTGCAAGGATCAACTTCAATACCCTCTGCATTGTCCACAAGGCTTTCTGGGGTCTGGGACCATCCTACCTCCAACTTTTCTCTTCCAAAACATCTTCCTTCTCGAGCTCTCTGCTCATCCACCTCCAACTCTCTGAGGATCAGACGCTTCTCCAAGCAGAGAGTTGGGGGCAGATCTATGTTCTCTGCAGGGGCCTTCCTCTAGTTCTAGAAGCAACTCAAGACCTTCCTTTTTGCTTCTGCTTTATCTCTCCCCTTCCCCTGCTCTCCAGAGCTTTGTCCATTGATTGCATGCCATGAGCCTTCATTGACCCCTCTTTTACACACCAAGGCCTTAACACAGAGTAATAGCCAGAAGATTGATGGTACACAGTACCCCAGTCCTGGTTTTTGCCTTTATAGCCACTGTCGTATGAGTCTTTATTCCAATCTGTTCGGTTTAAGCCCATTACACCATAGAAACCCCCCTAACAGATGTGGAGTCATGTGACCACTGTACATCTGCACTCATACATGCACTCTCTCACACATGGGTGCCCGCATATGTACTCTGTCCTCGTTCCTCCTTCCATGTCCTGTAGCAGTGTAGAAGTGGCACATTCGTTCTTACGCCATGACAATCCATACCATCCCAGTTTGCCGGCTTGACAGACAGGAAGTGCCTGTGCCTTCCTCAAATTTAGCACATTGCCATATCAAACTTCTCTCTCTCTCTCTCTCTCTCTCTCTCTCTTTCTCTCTCTCTCTCTCTCTCTCTCTCATCTCTCAACATGGGTTACAGAAAGTTGCACATACAAGAGACAGTAGAAGATGGTACAGTAAGTGGCATGAGGGGCCTGGTTACAGAATGGTCCGTGATAAAGGTTATAGTGACGTTGTAGAGAGACAAGGTTACAGGTCGGTCCATCGCAGTGGCAGTACACGTTAGATGCTGGAGTACAGGAATGCAACATTTAGCTAAGTGCAGTTAACAGACTATTGCTGGGTTGTGAGCAGTTCCTTCACCTTAGCCTTTACTTCACTTGTTCCAATGCATTTCTCTTTCCTCATTTCTCCTCCCTCCCGCCCCCAGCATAGCACTTCTGAGGTTCTCAAGGTGGAACACCTTCTCCTTTTCTTTCCAACCTCAAGTTAATTGGTCTTCAACACTAATTGCAGTGTGGTCCCATAAGGGGCAGCTACGCTGTTGACCGACACATCATTTCCAAACTCGATAGATTGCAAATGCAGCTATCTCGGACAGTACCCAAGGATGACCCTCAACCTCCTGGACCTGTGCTCTGCCTCCCCACTGTAGCCGCTGAGCTGGGACACCCATCCAAACCAAGGCCTTCCGCTAGACTCAGACATCTCGCTTGCTTCTCAAATCAGCTCCATGCTCTAGTCCTTATTTCTATCGTAGGGCACTGGGATGCACGTTCTCCTTCACAGTCAGGGTTGCCATGGAAATATTCTTATCACGCCTCTACTAAGGCTGCCTGGCGTACCTGCTCCACAAACTCCAGCATCTCAATCCTCTGCGGCCAGACTCCTGCTCCATCCAGATCTAATCAGCACTGGAGGTGCATCACTGCCCACCACGAGCATATCCTTCTAAGATGCATGCACTCCTCACCGCCCACCTGTCGACCAAGATGCAGCCGCTCCCCTATACACATGTGCTTCCCTGAAAGCCGCTAGGACAGGACAGTGCAAAGGGCCAAGCTCTCTTTCAAACATCTAAGTTATCGCAGTTACTTTATTGATGATCAGTGTTTGATTATTATTGTCTATTGTTATGCAATGTATTGACTTTTGTGTAAGGTTGGATGTAAACCCTAACACAAGAAGTAAAGAAGTAAATAAATAACTAAGAACTGCCACCTGACTTCCAGGGGAGACTTTCTTCCCATGGAAGAGGAACATCCCCCTACATCCTGAGCATGTTACCTGCCAACGACTGACCCATCCTTCCTTGAATGTGGAAAGTGCTCCATGGTACTCCAGGTGGTCATCAGCTTCACTAGACTCCCCTGTCCAGACCATGCACACCTTTTACTGTATGCCAGGATGGACATGTAGGGTCAATGTAAGCAATTTCTGCAGGTTGTTCAGTCCAAAGCAGATGCCACACTCTTTCATAAACTCAGCGACATGATGACCGCCCCTCGATACGGGCACATCTCTGGCCAACATGCTTGACAAACACTTGCCAATCATCAGAGGTCCCTCTACCTCGCTCCTTGCAAAAAGGCTCCCACCTGATTTGGCTGAACCGTTGCAGTGCCTTCCGATTACGTGTTCACATCTTCTGGAGGAAAATTCTCGCCGAACTCGCAAGTCGAACTGAGTCCATTATCCCTGTGCCGCTGGTTCGTGCCCAAAACTCTCAGCTTGTGTGTTGCACATGTATTTTATGTATTTTATTTTATTTATTTATATACAGGGAAGAACCAGAATAGATACAAAATCAGATATGATGGAAGCAGTGAGCTTCTTACAATGGGTTGATACCTGAGGGACCTTCTGATCAATTTGTGGAGGGGAGTAAATGAAACAGTCACTGGGGACAATACATGGGCAGATTTACACAGATTTAAGGACAATGAACAAGGTCAAAGAGAGTATTGGTAGGAAAGCTAATCTTGTCCAGAGAACAGAAAGCATAGTTGATGAGTTGAGGAGACCAAAGAGGAAGCTGACACAGTAGTCCAGTTTAGAGAAGATAAGAGTGACTAAGAGATGCTTGGCAGTATTTAGTGGTCGAAGTGTACGAAAAGACATAGTGGAAATATGTTCCTGCTAGCCTGCCCCCTCCCACAAGCAATACAAACACCCAAATCAGTGAACCTGGGGTTTAGGATATGTTCAGTACAATGCACTGAAGTGCATGTTTCAACTTCTTCGAACACTTTTATTTGAAAAAAAAAACATTCCGGAATAGTTTCTTTTCAAAATAAAAGTATAGGAACGGTAAAATGTAAAATAAAAAAGTAGAGGAGCACCGCTGCCAACCGCTTCTGCCCACTTCTTCCACTAACGGTGTTGAAAGGCAGGAGGTGCCCGATTTTTTTAACATTTCGGAGGTTGAGTTCAGCTGCCATTGCTGTTCTGGAGATGAAAGTAGAAAAAGTGTGACAAAAATCAGAGGTGACATGGAGGTTTCTAGCTGAAGAGGAGTAAAGGAGAGTGTCAGGTGGGAGCTGGATAATATTTATAAAAGTCTCTTTTTATAATTTACACCGGTTGCCTCAGAGCCAGCAATATTTCTGCCCCTCTGAGCTGAAGCAGAAATCATAACCCACTCAGGCTTCACATTGAGTTGAAACAGACAGAACGATGTAGTCACTGCATGGCACTGCCAGCCTAACATCCAAACCATGCAAGGACACATATAATACTGTCTATGTCAACACAGCACACACTTGCTTCAGTTTTACTGTACATGCTGTGTGGCCAGCACGTGAGCACTTCTGCACGAGGACATGTGTGCATGTACATCCCCATCCAGGCACTGCAATCCATGCACTCTTCTCACGTGCACATTTTCAACACAAAAAATTATTATCCATAACCCGCTGATTGGTGAATTTCTTTTGCATTCGGAATTGCAGAGAGGTGACTCTTTCCATTTGCACTAAAGTGCAAAAGATCCCATTCACTAACACAAAGTGGAAAGCTGCAGATATGGCATGAGTGTAGATGTCTTTATAATGTACGTTTCCACTAACTTTGTGGAAAAGTCTAAATGCCACCCTCCATTAATGGTTGGTCGGTTGCTATGGAATCTGCCTGCTTTCCACTGCATTGCAATCCACGGTGTGCTCTAGCACCTTGAAATGTCTCACGCGCTCCATGGAATTACCAATAATGATCTCAGACACAAACAACCGGACAGACTCACAGAATATGGCAAAGAACAACTTTATTTTCAGCACAAATAAAGAAGGTCAATCTGGCGAACATCAAACTGTAGTCCACGCACTCACACTTTTGATTTCACAAAGGTTTTATACCTCAATGTACGTAATCTATGGCATCATCCTACATGGCAAACTATAAAACATATTGAAGGGAGGGATTGGTTAAGGGGACACATGTATACTTGTATATCATATAAGTATTAGCAATATCACTGGATGTCCCTTATCTAGTAGGCACTCCTTGAACCACCTCTAAATATGTATAATACAGATTATAGTAGAACAACAGCAGTGGGTTGGCCTGTGCAACACTGTATTGTATGTTGCTACATAGACCCTCTTGTGAAAACAGAAAAATAATATGAGGCCGGGAAACTCAAAGGAAACACACCAAACACCGGTTACAAAGGAACATACAAAGTACTTTATTTTAAGGTCAAGCAGTGACAAAGTCAATGGCCCTCATTACAAGTCAGGCGTTAAGGGTTTAACGGCGCCGTCGGCGCCGTTAACCCTTAACGCCTGATTCACACTTTAACGCCTGCTTTTTGCAGGTGTTAAAGTCCAAGGCGCTAAGCGACCTTGGTGCTAATTACGGCACCGTAATTTACGGTGCCGTAATTAGTGCCTTCCCCATCCCCATTATGCCCTATGGGGCAAAAATGGGAATGGGGAAGGGCAAATGGTGAATGGGGAATTATGGCCCCACTCACCTTGGAATGGGGCGGTAATTCCGCCATCCACCATGGCGGAATCCGGCATGGACCATGGTGCTAATAGCACCATTGTCCACCGCCTGACTTGTAATGAGGGCCAATGACTGATCGGATAGCTATCGGCCCTCAGTACAACACAACAAACTTCAACGGGGTTCGATGTATTCAGTGAGAGACTGTACATTGGGACATTCAGGCTTTTATACATTTCTCTAGCCTTTTGGCAAACCCCTTCGCGGGTTAACCATTCCATGAATGTATTACTGGTCTAGGGTCTCTGCCAGGTCAACTTTTAATATATACATCAGTGTGCGCATAGACCAGTTCCGTTGATACAGGTAATCCATTTACACACAGGTCAACAGAAGGACAAGGTCTTAGTTCACGACCCTAGCAAGTGGCCTGTAGTCAAGTTATACATTAGCTGTACGGAGGTCATGACGACCAGATTTTGTTCGGAATGGCATCGTCCACCATTTTGATGTACAGGGTGACTTTTACACAGCAAAAGAAACTAAGATGGCGGCTCGATTCAAGATGGCAGTTTACATCAATTTCTATGGTCAAGACCTTGCCGTCGAGAGTTATTCGCGTATAGTTTTAAGCAACTTGGCGTAGGCCAATATACATACAGTCGTTACAATAGGAGGCATAATTTAATATCCAGTTTGACAAACCCTCCTTTTGGCCTATGCCAAGTGCTAAGACTACCTCTGATCTCCTTCCAAGTAACTCCATACATCATCGTCCATACACCCTGAATCGCTGTCAGAGATATCTATGGCCATCAGGTCGTTCACTAAGATCTCTTTTAACACATACTCCTTGGAAGTTTTATCCGGGGCATATACTTTTATGTCCTATCGTACCTATCGCCTGAGCACAACATCCCCCTAGCATCGAACATATACTAGGCAGACATTGGATACAACAACAAAGGAATAGCAGAACTCCCAAAATGATCAGTAAGACTGAAAGTACCTTCCAACCCCAAGATCGCAAGAAATCCCAAAATCAAGCACTAAGATTCCAGTTCCCCTCGGGAACATGCACTTCTGAGCTAAGGACGTGCTGTCATGATGCCTACCCCCCGGACATCCGGATTGAGTCCATCAGCCCCAGGAGCAGGCATCCAGATACTTATTAAAACCCCAACAGCCCTGGCTGGGGGCTGTTTGGATTCAGTCCTGGCGCCTTAGGCGCCGGGCTCATCATAAAAATCAGTCCTGGTGCCATAGGCGCCAGGCTCATAGACTTTACTTACCTTATGCAGACCATGCTGCAAATGAGTCCAAGCCAACATGAGGCCTGGATGGGACTATTTTATTACAGGGACTATTTTTGACTCGGGTGTGGTTCTGGGGTACTTCTTACCTGGGACTACTTTGCAGGCTATTTAAACCACGCCCGAACAGCAGCCGATGCTTCGTGTTATTCTGCATCCAGCAGAGTAACGCTCACCGTGTCTGCAAGTCAGCATCCATTCTTCTGCCACGTCCGCCTCAAATCTGGAGCTCCTAGACAAAAGGAAAAGAAAGGAGAAGAGGTTAGATCATGAATATTATTTGATTCCTTACCTGATTCTGGACCCAGCACATCTCTGAGCCTGGAAAGGACATTATTTCAGCATGCGTCGCTTAGCCAGCAGCAACGCCACATTATACTCACCAGTCCACCGCATCTTTCGACTCGGCGCTACCTCCATCATTTTCTTCGTCGAAACCCAGCACCTGGGGGGAAAACCAAAGGAATAACAAGGTGAGCCGAGAAAACTGACAAAGACAATCTCTTGCCACCATAGGCTTACCTGCTTTACCACCGGAGGTATTAACCTTTAATTCGCCGCATCTTCCTATGCCGCACCTATAAAGGGAGAGAAAACAGCAAGTTAAACTCATGCAACTTTTACCAGACAGTGTTTGGTAATACAGACTCTTACCTGAACGCCATCAGCTGCCTCCAGGCAATATTCTTTTGAACCCAGCTGCAACCTAACGAGGGAATGGAACAAGAGTGAACATCGGACATATTGAACTCTTTGAACTTTATAGACACTGGAGTCAATATTCCTCCGGAACTCCTCCAGTACCTTCAAACCAGTGAAGTAACTGGTATCTATGCGCCCCTGCATTCCATGCAGGATGGAGAGCTCATCATTTAAAAACATAAGGTGAGGTTACCAAGAGGGGATATTGGAGGTGATTAGTGGGGAGAACAAGAACAGTTGGGGGGCCATCACTAAAGTCCACGAGTGGCTAAATCCCTTTCTCCACTTGCAGGAGAATACTTCTACGAGTCTAGCAGACAAGATTAGGCGGGCCAGTCCAGACTGTCATCTCTGCACTACGCATCACGTTGGTGGAGACCGCAGCTGTCCGGGTCCAATCGATGCCCCTGTGGGAACCAGGTGAGTGTAACACATGCAGATTCTGAATTGCTTTGAAAATGGTTGGGGAGGAGTCTGGTACGAAAACACAGCAAGCGGACCCCACTAATTTACATACTCCACCACGTTCAGCCAGAATGACATCTAATGCCATCCGGTTCTGGAGTGCTACTAATCTTATCGCTTTTCTGCTCTAATGTCATGTTATAGAGTATATCTGTGGTCCGGTGGATGGTTCTCTCCAGTACTCTCGCTAGTCTCCTGATGTCTTTGGAATTTGCTATCTGCCCCCAAAATGGCACAATTGATTTTGCTATATCTCCCAGGACTTGTGCGGGGGTATCACCATTCTCGTCCCGCTGTGGACGAGCCTTTGAAACTTCCAAAGTGCTTGCTATGAATACCCCAGGTAACAGGATCCCTAAATAACAGGTTCCCTGCCAATCCCTGGGCAACCATGGAAATGCTACATTTCCGCAAATGAAATAGACAGGTTCGCCTACATACAAAGGTCTGTTTTCCCCAGTCAAATTTGCAACGTTGCACAGTATTTAAAATCTCCCATTGACCGGGTGCCATTCCTCTGTATGCAGAAAGAAACTGAATCGGGGCTATGGTTAACAGAGTAAGAAGGAGGCACGGCATCCTTCTATCAGAAGGCCTAATTGAAGCAACGTTGAGTTTACTCCTATTTGCGAAAAGCGAGCATCCCAGGGGAGTCAGAACACGTTTTTCAAAATTATTCAAATTAGTTCCATCAAAATTCCCCGAGATGCTATCATTCCATCGGCCAAAGAACAGTGCTCTAAGAGAGGCATAACAAGCAGTCGTCAAAGGTAAGGGATGGATATACCAACCTAGCCCCTTATCCCCATGTTGCGGTCAATGCGAGCAGACCCAACAATTGGTTTTGTTAAAAATGGCATGTGTCGAATTCATAATCAACATCATAGTATTGTTGTGATACTTCTGTCTATGTTGAGAGTCCCTAGGCGACAGAGTATGCAAATGTACAAAAGGAGTAAAAACAGTAGGTGCAATTTCAGTTGGCAAAAGAGGCTCTAGAGGATAAATCTCCTCGACGTACCAGAATCCTAAAGCAGTTACTATAAAAACCCAATTATTATCATCAAAACACAGCAATACATTTTCGGGGCCCAGGCACATTGTTCATTGTCCAAGTTGGTCACCCCCTTATTTACAAGTCCAATACGAGCAGTAGCGGTGGCAGGCATCGTAGTCTTCGGATGGAAACCCCAATGTTCGTTGCTGGCGACCCCCTGGTCGTGCAGCTTCTTAGTCCTTCCCAAACCCTAGCCAACAGAATCCCCTTTCTCAAATGTGGGCAAAAGCAAGCCCTTGATGATCCTTTCCTTTTTTGAATGCACAGTTGAACCATGCCGTAGGTCTATTTTCTCCGCCGAAGATTATATCTGGTGGTTCCCGGTACTGTTTGATCCGGAAATAAGGTAACGTCACTTCCTGAGGGAAGCAACGTATCGGGGGCAACGGAAGTTGCAGAATTCGGAGCAATGGTTTCCGGAAATGACTTTTCCAAAGAGTGTGGAGACAAAATGGACGGTTCCCCAAGCCCCACAGGCTCAGAGAGATTCTCTGACTCACTCACAGTGCTATTTGCTGCTTCAGGATCATCGATTGCAGCGTTAGCGAGGGGTTCTGCTTCTTCTGTAACATGCAGCGTTGGGTGAGGAAGTTTCTTGACATGCGTCGCCTGTCTCCAATTCTTCTTTCCAGCCACCCGCACTGCCGTTTGGGTGACCAACAAAACCTGGAATGGTCCCCGCCAGCGAGGCACGAGGCAAGAGGACCGCTCGTATGCTCTCACCAGGACCCAGCTTCCAGGCCGGATGTTGTAACCTGGGCCCTCGTAGCGTACAGGTAAAGCTGATCATACCTGATGATAAATGAAACACAGATTTTTAGTCAACTGGTTACAGTAGTCTGAAAGCATTACATTCTCAACACTCCTCAGTGCTGTAGGTTTCGGAAGACCCCAAATATTGGCAGGCCTCCCCATCACCACCTCAAATGGAGAGAGCCCAGTCTTAGTTTGAGGGGTAGTGCGCATGGCTAGTAACACAATCGGTAAGGCGTCCGGCCATTTTAGTTTGGTGCCGGCACACATCTTAGCGAGCTTGTTCTTTAGGATACCGTTATGTCTCTCTACCAACCCGGCCGAATGAAATCGCTTATCAATATGTAGTGCCGTACATATCTGTAAAATTACAGCAGCAACAAAATGTGGACCATTGTCCGACCAAATGACTACCCAAACCGCGGGAAGTACTCTTTTATCATAATTTTCGCAGTGGTCATGGCTGTAGCATCTTTGACAGGAAAAGCCTCAACCCATTTACTAAAGGCACAAATGACCACAAGAACATATTTTAAGCTATTGCACTGCTCCATCTCAATAAAATCAAAATGAATCACTTCAAACGGGACAGAAGGAGGCCCAAAGCTACCCCTTGGAGTTACTGTCCCCTACCCCACATTGTGCTGTAGGCAAATCATGCAATTTTGGACATAATGCTGAGCAATTTTCGAAATCTTTTCAGTTACCCAGACTTTCTCTAACATTTTCGTGATCTGTTGAGCACACACATGTGTGGGACCGTGTGCCATAGTAACCATCATGACTATTTATTATGAAGCAACCATTTCCCTTCAACTGTGTCCACCCAACACCCATCATCATCTAATTTCCCCAAGCCTTCAGCCCATTTCTTAGATTCTTCCATTGTGGCATCAGCTTGGATATCCCGCACAGACCCAATATCCTCGTCCATTACATAGACATCCCTAGTTTCTCTTAGAGCATACATTTCTGTGCGAAGATCTGTGGCAGTTTGTCTGGCTATCTGATCAGCGAAAGCATTCCCTTTTCCTACATCATCTGTGATCTTGTGGTGCGCTGCGCATTTCATGATTGCTAACTGACTAGGGAGCGTGAGCGCCGAGAGCAATTGTACTATCAGGGGGCCATGCTGAATCTTGGTCCCATGTGAAGTTAGAAACCCTCTCTCTGACCAAAGTCTCCCAAAGTTGTGAGCCACCCCAAAAGCATACTGACTGTCAGTATATATATTCACCGTTAGCCCTTCGGAAAGCTCACAAGCTCGGGTTAATGCTATAATCTCTGCAGCCTGGGCGGAGTTATGCACAATTCTCTTGGTCTCTACAACCGTACTTAATGTAGTGACTGCATAAGCAGCTGTGGATGTACCATCCGGAAGTTTGAAACAGGAGCCATCACAAAATAGCTCCCCTTGCACATTATCCAAAAGAGTGTCCTTAAGATCAATTCTGCCCTTTGTTTCTTGTTCAGTAGTATACAGGCAGTCATGTGACTCGTCATCACCGCAAACAGTATTTTGCGGGAAAGGTAGGAGTTCAGCCGGATTAAGAACACAACACCTCCTAATTTGTATGTGGGGAGCAAACAAAATCAATTCATATCTCGTCAATCGTGCGGAAGTGAGGTGTTGCGTTTGGGTTTTGTTCAATAGAACATCTACAGAGTGAGGCACCATCAGGGTTAGTTCATGGCCTAGGACCATTCCCTCACTCTGCTTTACAGACGCGGCAGCAGCAGCGACAGCTTGCAAACATCTTGGCAAAGCGCATGCAACAGGATAAAGGGCGGAAGAGTAGTAACCGAACGGCCTATTCTTCCCTCCATGTTCCTCCGTTAATACAGCCAAAGCACATCCATCACATTCATGCACAAACAACACAAAGGCCTTGTTGTAATTTGGTGTACCCAAAACCGGTGCAGAGCATAATGCAGTCTTGAGAAGCTCAAATGATTGTCGATGTTCCGATTTCCATGGCAATGGCGAGGAAATGCCCTTCTTTGTCAAAGCCAACATCGGTTTTATCACTAGTGAAAAGTTCGAGATCCATAACCTACAGTAAGAAGCCATACCTATTAAGGCTCTGACTTTCTTCTGTGTATTTGGGACAGACATGCCAGAAATGTGTTTTATTCTTTCAGGTGTCAATCTTCTTCCCTCCTTTGACAGGAGGTAGCCTAAATAGGCGACCTCCTGGCAACAATATTGAAACATTTTAAGCAAAGCTTTGTGACCATGCTTAGCTAGATGGATGAGCAACAATACAGTGCCCTCTTTACAAGAGCTATCAGAATCTGCTGCTAAAAGCAAGTCATCAACATACTGAAGCAGCGTACAAGTAGGGGGTAATTCAAGAGTATCAAGCTGTTCTTTCAAGGCCCTATTATAAATGCTAGGACTCTCAGTGTAACCTTGAGGTGCACGAGTAAATGTGAACGAGCGTCCCCCTAAGGTGAACGCGAACAAATATCTACTGTCGTTGTGTATAGGAATACTGAAGAAAGCTTTCTTCAGGTCCACAGCACTGAAGTAAGTAGCCGTAGCTGGAATCATAGTTAATATCATTGTCACATCAGGCACAATTGGAAATTGTGGAGCGACAACTCTATTGATGGCACGCAAATCAATCATAAAACAAAACAGATAGCATTATCGCCTTTTTTGTACACGGGTAAAATCGGACTATTGCACAAACTTCCTGTAATCTCCTCAATCACCCCACGATGCACAAAATCAGAAACAGTGCTCTTCAAAGATCGCTCACCTTCAACCGAGATATTATACTGCGGGATACGTGGCAGCTTAATACCATGTTTCAAGACTATTCTAACAGGCTCAATCTGTAGAACACCAACATCATTGTCGTCAGCCGCCCACAAACACTCTGGCACATTACTGAATTCTGGTGGCAATGGTCTAGTCAAAAATTGTGAAACAGAAAATTGCTGTGGTGAAATCGTCAAACGCACTCCATCAGAAGAACAATGAATTACCACATTTAATTCCTTCAACAGATTCAACCCCAACAAATTCTCTCCACAATTCGAAGTCAAAAGAAATGAACAATGGTCCGTAAAGGGGCCCAAAGAAATAGGTACCAGCGAAGAAACCGGACAAATGACTGGTGTGCCAGAAAACCCTACGGAGACATTGGTTTGCCCTGACAGTGGAATGTTTGGAACCCGAGAATTCTCAATGGAGCACTTCTGTGCTCCAGTGTGCTCCAGTGTCTATCAAAAACTGATGTTTCCTATTTCCCACTACCATTTCAACGTAGGGACCTTTCTGACTAACAGGAATAGGTGTAGGTTCCAAACCCTGCTTCGGGCAATCCTAACGAAACAGAATATCGTCAAGAGGAAGCTCCTCAGAGAGGTAAGCAGCAGAAGGGTGATCGAATATGTTTCTAGTATCCACACTCAAAGTCTGATTGTCCTGTGAAAAAGGTTGCTGAGGATCCTGTGAAAACTGACCTCTACCAGGGCCACCCACCCCGGGGCGACCTCTGGGTCATCTACCCATACTCCGAAATGTGTTATTCGACCTCTGTCGAAGGACGGGGCATTGTGCATGCCAATGACCCTCCTGGTGACAATAGGCACACTGGTTAATGTTCACAGGACCCAAGGGCACGTTCCCTTGTGGAACATACTGACCTCTAATCTGAGAACTACCCCCTCTGGGGCCTCTAACAATTTGTTGTAACAATAGTTTAGTCTTTAAGTCTCCTTTTCTCTTCTCGACTCTATCTTTTTCATTATTGACACGGTTCTCGTAGTACTGAGCCATGTGCAGTACTTCTGATTGGGATTTCGCCTGCCAAGCGCTCTCGGAAGACATAATCTGTGACTGGATGTCAGGCAGCAATCCATGCACGAATTTGTCCACAAATAACCTTTTCACAGACTCTGTGCCTAAATCCTGTCCACTGAAGTCCGAGAATACTTGTTCGAACCGATTAAAGAACTCGGTGGCACCCTCAGATTTTCCTTGGACACAGGCCGTAAACTTGTCCCAAATAATTCTTTTTTCGGGAATTATAGTGTTTAATTTTGCAATGATTCTGTCAGGCAAAGTGAGTATCACCTGAGGCGGTCTTTCACCAGCTGGCCTTTCCCCATCAAGCCTAGTTATATTAGCCCACGTATCTCCCAACCCAGGTCCATCATCTATTGTTCTAACCTGGTTCCACAAATCTACGGGCAGGAGTACAGGGAATAACAAGTCAATATCGCCTAGGGTGAACACTGAGGACTGCAAGACGGACTCTATCTCTTTATAGAATCCTGTCGGATTTTTCCTAATGTCAGGAATAGACTGCCTAATAGTGTTCACTTCCTGTCGCGAAAACGGGACGTCAACAAACTGTGATACATAATGTGCGGGAATGTCCACAGCAACTATACCTGCTGCAACATTAGCAGCAATCTCAACTTTTGGGCCAAATGTCAGAGGTACCTCTCTCATAGGCAACTGAGATGTAGGCAACTCCGAACGCTTACTAAGCAACAGAGCTAAGTTGAGCGCTAAAGCAGTCAAAGAAGTGTCAAGTGAAAAAGCTCTCTTATAAATACCCAGTAACTCTGTGGGACAACTAACCTTCTTCCTCACACATTCATCCTGCAGGTACTCTACCATTACCTGAATCACCTTCCTCTGCATTTCTAGCGTATATTGACTGTATGTGTCATATACCTCAACCGGAGTTATCGATAAATCCGAAATCCATCTAATCGCATCTCTTGTACAAATTTCGCGCTTCCTCAGATGCCCATTTACGACACGGAAGAAATCGTTTCTGTACATACATACTCTCTTCTCCATAGTCCTCATTCCGTAACTTCTCCAAATCTCTCCTATACTCACATAACCTCTCCACATGCTCATGTACTTTCTCCACAGTGTCTCTTGAAAGTGTTTAAGTATTCAGATCCCTCAGCCCTTGTGGGAGATCTACATTATTTAATTTACCCCACATTACGCATAAATGAATCCCTAAACCTTCAATAAAAACATTTTTCTCAGGAAAATTATCCATATTAGACAGTGTGGCAAAAACATTAGCTCGATCATCTCTCTCCATACAACGCTTAGCCCATACAAACAAATCCCACTTTTTATCTGTAGGGACTGTATTACGAGTAACAACCTTCGACCCCACACCCCGATCAACTATAGTCGGTACAGAACCACTCAGGAGTGGAGGTGCAGGCAGATTCAATGGAGGTGTTATTATTGGTGCAATTGGAAGAGGTAGTAGAGCAGGCGGAGGAACAACAGCCGGAAGAATAGGAACAACAGGTTGAGCAGGGAGAGCAGGAATAACAGCAGGAAGAGGCAAAGCAACAGGAAGAGGATCATACTGAGGTGGTGCAGAGGCACCAGGCCTTCGCTCATTTAACAATTTGTCGAGAAACTCGTCAGAAACATGAAGGTCTTTAGAAGGATACATTTTCTGAATACCGAGTGAGAAAGCCCTATCCATATTCCTAACTGACTCAGACTGTTTGTCCTGATCATATAACAACGCCTTTTCAGCGTTCATTTTATGATGGCGCGCATGTTTTTCCCTACTCTTAAGCTGCTGCAACGCTTCTTTTTTCCAATTCTGTAGAACATCAAATGCTGCGGGTCTGGCCTTTTTCTTTAACAAGACCGACTCTAAGTATTTAATACGAGGGATCGCAAAACTACCATTGATTGGCCACTGAAGTTCGGCAGCATGTCTGGTTTGTCTGTGCCAAATATCATTAAATACTACACTTCCAATGCCATGCTTACAATACATAGTAAACGCCGGTGACCCCTCCTGTGGTGCCGGGCGGCTAAATTCCAAAGATTGTCGATCGCTGCGGAATAATGCCCTAAAGCAGCTAGACAATTTACCAGGCATTTCTCAAATACTTGGTGTTACCTGGTCAATAATTGTGTCTGCAGATACAATGCGCCAAATTCAAATTGTCAGGGTTAAATTAAGAGTCAGGTCACGACTCACCTGACCAAACCTAAGGAGGACCGTACAGTTTATGAAAGAACCTACCTAACGAATATTACCTTGTGTTTGGTGATTTCGGCAAATCTGCCCGCCTCAAAAGTGGACCCTCGTCAAGATGCCGTCTCAGACCAAGGATCAGATCGTGCAGCGCTGTAGAGGTGTCGCATCTCGTTCAGTCAGGCCCATAGTATCACACCGTCTGATCCCGGTCCGATAGCATGCGTCAACCTTCAATGGTCCAGCATCAATCTCGAGGGTCCCTATTCGGGTGCCAACTGTGAAAACAGAAAAATAATATGAGGCCAGGAGATCCAAAGGAAACACACCAAACACCGGTTACAAAGGAACATACAAAGTACTTTATTTTAAGGTCAAGCAGTGACAAAGTCAATGACAGATCGGATAGCTATCGGCCCTCAGTACAACACAACAAACTTCAATGGGGTTCGATGTATTCAGTGAGAGACTGTACATTGGGACATTCAGGCTTTTATACATTTCTCCAGCCTTTTGTCCAACCCCTTCGCGGGTTAACCATTCCATTAATGTATTACTTGTCTAGAGTCTCTGCCAGGTCAACTTTTAATATATACATCAGTATGCGCATAAATCAGTTCCGTTGATACAGGTAATCCATTTACACACAGGTCAACAAAAGGACAAGGTCTCAGTTCACGACTCTAACAAGTGGCCTGTAGGCAAGTTATACATTAGCTGTACGGAGGTCATGACGACCAGATTCTGTTCGGAATGGCATCGTCCACCATTTTGATGTACAGGGTGACTTTTACACAGCAAAAGAACCTAAGATGGCGGCTCGATTCAAGATGGCGGCTTACATCAATTTCTAAGGTCAAGACCTTGCCGTAGAGAGTTATTCGCGTATAGTTTTAAGCAACTTGGCGTAGGCCAATATACATACAATTGTTACAATAGGAGGCATAATTTAATATCCAGTTTGACACTCTGATTGGTTGGCATTCTCTCCCAACCTTGGACTTTCAGCTCGTTAGCAGCACGCAGGCAAAACAAAACTCAGATGCAGAGAGCAACATCAGATTACTACCCACCTGCCCAATTAGTCCATCATCTCTCATTGGTCAGGCCCCAAGCCAAGGCTAACACCTCATCATCTTCAATAGTCTTCATCTTCTCTTCATACCGTGGTTTCTTCGGAATCCATACTTTTGTCACCCCCCTCAGGTCACCTGCATTTGTTATATGCTCGTCCACACTCCAGGTCCTATGACAGCATTCTCCAGTCAGTTGACAGAATACCCAACACCCAATATAGTTCTTATGATCCTTTGCGTAATACAACTTCATCCCTGGGTGTTCCAGAAAAACTCTTCTTTATGTTCTCACAGGTTGTGTCTTCAGTCTGTGATGTATGGTCCCTATGCACATTGATCATCATCTTCATCCCTGTAGCTTTCTTAGCTGTCTTCTTGCATTGGCCTACAATGGTCCTTATAAGACAGAATCCCAGCAATACCAACAAAAGTATTGTTCCAAGTAGCTTGAAGGCATTCGCCAGCCAGGTTGGAATCCACAAAAACAGAGACGAGAGCTAGTCAATCCCTTCCGTCTCATCAACTTCATCCTCCATCTTCATGTGCAGGGTCGTCAGCATAGGTATTGCTTCTGTCAGGGATCCATTTTCACCATGATGGGATGGAATGAATGTACAGCAACAAGGCCCAATCCTTGCACACACCTCTCCTTCCATTGCTGTAACTAAGTCCAGAACATACCTGTTCTGGAGGATCATAAGCCTGATGGCTCTCAGTTCTTCTTTGATTGCATTAAATACTTTTATTTTTGCATTGATCGTTTGTAACCGCTCCCATCTGGTGATTTGTAACCACATTGCATTTACTGCAGTTTGAAGTCTTGGCATAAATATAGATGTAACTATCCTTGCCGTCTTGCTGAATAATTTATGCTCCGGTGGAATATCGTCATTGGCTGCTATTAATTTTGCTGAGAAATAGTTCTCCCTCTTCAGCCGACGGAGGTTGAACGACCTCTTCTTTCTCTGGTATTCATTTATTTTTTGGGTCACTTTGGGGATTCACTAATATAGGAACATGTATGACCACAATAGAACATATTCATCCCCAATTCTTGGGCAACTGCATATAAGCTCTGTATCCACAGAACCAATATTTATCCATCAGCAAGGCAGTTCTTCCATCCATTCCTGGTACTTCGAGTATCTTCTTATATCCTTTATTTTCTCCAACTAGAACCAGGCCTTTTTTCCTGAAGCATGTTGTCACATTATTTATTGGTATTATGGACACCGGTCCTCCTTCATTATCAACCCATGTTAATTGTTAGAATACTTGACCCGCAACTTTAAAAACATGTCATTTACTATTTTCACTATGCTTACTAGTGGTGCAAGATAACATTCCTTCTTCTCATCCCATACTGGGGGCAATGGGGGCAACTGGGGCATATAACAAAAGCTGAGGTCTCTCCCATCATACTGGTATTCCTGATTTTGTCTGTTCATCTGAACAGTCCATCCTCTTCATTTCAACAACCTTTACTTGTTCTCCATTCTGGGATGAATATATAAGCATCTCCTTTATCGCCATTGTAGGGTTACCCATCTTTTTTGAACTGTCCTCTGGTTGTGCACACTGCTAGATGGCTGAGGCACTTTGCATCGTGTGCAGGTATTTATTTTGCAATGAATATTCAGGCTGCGTCCATGGCATAGGGGATGAGAGAGCATAAGTAGCAGCTTTTATCTGACGTTCTATCTCCCACCTCCTCCATGTGCTGATTCCCCATGGTATCCTCTAAATGTGCAGAATTATCAAGATATGAGTTTATATTTTCATGATCTTCACCAGCATCTCTTTTAAGTCGAACAATTTGTTTTGTAAAATCAGGGAAGATGCTACTCGTGCCTTTGTTAGGGATCATAAACATTTGTTTCCTTGTCAACCACTATAGCTGCATTTATTGTCAATATGCATCTACATGTCATAATAATAAGGAAGAAAAGACAAATCATAATGCAGAATACAGAATGAAACCACAATTACAATTCCAGCAAAACGTATTGATTTTCCTGATGGTATTAAGTCACTTATATTTTGGAACATTTCCATCTTGTTTTACTTCAATATGTAATAATCTTTCTTTTGTAAATTGTACTTTTATATTCAAACAACTGTAAGATAATTGCGATAATGATTCTGAAAATAATACAATTGTTTTTAGAATTGCCAAGAAATGCCACAATGTCCATGTCCATGTATCATCTTATCAGAGCTGGGAAGACTGCAATATTTAGGTAAAACAGTATACACAAATGTGTGCAATGTTATTATGATTGGCAGCATAGAAGATGCAGTGGGCTCTTTTTCTCCGGATCTGGTACGTCAATACATCGTCTCTTGTACCGATCTAAAATAGTTTGATAATAGCTGCAAGTCCATTCATTCCTTATTTAGATTTTTGAAATGTCAGTTTTTAGTCCAAAGTGATTTTATACTCCATAGATTCTTTATCTTTGCTCTTGGTAACTGATCTGCTCTGCATGCACAGAACTTCTTCACTTGCTTCACTGTCAGCAGATTCAGGAGAGGTCAAGGTCTCTCCTTTGTACGGTTTTCTGTTGTGCAGGTGCAGCCAGGCTTGTCTTCCTTGTAGCTTAGCAGCTTTGGGAGTAACCTCTTCCACTTCGTAAGGTCACACAAAGCAGGGTTTATTTCACGAGCAAAGAAACCTTCGTACCAACACCTGGTCCCCTGGATATAAACTAGGTTGCTTCAATAGACTGTCAGGATCAATTGGTTGGATGTTTTCTACAATTCTCTTTGACCTCTTCCTCCAGTTCTTGATCTGTTGAGAAATAAAAGTGACACCAGCAGTCATAATTGTTGAGAAATAAAAGTGACACCAGCGGTCATAATTGCCAAAAAACCATGCTTCTCATCCCCTAATATCTTCACTATACTGTGGGCATCAGTTTCTAACCTACTAGGAGGACCAAGATGTATTCTCATGCAGCGTCCAGTCACCAACTTATGAGGAGTTAGGTGGTGATCTGAGCCAGGCTGTTTCTGCAGTGCATATAATGCATGGGGTAGGCAATACAACCAAGCCTTTTTAAAGTAATCTTAAGTTTAACAAACCTCTCTTTAAGGAGTCTGTTTAGATGTCACAAATCCCATTTGCTTGTCCATGATAGGCAAGAAGAGAACGTATGCGTTATTCCTAATAAAAAAGTAACCTGATATGATCTAATGATATGATATAATGATAGTTTATTTATATCGTGCCCATACACAAGTGTTTCAGGGTGCGGAGAATTGCTCAAATTGTTCATTTTCAAAATGGAGTGCATTGTCAGACCGCAGGACTTCCCACACACCCCATCTTGGAAACACCTCATGCATGAGGAACTTGGCAGCACATGTGGCATCGGGGTGCGTACATGGACCTGCCTCAATCCATCTGGAAAAGAAACAACAACTACCAGCATGTACCTATATCCATTGCATGTCTGCAACATATCCGCATAATCTATATGTAGATGCTGAAACATGCCGTTGGGTGTAGGGATTGCTCCTCTCATGGTTAGCAAAGTGTGCTCTGCTGTACATTTCTGGCACACAATGCAATTTACAATAAACTGTGCCACATGTTCTAATACATTTGTGAAACACAATCTTCTGCAATTGTAGCAGCAAGTATTTGTATTTGTATTTATTTTATTTATCGAGCACACCAGGCCCGAGGGCGCGTATTTAGTTACAACATGTTAAGGTAGACATAGCAATAAAATTCCAGTTTAAATTAAAGTTTAAGGTTACAGTAACATTTATAAATATATATACATGAAGCCATTACGGTGAGCAAGAGGGCATAGCCTATGTACAAGGGATGAGGGCCAGTAACTAGCGCATGGGAGTTAGTTGGGAAATAGGTGATGGGTCTTGGGCAGTGAGCCAGGCTTTAGCCATGTTTTTGAAACTGTGGAAGGACGGTTCAGATTTTAGCATGTTAGGAAGCGAGTTCCAGAGTTTTGCCGCCATTACTGGGAAACTGGCTCCGCCAGATCTTTGAAGGTTGAAGCGTGGTATAGAGAGGCAGTTAGTCTGAATAGTTCTGCAAGGTCTGTTAGTGTTGTGGAGGACGAATCTGTTGGCTAAGTATAAAGGTGCTTGGTTGGATAAGCATTTATGAGTGAGAGCAAGTGTTTTCAGTGTAATTTGTTGAGGGATGGAGGGCCAGCGTAGGTTGCGTCTAGAGTCTGAGATGTGTTGGTTCCTAGGGATGTTAAGAGCGGCTCTAATAGCATTGTTTTGGATGATTTGTAACTTGTTTAAGTTACATTTGTTAGTGCCCAGATAGAGGGCATTACAATAGTCAATATTTGACAGCACGAGAGTCCTGGCAAAGAGTGACACAGTTGGCTGGTGATAGGAAAGGGCGGTTTGCTGTGATTAGCTTGCAGGTGTGTGCCGCTGCAGAGGAAACGGCATTTGTTTGTCTGGCCAAGGATAAAGTGGAGTCGAGGTAAATCCCTAACGTTTTAGTGTCCTTAGAGGTCTTGATGGGGTTACCATCAATGATGAAGGAGTTGAACTCGGGTGCCAGTTTGGATAGTTTTTGAGGAGAGCCAAGAATGAGGAGCTCTGTCTTCCCGTCATTTAGACAGAGTCCGTGTTGCGCCATCCAGGCTTAGATGACTAGGTAGATGGTGTTCACAAAAAGAGAGTCGGCGACGTAGTCTCTAGAGATTGGGATGAGTATCTGGGTGTCGTCAGCTTAATTAGTATATGTGATACCCAGTCCAAAATATCGAATAGAGGTTTTGCGAACATGTTGCACAACTTGGGGGAGACACAGGAACCTTGTGGTACCCCGCAGGTGACTGGTCCGGCGATGCTGCTGCAATTGCAGAGAAGACACGCATTGATCCGTTGTCTAAGAATGAACTAATCCAGGCTGTGGCTTTATCAGAGAAATGCATGGCTAGTTTAAGGTGCTGACACAGAATTTGATGATTGACGAGATCAAAAGCCACAGAGAGATCGAGAAGAAGTAGTAGAGCAAGTTTACCCTTGTCTCTTAGATCTTTGATCTGCGTTTTGAGGTCGATAAGGGCAGTTTCAGTTCCGTGCCGGGACCAGAACCCAGATTGCCTTAGACCCAGGAGTTTATTGGATTCAAGATAGTCTTGAATCTGTAGGTATGCGGCTCGGTCAAGGATTTTTTGTAGAAACGGCACCGTAATGATGGGCCTGTAATTTGTGGGTATATTGGCATCTAGGATTGTTTTTTTTAGAAGCGGGATAACCCAAAGACTTCTAAATCTGCGGCTTCATTACCACAGAAAATCATGTCTGTTCTTTAGGTGTGGACTGCGCATTTCACTACTGCGATAGCCAATGGGAGTCTTAGTGCTTCAATAAGCTTATCCAATAGGGACGGATGTTGCACTGGTGTGCCGTCTGCATGGAATAAGCCACTCCTATTCCAGCATGGCAAACCTGTGTGTACTGTGACGTCACATAGGCAGAGTCAGAGTACACTGTCATTTCCTCATATCTTTGGAGTGCAGCGATAAGCGCCACTAATTCTGAAGCCTGTGCTGTGCAATGTGAAGGCAATTTCGCACTTGTTACTACTTAAAATTGACCATCACACTTTAGCTTTACTACTGCTGATCCAGTATGTCTTTCGCCAGGCATTTGGTCAATTATTGAACAACCACCAATTAAGAGACCCCGAGAACATTTTCTCTAACATGGAGAATGTCATTATAAAATTGCATAGTCATCCTTCTGCTATGAATGTTGCTAGGTTCACTATTCTACATCTAACAATTTTGATTGCAGGATTCAAAATAATTACCTCATAACCTGATGCTCTTTGTGTAGTCAATGTACTTTTGGGTTTCTCTAGAATAGCAAATAATGTGTGCTCAACAAATAATGTCACTGAACACCGCAAATGTAATACTTTAAGCTTTTTCAATGGCAAATGTAGCAGCAGCTGACGCTTGTTCACAAGGGTAATGGCCTGTCATTATTGGATCTAAACTCCCACTATAGTAAGACAATGGTTTGTCTCCATGTGCTAATGTTGTTTTCTGTGTGAGGATTGCTGTCATGCCTTCTCCATTTGAATGAGAAAATTAATACAATTCTTCATGATGATCTGGAATTCCTTACACAGGGGCTGGACTGATTGCCTTTTTTAATTCTTGAAATCCCTCAGTCATTTCATCTGTTCATGTTATATTACTTTTGTCTAACTGTGCTTCTTTAGGTCCATTTAAAAGTGGGCAGATATATGTGTTGTAATAAAAAAAAACACCATGCAGCAGTTACATACGCCTAGAAATTGCTGCCTTTACCTCACTGTTTGACTTATGAAGTCTTCATAATTGTTCTGCTCTTTTAGGTGTCACCTCTTCCTGACAATATTGTAATTTTCTTTGTCTACTTTGTATCCTCTCTCTGCTAGTATGGTCATGAGTCGATCTGAGTCTTCTCTCATCTTTCTTCTGTCTCGCTGCACACTAATATTTAATCTACGTTCTGAACTAGTGCACTCTCAAGCTGAACATTAGCTAGGTCCATCTGGTGGACCCTGTTAATGATTGAGGGAGACTCACTGTACCCCTGAGGCAAACAAGTATGTTTCAGTCAAGTGTTTCTATATTAAAATGAAGTCAAATATTGTGAGTACTCATAAAGGGGAATTAGGAAAAACGTGTTTTTTATATCTATGACTATAAAATATTTGGCCTTATATGCGATGCTGCAGAATATTTTATCAGATATTGGAACTAAAGGAAACTTAGTTTCAACAATATTGTTTAGGGGACGGAGATCCTGAATAAATCTCCATTACCACCCCCCTCCCAGTTGATTTCTTCACTGGGTACACAGCCGTGTTACATGGGGTCTCAGATGGCACCAATATTCCCTGCTTCATTGAAGCGGAACAAATATACCTTCATCCACTTCTCTAGACATGGGATATTGCTTTGCTCATGCCAACATTTCTCCTGGTTTAAGCTTAAGTTGAACTGCTCCTACTCCTTCCAATAGACCCGCATCATATGGACTGTCATATCATGAAATATTTGTCACTTTCTCTAAATCTTCCTGGAAAAATGACAGTTTCTTTTTTACCATTGCCATTCTCTGTGTTATTTCTATATTCTCCACCTTAATCCAATCACTGAGATTTATGAAAAATACTAATTCATCATCTGAGTAATCATCCCTGAAAAACTCTGTCAACTTATATCCTTCAGCGAGGGCTATCACTGCTCTCCAATCTCTTCCCTCATCTGTCCCATAAACAACCACCCTTTCTTCTCAGACCACTGCTGCTTCTAACTGTAATTTTGTGTCCTTCTTCATCACCCATAGGTATTTCTGGTGTAAGCTAAAACCTTTCAGTTATTCTCAACACCTTACCTACCAACCTTGGTATCCACATTAATAAAACAGTCACTCCATACAGAAATAGTTCTGGATCTGAAGGGACTCCTTGTAATGCCTTCTGGCCTGTAAAGGCTAATATAAACTCTTTCACATTCATATAAAGTAGCCCCGGAGTGGAGCACACTATTCCTTTGTCAGTCAAAAATATTGGGCCTCATTAGGACCTTCGCGGAACGGCTTAATGGGCTCCGCTGATGGAGGCGCACCCATTAAACCCGTTGCGAAATGACGAGGTAAAATCAGGCGTTGTTACCAGGTCCCGCGAGGGGAAGAGGGAGCTAACAACGGGCCTTCGTAATCGGCCCATTGTTAGGTCCTCTCCCATTCCCTTTGAGCCCTATGGGGGCTCAGATAGGAATGGGGAAGGTCCGGGCCCGGGTTCCCAGAGGGAGGAATTACTTGGCCCTCCGAATTCGGAATGGCCCGGTAATTCCCCATTCTGGGAACCTGGTAAAGGAGCCCGGTTTGGTGCAAACATGGAGCTAATAGCTCCATCGCTACTGCCAAACTCGTAATGAGGTCCATTGTCATATTAAGTTTTGTAATGGAGAATACAATAGGGGTTTAATGAGGGTGCACTACTATTACTTCAAATTTGATTTATGAATAAATTCAATCAATCATTTAATTTCAGTTGCTCTGGGTTCAACCCTCACCAATGGGGGAAAAAGTAAACAACCAACACATTCTCCAGACTAACTGATGAGTAATGCAGTCACTCGCAAGAATGGTCATAAACTATAACCAATTACTGTATCATGGTCAAAAGTATTTATTGATAGAGAAAAGAAATATATACATCTTCTCACGTACATAATTAATCAATTGAAAATGTCATACTTTCTTTACTGAAGTAGGACATATTTTTCAAAAATATATTTAGTTAAGCCAAGTTCAGTTTATTATTCCTCTCCATTCCTTTTATGGAAGAGTTTTCATCAAGCAATCACATGTAACAATGAGTTCACAATTCATGTAGACTAAATTCAATACATATAACAATGTATGTCAATCACAGTTCTGTGTCACGCCTAAGCAGTGCCACACCAGCAAAACTAAGTCTTCCTAATGTGGAGCTCCTTGTAGACACCACACTACACATTTCAGGACGTTTCAGGACGTACTTCCCCTTCTTCAGGTGTAACTGTGGTCTAATATTCTAATATTCTAAATTATATAGGATGTAAGAAAAAAGAAAGAGTACCCTTACCGGTGACCGTTAACACTTACTGCCTTCCGTGTAATGAGGCCCCTAGAGTTAATGTTCTGACCTGTCTGATTATTCTGTGCGGTCCCTTCATGAACCTTCAGGGTGTGTTCATCAGTTAGAGCTGCAAAACATATATAACTGATGTCTCTCTTAATTTGAGCATCATTGTATTCTCCTATGGAGATAGGTAATTCATCTGTAGAAGGAACTTAGCTCATTGCCCCAGAGAATCCATGCACATTCATGGCAATACCTGACAATGGGTATTTTCCCTCACGGACACAGGGACGAGTTGCTCCAGTGTGTACAAGAAATTAAAATGTCTTGCCTCCTATCGTGTCGCATTCGGCTGGAGGCTCTTGACCCCTGCAGACACGTCCCTTTTATAGGCGCTAGGTGTGATCGTGCGGACACACCAACATCATTCACGCTGATGTATTGCGCGCATCACTGCATCACCTAACAATTCATTTAAGAGTGATGTCGCCATGTTAGAAGCGACCTTGCACATGCACAGAAATCATAGAACCCACCCACGCTGATGTTCCGCGCTGATCACTGCATTGCCCTGTCATTCTTATAGGATTGGTGTCCTCTTATTAGATTGGACCCGCTGCATCGGATCAGCACCCTGCACTTTTCCAGGATCTTTTGAAATAGTCCCATCTGTCTGCCACCACTTACCTTGGTACCCATACATCATAAGCCCGCAGGAAGCTCCCACAAGCACGTATCTCGTCCTGATGAAGGCCTACCCAAGAACAGCTGCAAGCACAGAACTTTAAGGCTGAAACACAGATGTGTTGACCATATGACTTTGAGCTTCAGTGTCTATTTCACACTGGTTCCATATCCGTTGCACTCAAGCACTATGTACTGTTCGTTTTAGAATGTATTACTTATGTGACCCTTTGAGTTTTGCCAGGGTGTGTACTTGTCAATTAACCAGATAATTCATGAATTTGGATATGTATTGATTGTGTCTTTTGTTGATCGTTTTGTATAAACACCGAGCGCCCTGCTGTGATGTAGAGTAAACCTTTTGTATAACCAGCAAATACTGTGGAATTTGTTGTATTTCAAAGAGGAGCGGGTCTAGGTCTCTCTGACCTTGTTCATTTTGTTTTATTGAATGCTATACCTACCTGGTAAGAACACGGGCATAACCAGGAGCCGTATCAGATCAATTGCCTCCTATCGTTATCTTGACCCTTGGTCTTGCTGGGTGTGCGGTGTCATTAATAGTACTAAATACATTAGGTTGTTCTGTGGGTTGTCCTATTGTGGATATAAATTCATCCCTGTACCCATGAAAGGATTTCCTCCTACCTGGGTCACACTTCTTATTCTAGGTATGGGTGCTTGTGGGACTACTGGGTTTTTATCAGTTGTGTTTGCATAAGCACTTGCTGTGATCCCCCTTATGCCGGTTGCATTTGTAATGGATCTTGCTGTATTTGCTGTGATTGCAGTGCGTGTGTCTGATTCTGCGTGTAATGTTGGGCATAAAACTCCTGTGATTCTGTATTATATTGTGGAACATAACCCATTCCCCCTCTTGGAGTTTGCCAGTTTTGCTGCATGCCCCCTCTACTTCTACATGTTCTGGCTATATGTCCCATCCTCTCACAATTCCAACATTGTTGAGGCTGTGCACCATTAAATCCTCCTCCTCCCTTTTGAAATCCACCTTGTCTTCTCATAGGTCCTTTCCCTCTCCCTCGTGGCTATACATTGTACCAGCTCTGCTCCACAGGGTACACTCAATTACTTTGCTGCGCTGGTCGCATCTCTTATGCCGTCACACCTTCACCGCTCCCTCTGTGGTTAGTTTTGCAATTTTTTCTGCACTATCTTCACTTCCTCCTGCTTTCTACTCTCAGATTTCTTCTTAATCTTCTCCTGTAATAATCAGCAATGATTCACAATAGTCAATTGTATTTCTGACCATGGCTTTGCTTCCATCCCCTCCTGTTTCTTCATCTGCTGTTGCACTGGCTCAGGCAGTCCCTGACATAAAATGTGATAAAATAATGCCATTGTTTTATCCCAGGGTATCTTGAGACTCCATCGCTCTTGAATATCTTGAATAATGGCAACAGGATCTTCATCCTCACCCATTTTCCTAGTCCCAATCGCACCCATGTTTGATGTATCAGGATGTTGTACCCTGAGTGTTGTAAGGAGCTCATGGTGGCAACAGTAAAGACAGAGTCATCACAGTTTAAGGGTGTTTATTAAACTGTATAAATGGGTTGGACAAACACATAATCTAAACCTAAATCTAAGATGGGAGCAAGCAACAAATAATAATAAGGCATTGTAGTGGGGTCTTGTCAAAATAATAGGGCCTATAGTAAACAAAAACGATTGACATCCCTTACAACTAAATACATAAAGGTGTGGGATAAGGTTTCTGAGAAAGAAAGAAGTGTTCACAAATGATAAGTGAGTATGTAGCAGCCGAGGGGCTCCCTTGACCATGTTTTCAGCACGGGACAAGGCAGAACTCCTGAGCACAGCCAACTCTCCAGCTTTTGTCAGCACATGCCTACAGTTCCATTCTCAGGTACTAAGACCTCTGGCAGTTAATTCTCTTTTCAACAAAAAAGTCTCTTGCCTCCGAGGACCTGCTGCATATAAAATAATAAAGAGTTATTTTTTGTTTATGTGTTGGGTGCTTCCTCTTCGCCCCTGGGTCCCCCTCTTCGGGGCTCAGACCCCTCTTGAACATTAGCCTCCCTCCGCCGCGTTCACTGTGGCTCGTATTTCAAAGTATTTCAAACAATCTTCTCTGTTATCTTCACAAGTCGTAATATCTTTTTAAACAATTCATGGTGGACCTCCCTCTATTGGGTTCACTCTTGTCAACACAAATGTTCACTGAGGCGTCATGCATCGCCCCTTTTTATCAGCCTCCCTCCTTCGGTTCACTCTTGCCAATCTTTTCTCTCGCCATTACTGGATGGTCAAAGACTTTCGACTGTACAGTGTATTTTGCTAGACCTCTGTATGACGACTTTGACACGCTTCTTATGGCTCTCTCATGGCGTTCTAGTATTGGTTGTTTCAACAAAAAATGCGGGACCAACTAGAATCTCTACGTACACCCACGTGGTGCTGGACCCTTTGAGCTGGCTTTCCCCTGCAACCTTCACAGTTCTTTGAACTTTCCACAACTTGTAACTCTCTTGGAACTTTCATTCAAAACAGTTTGGTTTCTTTTTGTTTCTCCCCTCGACTCACTGGCTGTGATGAACCACTTGGCTTTCCTTGTATCTGGAGTCAAGGATGGTACCACGGAAGCAAGCACCTACTGTTCTCCTGCTTATCAGTATAGGTGCGCTCTGTTTACCGTTGACATCTGCTGCAGCATGCGTTAGCTTTTGTTCACGGTCTCATGTTTTCTTAAACAGAGGAATTCCAGGTCTGGATCAGAAAGGGCAAGGTCACTTCTCTCCTCATCAAACTCTCGATTCTTGCTGCCTTTCTCCTCTTCTTAAACTTCCGCCCTGGGATAGCTCTCTCATCGTGCTGTCCGCCTTGCTTGTAGTGTGCTCTCATGCTCCACCTTTTATACTGTGGGGAAATGAAAGGTCCGTCAGGTGCGAGAGATCCTGGTCAAATGTCTGACTTTTCCTGACCCTGCTGTTGGGACATGTCAGGTAAGGGGCCCTAATGTTAGTCTGTTGTCTCTCGTGGTGTGCGAACGTGTTAGTGTTAGAAAAGGGGGGGGCAGGGAGGTTGAGTATCCTATGTAGTAGGATAGGGAAGAGGGGTTATGAAAAGGGGAATACCGCGTCTGACCAGTGGGTGTTCCTGCTCCAATCCCAGAGGACCCCCCGATACAGGTGATCCTCCCACACTGTTCCACCCCCAGGAACTGGATCCAATAGTGATGGCCATGTCCTTGCCACCTGGATGACAGATTCCCAAGGGCTAGGTAACAAGACACCTTCAGGTTTCTCACAGCGCCGGCCATACATCTGCTCTGCAGTTTCTTAAATGGCGCTCCATCATGTGTCATGTTTTGTGCAGTGACACCCGCATACCCTGCTCATTTCCAAATGTCATCAGCCCTCTCACTAGATTGGCTGCTAGCAGGCCTTTAATGTCGCCTATTGCTAACTGCATTCCTGATGTCATTCTCTCTAAATCGTAAATGCATTTTCCCACACCTGAAGTCATACTGGGTAATTTACACTTCATATTATACTTGTCCGTTTGAGGCCACGGTATATATTGTGGTTGTCCTCCCCTTTCTCTAACAATGGGAATCCTGTAAATCCTAATCCATATCATACCCACCTACACTTCTTGCTTTCCAGGTGGGGCTAGTCTCGCCCATTTGTCTCCGTCCTGGCATTGACCATAATCTGCTTACATAAGGCAGTGATATATCCCTTTTACTGCACGATCGTGCTTGTGGTCGCGCAGTATATGGTGTTGGTTCTGGTGTTTTTTCTTTAGGATCCTCTAAATCTGACCATTTTACCCCTTTTTCTACACTTGAGTCTTTCAAAAAAACGCATGCACCCTCTCTTCGCGCTTTCTCATTTTATTACTTTTCTTCATCTGACATTGTTATGCCCCAACCTGTATGAGTTTTCTCCCTTTTCACATCATCAAAATCTAGTCTACTTAAAGACTGTGTTCTTTGTTTGTCTGTTAGTATGTCATCTGACCTACCTCCTGTTTCCCTTGATCAAGACCCTTCGACATTCTGTGTTGATTTATCCCCATATTTATTCGTATTTTCCTAAATAAATCCCCAATACTTTTCCCTATGTTTTCTGCTTCCCGCTCCTCATCCCATGTTTGTATTTCTCATTGTGACCCACTCTCTTCCTCAGATCATTCTCACACTTCAATCGGCACCATGCCTTTATTGAATAGATGATCTATTTGCTCATCCCTTAATCCCCTACTTGTAAAAATCTTTTCTCCCTTCTCCTCATCCCTCTCGTATCTTCTTCCTCTTGCCTTCTTTGCAACCTATGTACATTCAATCTCTGTGTGCCTATCTCCTCTCGTTTCTTCTCTTCTAGTCTCTCCTTTTCATTCCTTGCCTCATACCTTCTTCATTCTTCCTTTCGCTTCCTCTTTTTCCTTCTCTTCCTTGTATGCGTTCTCTTGTGCTCTTTCTTTCTTTTCCCGCTCTTCTCTTTCTTTTCCCGCTCTTCACTTTCTCTAACCCTATCATTGCCCTGGTCATTTTGTTTGAGTAATACATGTCCTCCCATCTATTCATTCTCTACTATCATCACTCTCTTTACTATCATCACTCTCTGTCATGTACTCACAAGACAGGGGGCAAGGACTGTCTTGTACTCACGACGCAGTAGGCAAGTCCTGTGTGGTGTGAGCAGAACTATGACCTGGAACTTTTGTGAACCCTCAATCTGAATGTCTCCTCCAATGAGGGCAACCGTTCCTGTGAAACACTGCCCTGTCTGTTTCTAATGGGCAGACAACGCTGGGGTTCACATGAAAGATCAAATACCACCCGGTATACACCAGGCTGTGGGATAAAAAGAACAGAATGGGTTAGAAGGTATACTAAATGAAGCTATACTGAACATGATACTGGGAGGACAGACCTGGGGAATTCCTGGTCGAGGATTTGAATCTGATGTGGAAGGACGTCTCGTGGAATCACCTGGTATCTAAGTCAGGAGGATATGAAGGTAGATTTGAAGGACGGAAGAAAGGGACCAAGAATATGTTAATGTGTGAGGAACAGGGCTTACCCTGGTTGACACAAAGAAGGGACCAGAAGCATGGGAATGGAAATTAGCCTAGAGGCGGGCTGTACAGGATGTTAGTGTGAGTTAGTATGGCCCTGCCCCTGGCGAAACAAGGACGCACTCATGAATAATGGCAAAATGTAGTTGTCACGATCCATGCCCCTGACCCACTCAGGTATAACAGCCCCCTGGCAGCAGTGGGGCTAAAGCCCTTCACACCGGCCCCAAGTGCCTTAAAACTCCATCATAAACATACATACACACATGGAGTCAGCACCTTTGGCGCCAGCACCATTATCAGGAATAAAGCAATAATAGTTTTGGACCTTAATCCAACATGGAGGCCTATTACACAGCTCAGTTCTTTAGAACCAAGCCATGCGGTCTAGTGTTGTTTTGGGTGTGGCTGGGCCTGGAACTACTTGGCCTGGAACTACTTTACTTAGGCTATTTAAACCACACCCAAACAGCAGAGCACGCTTCGCGTTATTCTGCACTCCTGCAGCGTAACGCTCACTGTGTCCAGCTCCTGCTCATCTGCTTCTCCGGCGGCCCGATCCTGAAGCCCCTAGATGCGGATTCCATTAATAACCTGGAAGAACAAGAACAGCATTAGCGAGCAAGAACACTTACCTGTGAAGTAACCGTCCTTGAATCCATCCTGCGCTTTGTTTACCTTGCCCATCTCCGGAGTCCGCCGCAGCCTCAAAGGTAAAGAAACAGGGACAGCATTAATAACAATTCTTACCTGGGCAAGCAGTGAGTCCTGGCAGCACCCTGCGCTTCTCTTACCTCGCCCATCTCCGGGTTTCACTGCAACCTGCAAGGGAGAAGGAACAAGCTCAGCATTAACAAAGCACTTACCTGGGCGAGCAGCGAGTCCTGGCAGCACCCTGCGCTTCTCTTACCTCGCCCATCTCCGGGTTTCACTGCAACCTGCAAGGGAGAAGGAACAAGCTCAGCATTAACAAAGCACTTACCTGGGCAAGCAGCTCATCGATCGCTCATCACTCCGGAACATCACCGCAAACTGTACAAAGAAGAGAAGAGAACACAGGTTATCAATTAACACCAATAAACAGCACACAGCTCCGCGCATCAGTAACTCACTGTGGTCTTCGCCATCGGCGCAGCAACTCCAAGATCGCAACCCTCCCTGTGAAACAAAAAGAGACATTGTTAGAGAACAGCATAGTGGAGCAAGACACAGAGAAGACAGAGAAAACGGAGGGAAAGAAAGAGACAGAATAAAGACGGAAAATACATTATAACTCACCTGGAAGACAGCAAGCAGAGTCGGAGTCACAGCCGGTCTGGACCCGACATAAGGGCACACGGACCCGTGAAGCAACTAAGTCCATGGAACGCCCGCACCAACCACGCACCCCTGCACAGAGACGCAGGATGGGGAGTTCAACGCACAAAAACCTAAGGTGAGCAATAACCCCAAGGGAAGGGATTTGGACCAGAGGGAGGTGGAAGTCCACCCATCACAGAACCAGTATTTTAACCCTCCATTCTCCTGTTATAGGTGCTACCCAATGTCTGGCACATAACCAAGCAGAGAGGGGTCCGGGATAGCGCTTAGAACTCCATCCAGTATCGTGTGGCACCCCCGTTAATACCAGGTGAGCGTAATAGAACGCAAAGCCTCAATTAAAACATCCACCTGGGCATCATGGAAACATCAGAGACTGACCAAGTAGCCCAGTTACTGGGAGAAATACGGGCCGAGGTGCACTCTGCCCAGCAAGAAACCAACGACCTTAGGAGGGAGTTGATTGTCGCCAAGGACCGCACCGATGAATTAGCCAGACAATTGCTCCAGACACAGGCTGAGCAGGCTCCGTTGCCAGGAAGTATTCCGTCACTTCCAGCCACATCCGTCAATCCAGTGCAGGTGGTCCACCCTGAGGCAGTTCCTTTGGCCCCACCGGAACGTTTTACGGGGGACCCAAGAAAATATGCAGTATTCATTAACCAGTGCCGCCTCCATTTTCTTTGTAGACCCGGAGCCTTTCCTAACGATCAGTCGCGGGTTGCCTTCATTCTGTCTTATCTGAGTGGCAGTGCTGCGGATTGGTCCATACCGTTAGTAAGCCAGGATGACCCACTCCTGCGGGATCTCAGGGGGTTTCAACAGAAGATGGAGAAGCTGTTCGCCAAACATAGCCAGGGCCAAGCTCTGGATAACGAACTTCTGTCCCTCCGCCAAGGCAGCCAAGATTTGTTAGCATATATCGCCACTTTTAAAAGACTTGTTGTTGAAACTGGGTGGCCTGAGGAGAAACGACAATGTTATTCCATCAAGGATTACGGGGTGAATTGAAAGTCGTCCTAGCTCAGGTGGTAAACCCGCCAAAAGACTGTGCAGAGTTCATCAACCTAGTGGTGCTACTAGACCACAGGCTGCAAGATCGAAGGACAGATCGAGCCAGAATGGAGAATTGGACTGTGTATGTACGCTCAAAGGAGAAGAGTCCGCGTTCATCAGAAAACACTTTGAAACCCATGCCAATTGGGGGGGTACGGAGCCCATTATCCAAGGCCAAAAGAGACAAAAGGAGACAACAGCAATCGTGCCTGTACTGCGGGAAATCAGGTCACTTCCTCAAAGAATGTCCCGTAAAACCCCCTAGGAGAACAGTTGGAGCTACAGAGAAAGAAGGAGGAGAACAAGAGTCAGAAAACATCCAGACCCGGCAAGCATAGAGGTCTGTTTGTTTAGTGAAGGAAAAGAGCCACAGACCTCACACCTTGCCCTGCCTCTGGTTTTGATCAGTCACCAACAACCGTCTCGGATGCATGCTGTGGCGGCATACATAGACAGCAGAGCCGTTGGTTACTACATAGACCAAGGCCTGGCAACAAGGATGGGGCTTCCCCTCTGTCAGAAAACGACAACTGAGAAGGTCACCATTGTCGATGGCAAGGAGATAGCTTCTGGTCCTGTAACTCAACGCACAGCAAAATTGACTCTTCTGTGCCAAGACGGACATCGGGAAGCCATTGCCTTCGACCTTATCAAGGCCCCTCAATTCCGGGTGATTATAGGGATGCCGTGGTTGGTGGCTCACAATCCTAACATCGACTGGCGAGCCAAGAAATTTGCCTTCTCCAATGAGTGTGCTCATGCGTGCTACCAAGTGCAAATGCTATCATCTGACCCAGAGACACCTGTCCAAGATAAAGAGGCATTGGTACTAGGTGTAACAAGTACACTACCAAGCGAATACCACAATTTCAAAGACATTTTCCAAAAAGAACAGGCTAATACCTTACCCCCTCACAGGCCATATGACTGTCGGATCGACCTCGTACCTGGTGCACAAATCCTGTGTAGTTGAATTTATGCACTCACTGAACCTGAAAATCTACACTTGAAATCATATCTGGACCAATACCTGGCAAACGGTTTTATGCGCACGTCCAAATCTGCGGCAGCCTCGCCCCTATTCTTCGTACCCAAGCAGGAGGGGGACTTGAGAGCGTGCATCAACTACCGCGCACTAAACCAGGTAACAGTTAAAAACCGTTATCCTCTATCCCTTATCCCAGAACTGCTGGACCAAGTAAAGGATGCCCAAATTTACACCATATTGGACCTCTGTGGGGCATACCATCTCGTGCATGTAAAGAAAGGAGACGAATGGAAGACCACCTTTTGTACTATGTATGGGCTGTACGAATATCAGGTGATGCCCTTTGGGCTTTGCAACTCTCCCGCCGCATTCCAGTACTTCATAAACAATGTACTATGGGAATTGATCGACGTATGTGCCCTAGTTTACATCAACTACATCCTGGTGTACTCCTCTTCTAAACAGGACCATGTCGGGCACGTTCGCTCTGTCCTTGCAAAACTCTGACAGCACCAGCTATACGCCAAAGTTGAAAAATGCTCCTTCCATGTCACCGAAGTCGAGTTCCTTGGTTTTGTCCTCACTCCCAGAGGCGTCCGGATGGATATGCACAAAGTAGACGCCATCCTTAGCTGGCCATCACCGTCTTCAGTCAAAGGTGTCCAAAGTATGCTCAGCTTTGTGAACTTTTAATCACCGATTCATCCCGGTTTCTCCCAGATTGTGCACCCGATCACTTCTTTATTACGAAAAAAAAAAAAACTGTTCCAATGGACAGAAGAGGCAGAGACGGCCTTCCAGGAACTCAAGAAAAGATTTACCTCAGACCCGGTGCTACGACTCCCCCGCCCAGATCTCCCATAAGTAGTGGAAACAGATGCCTCCAGCATGGCAATGGGGGCTGTTCTTTCCCAAAGGGATCCCAAAACAGGCCAGTTACATCCTGTGGCCTTTTGGTCGTGAAAATGTACTACACCTGAACTTAACTATGCAATAACAGAAAAGGAACTCCTAGCGATCAAGGCAACCTTTAAGGCGTGGCGGCATTACCTCCTAGGCGCCAGACATACCATCACAGTAATCACCGACCATCGCGACCTACAATACCTCAGGACGGCAAAGGCTCAATCATTCTGTCAACTCTGATGGGCTTTATTCGTCGCAGAATATAATTACATAATCACGTACCGACCTGGAGTCTAGAATGGAAAAGCTGATGCCCTATCCTGCATGGGTATTGATGAGAACGCATATTCAACCCCAGACCCGGTGGCCATTATTACAGGTGACAAACTAGTAGGACTTACAACAACATTATCTCTGGACGAACTCCAAAAGGAAATTCGGCTCCAAATGAACACTGAGGCTCTACAAGACGGGACCACTCAGGGTGAACATTACACAACAAAGAACCAACTCCCGTATTTCAGAGGGTGTTTATATCTACCGAATAAGGCACTACAAGAACAAGTTATTTCTGGTTATCACGACTCCCTGATAGAAGGACATCCAGGAATTGCCAAGACCCTAGCTAAGGTGAAAAGAAATTATTGGTGGCCGACATGGCAAAAGGACATTACGCAGTTTATTCTCTCATGTGTCATTTGTGCACAGAATAAATCCCAGAAACAAAGACCTGCGGGCCTTCTTCAACCCCTTGAAATTCCACCTGCACCTTGGCACACACTCTCTCTCGATTTCATCACAGATCTGCCTCCCTGTCAAGGATTCAACACTATCCTAGTGGTTGTTTACCTATTCTATAAAATGGCCCATTTCATTCCGCTTAAGGGTCTACCAAACGCATCCAGTCTGGCAAAGGTGTTTTTAGAGCAAATCGTATGATTATATGATTTCCCCTCCGTTCTGATTTCTGACCGAGGGAGTCAGTTCATGTCTAACTTCTGGAGGAAGAGTTGTGCAATCGCCCGAATCGATATTCGTCTGTCCACTAGTCACCATCCCCAAACTGATGGCCAAACGGAGCGGACAAATCAGACACTAGACGAATACCTACGGTGCATGTTACATCAAGTGGAAGAAAGCTGGAAGGATGTGCTGTGGATAGCCGAATATGCCTACAACAACACGCTACACACCAGTACCGGACAGAGTCCATTCTATATCGTATATGGAAGACACCCACGTACTTCCGAATTAGATACCCTCATGGCCTTGGAAATGCCTGCGGTGAAGACTTTAAATATGACCAAACTCAAGCTTTCAAAAAGGCAGCAGAACACTTGATCCAAACCAAAGAAAGACAGAAAAGATTCTCTGATCAACACCGAATAAAAGCCCCAGACTACCAAGTCGGAGATGAAGTCTGGTTGTCGTCCCTGTACGTGCCCATAAGAGGAACTCGAACATTTTGTCCCAGACATCTAGGGCCCTATACCATCAAGGCTATTATAAATCCTGTGGCAGGAAAACTAGCTTTACCACCAAATATGCAGATCCATCCCGTATTCCACATGTAACTCTTAAAACCTGTTCAGCCTGGAACTCGGGTCAAAACACCACCAAATCCGGAACTGGTTAACAGAGAACCCAAATTTGAAGTCAGGTACATCCTAGATTCTAAACTCACCATGTCCAAATTACCTAGCAAGCACATCCATGGGCCACGCCTGGTAAAACGATTTTCATCTGAACCATCTGACCAAACCAAGGCCAGGTGGAGAAAATACCTGGAGAGGGGCGTAAGGGGGGAGTGCTGTCACGATCCATGAACCTGACCCCCTCAGGTATAACAGCCCCCTGGCAGCAGTGGGGCTAAAGCCCTTCACACCGGCCCCAAGGGCCTTAAAACTCCATCAGAAACATACATGGAGTCAGGCCTGGCGCCTTTGGCGCCAGGCTCATTAGCAGGAATAAAGCAATACCAGTTTTGTACCTTAATCCAACATGGAGGCCTATTACACAGCTCAGTTCTTTAGAACCAAGCCATGCGGTCTAATGTTTTGGGTGTGGCTGGGCCTGGAACTACTTGGCCTGGAAGGACTTTACCTAGGCTATTTAAACCACACCCAAACAGCAGAACACACTTCGTGTTATTCTGCACTCCTGCAGCGTAACGCTCACCGTGTCCAGCTTCTGCTCATCTGCTTCTCTTTTGGCCTGATCCTGAAGCTCTAGATCCGGATTCCATTAATAACCTGGAAGAACAAGAACAGCATTAGCGAGCAAGAACACTTACCTGTGAAGTAACTGGCCATGAATCCATCCTGTGCTTCGCTTACCTTGCCCATCTCCGGAGTTCGCCGCAACCTGCAAAGGTAAAGAAACAAGGACAGCATTAATAAAAATTCTTACCTGGACAAGCAGGGAGTCCTGGCAGCACACTGTGCTTCTCCTACCTTGCCCATCTCCGGGTTTCACTGCAACCTGTAAGGGAAAAGGACCAAGGTCAGCATTAACAAAGCACTTACCTGGGCAAGCAGCGCTTTGATCGCTCATCACTCCGAAACATCACTGCAACCTGTACAAAGAAGAGAAGAGAACACGGGTTAGCAATTAACACGAATAAACAGCGCAGCCCTCCAAGCATTAATAACTCACTGTGGTCTTCGCCATCGGCGCAGCAACTCCGAGATCGCAACCATCCCTGTGAAAACAAAAAGAGACATTGTTAGGGAACAGCGTAGTGGAGCAAGACACAGAGAAGACCGAGAAAACAGAGGGAAAGAAAGAGACAGAATAAAGACGGAAAAGACATTATAACTCACCTGGAAGACACCAAGCATAGTCGGAGTCACAGCTGGTCTGGACCCGACATAAGGGCACACGGACCAGTGAAGCAACTAGGTCCACGGAACACCCGCACCAACCACGCGCTCCTGCACAGAGAGGCAGGGCGGAGAGTTCAACGCACAAAAACCTAAGGTGATCGATTACCCCAAGGGAGGGGATTTTGACTAGAGGGAGGTGGGAGTCCACCCATCATAGAACCAGTATCTTAACCCTCAATTCTCCTGTTATAGGCGCAACCCAACATCTGGCACATAACCAAGCAGAGAGGGGTCTGGGATAGCGCTTAGACCTCCATCCAGTATCGTGTGGTGCCCCTGTGGATACCAGGTGATCGTAACAGCAGTCTCGCAGCAATCTCATTAAACAAATCCAATACTTAACAATCCCCCATTGGTACAACGTGAAGGGAATAGGTTCCAGGAGTAGTACAAATTAGTGGAAAATCCAATCTCAATCCGTAAACCAAAGCATAGGTCTGGCAACAAGCGGGCAGAAGAAACAAGGGCAAAAGGGTAATCCAAAGGTAGTCCATTAACACAGAAGCGGGTTCAGACAGATTCAGAAAAGAACACACGGTACTGTGCAGTGGATATCCAAGGAGAATGGTCAGGAGCGAAGCCAGGGTCAAACAAGGAAGCCAACAGGATATAAGGAACAAGGAGTAAACCCGAGCGTACTAACTTCAATTAGAAGTGCCAGCATTTAGCGTCTGTGCCCTTTTAACAACCACAGCGATGCGTGTTGACATACCACCATGCGTCCTGTTACTAGGACTATGGGGACGAAAGGAATGCGGATGCAATCTGGCTAAATGTTCCTGGTATTGGGGGAGCCTCCATGAGAACCGCCAGGAACGTAGGAGAGGTATGGGGAACTCATTGTGGCAACAGTAAAGACAGACACAAGTGATCACCTTTCAAGGGTGTTTATTGAACAATGTTTGCTTGTGGAAAAATGCCTAAACTAAACCTAAATCTAAGATGGGAGCAAGCATCAACCATCAAATTAAAATAAGGCAGCCCTAGTGGTGTTGTGTCAAAATAAAAGGGCCTATACAAAGAAACCTATTGCCAAATCTCACAGCTAATACAAAAAGGGGTGCAGGATAGTTTTCAAGAAAAGAAAGATGTGTTCTCAAATAATATGTCAGGATGAGGTAGCTTTGGTCTTACTTCTCCACGTTTTGACACTTGAGTTTTCCCAGCACGAGTCAACAGTATTCCTCGCAGATATCAGGATTGTTGAGGGCCAGGTCTCGTTTCCTTGAAAGTCTCTTGCCTTTGAGGGTCTGAGGTGTTCAAATAACAAAACAAAAGTCCCTTCAACAAAATGAAAGTTTGTTTTCTTCTTTTGCTTTGGGTGAGGAGTCTTCACCCTTTGGTCCCCCTCTTCTGGGGCTTACCCTTGCTCCTTGGTGTTTTGGGTGATCGTTTTTCACCCCTTGGATCTCCCTCTTCCAGTTTTAGATCTTATAACAGTTCTTATAGATATCTAGGCCTTTTGATTTGGAATTTCCAGATCCCATGGGCTTGATATAGATATCTAGGCCTTTTGAGTTGAGATTGCCTGATCCCATGGGCCTGATAGGATTCTCAAGAAAAACAACAAACAAACACTGAGTTCTGCTCTACCTATTTCTCAGGTGATAGATTCACCCCTTGGGTCCCACTCTTCTGGGCGCTGACCCTTTCAAAAATTGTATTCCACAAATTGTATAACAGTTCTTTTCTCCATGAATTATGGGTGGTAACTTTCCACCTTTGGTTTCTCCTTCAGTTGGGCTCAGACCCCAAATGGCAAGCAGCACAGTGTACTTCTCCTTGTCTTCCTAATGTTTTTCCAACAGTTTTAGTGGACATCACTCGGCCGAGCTCACGTTTGTCAACACACTGTTTCCTGGCACTTTAGACTTGCCCCCTTCTCATCAGCATCCCTCTGTCGGGTTCACACTTCACACTTGCCAACCTCACATTCACATTTATTTGCAGGATTCACTTACCTTGCTTCCTCAAGTTCGTGGATCAAAGACTTTCAACTGCCCTGGGATTTTGCTCTATCTTCTTTATGACCACTTTGACCGAACTTGGCGGCTCTCCTACAGCCTTAAGGTTTCTGTAGTTTCATTCACATAGGGATCGATGAGAGTCTCTCAAGTTAGCACCCACGTGGTGCTGGTTCACTCTGCAGCTGGTCTCCCCTCAACACCTTTACAGTTCTTTTGAACTTAGTCCATTTTGCCACTTTGCGTCTTTCATTCACCACAGCCCGGTTCTTATCGGCTCTCCCCTCGACTCACCGGCTGTGATGAACCGCTTGGCTGTCGGCATCACTGGAGTCAAGGCCGGTACCATGGTAGCAGGAGTTTCCCTTGCTCCCGCTTATCAGCTCCGACATGCTCTGTGTACTGTTGACATCTGTTGCAGCACACTTGAGCTTTTGTCCTTGGTCGTATGATTGCCTCTGTGGAGGATTCATGGGTATGCATCGGAAAGGGCAAGGTCATGTCTCTCATTGTCAGCCTCTCGATATTCACCACCTTTCTCCTCCTTTTGAACTGCTGGGTCTGGATAGCTTTGTCGTTTTGTAGTCTGCCTTGCTCGTACTGTGCTCTCTCACTCCACTTCTTATCCCTGTGGGGAAGGGAAAGGGCCATCTAGTGTGTGTGTGTGTGTGTGTGTGATTCTGATTAATTTCCTGACTTTGCCTGACCCTTGTATTGGGACATGTCAGGTAAACGGCTCTGGTTTTAATCTGTTCTCTGGTGTGTCAAAAGTGCTTGTGTCGGAAAAGGGGGGAGGCAGTGGTTTTGAATGTCCTACATGGTAGGATGGGGAAAAGGTATTGATGGAAGGGGTATATCGCGTCTCACCCGTCGGTGTTCTACACCCACTCCTTGACGACCCCCCCATCCAGGTGATCTTCCCTCGCTGGTCCACCCCCAGGAACTGCATCCAATAGCGATGGCCGTGTCCTGGCCACCTGGATGGCAGACCCATGGGGACTAGCTAGGGAGACACCTTCATGTTTTTCACAGAGGGCACGGAGAACTACACGATTGGCATAGTGATGAATGTACACTCATACGGAGTGTGACACACCCTCAGCCTTGCCCTTCACTTCTCTTTGTCTCTTTGCTTCTGCTTCTCTGTCTGTCCTTTCTCTCATGACATTATTTACTTTCATTGCGTGTTAACATATATTTGCATTCTCTACTTTAACTCTCTTCCACATTGTCCTCAATGTTATAGGAGGGAGGCTTGCATGTCAGATTAACATGCCCCGCCGCTGCTCTCAATTCCTTTAAAGGAAAAAATCTCTGCTTCCTAGTTTCTGCGCTCTTGTATTCAGGAGGGGAAAGAGGAGCTCAAGGCTCCCCTTTATGCTGATTAATCATCTACTCCTTCTCAGGCGGACAGTCTTTCTCACTCTGATACATCGTCCATAACTCTAAAATGCCAACCTTTTCTGTAACTTCTTCCCATTGAATATGTTGTCATTTTTTGACAATGAGCTTTCTTGGGGCCACAACATAAGTTGTTTTTATAGTAGTGTCCTTCACCCACTCTGTGAGATACTGCCTTATCTTGGGTGTATATCTTGGCAGTGTCCTGCACAGATTTAAAAGGGGAGTGTCCCCTATGTTGACTAGTTAATTTCGACTCCCAGCACTTACCAGATCTTTTATTCTCTTATTTCCTTTCATCAAATATACCACACTTATTGATTTGAGCAAGCACCAACAGACACTGCGTATTACTAAAAAAACACGTTTTAACCAATTTTAAAAATCTATGCAATGTTGTTCTTTTTTATCTCTTTGTTTACAATTTCTATCAATTCTTGCTGTCTCTTTGTTTTATTATTGACACTTTAAGAATCTCCTCTTTTTTTTTATTATTCTGTTTTGATTTGTATCCTCTTGATTGACGTTAAACTCTTGATTTAAAAAAAAATCCGATGATCACCTTAATTCTTTACTATCATTTTATATCTTCTAATCTAGACCCAATAAAAGTTTTACACTAACAAATTTATAACCACATAGGCCTTCCTTTACTATCTATAGTAAATGTAAAGGGAGACCCTCTGCCCTCCATCTGCTTTGACATCTGTATACTCTGGCACTGGAGACTGAACAAAGTTGGAAACGGGTGCCCAGATACAATTTCACAGCCATCTTTAATAAAGGTTTAAAAGGACATTCTGGAAGGCACACTGAGCTGCTACAATCAGCTTGTTTATATATGATTTTCCCCAATGACACAAAGCTTTAATATAAGACCTCCTTGTCTTTGATTGGTTGGTTTATTTGTCACTCACAAAGCCCACATTAGCTCATTTTGCAAGCACTGGTTCACTGACACATAGACTGATTATCTTACTTGAGTCCCAGCTGGACCTAATTACTTATCCTTTAACTCCTGCCAAGAGCCAGCCCTTATCTGGTTCTCGAGGTCCTGCCAAATTTGCTTGGCAGCTCATACTGTGAAAAACTCCATGAGCTAATTTAATTTGTTGCCAAATAAGCAGCTGATCTGTCTAATTGGTAGCTTTCCCCATGTCTTTATCTGATTTACTTGATTTATTATCTTTTTAATTTATTTTTTATTTACTTGATTGAATCGCTTTTGCGATTTTTACAAGATGAAGATTCATCATATCTAAAAGGGTAAAAGGTTAGAAGGAACACAAAGTGAGTGTTTCATTTACTTTCTAAACTATAGTTGTGGTTTCCTGTCTTATTAATGCAACAGATCTTGAGATAGATTTTCCCTCGACAGTTGTTTAATTGGGCTTTTTATTTATCTAACTGTATCTGTTCCAGGATTTTCACCGTCGCTGTGTCCCATGAGGTCTTTTCACTGCTGATCAGATGGGCCCTCCAAAAGTCTTCTTCGTAAATGTAGGCTGAGGCCAGATGGCTTTTCAGATATGGAGCTCTGATGCTTTGAGTGCCTTGACACAGCAACAAGGTGTGCCTTACTGTTTCTATCTGATCTGGATTTTCATGGAATCTGCACTTGCTTGTGGATGATAGCCCTCTGATCGCCAAGATTACATTGGACGGAAGAAGGTTCAAACAAGCTTTTAGAAAGATATTTCTTAGTTTTCTGTCAGGATATTTTATCATGAATGCCTGTGTCTCATTTAGTTTCCTCGCCCGCGGTGGAAGATGTGCAGTTAGTTTATATTTTAGTGCTGTATCCAAAGTGAGGATCCCGTCAAGTTTGTCCAGTTTCTTTTTCACTTTTGTGGGATTTTGATTCAGTTCTTCCTCAGAGCTTTGAATATCATACAGTTTTTCCTTGCAGTCTTGTTCCCACTGGGTGAGCATTTTACAATATCCACCCTTTAACTCCTCACTTATCAGCCTTAATGTCAAGGGACGGTTTTGTAACAAGGTCTTTCTGTAGAGCATGATGCTGTTTCATTCAATGATTGCCGAAAGGATATAAGGTTGAGTTCTCGTCTAATCAAAACCATTGGGGCCGATTTGGGATTTGAGGACCAATTTAAAAAAAATAACCGTCCAGTATTACCCAGATGGTTTTTGGCATATTTGGCATTGTGTTGGCTCTGTGAGATATCGATGGTGCCACTTTTGCTCTATAAAAGTTGATTGTTGGTTGCAGTGAGAATCGGCCATACTTATGTTAGGTTTCTAATTTTCACGTGAAGAGCGAACTGCATAGATGATTCAGTTTTAGAGCTATCCATCGTGACTCCAAGATATTTAAAACTCAGTCACTTGTTCGATTTCAGAGCCTTCCAAATACCACTTCAGTTTTTCTCCTTTCCTGCTTCGCTTTTCACGTGACATGATTTTAGTCTTTGCTTTATTTATTTCCAAGTCGTTGATTACTATCAATTATTGTCTTCTTTCCCTGCCAAAATGTTTAAAAATACCATCCCAGATATGCTTTATCTCACAGTGAACTGCTGCCAAAGAATATTGAACATCAGTATGATTCAGCTCTTTTGACCCATGATCCCAAAGCCATTTTGTATTTTGACATCCATTTTAGAAATATCTCAGTCTTGTTTCAGCATTGCTACCAATCGGCAAATCGATTTACTTTTGATCATAACAAATTTTCTATCCAGTTTTTAGATTACATGTTTACATATTCATGACATGTGACACCCTTTACTTTCTGAGGCAATCTGACCCCAAAAAATATATGTCACCCTATATGCACTCTTTATCTTCAAAATGCACTATAATTCTAATTTTTGCAATACTGTAACCATTGATCAGCCTATTATGTTATCTGTATTTAGTTTGAGGGGAGAAGGGGTCTAGTACCTCTTATACACTCCCCCCTCTGGTCTGTATTTAGACACGTATTCAATACACATCCACTAGACCCAGTGTCCACCTCCCCCATATTCAGTGAACCTATGCATCCCAGTCCCATTCACCTCCCTCAATGTGGCGCTTTATCTCAACATGGGAGGTTTCATAAAACAAACATTTCTATGGAATCAACAATGACTTCATTGTGTACTCTCTTAATCTAAAACATATATGTATCTCCTTTTGCTAAAAGATCATTGCAATGTTTTGCCCTCTTGACTCCTATATACTCGTATCCTTAAAGAACAACTTTATTTGTTCTTGTCTGGATCCCATCCCCATTACCCAATTAAATGTAAACATAACATATACATCAGGTGATTTCCCTTTTGCCACCAGGAGAATTGAGTTAATCATTCCTTGAGGGAACCCACTAGCCCATTTCTTTCCATTTCTGTTCAAGTGCAACTTTTACTGTATCCGTTTCCTTCCTCCTGCCACATGACATTTCTTTGTTTCCTGCTCTCTCCCCATGCACATTTTGATTTCGCCCTTTGTCTTCCATTGACACATCTTCCAACCGATTCATCTTGTTTTAGCTTATTCTGCATCTACAGACCTTCTTGATGATCAATCAATTTTATTGGTTCTTTAAGCTGCTTTGCAGCAATTTTTTAGAGGCTCTGAGGTCAGTCCTTTTGAGTTCATTGTTCATTTCATCATAAAGTACTCAAACTCTCAATCTTTGATTTGAAGTCAGATAGTCACCAGGGGGGGCATTCGATTGTTCCTGGGAAACCAAAGGATGGGGGAGGCTCATTGGAAAACACTTTAAAAAAGAAGTGACTGTAATTGGGCATCTGGCTGGGTACCTCTATCTTTTCTCCCTGCTTGCAGGATCGGTTGCCATCAATCACCTGGTGTGTAGGTATCTCTTGTCCATCTGTAATATAAAACTGAATTAATTTCTTTTGGAAAATAAGTGTATCTTTATTGTCAGTACAACCTCCTCAAACCCAACTCTTAAAATAAATATGTGTTTCGTTCAAACACTCCTGCCTCCTAAAACAATTTCTACTGCATTTTCTCTTTTTCTAATATAACAAGATGCCTGCTCCTTTCTCACTTTTTGAATGTCTAGGTGTCAATGTATACTTCGTACATACTGGCTCATACCGGGACTTGGCTACGAGCTGAGGTCATTTTTACTTTTCCTGCATAGCCCTATTCTTCATGCGTTATTTCCTTCTCCACAACTACATTAGTTCACTAAAGGAACAATTTCTTCCGTGACATTCTCAAACCAAAGAGTCATGCAGTCTCCTTCTTTATGATAAAATAATAAACAACAAGACAGACAACATACCAAATTAAAAAAAAAAAAAAAACATTTTGTTTGAAAAAGGATGTGTTTTCTTCAATTGCTCCCCTTCTTTCTTCTTGGTGCATCCTTGGTTGAAGAAGAAGATGCTGATGTGGGTTTCTGCTCTCTGTAGAAAACTGAAATAGAGGCACAGTCATGTTTTAGCTGACAACGTGATCAATTATCTCCTCAGGGTAAATCTTTACTCATTCCCTTTGATCAACATTTTTTTACTGAGGTCGTCTCTTGACCGTCTCAGCCCACAGAAATGTAGGCCTACTTTTCTGTCCCCAAAGACAGGTTGGTGCACATTAAAATTCCCTCAACCTCTCCATACGTATCCTGTGTTTTAATCTTGCCTGCTATTGTTACTCTACCTTCTAAGTCTTCTTCGGTCTCGTCGTTAGATATGACCATACTTGTTTATGTTTATATATATATATATATATATATATCCAAAAAAGGAGGAAAGGTGAGCCGCACTCCCGCAGGCACAGCAGCAATTGCAGCAAACTCCAAAGCACGATCAAAAAGCAGGGAAACACTGTATTGAAAAATGGATGTATTTTAATGTTTCCATAAACGTAAAACAATTGTACAGAAAATCAATAGTACAATCAGCAACCACACAAAGACACACAGAGGCAGGACGCCATGGTACACAATGCATTTCGAGCTCCACTGAGCGCTTGATCATGTATATATATATATTCGTTCGGCTGTCGTTCTCGCAGTCATTGGAGGAGCACTCCTCAATCCCAAGGAAAGTCGGGAAACCAAGATGCAAAAAAGTATTCCACTTTATTTATATTTCAAAAGTTCCATAAAATTGTCGCACGTTTTCATGGCAGACAAAAAGTTATCACAAACCACTCACATCGTGGTCCTCCCAAGGTGACTGGTGCATAATAGATGGAGTATACGCGTTTCGCGGTACACTGTCCGCTTGTTCACAACTAGTGACCCAAACACTGTTGTGGGTTAAAATACCCCATGTGACATGTGGTCAAACATAGAAAGAGGACTACCTCATTTGTCTCTTTCAAACCCATGTCAGCCATTTTGGAACGGGTCTATTGTGTGAAATGGGTTTGCTGTGCCTGTGCTGCTACCTGGTGTTTTGTGTAAGAGCTCTACTTTTTCCCGATGTATGGCTATCTTGCAGTAACGCATATTGGACTTCAATTAAATGTGGTGCCAATAATTAGCATATGATCCATATATGCTATCCTGTGCTCACATCCGTTTGCACCTTTCCTGGGAAAATGCTATCTATTTGAATGAATGTATCCCTTACGGCCTTTCTTCTGTACTCACCTTGGTCCTCTTACTCCTAATAATGATCAATAGTTTGTTGCACACACATGCTGTGTGAACCAATACTTACCTCTTCTATCTCTACTTGTCCTCTAGCACTTACCTCTGTCTCAATATAATGTTTCTTCCCATTATATTGCTATACTCTGCTAAGGCCATGTAGACATTCCTCCCATGCTCAACAATTGAATTGATTGAATTGAATTGATATTTTATTTATATTGTGCTCATACACATTTGTTTCAAAGCATGACAAGGCAAGGAGGAGAAACAGGGGAGAACCAAAAAAATAAATAAGTAAAAACAACAATCTTACTAGGCCCAGTGACATTGAGAACGTGCAAGTGCATGGGCGAGAGGGAGGAGAAAAGTGCGTGGAAGGGGGAGAAGTGGAAAGTGTGGGGCAAAGGAGAAACATAATAAATAATAATAAAATAAATAAATAAGAGGCAACAGTGGTAGTGCAGCCAGCAAGTGGCAAGTGCTAGGTTTAAGGTAGAAGACAGGGTAAGTCTGATAAGTGCAGGAAGAACAAAGGGGGGAATATATGGGTACAGATACAGACCCCAGTGCAAGGGGTGGCCCAGGGGCAGTGCGGGAGGGTGGCAGCGTGAGCAGGTACCTGGGCCCAGAGGACAGAGGGTGGCCAGGTGCACAGTGCCAGGAGAGAACAAATCAGCATGGGAGAGTGGGAGCGAAGGCAGAAGTAAAGAGGGTGGTCTTGAGGTGCTTCCGGAACCGGAGATGGTTCTCCTCGAGTTTTAGAGTGGTAGGGAGGCTGTTCCAGAGGGAGGCCCCAGCTGCAGACAGTGATCTACCTCCAGCTCATTTATTTGAAAATTGGCTGACCCTGAGGGAGTTAGAGGTAGAGGAGTGAAGAGCTCGAGAGGGAAGATATTTGCGGAGGGATAGCCGAAGGTATTTTGGACCCAGACCCCAGAAAGCCTTGTGGACAATGCAAAGGGTTTTGAATTTAATCCTTGCATCCACTGGGAGCCAATGGAGTGATTTCAGAGCTGGAGAGATACTAACCCAGGCTTGAGGTCAAGGACAAGTCTCGCAGTTCTGTTCTGGATTAGTTGCAGAGGGCGGAGAGTAGAGGCAGGTAGATTTAGAAAGAGGCTGTTACAATAGTCCAACCTAGAGAGAACCATAGCTTGGGAGACAATGAGCTTCTGGGGGAAGGAGAGGAAGGGCAGAGTACCTCTGGGGAGGTGTAGTAAGAAGTTTGACTTTTAAGAGACCTCTGAGATGTGGGCGGAGAAGGAAAGTGTGGAGTCAAAGATGACCCCAAGGTTCTTAGCCTTGCAGGTGCGGGTAGGAGGAGGGCCAAGGGAGGACGGCCAGAGAGTGAGGGAAAAGGATGGTAAAGGTGTACCGATGAGGAGGATCTCTGTCTTACTGGCATTAAGACAAAGATCATTGGTGGCACACCAATCATGAATGGCAGTTAGGCAATCAGAGATGAGAGAGGGAGAGGAGGTGGCTGAAGGCAGCCTGAAAATGAGTTGAGTGTCATCAGCAAAGCACTGGAAATTTGAGCAGAAGATGGCAATGCAGTGGGCCAGAGTTGCCAGGTATTGGTTGAAAAGCCAGGGTGAGAGGTTAGACCACTGGGGAATACCACATGTAGAGAGGAAGATGGATGATAAGAAGGACCCAACAATGACAATAATTTTCATCTGTAAAACATGAATCGACATCATCATATACATTCAAACAATGTTATTGTTACTTACTCTCATATGTTCTTTCGTGCAGTTCTACTAAAGGTTTTTCTCATATTTGTTAGATTAATCTTGGCCATCTACACTCCTTTGGCTGTTCATTAATCATGTTTCATTTTTATTAAAATACACTACACTATTCAACTGTAGCCAGCACCATACATTGTGCTTATTGTTTACAAATCTGGATATTTCATCCACTTGTACTTTTCTCTGCTTTTATATTTATTTATTTATGTATTTATTTATTTATTTATTTATTTCACACCCTGACTTGCCATCAATCTCTTTGAATTAGTTACTTCTACACTTTTTTCCTTATCCATTTATGATTATCTTACATGAATTAATCTAATTACAACTCAAACCCTCATATGTTTTGCATTATAATCCGTTACATGTATGTATTTTTATTTTGTTCCCCTATTTGTTTCAATAAACCCATGTCATAAGAGCTTGTGGTTCACAGGACACTTGGTACTCCCTCCGAGTCTTCCTGAAAATATGCTGAGTGCTACCAAAAAACACCACTTCATCATTTGTTTAGTCTTCTCTAAATATGTTTTCATCAGTGACGTCAATCAACCTAGACCCTTCTTCATGACCTATTACTGTCCTCCATGGTCTAATCTCATCATCCATTCTTTTGAGCATTTCTATTTTCTTTGTACTATGGCTGCTTTCTAATTTTCAAGGATTATCAGTCCCCCATATTTGTCCTTAGCTTTCTCTGGTCTAAACCAGAATTAATCTGGTATTCTCACCATTCCCTCCACTAGGCCAGATAGTCATGTTAATAGAATGCTCACCCCATGATAAGAAAACCATCTGGCTCCACTGAAACAACTCACAGAGCCATTTTCCCTGTTAATGTCAATATAAATTCTTCCGCTTTTGAATAGTGTATTCCAGGAGTCAAACACGCTAACCCTTGTTCAGTAAATAAAATCATCATTTTAAGGTTCGTCATCCAATCCCTTCACAAAATGTTTAACTAGTGTCTGTCGCGAATATAACATGGATCAGTCATGTCACACTCTCCTATAGTGATTGGTAATTCATCAATAAAAAGGAACTGAACCCAATAGCTCCAAAAGAAAACCTGATCACCCAAAGCAATTGCCACCATTGGGCACCTTTCCTCCTTTGTTCATGGACGTGCAGTCCCAGTGTCTATTAATAAAGCAATGGCTGTGCCTCCTACCTTCACATTAACCCTTGGCTCCTCTTGGGGGTCTAATAACACTGATAATTCTCAACACATCAAGTCATCCTGTGAGCTTTCCCATTGTGGGTGCATGCATACCCCTGTTCCTGTGAAAGGATGTCCTCCTACCTCAGTGGCACCTCCTGTCCTGGGTGTCGGTACCTGTCCAATACACAGGAGGTGCCCTTCTGACTAGTTCCCTTTGGTTAAATGGTCCTTGCGCATTGTGATTATAATTCTGCATATTCTGAAAACCGCGTTGGTTATTCTGCAAACCGACTCTTCTCTATTTACCACTCCTTTGCCTTGAGGCACAACACATTCCCTCCTTGATCCATTTGGTGCTGATTATTCATCTGTTATATAACCACTGCTTGTTGTATTCCCAGTCCCTCTCTGCTTTGTCACTACCATCCGTTTTATGGCATACTCTGACAATTTATTCTGAACTAACGTGACTTCCTTAAGGTTTCTAACATCGTCTTTTTTCCTGTTTTTCTCCTTTAACAGCTGACAATGATGCACTATAGTCAACTGTATTTTTGGCCATGATATTGCTTCCATTCCCACTTGCTTCCCAGGTGACTCTGTGCCTGCCTAGGCAATCCATGACATAACATGTGGTAAAATACTGCCACTGTTTTCCCCTCTGCTCGCGCTCTTCACGAGTTCACTGCTCCTGATAAACAAGCAAGACTTCATATTCTTTTATTTATAGTCGTCAAAAACTATAATTCCCCTTATATCATACTTTTGGCAAAACATGAAATCCCTAACTGGCGTTCCCAATATAAGGTGAAAGCATCCTTTATGTATCTGTGTGTGTTCTTTATGCAATATTAAATTCCTTCTTCTGACTACATGTGTAAGTTTTGTGTGCATTGAGCCTGCAATCCATTGATTGTCTGTACTCCCACAAAGTCATGTAGGTATGTGTGCATGTGTGCCTTTTCATGTGTGTGTGTGTGTGTGTGCATATGTGTATGCATGTGTACATGTATTTCTGTATGCATGTGCACATGTACGTATATGTGTGCATGCATATTCATTTGCGTTTGTCTGTTAGTATGTCATCTGACCTACCTCCTGTTTCCCTTGATCAAGACCCTTCGACATTCTGTTTTGATTTATCCCCATATTTATTCGTATTTTCCTAAATAAATCCCCAATACTTTTCCCTATGTTTTCTGCTTCCCGCTCCTCATCCCATGTTTGTATTTCTCATTGTGACCCACTCTCTTCCCCAGATCATTCTCACACTTCGATCGGCACCATGCCTTTATTGAATAGATGATCTATTTGCTCATCCCTTAATCCCCTACTTGTAAAAATCTTTTCTCCCTTCTCCTCATCCCTCTCGTATCTTCTTCCTCTTGCCTTCTTTGCAACCTATGTACATTTTATCTCTGTGTGCCTATCTCCTCTCGTTTCTTCTCTTCTAGTCTCTCCTTTTCATTCCTTGCCTCATACCTTCTTCATTCTTCCTTTCGCTTCCACTTTTTCCTTCTCTTCCTTGTATGCGTTCTCTTGTGCTCTTTCTTTCTTTTCCCGCTCTTCTCTTTCTTTTCCCGCTATTCACTTTCTCTAACCCTATCATTGCCCTGGTCATTTTGTTTGAGTAATACATGTCCTCCCATCTATTCATTCTCTACTATCATCACTCTCTTTACTATCATCACTCTCTGTCATGTACTCACAAGGCAGAGGGCAAGGACTGTCTTGTACTCACGACGCAGTAGGCAAGTCCTGTGTGGTGTGAGCAGAACTATGACCTGGAACTTTTGTGAACCCTCAATCTGAATGTCTCCTCCAATGAGGGCAACCATTCCTGTGAAACACTGCCCTGTCTTTTTCTAATGGGCAGACAACGCTGGGGTTCACATGAAAGATCAAATACCACCCGGTATACACCAGGCTGTGGGATAAAAAGAACAGAATGGGTTAGAAGGTATACTAAATGAAGCTATACTGAACATGATACTGGGAGGACAGACCTGGGGAATTCCTGGTCGAGGATTTGAATCTGATGTGGAAGGACGTCTCGTGGAATCACCTGGTATCTAAGTCAGGAGGATATGAAGGTAGATTTGAAGGACGGAAGAAAGGGACCAAGAATATGTTAATGTGTGAGGAACAGGGCTTACCCTGGTTGACACAAAGAAGGGACCAGAAGCATGGGAATGGAAATTAGCCTAGAGGCGGGCTGTACAGGATGTTAGTGTGAGTTAGTATGGCCCTGCCCCTGGCGAAACAAGGACGCACTCATGAATAATGGCAAAATGTAGTTGTCACGATCCATGCCCCTGACCCACTCAGGTATAACAGCCCCCTGGCAGCAGTGGGGCTAAAGCCCTTCACACCGGCCCCAAGTGCCTTAAAACTCCATCATAAACATACATACACACATGGAGTCAGCGCCTTTGGCGCCAGCACCATTATCAGGAATAAAGCAATAATAGTTTTGGACCTTAATCCAACATGGAGGCCTATTACACAGCTCAGTTCTTTAGAACCAAGCCATGCGGTCTAGTGTTGTTTTGGGTGTGGCTGGGCCTGGAACTACTTGGCCTGGAACTACTTTACTTAGGCTATTTAAACCACACCCAAACAGCAGAGCACGCTTCGCGTTATTCTGCACTCCTGCAGCGTAACGCTCACTGTGTCCAGCTCCTGCTCATCTGCTTCTCCGGCGGCCCGATCCTGAAGCCCCTAGATGCGGATTCCATTAATAACCTGGAAGAACAAGAACAGCATTAGCGAGCAAGAACACTTACCTGTGAAGTAACCGTCCTTGAATCCATCCTGCGCTTTGTTTACCTTGCCCATCTCCGGAGTCCGCCGCAGCCTCAAAGGTAAAGAAACAGGGACAGCATTAATAACAATTCTTAACTGGGCAAGCAGTGAGTCCTGGCAGCACCCTGCGCTTCTCTTACCTCGCCCATCTCCGGGTTTCACTGCAACCTGCAAGGGAGAAGGAACAAGCTCAGCATTAACAAAGCACTTACCTGGGCGAGCAGCGAGTCCTGGCAGCACCCTGCGCTTCTCTTACCTCGCCCATCTCCGGGTTTCACTGCAACCTACAAGGGAGAAGGAACAAGCTCAGCATTAACAAAGCACTTACCTGGGCAAGCAGCTCATCGATCGCTCATCACTCCGGAACATCACTGCAAACTGTACAAAGAAGAGAAGAGAACACAGGTTATCAATTAACACCAATAAACAGCACACAGCTCCGCGCATCAGTAACTCACTGTGGTCTTCGCCATCGGCGCAGCAACTCCAAGATCGCAACCCTCCCTGTGAAACAAAAAGAGACATTGTTAGAGAACAGCATAGTGGAGCAAGACACAGAGAAGACAGAGAAAACGGAGGGAAAGAAAGAGACAGAATAAAGACGGAAAATACATTATAACTCACGTGGAAGACAGCAAGCAGAGTCAGAGTCACAGCCGGTCTGGACCCGACATAAGGGCACACGGACCAGTGAAGCAACTAAGTCCATGGAACGCCCGCACCAACCACGCACCCCTGCACAGAGACGCAGGATGGGGAGTTCAACGCACAAAAACCTAAGGTGAGCAATAACCCCAAGGGAAGGGATTTGGACCAGAGGGAGGTGGAAGTCCACCCATCACAGAACCAGTATTTTAACCCTCCATTCTCCTGTTATAGGTGCTACCCAATGTCTGGCACATAACCAAGCAGAGAGGGGTCCAGGATAGCGCTTAGAACTCCATCCAGTATCGTGTGGCACCCCCGTTAATACCAGGTGAGCGTAATAGAACGCAAAGCCTCAATTAAAACATCCACCTGGGCATCATGGAAACATCAGAGACTGACCAAGTAGCCCAGTTACTGGGAGAAATACGGGCCGAGGTGCACTCTGCCCAGCAAGAAACCAACGACCTTAGGAGGGAGTTGATTGTCGCCAAGGACCGCACCGATGAATTAGCCAGACAATTGCTCCAGACACAGGCTGAGCAGGCTCCGTTGCCAGGAAGCATTCCGTCACTTCCAGCCACATCCGTCAATCCAGTGCAGGTGGTCCACCCTGAGGCAGTTCCTTTGGCCCCACCGGAACGTTTTACGGGGGACCCAAGAAAATATGCAGTATTCATTAACCAGTGCCGCCTCCATTTTCTTTGTAGACCCGGAGCCTTTCCTAACGATCAGTCGCGGGTTGCCTTCATTCTGTCTTATCTGAGTGGCAGTGCCGCGGATTGGTCCATACCGTTAGTAAGCCAGGATGACCCACTCCTGCGGGATCTCAGGGGGTTTCAACAGAAGATGGAGAAGCTGTTCGCCAAACATAGCCAGGGCCAAGCTCTGGATAACGAACTTCTGTCCTTCCGCCAAGGCAGCCAAGATTTGTTAACATATATCGCCACTTTTAAAAGACTTGTTGTTGAAACTGGGTGGCCTGAGGAGAAACGACAATGTTATTCCATCAAGGATTACGGGGTGAATTGAAAGTCGTCCTAGCTCAGGTGGTAAACCCGCCAAAAGACTGTGCAGAGTTCATCAACCTAGTGGTGCTGCTAGACCACAGGCTGCAAGATCGAAGGACAGATCGAGCCAGAATGGAGAATTGGACTGTGTATGTACGCTCAAAGGAGAAGAGTCTGCGTTCATCAGAAAACACTTTGAAACCCATGCAAATTGGTGGGGTACGGAGCCCATTATCCAAGGCCAAAAGAGACAAAAGGAGACAACAGCAATCGTGCCTGTACTGTGGGAAATCTGGTCACTTCCTCAAAGAATGTCCCTTAAAACCCCCTAGGAGAACAGTTGGAGCTACAGAGAAAGAAGGAGGAGAACAAGAGTCAGAAAACTTCCAGACCCGGCAAGCATAGAGGTCTGTTTGTTTAGTGAAGGAAAAGAGCCACAGACCTCACACCTTGCCCTGCCTCTGGTTTTGATCAGTCACCAACAACCATCTCGGATGCATGCTGTGGCGGCATACATAGACAGCGGAGCCGTTGGTTACTACATAGACCAAGGCCTGGCAACAAGGATGGGGCTTCCCCTCTGTCAGAAAACGACAACTGAGAAGGTCACCATTGTTGATGGCAAGGAGATAGCTTCTGGTCCTGTAACTCAACGCACAGCAAAATTGACTCTTCTGTGCCAAGACGGACATCGGGAAGCCATTGCCTTCGACCTTATCAAGGCCCCTCAATTCCGGGTGATTATAGGGATGCCGTGGTTGGTGGCTCACAATCCTAACATCGACTGGCGAGCCAAGAAATTAGCCTTCTCCAATGAGTGTGCTCATGCGTGCTACCAAGTGCAAATGCTATCATCTGACCCAGAGACACCTGTCCAAGATAAAGAGGCATTGGTACTAGGTGTAACAAGTACACTACCAAGCGAATACCACAATTTCCAAGACGTTTTCCAAAAAGAACAGGCTAATACCTTACCCCCTCACAGGCCATATGACTGTCGGATCGACCTCGTACCTGGTGCACAAATCCTGTGTAGTTGAATTTATGCACTCACCGAACCTGAAAATCTACACTTGAAATCATATCTGGACCAATACCTGGCAAACGGTTTTATGCGCCCGTCCAAATCTGCGGCAGCCTCGCCCCTATTCTTCGTACCCAAGCAGGAGGGGGACTTGAGAGCGTGCATCAACTACCGCGCACTAAACCAGGTAACAGTTAAAAACCGTTATCCTCTATCCCTTATCCCAGAACTGCTGGACCAAGTAAAGGATACCCAAATTTACACCATATTGGACCTCTGTGGGGCATACCATCTCGTGCGTGTAAAGAAAGGAGACGAATGGAAGACCACCTTTTGTACTATGTATGGGCTGTACGAATATCAGGTGATGCCCTTTGGGCTTTGCAACTCTCCCGCCGCATTCCAGTACTTCATAAACAATGTACTATGGGAATTGATCGACGTATGTGCCCTAGTTTACATCAACTACATCCTGGTGTACTCCTCTTCTAAACAGGACCATGTCGGGCACGTTCGCTCTGTCCTTGCAAAACTCTGACAGCACCAGCTATACGCCAAAGTTGAAAAATGCTCCTTCCATGTCACCGAAGTCGAGTTCCTTGGTTTTGTCCTCACTCCCAGAGGCGTCCGGATGGATATGCACAAAGTGAACGCCATCCTTAGCTGGCCATCACCGTCTTCAGTCAAAGGTGTCCAAAGTATGCTCAGCTTTGTGAACTTTAATCACCGATTCATCCCGGTTTCTCTCAGATTGTGCACCCGATCACTTCTTTATTACGAAAAAACAACAAACTGTTCCAATGGACAGAAGAGGCAGAGACGGCCTTCCAGGAACTCAAGAAAAGATTTACCTCAGCCCCGGTGCTACGACGCCCCCGCCCAGATCTCCCATAAGTAGTGGAAACAGATGCCTCCAGCATGGCAATGGGGGCTGTTCTTTCCCAAAGGGATCCCAAAACAGGCCAGTTACATCCTGTGGCCTTTTGGTCGTGAAAATGTACTACACCTGAACTTAACTATGCAAAAACAGAAAAGGAACTCCTAGCGATCAAGGCAACCTTTAAGGCTTGGCGGCATTACCTCCTAGGCTCCAGACATACCATCACAGTAATCACCGACCATCGCGACCTACAATACCTCAGGACGGCAAAGGCTCAATCATTCTGTCAACTCTGATGGGCTTTATTAGTCGCAGAATATAATTACATAATCACGTACCGACCTGGAGTCTAGAATGGAAAAGCTGATGCCCTATCCTGCATGGGTATTGATGAGAACGCATATTCAACCCCAGACCCGGTGGCCATTATTACAGGTGACAAACTAGTAGGACTTACAACAACATTATCTCTGGACGAACTCCAAAAGGAAATTCGGCTCCAAATGAACACTGAGGCTCTACAAGACTGGACCACTCAGGGTGAATATTACACAACAAAGAACCAACTCCCGTATTTCAGAGGGTGTTTATATCTACCGAATAAGGCACTACAAGAACAAGTTATTTCTGGTTATCACGACTCCCTGATAGAAGGACATCCAGGAATTGCCAAGACCCTAGCTAAGGTGAAAAGAAATTATTGGTGGCCGACCTGGCAAAAGGACATTACGCAGTTTATTCTCTCATGTGTCATTTGTGCACAGAATAAATCCCAGAAACAAAGACCTGCGGGCCTTCTTCAACCCCTTGAAATTCCACCTGCACCTTGGCACACACTCTCCCTCGATTTCATCACAGATCTGCCTCCCTGTCAAGGATTCAACACTATCCTAGTGGTTGTTGACCTATTCTCTAAAATGGCCCATTTCATTCCGCTTAAGGGTCTACCAAACGCATCCAGTCTGGCAAAGGTGTTTTTAGAGCAAATCGTATGATTACATGATTTCCCCTCCGTTCTGATTTCTGACCGAGGGAGTCAGTTCATGTCTAACTTCTGGAGGAAGAGTTGTGCAATCGCCCGAATCGATATTCGTCTGTCCACTAGTCACCATCCCCAAACTGATGGCCAATCGGAGCGGACAAATCAGACACTAGACGAATACCTACGGTGCATGTTACATCAAGTGGAAGAAATCTGGAAGGATGTGCTGTGGATAGCCGAATATGCCTACAACAACACGCTACACACCAGTACCGGACAGAGTCCATTCTATATCGTATATGGAAGACACCCACGTACTTCCGAATTAGATACCCTCATGGCCTTGGAAATGCCTGCGGTGAAGACTTTACATATGACCATAACTCAAGCCTTCAAACAGGCAGCAGAACACTCGATCCAAGCCAAAGAAAGACAGAAAAGATTCTCTGATCAACACCGAATAAAAGCCCCAGACTACCAAGTCGGAGATGAAGTCTGGTTGTCGTCCCTGTACGTGCCCATAAGAGGAACTCGAACATTTTGTCCCAGACATCTAGGGCCCTATACCATCAAGGCTATTATAAATCCCGTGGCAGGAAAACTAGCTTTATAACCAAATATGCAGATCCATCCCGTATTCCACATGTAACTTTTAAAACCTGTTTAGCCTGGAACTCGGGTCAAAACACCACCAAATCCGGAACTGGTTAACAGAGAACCCAAATTTGAAGTCAGGTACATCCTAGATTCTAAACTCACCAGGTCCAAATTACCTAGCAAGCATGTCCATGGGCCACGCCTGGTAAAACGATTTCATCTGAATCATCTGACCAAACCAAGGCCAGATGGAGAAAATACCTGGAGAGAGGCGTTAGGGGGGAGTGCTGTCACGATCCATGAACCAGACCCCCTCAGGTATAACAGCCCCCTGGCAGCAGTGGGGCTAAAGCCCTTCACTCCGGCCCCAAGGGCCTTAAAACTCCATCAGAAACATACATGGAGTCAGGCCTGGCGCCTTTGGCGCCAGGCTCATTAGCAGGAATAAAGCAATACCAGTTTTGTACCTTAATCCAACATGGAGGCCTATTACACAGCTCAGTTCTTTAGAACCAAGCCATGCGGTCTAATGTTTTGGGTGTGGCTGGGCCTGGAACTACTTGGCCTGGAAGGACTTTACCTAGGCTATTTAAACCACACCCAAACAGCAGAACACGCTTCGTGTTATTCTGCACTCCTGCAGCGTAACGCTCACCGTGTCCAGCTTCTGCTCATCTGCTTCTCTTTTGGCCTGATTCTGAAGCTCTAGATCCGGATTCCATTAATAACCTGGAAGAACAAGAACAGCATTAGCGAGTAAGAACACTTACCTGTGAAGTAACTGGCCATGAATCCATCCTGTGCTTCGCTTACCTCGCCCATCTCCGGAGTTCGCCGCAACCTGCAAAGGTAAAGAAACAAGGACAGCATTAATAAAAATTCTTACCTGGACAAGCAGGGAGTCCTGGCAGCACCCTGTGCTTCTCCTACCTTGCCCATCTCCGGGTTTCACTGCAACCTGTAAGGGAAAAGGACCAAGGTCAGTATTAACAAAGCACTTACCTGGGCAAGCAGCGCTTTGATCGCTCATCACTCCGGAACATCACCGCAAACTGTACAAAGAAGAGAAGAGAACACGGGTTAGCAATTAACAGAATAAACAGCGCAGCCCTCCAAGCATTAATAACTCACTGTGGTCTTTGCCATCGGCGCAGCAACTCCGAGATCGCAACCATCCCTGTTAAAACAAAAAGAGACATTGTTAGGGAACAGCGTAGTGGAGCAAGACACAGAGAAGACCGAGAAAACAGAGGGAAAGAAAGAGACAGAATAAAGTCGGAAAAGACATTATAACTCACCAGGAAGACAGCAAGCATAGTCGGAGTCACAGCTGGTCTGGACCCGACATAAGGGCACACGGACCAGTGAAGCAACTAGGTCCACGGAACACCCGCACCAACCACACGCTCCTGCACAGAGACGCAGGGCGGAGAGTTCAACGCACAAAAACCTAAGGTGATCGATTACCCCAAGGGAGGGGATTTTGACTAGAGGGAGGTGGGAGTCCACCCATCATAGAACCAGTATCTTAACCCTCAATTCTCCTGTTATAGGCGCAACCCAACATCTGGCACATAACCAAGCAGAGAGGGGTCTGGGATAGCGCTTAGACCTCCATCCAGTATCGTGTGGTGCCCCTGTGGATACCAGGTGATCGTAACAGCAGTCTCGCAGCAATCTCATTAAACAAATCCAATAATTAACAATCCCCCATTGGTACAACGTGAAGGGAATAGGTTCCAGGAGTAGTACAAATTAGTGGAAAATCCAATCTCAATCCGTAAACCAAAGCATAGGTCTGGCAACAAGCGGGCAGAAGAAACAAGGGCAAAAGGGTAATCCAAAGGTAGTCCATTAACACAGAAGCGGGTTCAGACAGATTCAGAAAAGAACACACGGTACTGTGCAGTGGATATCCAAGGAGAATGGTCAGGAGCGAAGCCAGGGTCAAACAAGGAAGCCAACAGGATATAAGGAACAAGGAGTAAACCCGAGCGTACTAACTTCAATTAGAAGTGCCAGCATTTAGCGTCTGTGCCCTTTTAACAACCACAGCGATGCGTGTTGACATACCACCATGCGTCCTGTTACTAGGACTATGGGGACGAAAGGAATGCGGATGCAATCTGGCTAAATGTTCCTGGTATTGGGGGAGCCTCCATGAGAACCGCCAGGAACATAGGAGAGGTATGGGGAACTCATTGTGGCAACAGTAAAGACAGACACAAGTGATCACCTTTCAAGGGTGTTTATTGAACAATGTTTGCTTGTGGAAAAATGCCTAAACTAAACCTAAATCTAAGATGGGAGCAAGCATCAACCATCAAATTAAAATAAGGCAGCCCTAGTGGTGTTGTGTCAAAATAAAAGGGCCTATACAAAGAAACCTATTGCCAAACCTCACAGCTAATACAAAAAGGGGTGCAGGATAGTTTTCAAGAAAAGAAAGATGTGTTCTCAAATAATATGTCAGGATGAGGTAGCTTTGGTCTTACTACTCCACGTTTTGAGAATGGGGTAAGGTGGGCTCTTGGAGCACAGCACACACTTGAGTTTTCCCAGCACGAGTCAACAGTATTCCTCGCAGATATCAGGATTGTTGAGGGCCAGGTCTCGTTTCCTTGAAAGTCTCTTGCCTTTGAGGGTCTGAGGTGTTCAAATAACAAAACAAAAGTCCCTTCAACAAAATGAAAGTTTGTTTTCTTCTTTTGCTTTGGGTGAGGAGTCTTCACCCTTTGGTCCCCCTCTTCTGGGGCTTACCCTTGCTCCTTGGTGTTTTGGGTGATCGTTTTTCACCCCTTGGATCTCCCTCTTCCAGTTTTAGATCTTATAACAGTTCTTATAGATATCTAGGCCTTTTGATTTGGAATTTCCAGATCCCATGGGCTTGATATAGATATCTAGGCCTTTTGAGTTGAGATTGCCTGATCCCATGGGCCTGATAGGATTCTCAAGAAAAACAACAAACAAACACTGAGTTCTGCTCTACCTATTTCTCAGGTGATAGATTCACCCCTTGGGTCCCACTCTTCTGGGCGCTGACCCTTTCAAAAATTGTATTCCACAAATTGTATAACAGTTCTTTTCTCCATGAATTATGGGTGGTAACTTTCCACCTTTGGTTTCTCCTTCAGTTGGGCTCAGACCCCAAATGGCAAGCAGCACAGTGTACTTCTCCTTGTCTTCCTAATGTTTTTCCAACAGTTTTTAGTGGACATCACTCGGCCGAGCTCACGTTTGTCAACACACTGTTTCCTGGCACTTTAGACTTGCCCCCTTCTCATCAGCATCCCTCTGTCGGGTTCACACTTCACACTTGCCAACCTCACATTCACATTTATTTGCAGGATTCACTTACCTTGCTTCCTCAAGTTCGTGGATCAAAGACTTTCAACTGCCCTGGGATTTTGCTCTATCTTCTTTATGACCACTTTGACCGAACTTGGCGGCTCTCCTACAGCCTTAAGGTTTCTGTAGTTTCATTCACATAGGGATCGATGAGAGTCTCTCAAGTTAGCACCCACGTGGTGCTGGTTCACTCTGCAGCTGGTCTCCCCTCAACACCTTTACAGTTCTTTTGAACTTAGTCCATTTTGCCACTTTGCGTCTTTCATTCACCACAGCCCGGTTCTTATCGGCTCTCCCCTCGACTCACCGGCTGTGATGAACCGCTTGGCTGTCGGCATCACTGGAGTCAAGGCCGGTACCATGGTAGCAGGAGTTTCCCTTGCTCCCGCTTATCAGCTCCGACATGCTCTGTGTACTGTTGACATCTGTTGCAGCACACTTGAGCTTTTGTCCTTGGTCGTATGATTGCCTCTGTGGAGGATTCATGGGTATGCATCGGAAAGGGCAAGGTCATGTCTCTCCTTGTCAGCCTCTCGATATTCACCACCTTTCTCCTCCTTTTGAATTGCTGGGTCTGGATAGCTTTGTCGTTTTGTAGTCTGCCTTGCTCGTACTGTGCTCTCTCACTCCACTTCTTATCCCTGTGGGGAAGGGAAAGGGCCATCTAGTGTGTGTGTGTGTGTGTGTGTGTGATTCTGATTAATTTCCTGACTTTGCCTGACCCTTGTATTGGGACATGTCAGGTAAACGGCTCTGGTTTTAATCTGTTCTCTGGTGTGTCAAAAGTGCTTGTGTCGGAAAAGGGGGGAGGCAGTGGTTTTGAATGTCCTACATGGTAGGATGGGGAAAAGGTATTGATGGAAGGGGTATATCGCGTCTCACCCATCGGTGTTCTACACCCACTCCTTGAGGACCCCCCCATCCAGGTGATCTTCCCTCGCTGGTCCACCCCCAGGAACTGCATCCAATAGCGATGGCCGTGTCCTGGCCACCTGGATGGCAGACCCATGGGGACTAGCTAGGGAGACACCTTCATGTTTTTCACAGAGGGCACGGAGAACTACACGATTGGCATAGTGATGAATGTACACTCCTACGGAGTGTGACACTCCCTCAGCCTTGCCCTTCACTTTTCTTTGTCTCTTTGCTTCTGCTTCTCTGTCTGTCCTTTCTCTCATGACATTATTTACTTTCATTGCGTGTTAACATATATTTGCATTCTCTACTTTAACTCTCTTCCACATTGTCCTCAATGTTATAGGAGGGAGGCTTGTATGTCAGATTAACATGCCCCGCCGCTGCTCTCAATTCCTTTAAAGGAAAAAATCTCTGCTTCCTAGTTTCTGCGCTCTTGTATTCAGGAGGGGAAAGAGGAGCTCAGGCTCCCCTTTATGCTGATTAATCATCTACTCCTTCTCAGGTGGACAGTCTTTCTCACTCTGATACATCTTCCATAACTCTAAAATGCCAACCTTTTCTGTAACTTCTTCCCATTGAATATGTTGTCATTTTTTGACAATGAGCTTTCTTGGGGCCACAACATAAGTTGTTTTTATAGTAGTGTCATTCACCCACTTTGTGAGATACTGCCTTATCTTGGGTGTATATCTTGGCAGTGTCCTGCACAGATTTAAAAGGGGAGTGTCCCCCATGTTGACTAGTTAATTTCGACTGCCAGCACTTACCAGATCTTTTATTCTCTTATTTCCTTTCATCAAATATACCACACTTATTGATTTGAGCAAGCACCAACAGACACTGTGTATTACTAAAAAAACACGTTTTAACCAATTTTAAAAATCTATGCAATGTTGTTCTTTTTTATCTCTTTGTTTACAATTTCTATCAATTCTTGCTGTCTCTTTGTTTTATTATTGACACTTTAAGAATCTCCTCTTTTTTTTCTTATTCTGTTTTGATTTGTATCCTCTTGATTGACGTTAAACTCTTGATTTAAAAAAAAAATCCGATGATCACCTTAATTCTTTACTATCATTTTATATCTCCTAATCTAGACCCAATAAAAGTTTTACACTAACAAATTTATAACCACATAGGCCTTCCTTTACTATCTATAGTAAATGTAAAGGGAGACCCTCTGCCCTCCATCTGCTTTGACATCTGTATACTCTGGCACTGGAGACTGAACAAAGTTGGAAACGGATGCCCAGATACAATTTCACAGCCATCTTTAATAAAGGTTTAAAAGGACATTCTGGAAGGCACACAGAGCTGCTACAATCAGCTTGTTTATATATGATTTTCTCCAATGACACAAAGCTTTTATATAAGACCTCCTTGTCTTTGATTGGTTGGTTTATTTGTCACTCACAAAGCCCACATTAGCTCATTTTGCAAGCACTGGTTCACTGACACATAGACTGATTATCTTACTTGAGTCCCAGCTGGACCTAATTACTTATCCTTTAACTCCTGCCAAGAGCCAGCCCTTATCTGGTTCTCGAGGTCCTGCCAAATTTGCTTGGCAGCTCATACTGTAGAAAACTCCATGAGCTAATTTAATTTGTTGCCAAATAAGCAGCTTTTCTGTCTAATTGGTAGCTTTCCCCATGTCTTTATCTGATTTACTTGATTTATTATCTTTTTAATTTATTTTTTATTTACTTGATTGAATCGCTTTTGCGATTTTGACAAGATGAAGATTCATCATATCTAAAAGGGTAAAAGGTTAGAAGGAACACAAAGTGAGTGTTTCATTTACTTTCTACACTATAGTTGTGTTTTCTTGTCTTATTAATGCAACAGATCTTGAGATAGATTTTCCCTCGACAGTTGTTTAATTGGGCTTTTTATTTATCTAACTGTATCTGTTCCAGGATTTTCACTGTTGCTGTGTCCCATGAGGTCTTTTCACTGCTGATCAGATGGGCCCTTCAAAAGTCTTCTTCGTAAATGTAGGCTGAGGCCAGATGGCTTTTCAGATATGGAGCTCTGATGCGTTGGGTGCCTTGACACAGCAACAAGGTGTGCCTTACTGTTTCTATCTGATCTGGATTTTCATGGAATCTGCACTTGCTTGTGGATGATAGCCCTCTGATCGCCAAGATTACATTGGACGGAAGAAGGTTCAAACAAGCTTTTAGAAAGATATTTCTTAGTTTTCTGTCAGGATATTTTATCATGAATGCCTGTGTCTCATTTAGTTTCCTCGCCCGCGGTGGAAGATGTGCAGTTAGTTTATATTTTAGTGCTGTATCCAAAGTGAGGATCCTGTCAAGTTTGTCCAGTTTCTTTTTCACTTTTGTGGGATTTTGATTCAGTTCTTCCTCAGAGCTTTGAATATCATACAGTTTTTCCTTGCAGTCTTGTTCCCACTGGGTGAGCATTTTACAATGTCCACCCTTTAACTCCTCACTTATCAGCCTTAATGTCAAAGGACGGTTTTGTAACAAGGTCTTTCTGTAGAGCATGATGCTGTTTCATTCAATGATTGCCGAAAGGATATAAGGTTGAGTTCTCGTCTAATCAAAACCATTGGGGCCGATTTGGGATTTGAGGACCAATTTAAAAAAAAAAACCGTCCAGTATTACCCAGATGGTTTTTGGCATATTTGGCATTGTGTTGGCTCTGTGAGATATCGATGGTGCCACTTTTGCTCTATAAAATTTGATTGTTGGTTGCAGTGAGAATCGGCCATACTTATGTTAGGTTTCTAATTTTCACGTGAAGAGCGAACTGCATAGATGATTCAGTTTTAGAGCTATCCATCGTGACTCCAAGATATTTAAAACTCAGTCACTTGTTCGATTTCAGAGCCTTCCAAATACCACTTTAATTTTTCTCCTTTCCTGCTTCGCTTTTCACGTGACATGATTTTAGTCTTTGCTTTATTTATTTCCAAGTCGTTGATTACTATCAATTATTGTCTTCTTTCCCTGCCAAAATGTTTAAAAATACCATCCCAGATATGCTTTATCTCACAGTGAACTGCTGCCAAAGAATATTGAACATCAGTATGATTCAGCTCTTTTGACCCATGATCCCAAACCCATTTTGTATTTTGACATCCATTTTAGAAATATCTCAGTCTTGTTTCAGCATTGCTACCAATCGGCAAATCGATTTACTTTTGATCATAACAAATTTTCTATCCAGTTTTTAGATTACATGTTTACATATTCATGACATGTGACACCCTTTACTTTCTGAGGCATTCTGACCCCAAAAAATATATGTCACCCTATATGCACTCTTTATCTTCAAAATGCACTATAATTCTAATTTTTGCAATACTGTAACCATTGATCAGCCTATTATGTTATCTGTATTTAGTTTGAGGGGAGAAGGGGTCTAGTACCTCTTATACACTCCCCCCTCTGGTCTGTATTTAGACACCTATTCAATACACATCCACTAGACCCAGTGTCCACCTCCCCCATATTCAGTGAACCTATGCATCCCAGTCCCATTCACCTCCCTCAATGTGGCGCTTTATCTCAACATGGGAGGTTTCATAAAACAAACATTTCTATGGAATCAACAATGACTTCATTGTGTACTCTCTTAATCTAAAACATATATGTATCTCCTTTTGCTAAAAGATCATTGCAATGTTTTGCCCTCTTGACTCCTATATACTCGTATCCTTAAAGAACAACTTTATTTGTTCTTGTCTGGATCCCATCCCCATTACCCAATTAAATGTAAACATAACATATACATCAGGTGGTTTCCCTTTTGCCACCAGGAGAATTGAGTTAATCATTCCTTGAGGGAACCCACTAGCCCATTTCTTTCCATTTCTGTTCAAGTGCAACTTTTACTGTATCCGTTTCCTTCCTCCTGCCACATGACATTTCTTTGTTTCCCGCTCTCTCCCCATGCACATTTTGATTTCGCTCTTTGTCTTCCATTGACACATCTTCCAACCGATTCATCTTGTTTTAGCTTATTCTGCAGCTACAGACCTTCTTGATGATCAATCACTTTTATTGGTTCTTTAAGCTGCTTTGCAGCAATTTTTTAGAGGCTCTGAGGTCAGTCCTTTTGAGTTCATTGTTCATTTCATCATAAAGTACTCAAACTCTCAATCTTTGATTTGAAGTCAGATAGTCACCAGGGGGGGCATTCGATTGTTCCTGGGAAACCAAAGGATGGGGGAGGCTCATTGGAAAACACTTTAAAAAAGAAGTGACTGTAATTGGGCATCTGGCTGGGTACCTCTATCTTTTCTCCCTGCTTGCAGGATCGGTTGCCATCAATCACCTGGTGTGTAGGTATCTCTTGTACATCTGTAATATAAAACTGAATTAATTTCTTTTGGAAAATAAGTGTATCTTTATTGTCAGTACAACCTCCTCAAACCCAACTCTTAAATAAATATGTGTTTCGTTCAAACACTCCTGCCTCCTAAAACAATTTCTACTGCATTTTCTCTTTTTCTAATATAACAAGATGCCTGCTCCTTTCTCACTTTTTGCATGTCTAGTTGTCAATGTATACTTCGTACATACTGGCTCATACCGGGACTTGGCTACGAGCTGAGGTCATAAAAGTTTTTTTTTTTTTACTTTTCCTGCATTGCCCTATTCTTCATGCGTTATTTCCTTCTCCACAACTACATTAGTTTACTAAAGGAACAATTTCTTCCGTGACATTCTCAAACCAAAGAGTCATGCAGTCTCCTTCTTTATGATAAAATAATAAACAACAAGACAGACAACATACCAAATTAAAAAAAAAAAAAAAAAAACATTTTGTTTGAAAAAGGATGTGTTTTCTTCAATTGCTCCCCTTCTTTCTTCTTGGTGCATCCTTGGTTGAAGAAGAAGATGCTGGTGTGGGTTTCTGCTCTCTGTAGAAAACTGAAATAGAGGCACAGTCATGTTTTAGCTGACAACGTGATCAATTATCTCCTCAGGGTAAATCTTTACTCATTCCCTTTGATCAACATTTTTTTACTGAGGTCGTCTCTTGACCGTCTCAGCCCACGGAAATGTAGGCCTACTTTTCTGTCCCCAAAGACAGGTTGGTGCACATTAAAATTCCCTCAACCTCTCCATACGTATCCTGTGTTTTAATCTCGCCTGCTATTGTTACTCTACCTTCTAAGTCTTCTTCGGTCTCGTCGTTAGATATGACCATACTTGTTTATGTTTATATATATATATATATATATATATACAAAAAAAGGAGGAAAGGTGAGCCGCACTCCCGCAGGCACAGCAGCAATTGCAGCAAACTCCAAAGCACGATCAAAAAGCAGGGAAACACTGTATTGAAAAATGGATGTATTTTAATGTTTCCATAAAGGTAAAACAATTGTACAGAAAAACAATAGTACAATCAGCAACCACACAAAGACACACAGAGGCAGGACGCCATGGTACACAATGCATTTCGAGCTCCACTGAGCGCTTGATCATGTATATATATATATTCGTTCGGCTGTCGTTCTCGCAGTCATTGGAGGAGCACTCCTCAATCCCAAGGAAAGTCGGGAAACCAAGATGCAAAAAAGTATTCCACTTTATTTAAATTTCAAAAGTTCCATAAAATTGTCGCACGTTTTCATGGCAGACAAAAAGTTATCACAAACCACTCACATCGTGGTCCTCCCAAGGTGACTGGTGCATATTAGATGGAGTATACGCGTTTCGCGGTACACTGTCCGCTTGTTCACAACTAGTGACCCAAACACTGTTGTGGGTTAAAATACCCCATGTGACATGTGGTCAAACACAGAAAGAGGACTACCTCATTTGTCTCTTTCAAACCCATGTCAGCCATTTTGGAACGGGTCTATTGTGTGAAATGGGTTTGCTGTGCCTGTGCTGCTACCTGGTGTTTTGTGTAAGAGCTCTACTTTTTCCCGATGTATGGCTATCTTGCAGTAATGCATATTGGACTTCAATTAAATGTGGTGCCAATAATTAGCATATGATCCATATATGCTATCCTGTGCTCACATCCGTTTGCACCTTTCCTGGGAAAATGCTATCTATTTGAATGAATGTATCCCTTACGGCCTTTCTTCTGTACTCACCTTGGTCCTCTTACTCCTAATAATGATCAATATTTTGTTGCACACACTTGCTGTGTGAACCAATACTTACCTCTTCTATCTCTACTTGTCCTCTAGCACTTACCTCTGTCTCAATATAATGGGCCTCATTACAACTCAGGCGTTAAGGGTTAACGTCACCGTTAACCCTTAACGCCTGATTCTGATTTTAACGCCTGCATTTAGCAGGCGTTAAAATCCATGGCGCTAACCTGCCATGGTGCTAATTACGCCGCCGTAATTTACGGCGGCGTAATTAGCGCCTTCCCCACTCCCATTATGCCCTATGGGGCAAAATTGGGAATGGGGAAGGGAAAATGGGAAATGGGGATTTACCGCCCCACTCACCTTGGAATGGGGCGGTAAATCCGCCATCCACCATGGTGTAAACGGAGTTTACACCATGGTGGTAAAGTTGGTGCACTTAGCACCAAGGTTGTAATGAGGCCCAATGTTTCTTCCCATTATATTGCTATACTCTGCTAAGGCCATGTAGACATTCCTCCCATGCTCAACAATTGAATTGATTGAATTGAATTGATATTTTATTTATATTGTGCTCATACACAGTTGTTTCAAAGCATGACAAGGCAAGGAGGAGAAACAGGGGAGAACCAAAAAAATAAATAAGTAAAAACAACAATCTTACTAGGCGCAGTGACATTGAGAACGTGCAAGTGCATGGGAGAGAGGGAGGGGAAAAGTGCGTGGAAGGGGGAGAAGTGGAAAGTGTGGGGCAAAGGAGAAACATAATAAATAATAATAAAATAAATAAATAAGAGGCAACAGTGGTAGTGCAGCCAGCAAGTGGCAAGTGCTAGGTTTAAGGTAGCAGACAGGGTAAGTCTGATAAGCGCAGGAAGAACAAAGGGGGGAATGTATGGGTACAGATACAGACCCCAGTGCAAGGGGTGGCCCAGGGGCAGTGCGGGAGGGTGGCAGCGTGAGCAGGTACCTGGGCCCAGAGGACGGAGGGTGGCCAGGTGCACAGTGCCAGGAGAGAACAAATCAGCATGGGAGAGTGGGAGCGAAGGCAGAAGTAAAGAGGGTGGTCTTGAGGTGCTTCCGGACCCGGAGATGGTTCTCCTCGAATTTTAGAGTGGTAGGGAGTCTGTTCCAGAGGGAGGCCCCAGCTGCAGACAGTGATCTACCTCCAGCTCATTTCTTTGAAAATTGGCTGACCCTGAGGGAGTTAGAGGTAGAGGAGTGAAGAGCTCGAGAGGGAAGATATTTGCGGAGGGATAGCCGAAGGTATTTTGGACCCAGACCCCAGAAAGCCTTGCGGACAATGCAAAGGGTTTTGAATTTAATCCTTGCATCCACTGGGAGCCAATGGAGTGATTTCAGAGCTGGAGAGATACTAACCCAGGGCTTGAGGTCAAGGACAAGTCTTGCATTTCTGTTCTGGATTAGTTGCAGAGGGCGGAGAGTAGAGGCAGGTAGATTTAGAAAGAGGCTGTTACAATAGTCCAACCTAGAGAGAACCATAGCTTGGGAGACAATGAGCTTCTGGGGGAAGGAGAGGAAGGGCAGAGTACCTCTGGGGAGGTGTAGTAAGAAGTTTGACTTTTAAGAGACCTCTGAGATGTGGGCGGAGAAGGAAAGTGTGGAGTCAAAGATGACCCCAAGGTTCTTAGCCTTGCAGGTGCGGGTAGGAGGAGGGCCGAGGGAGGACGGCCAGAGAGTGAGGGAAAAGGATGGTAAAGGTGTACCGATGAGGAGGATCTCTGTCTTACTGGCATTAAGACAAAGATCATTGGTGGCACACCAATCATGAATGGCAGTTAGGCAATCAGAGATGAGAGAGGGAGAGGAGGTGGCTGAAGGCAGCCTGAAAATGAGTTGAGTGTCATCAGCAAAGCACTGGAAATTTGAGCAGAAGATGGCAATGCAGTGGGCCAGAGTTGCCAGGTATTGGTTGAAAAGCCAGGGCGAGAGGTTAGACCACTGGGGAATACCACATGTAGAGAGGAAGATGGATGATAGGAAGGACCCAACAATGACAATAATTTTCATCTGTAAAACATGAATCGACATCATCATATACATTCAAACAATGTTATTGTTACTTACTCTCATATGTTCTTTCGTGCAGTTCTACTAAAGGTTTTTCTCATATTTGTTAGATTAATCTTGGCCATCTACACTCCTTTGGCTGTTCCTTAATCATATTTCATTTTTATTAAAATACACTACACTATTCAACTGTAGCCAGCACCATACATTGTGCTTATTGTTTACAAATCTGGATATTTCATCCACTTGTACTTTTCCCTGCTTTTATATTTATTTATTTATTTATTTATTTATTTATTTCACACCCTGACTTGCCATCAATCTCTTTGAATTAGTTACTTCTACACTTTTTTCCTTATCCATTTATGATTATCTTACATGAATTAATTTAATTACAACTCAAACCCTCATATGTTTTGCATTATAATCCGTTACATGTGTGTATTTTTATTTTGTTCCCCTATTTGTTTCAATAAACCCATGTCATAAGAGCTTGTGGTTCACAGGACACTTGGTACTCCCTCCAAGTCTTCCTGAAAATATGCTGAGTGCTACCAAAAAACACCACTTCATCATTTGTTTAGTCTTCTCTAAATATGTTATCATCAGTGACGTCAATCAACCTAGACCCTTCTTCATGACCTATTACTGTCCTCCATGGTCTAATCTCATCATCCATTCTTTTGAGCATTTCTATTTTCTTTGTACTATGGCTGCTTTCTAATTTTCAAGGATTATCAGTCCCCCATATTTGTCCTTAGGTTTCTCTGGTCTAAACAAGAATTAATCTGGTATTCTCACCATTCCCTCCACTAGGCCAGATAGTCATGTTAATAGAATGCTCACCCCATGATAAGAAAACCATCTGGCTCCACTGAAACAACTCACAGAGCCATTTTCCCTGTTAATGTCAATATAAATTCTTCCGCTTTTGAATAGTGTATTCCAGGAGTCAAACACGCTAACCCTTGTTCAGTAAATAAAATCATCATTTTAAGGTTCGTCATCCAATCCCTTCGCAAAATGTTTAACTAGTGTCTGTCGCGAATATAACATGGATCAGTCATGTCACACTCTCCTATAGTGATTGGTAATTCATCAATAAAAAGGACCTGAACCCAATAGCTCCAAAAGAAAACCTGATCACCCAAGGCAATTGCCACCATTGGGCACCTTTCCTCCTTTGTTCATGGACGTGCAGTCCCAGGGCCTCATTAGGACCCAGGCGGTAAGGGGTTTACGGTGGCGTAAACAGCGCCGACCCTTACCGCCTGATTCCGAGGTCCCTTAGCGCCAGGGAGGTTTTAACACCTGCTTTTAGCAGGTGTTAAAATCCATGGCGCTAAGGGACCTTGTTGTTAATTACGCCACTGTAATTTACGGTGGCGTAATTAACGCCTTCCCCACTCCCATTATGCCCTATGGGGCAAAAATGGGAATGGGGAAGGGTAAATGGGTTAATGGGGACTTACCGCCCCACTCACCTCGGAATGGGGCGGTAAGTCCGCCAACCACCATGGCGTAAACGTAGTTTACGCCATGGTGGTAAAGGTACGACCCAGGCGGTAACTTACCGCCTGGGTCGTAATGAGGCCCCCAGTGTCTATTAATAAAGCAATGGCTTTGCCTCCTACCTTCACATTAACCCTTGGCTCCTCTTGGGGGTCTAATAACACTGATAATTCTGAACACATCAAGTCATCCTGTGAGCTTTCCCATTGTGGGTGCATGCATACCCCTGTTCCTGTGAAAGGATGTCCTCCTACCTCAGTGGCACCTCCTGTCCTGGGTGTCGGTACCTGTCCAATACACAGGAGGTGCCCTTCTGACTAGTTCCCTTTGGTTAAATGGTCCTTGCGCATTGTGATTATAATTCTGCATATTCTGAAAACCGCGTTGGTTATTCTGCAAACCGACTCTTCTCTATTTACCACTCCTTTGCCTTGAGGCACAACACATTCCCTCCTTGATCCATTTGGTGCTGATTATTCATCTGTTATATAACCACTGCTTGTTGTATTCCCAGTCCCTCTCTGCTTTGTCACTACCATCCGTTTTATGGCATACTCTGACAATTTATTCTGAACTAACGTGACTTCCTTAAGGTTTCTAACATCGTCTTTTTTCCTGTTTTTCTCCTTTAACAGCCGACAATGATGCACTATAGTCAACTGTATTTTTTAGCCATGATATTGCTTCCATTCCCACTTGCTTCCCAGGTGCCTCTGTGCCTGCCTAGGCAATCCATGACATAACATGTGGTAAAATACTGCCACTGTCTTCCCCTCTGCTCGCGCTCTTCGCAAGTTCACTGCTCCTGATAAACAAGCAAGACTTCATATTCTTTTATTTATAGTCGTCAAAAACTATAATTCCCCTTATATCATACTTTTGGCAAAACATGAAATCCCTAACTGGCGTTCCCAATATAAGGTGAAAGCATCCTTTATGTATCTGTGTGTGTTCTTTATGCAATATTGAATTCCTTCTTCTGACTACATGTGTAAGTTTTGTGTGCATTGAGCCTGCAATCCATTGATTGTCTGTACTCCCACAAAGTCATGTAGGTATGTGTGCATGTGTGCCTTTTCATGTGTGTGTGTGTGTGTATGTGTGCATGTGTGTATGCATGTGTACATGTATTTCTGTATGCATGTGCACATGTACATGTATGTGTGCATGCATATTCATTTGTGCATGTGTGTGTGCATTTATGTGTGCATGTGGGCATGTGCGTGTGTGTGTGTGCGCATGCATGTGCGTGTGTGCATGTGCATGTGTATGCATGTGTGTATGCATGTGTGGGTGTGTGTGTGCTTGTGTCACTCCCCCTTTTCTTGTAAGCATATCATGACAGAGATTCTGACCTTAATCATCTCCATTTCTTTCCCCAATAAATCAATTAATCACATATAATAATAATCCATGTTGTGCTTCAAAAATTGTGCCAAGCCTCCCTTATTCTTCTTTATCAGTGCTCAGCCTGCTTGTACTTATCTAGAACTAGATTTTTATTTAACAAAACCCTGCAAAAAACCCAAATAGGGTACTTCTTATACTTAGAAGTCAAGCTAATTAGGGAATTAGGGAGTGTGTTTCTATAAAAAATACTTTTTTAACCTAATGTTTTCTCAATACAACTGTACAAATATACCATGCCCTATTTGTCCATATTGAGTGTGACCTTAGCCCCAGTGCGCCTTGCAAGCACGTCCCCTCATTACCTACTGATTTCTCATTCTAAATACACATTTTACATTCATAAATGCCTTCCAAATATTTGTCCCAAAAAGTGTTTTTGTCTCATTTATTCTGGCTATTCCCCATAAATTTTCACTGCGCTTAGTTTAATGTAATCCACTAGTACATTAACCTACTTTTTACTGTAATTTGCACTCATACTTGCATTTTTACTCTCAGTGCCATGCTTCACAATGTGTGTGATCTTGGACATATGTTTTCCTTTTCTTTTCCAAATGCCCCCATATTGCATATGTATACTGTGTAGTAGGGGAAACATTGCCCCCCCTTCTTGGCACCTATCTAATCTGCTCTGGCCTTAATCATGCATAACATTTCCATGACTCTACATTATTTATGGTACATCTCCATGCCTTTTCTCTACCCCCAAATTACCAATATTCTCACTCGTCCATGCTTTCATTTGCAATCTGTCTTTCTTTTCATACCACACTAAAAACCATTTAATAAAACATTTTCCCTCTTTTTCTCATCAGTGCAATTGGCCCATGCATGCCTTATAAACTATAATCTTTCAAAAATGTCCCATCAAACACCAACACAAAACTGCTACTTGTCCAACATAAAATCAACAAATCAGGGGACTCTTGTGTGTGCCCAACTATGAGAGCATTCAACACCATCCCCACTAAATGACCAACCAACCCCCTAAAAATGGGAGGTGATCTGTATGACCCTAGACAATGACTCAATGGGGTCTCCTCAGCTCACACATATATAATAACTGTGGAGCAGCCTCCCATTCTAAACAATATATTCAAAAATACAGTTCAACCTCATATACTTTTCCTGTCAAAAATAAGCAATTTCTTCAAAATATACACTCTTACTCGACTAAACAACCAGGGGTCTAATTACCCCCACAACATATATTAATCCAATCCAGTGCTTCCTTCAGCACCCAGTTTCAACACTTATGCACTAATGTTAGGAAAAAATGCTGTTTCTCAAAACCTACTCATTTGTCAATTTACTCAGAATTTTTAAAAGCTATACAAATAAATTACCAACATTTTCCTTGCATACTTATACATATATTAGCTTCAACCCTACTGATTGTTACTTGTTTCAATCATCCCTTCATAACCTTTTATGTATTTCTTCCTGTTTTCAATGTTAATGCACATAAAACCGTTTTCGTAATTCACCCAGTTTCGCTAAAAATATTTGTCAGCAGCAGATTGCTACTTCTCTCTGTGTGCAGACCGGTTCAATTGCATCAACTTTCACAGAACTATGCCTGTTTCTCTCTGTGTTATTTCACTTTCAAAGATTGTAATATATGAGATTCCCTTAACCTTTTGCTGGAGAAAATGAATCTGGTGTCGGGTTTTGCCTTAAAAACTAATTTTAATGAATTTTCCTTGTTTTAACTATGTAGTTGTTCATCAGCAAAAATGTGCCTGATGTGCAACTTTCCTTCCTTTTGTCTTCGTTTCTATGATAACTTTAGCGGATTTCTACTGTGCAAGACATTTTGGCCTGCTAAGACTCTTATCTGTGCCAGTATATATAATTTAAAACCCTAGCTGCCTCCACTCTCTCGCCTCAAGGGGTGCAAGGTTAGTTACAATTTTGGCTTCATTTTTTCTATTTCCTCAGATTTTTTTTATCCATAACATTTCAGGCAGTGCATAAGAGCTCGCCCATCAATGGTTTGCTTGAACCTCTGCCTTTTACACTACGTTCCGCCTGTTTCTGGGTTGGTGCAAATCACCTCCCCTAAATAAATAGTGTAATTTCTTGACTTCATCTCACTTTGTACAACTCATTGTCGGTCTTCGACACCTTAATTTTAAAACAGACATACAGACAGACAGACAGACTAGTCAACACTTCACATTAATCCTCAGCGCTCTTTGCTTTATCTCTGCCCCTAAATATACCCTGATAGGGGTTTAAGTCATTATTTTACAGGGACCTGTCCTCTGCATCTCCAATGCTTACTTCACTTGAAGTGTATAATGACTTCTTATGAAATCCCTTGGACCAGGACTCGTGGGCACTCTTATCTCTCTTTCTCTTTCTCTTGTTTACATACTTTATAAAAACACTCTTTGTTTCTTTTGTAATTTTCCCCATTTCTTTTTCTAACCTAGCACAAACCCCTTATTTATCTTCATAATACATGTTATTTTTTCATTCTTTGCCTTTGTCCCCTTTCAGTACATACCATAATTCACAGATGTCAAAGTGCGCCATCATATCATGCTGCCAACCATGTGGAGACTTTCCCTGACAAATGGGGGCACACTGCAAACTTACCCTGTCACCTTCCCAAGGCATCTTCCCATCTCTGTCAGTCTAGCAGCATAAAGCCTGGGTCCTTGTCCCTGAAAGATCTGTAGGGCCCCTTTGTGGTTGCCATGTGTAAAGGGAGACCCTCTGCCCTCCATCTGCTTTGACATCTGTATACTCTGGCACTGGAGACTGGACAAAGTAGGAAACAGACACCCGGGTGCAATTTCACAGCCATCTTTAATACAGGTTTAAAATGACATTCTAGAAGGCACACAGAGCTGCTACAATCAGCTTGCTTCTATATGCTTTTCCCCAATGGCATAATGCTTTAATATAAGCCCTCCTTGTCTTTGTTTGGTTCAGCTTTTTTGTCACGCCCACATTTTTTGTCAAGCCCACATTAGTTCATTTTGGCAAGCACCGATTCACTGACACATTGACTGATAAGCTTACTTGAGACCCAGCCGGACCTAATTACTTATTCTTTAACTCCTGCCAAGAACCTGCCCTTATCTGGTTCTCAAGGTCATGCCAAATTTACCTTGCAGCTCATACTGTGAAAAACTACATGGTCTCATTTCATTTGTTGCCACATAAGCTGCTGTTCTGTCTAATTGTCAAGGAGTTCCCCCCTTCTCACCTGGGTCTGTTCTTTGCTGGAGTCCTTGGTCGCTGCCTTCTTGTGGACGGACCTGGTTTTGAACAAGGCTGCCCGAGTCTCTTCCGACTCCAGAGTGCGTTCAGTTTCCGGGATGCGGATCGAGGAATCCGGGGAACTAGGAAAGGTGCAACTAGCACACGAGTCCAGGAAATAGGAGGAAAGGAAGGGGCAAGGAACAGGTAGATAGACAGGTACAAGGAAACAATACCGCAAGCTATGGGACACACGTCGGATCGCTACTTTGCAATAGCATTGAGACGCACGGAGCCGCGGAAGGCGTGGTCTATTAATAGAATAAGTTACGTCCAGCGCGTGGAGCGAGAAAGGGGTTTCACGCTGGACGACCATGTTGGGAGTATTATGGAGTGCATGCCCCGTTGTGACAAGGACCAGGAAGTCCAAAAGGGACGTGTTCTGTAGTTCATGACAGCATGCCTCCTCCGAAGACCCTTTCCTCCAGGTTTGCCCAGGTGTATGAGGTGAAATCTTCTGAGCAACCGAGGGGCCTTGATATTAGAAATGGGTTCCCAGGTTCTTTCACTAGGAGGGTATCCTTTCCATTCAACCAGGTATTGAAGCTGGCCCCGTTTATACCTGGAATCGCAAATCCGGGATACCTCATATTACAGTTGGTTGTCGACCAGCAAGGGAGGAGGTCTACAGGATTTCTGGGAGGATGGAATGTAGGGTTTCAATAAGGAGGTATGAAAAACTGGATGAATTTTCTTCCAGGAGTCTGGTAGTTTGATCCGGTATGAGATGGGGTTAATAATTTCCTTGATGGGAAACGGACCATAGTACCGGTGGGGCCAATTTGTTTGGTCGTAGATGTCGGGGTAGTAATTCTGATGACAACCATACTTGGTCACCGACTGCATAAGAGGGTCCTGGTCTTCTTTTGGAATCTGCATATCTCTTGGTCTGCGTTCTGGCCTTCTCTAAGTATTCCTTGGCCTCCTGGTGTATGTTGACGAGGGTTTCGATCCAGGAGTCAACAGTAGGTACCGGTGGAGAATGAGGAAGAACAGAGGGTAAAACCGATGGATGGAACCCTTGACTCAAATAAAAAGGACTGGTTTTGAGCGCTGAATGTTCAGAGTTGTTGTAGGCGAATTCAGCAACGGGTATCAGGAGTGACCAGTCATCCTGGACCTTGGTGGCGAAACATCGAAGATACTGTTCCAGGGTCTGATTCGCACTTTCTGTGGCTCCGTTGGTTTGGGGGTGATACCCTGAAGAGAGGGCACGTTGAATTCCCAGAACTCGACAGAGATGTTTCCAGAATTGTGAGACGTATTGAGGTCCTCTATCAGATATGATCTTGGAAGGAAGTCCATGCAGGCGGAATATGTGTTCCAGAAAGATTCCAGCTGGTTCGGAGGAGGATGGATGTTTACTGAGGGACGTAAAATGAGCCACAAGAGTGAACAAGTCTATGGTAACCATGATAGTAGTGTATCCTCGAGATGGTGGTAGTACCACAATGAAGTCTGTAGCAATTAATTCCCATGGCCTAGTTGGCAGTGTTGGTTGCATTAGAAGACCCGCCGGTCTCTTGTTATCATGCTTATTTTGAGCCCAGACAACGCAAGCTTGGACTTACTGCTGTATGTCAGTCTTCATCTTAGGCCACCAGAACTGTCTCTGTATAGGACAGAGGGTATTGGTGATGCCATGATGCCCGGAGTGAAGTCTGTCATGACAGAGGTTTATTATTTTCTGTTGTAATGTCTGTGTTGGAATGAGCAGTGCATTGTCCTTGAATAAATATCCTTCCTTGGCTCTTAGATTCCATTGGTTTTTCCTTGGCATATCCTTCCATAACACAGAGGATTGGGTTTGCACTTGGATTTATTCCAGGAGGTTGACTGCATGAGCTACAAAGATTGTGGGGGAAAACATCTTAGGATATGCCTTATCTTCAGTGGTTACGTAGTCAGGACGTCGAGACAAGGCGTCAGCAATCAGGTTATGTGATCCGGGAACATGAGTGATGTCGAACTGGTACTGGGCAAAAAAGTAGGCCCAACGTGCCTGATGACTATTTCTACATTCCAATGACTGTAGAATCTGAAGATTCCGATGGTCCATACGGACTTAGACTGGATGTATAGCTCCCAGAAGTAGATTCTGCCATTCAGTGAAGGCTTGGCGGATGGCTAACAATTCCTTTTCCAGGACGGAGTAGTGTGTTTCACTCGGAGTCAGGGTTCATGAAAGATAAGCAATGGGGTGTACCAGCTTATCTTCTAATTTCTGTTTCAACACTGCTCCTATGGCGTAATTAGAGGCATCCGTTTCCACTAGAAATGGTCGGCTTATGTCGGGTTGGGCTAAGATAGGAGCTTGTGTAAACTCGGTCTTCAAACGCTGGAACGCTCTGTCTTGCTGTGTGGACCAGATAAAAGAGGTGTCCTTCTTTAAGAGAGCAACAATCAGTTGAACAAGCTCAGAAAAGGTGGATATGAACTTTCGGTAGAAATTGGCAAGCCCCAGGAAGGATTGAACTTGTTTCACGGATGTAGGAGCAGGCCATGCCAGAATAGCCTGTACATTTGAAGGGTCCATACCAATTCCCTCTGGGCTAAGGATAAAACAGACGTAACGTGAAACAAGCATTTTTCAGGTTTGGCTAAGAGTTGGTGTTCACAGAGTCTTTGTAGTACTGCCTTTACGTGTTCTTCATGCTTTTGAGGGTCCTTGGAAAAGATCAATATGTCATCCAGATATACAATGACGAAGAGGAACAACATGTCAGAGAACACCCTATCCATAAAACATTGGAAGACTGCCCGGGCATTAGCTAGTCCAAAGGGCATGACCAGGTATTCGTAATGGCCAAAAGGTGTTCTAAAGGCGGTTTTCCACTCGTCTCCTTCCCGGATACGGATCAAATGATAGGCATCCCAGAGATCCAACTTGGTGAATATTAACGCGCCTCTTACGGTTTATAGGATATCCGAAATCAAGGGTAGCGGGTATCAGTCTTTGAGGGTGCATTGATTTAGGCCACGATAATCGAGGCAGGGTCTGAGTTCCTGGGTATCCTTTTTGGGAACAAAGAATAACAAAGCACCAGCTGGAGATTTTGAAGGTCTTATGGTGCCATTTCCAAGGTTGGTAATCAGGTATTCATTGAAGGCCTTTTTCTCAGGTTCAGAAAGGATGAACATCCTGCCGAAGGGAATCACTGCTGAGGGTTCCGTTTCTATTGTGCAGTCTTCAGGCCTGTGTGGGGGTAAGGCCTGGTCTATGGCAGTTGAAAACACATCAGTGTAACCTTGGTAGGCCTCAGGGACTTGTATGATATTGGAAACCATGAGTGGTGTTTCTTGGTCTTTATGCGGTTCCTTAGGGGGTGTTAATGAAGGTTCCAGGAATAGACAGTGAGACATACAACACTCTGAGCCTAGGAATAGTGATTCTGCTGTCCAGTTGATATACAGATTGTGTTTTTGTAACCAGGGCATACCCAATACCATGGGGTAGTGGGCTGACTTAATGATGTCAAACCTAATCAGCTCTTGATGGTGATTTATTGAGAGCTGGATCTCCTTGGTCTGCAGGCTTATGGGCCCTGAAGTGAGGGGTCTTCCGTTGATGGCTTCCACAGGCTGCAAGGTACTTCGTGTCTCATACGGAATCTGGTGACTAGCAACCCAATCATGATCAATGAAGTTCCCCATAGCTCCGCAGTCTACCAAGGCCAAAATGGGATAGGTCTTGCTCTTGGAGGGTGATAGAAATGCCTGTAGTATGACCAATTTGTTTTGTCCAGGAGAGTTCAAGGATGGAATTGATGTGGAGCAAACATCTCTCTCCTGAAGCTCTGCTCCATCTAGGATCGGGAGCTGGCGTTTCCCGAACGCCGAGGGGGGTCTATAGGACATTCCCTAAGCAAATGTTTGTCCGAAGCACAATACATACACAACCCCGTATGAATCCTTCTCATCCTTTCTTGTGGGGATTTGGGTCCACGGAAGGCTCCTATCTGCTTGGGTTCTGGTTCTGTGACTGAGCCTGGGTTTTGTCTGTTCTGACGGTGCTCTCAAAGGACACCTTGGAAGGATTTCCCTTGGATTTCTTCTTTTTAGCCTTTCTTTCCTGGATACGGAAGTCTATTTGCATGGCAAGGTCCATTAGTGCCTGGAATGAGTTTGGTCGAGCCACTCTGGCCAACTCATCCTTAATCTCATCATTCAGTCCTCTCCTGAACAGGGTGAAACTCGCCTCAGAGGACCAATCAGCTTCCTTGGCCAATTGTTTGAATCGGGTCACATAAGTGAGCATATCCTGGGAACTCTGCTGAAAGTCTAACAGACGTTCCTGGGCACTATAGACCTGCTCAGGGCGATCAAACATGTTTTTAAGGGCCTGTATGAACCCATCATAGTCATCTAGGAGGACATCGCCTGAGTTAACAAGGGGTGTAGCCCAGGTTAAGGCATTCCCGGAAAGGTGGGAAATTATGAAACCCACCTTAGCCCTGGGAGTCGAAAATTAATAAGGCTTAAATGTAAAGTGGACCAAACATGAATCCAGGAATCCACTAAGGGTTTTTGCCGACCCATTGTATTTGTCAACAATGCCGCCCAACAAGACACTTTCTTTTTTGGCCGAATCCCGGGATAGGACCAATTGTTTGAGTGCGGCGTTTTCCGCCTTTCGATTTTGGACCTCGGTTGATAGTTCTTACATGCGACGCATCAGGTCCTGAGCAGCAGCTTCCATGTCACTATCGAGTCCGGTCAGGTTGCGTCTCAAACTGTCAAGGAGTTCCCCCCTTCTCACCTGGGTCCGTTCTTTGCTGGAGTCCTTAGTCGCTGCCTTCTTGCGGACGGACCTGGTTTTGAACAAGGCTGCTCGAGTCTCTTCCGACTCCAGAGTGCATTCAGTTTCCGGGACGCGGATCCTGGAATCTGGGGAACTAGGAAAGGTGCAATTAGCACACGAGTCCAGGAAATAGGAGGAAAGGAAGGGGCAAGGAACGGGTAGATAGACAGGTACAAGAAAACAATACCGCGAGCTACGGGACACACGTTGGATTGCTACTTTGCAATAGCATTGAGACGCGCTGAGCTGCTGAAGGTGTGGTCTATTAATAGAATACGTTACATCCAGTGTGTGGAGCCAGAAAGGGGTTTCACGCTGGATGACCATGTTGGGAGTATTATGGAGTGCACGCCCCATTGTGACAAGGACCAGGAAGTCCAAAAGGGACGTGTTCTGTAGTTCATGACACTAATTGGTAGCTTGCCCATGTCTTTATATGGTTTACTATCAATTATGGTCTGCTTTCCCTAGCAGCATTTCTAAATATACAATCCCAGACATGCTTTATCTTACAATGAACTGCTGCCAAAGAATATTCAACATCAGTATGATTCAGCTCTTTGACACCTGATCCTGAAGGCATTTTGCATTTTGGCATCCATTTTAGAAATATCTCAGTCTTGTTTCAGCCTTGCTAGCAAATGATAAATCAATTTACTTTTTATAATAACTCATTTTCTATCCAGTTTTCAGATTATATTTTTACATATTCATGATATGTGAGTAATGCTTGAGACACCCTTTACTTCCTGAGTCATTCTGACCCCAGAAATATATGTCGCCCTATATGCACTCTTTATCTTCAAAAAGCATTATAATTCTGATTTTTGCAATACTGCAACCATTGATCATCCTATTGTGTTATCTGTATTTAGTTTGAGGTGCGAGGGGTCTAGTACCTCGTAGACATAAATGTATCTCATTTCATTTTGTTATCCCATGTTGGAGTTTGATATGCACTCTTCGCCTTAGCTGCCTCAGGAATCCTTAAATAATACCCCCAATTGGAATTTTAGTGTGTACCTTTCTGCCTCCCTTGGAACCGGGAATCGCAGAATCTATTTCTTGTCTTTCTAATCCCCAAATATCCTGTAACTTGCATACATATAATTATAATACAGTCCCTCCCACTATATTTGCCACTTGTGATACTCTGCTTACATCTGTGGCTTAGCTCAAGTCCCTCGGCATCAACTCTTCCCCAATCGACCAGTTTGCCTTCAGTCTGCGGGGCAACTGTGGGGACCCAGCAGATATTACTTCAAAGGGGCAACTGCCGACCAGTTCTTTTCACACATGTGTTGTTGTGCGCCGCTCTCCACAGGAAGCTTCACAGTCTTCTGGCTAATGGCGAAAGTTGGCGATTGTCAGACAGTCTAAATCTGGACCCAGTTCGACTGGACCAGAACCATCTGCACCTTGAAGCATCTCATGTGCTCCATGGAATTACCAATAATAATCTGAGACACAAATAACTGGAGAGACTCCGAGAATATGGCAAAGTACTCAGGTCAAATAAAGTAGGGTAATCTGGCAAAAAACAACTGTAGTCCACGGACACACACACTTCAGTTTTGATTACACAAAGGTTTTATATCTCAATGTACGTCAGCTATGATGTCATCCTACAAACTATAAAACCTATTGAAGGGAGGGATTGGTTATTTATTTTTATTTATTGGACATTTGTATGACATCTATACACAGGTTTTTCAGGCGCCAAGGAACATATGTTAAGGGAAATATGTACCAATATATCATATAAGTATTAGTAATATCACGGTTTGCCCATTATCTGGTAGGCATGCCTTGAGCCACCTCTAAATACATTTAATACAGATTATAGCAGAATAATAGCAGTGGGTTGGCTTGTGCAACATTGTATAGCACGTTGCTACATAGGCCTTCTGATTGATTAGCATTCTCTCCCAACCTTTTATGTTTGGCTTGTTAGCAGCACGTAAGCAAAATGAAACTCAGGTGCAGAAAGCAACATCAGACTACTACTCACTTTCCCAATTAGTCCATCATCTCTCATCGGTCAGGCCCCAAGTCAAGGATTTCTCTTTATAGTTGACATTGCAACCTGTTCTCTGTCCTGGGACTTTAAAGGGAACATAGATACACTATTATCTTCATTTAGAGCTTTGTAAATAGCCCTGGTTTTCGACTTCTGAATCACGTGTGATACAACCACAATTTTGTCCATCTCCACCTTTTCACTGCTATTTGATTTAAGATGGGTGTCATTACTCCTCTTAGCCTCTGGAGACTTGCTCACTCCACCTTGCATATGTTTGTTTGCCACTTGGCACTTTGCAGATATTTTCTTCTTTGCTTAATTTACACAAAACATCTTATGTACATGGCTTATCCTCTTGACTCCCTTTGTGCCTTGCAATGATCCCTTGGACTGGCATCCTTGATCTCAGGTCGATAGCCTCCTCTTTATTCCTCACACAAATCTGTTTTCCAGCATCTCCTGACTCTGCAGCTCTGGTCTGTCTCTGAGGTAGCTTAATTGGTTTCAACATGAGTCCGACGTCCATCTTTCCATCATGGCCACCTTAGCCATGTTATATTTTCTTCTGTAGCAAGCCTTTATATGTCTCATCTGCCTTGCATTTCTGCGTATGTACTTCCACTTAATCTCTTCTCACTTATTTTTTTGGTGCACATGATTTCTTCATATTTGATCACTTGTTACTTCAGTTACATCTTTATTCTTTAAGTATTTGCATATTGTTTCAGTGCATCTTTGTATCTTTCCCTCATGACGTCACTCTTCTCTCGTCAGATTCCACTTATAGCCCTTCGATGTCCAATGGTGTGTGAAGAAATCCTTCCACTCTTTCAGTGTGAGGGCACATTTGATATAGTTGTCTTTCATACTTCTCGCCTCTCATAGACTTGATGCCGTATTGGGGCAATACCAAGTGTCCCACATTTGGCTCTTCTCCTGCTGTTCGAATATGGTAGAGGTGAGGGGGCGGGAGTGAGGGATGGCATGTCCACCTGCTTCTCTACAGCTGTATTACAGCAAGCATGAAAATCACATGCTTGCGGTTATGCAGTCACATTTATTAGGTCTAGCGAAAATAGCAGGGAGATATGTTGAGACCATCCTGCTCCCCAAGTCTGCCTGACAAACTGTGGGAAAGCCTGCAAAATGGAGAAGTGGCAGCAAAAATGCATTTCCGCTTTTACTGTCATTTTTACTGAGCTGCAGGACCTCTAAAATGATTCCTCTCTGTCTTTTCTGGTGCACCATGGTTCTCAGGCTTTTATTCCACTTTCACTCGGGAACTGAACACCCCTGCACAGCCTCATTCACCTTAGAATACTGCAATCCCAAACGTCTGTTTCCTTGTACACACCAAGTCTGTTCCACCATTTAACACATAGTGTGCCATAGTACACACTGCTTTTTATGTACATGCTCCGCACTCTACCCTTTTCCTCCCTGGCATAGGGTAAGAGAAACACCAACACTATCCACCCACTTTCTCAGTGACTTTGTATCCACTCCTGGATATGTTAGAAGAGACACTAATTCTCGTACTTATTGACTCACTCACTCGCTTTCCTCCCTCACATAATGTAGGGAGAGGCTTGTATTGACTCCCTCGTTGACTCACTTCTTATGAGGTCCCTACAAGGATTATTAGAGTTGAAGTAGAGTCCAGCTTTACCAGTGGACCTCAAAGTGAGGACTAAGATGGAAAACCTTGGGGGCGTGTTTGGCAGGGGGTGTGGCCTCATGTACTATTGTTTATTCTTCACTTTGTGGATTCTGGGAATGGACATTAACAGATACTCCAATCCAGGGCGTGAGCCACATACACACACCATAACCCACAGCCCTTATTTCACCCATTTATCAGTCCTCTGCCACCTCGCTGGCGCACTGCAGAGCACATCCAACTTTCCAGCCCACAGTAGTGTGTGATTGGTTGACTCCCGTAGGAAGTCTCTTGTAAATGATCCCCAGAGCGTCTTTGGGGTGACAACTTCCGCCTGCAAAGGGGCTTCGCTGAGCTCAAGATAAAATAGCAAATTCCAAACTAAGGACTAAGAGAAGACCAGACGGTCTTCCCTTCGCTGCCCAAATTAATTTGCAACATATATAAATAGCTCGACTAATCGATGCCAGAGTGAACAGGTGCGTGAGCTCTACGATATCCATTCTCTGGGATCTATACATACCATGACATCACATGTGTGTAAACTCTTATCCATTGTTGTGATTACCTGTCAATGGGAATATGTTTAATCCAACAGGGTGGCAGGAACTGTGCCACACCCACACCAGCAGAACGATGGTCCTTGCAAGACGGTGACCTGGCATGAAGACTGTATCATTTGGAAAGTTCCAGCTCACCACTGGGAGAAGGTAAAGGGCTGGTGCCCTTGCTTCTAGGCCCAAACACAAGGAATTCAAGATAGGTGTTTGGAATCGGGCTCTTTTGGGCCCCTTCGGTGTTTGGAATCGGGCTCTTTTGGGCCCCTTCGCTATGATGGAACACTATTGAAAGGCCACAGAAAGCAGGACCGTGGACAAAACTCTCGGGTGAATTTGAACACCTATCAGTGCGTTGAGAGGTGGGAAAACACACTTGAAGTCTTGTGCAACATCCTTTAGCGGCAAGGGTGGTGGTGGAGCTCTTCAGGTGATGGCGTAGAGGTCCTCTCTGGAGTTTGCGAGCCAGCATATGTCAGCTGTCGGCATTCAGTGATCAGCCTATCCAGGCATGTGGAGGCTGGACTTTAAAAAGCAAATGCCAGAGTTTAATTTGTTCCTTCTTTATTCATGTATTTATTTATTTTGACATGTGTAGGGATCTCCAAGCAGGGATATCTGTGCGCTAGTTACATTTAGTACCGACAAAAAACCCACAAGCAACGCGGAAGGTTGGCGTAAGTAGGGAATACGTCTGGTTGCTGGTTACAGAGGTGCGCAGAGCAGTGGTGTTAGCAGTTGTGAGGGTGAGCACTAGATCTTCCTGAGGATGCAGGGTGGTATACACTGTGTTGGGGTCTTGTGAAAATAGCCAGGTTTTAAAGCTTTTAGGGAAGGTCCAAAGGGATAGTTCCGATCTAATCATGGGAGGGAGTGTGTTCCAGTGTTTGCCGGCTAACACTGGAAAGCTGCGGCCCCCTTCCTTTGATTTCTTAAATCTGGGGATGGTGAGTAGATTTGAATGGGCGGCCCAGGTAGATCTGTTGGATTGAAATTTGTTCATTTTGCCCGATAGGTATAAAGGAGCCGTATTGCACAGCCATTTCTGAGTGAGAGACAATTGTCTTGAACAATATGCGGTCTTGGACCGGTAGCCAATGGGTGTTCCGTCTGTCGGAAGAAATGTGCTCCCTTTTGGGGATGTTCAGGGCAGTTCTTTAGGCATTGTTCTGTGTAACGTGGAGCTTTTTGATATTGCAGAAGGTTGACCCTGCAAAGATGGCGTTGCAATAGTCGTTCCTGGATAGAATCAACGCTCTAGCCTGTGTGATGCAACTTTCAGGAGTAAGGAAGGATCTGCGGGCATCGATGAGTTTGGTCGTGTATGCTGCGGCAGAGGCTATTGCATTCACATGTTTTGTGCGGGATAGCGAGGAGTCCAGATGTAGCCCTAGTGTCTTTACTGATTTAGAAACTGGGATTGAGTTTCCGTCTATGGTGAATGTTCTGTAGTCGTCTTTTAGTTTGTTGAGGCGTGATTGAGCTCCCACAAGGAGTATCTCTGTTTTTTCATCATTAAGACATAGACCATGATGATAAACACCCTTGAGGACTATGGGTGGGTACCTAACCTGTACCAAAGCCCTGACAGTATTCACATACAAAACTGTTACATGTCAAATTTGCTGATTGTAATTCAGTCGTGTCATTTTATACAACCCGTGTTGCCCTCCAACCAGAGGCGTTGCTAGGGGGGCAGCTGAGGGGGCTATAGCCCCTGATCTTTTGGTTGTAGCCCCAGATAGAATCTCAGGAGCTACAGCCAAAAGGCTAGCTAGCCCCCAGTCCCGACAGTGCCGACATCAGCATAGCCCCGGGTCTTTTCCAGACGTAGCAACTCCCCTGCCTCCAACCATACTAACTGTGCTCTTCTGTGGTGACTGAGCACCAGATCTCTGTGGTGTGCCGCGTATCTAGGGTGAGGGGACAGAAGGAGGCTTGCCCAACCTAAATAATGCAAAACAGCATGGCTGAAAACACTTTCAAGGCACTTTGCGCTGTGCTCCAGAGTGATGGAGATCAGACAGAATAAAAATAGTTACTTTTAATTTTCCTGTTTTATGACCTCAAATAAAGTTAAGATGTATGCTACAAACGAGGGCTGTGTGCAACATTTTCTACACGCAACTGTTCATAAAGGGTAAATCCCTAGATTACTGGGAAGACCCCAAGAACAAAAACATTGGCTGACCGGTTTCAGTGGTATGTAGGAGTGCTACCACTTTCTTCAGGGCCTATAGTCCCATAGTAGGCACCACACACAGCTGCTTCAAAGGAGATGGTGACTGCACCCTAATGTGCAGTCCAAGGCCGTACCTCAGCCCTCTTGGGGAGTTTTGCCTCCTGAAGAAAGGACTAGTGCTAGTCCATGCAACCTATATGTGAGTCTGCTAAACTTGCTGCACACAGTGTGGAAAAGTAACCATTTTCCACACTGTCTGATCTGCATCCCTCTGGGGCACAGTGCGACGTGCCTTGAGAGTGTGTTTCGCCTTGCTGTTTGTTGCCTTATTTAGGTAGGGCAAGCCTCTTTCTGTCCCCTCACCCTAGATAAGCGGCACATCGCTGAGATCAAGGGCTGAGCCACCACAGGAGGTCATAGACCATGATGAGCCATCCAGATAAGGATGGTTTGTTATGTGTGGTTTGGGGCAGTGGAGTCGGTGTTGTGGTTACCCGTCATCGGCATGAGAATTTGGGTGTTATTCATGCAGTTGGTATAGGAGATGCCCAATTTGTCCGGTAGGTCAAAGAGTGGCTTGGTGGATATATTTCAAGTGACAACGATGGGGGGGCTGCAGCAGTGTTCCAGAAGACTCTCATTGTACGATTTGTGAAGAAGGACTATATCCATGTATGCCTTTGAGAGGTGTTGGCATAGGGTTTTGTGCTCAACTAAGTTGAAAGCTGCTGAGAGATATAGTAGGAGGAGGATGGCCAGATTCTGGTACTCTCCTGGAATTGAGCACACCCCAGAAGTATTGTCAATACTCCACAATCCCTATGTGCGTACTTGTGCTAGGTCCCAGGCGTGGTTGGGAAAGGGCAGCTACAGTTGGTCACTTGTGTGACGGCGGCACCAAGACTTATGGGTGTGACCTGAAGCCTAGCTCTATAGTGGTCTGTTGTCCACGGTAACCCCCGAGATAGCGTCCTGCTGAATGAGGGAATCCTCGTGGACTTGAAAGCCAAGCGTGGTTTCAGACTCGAGATCCACTTGACTTAAACTATCATGAGATCACAGATGGATTGGGTGGAGGTGGGGGGCGTGACTATGAACCAGTCACTTTGATGGAAGAGCTTGAAAGTGCTCTACGTGCAGCAGGCCACGGGGGTCTACTATCCACCTCTCTGCAGGGACAGACCAAGCAAGTCTCAGATGAATGAACGAGAGAGCGAGTGCCATGTGCAGTGTACAATGGGGCTGTACAGGCCACGGGGCAGGGGCACGGTGCACGTGCAATGTGCCTCGCAGCAAAGTCCGTATTAGCGGCGATACTGTGGGTCTGTGATCCTGGCAGAGCAGGGTGGGGGCAGTGTCAGGGCCTGCGTCTGCATGCTGCACTTGTGTGCAATGAAGGCCTGCTGCAGGTTCAGCCGCTTCCTGATGGGGCGTGGTGTCGGATGGCACAGCAGCCATTCCTCGTGCGATGTGGAGGTGCCTTGCAGAATATGCATCAATATTGTGCTCCTCTACCTCACTTAAGCCGGGAGCGCGAGCCGCCGGGGACATTAGCTCCTCACTTGAACCGCTGTCCAAACAGGCATGTTAGAAGGATCATGCGGTGTGTCTTCTCACCTGTAGCGGGCGAATTGCAAAAGAAGGATCCCATCGCCGCCACTGTGGCAATGGGGCTGCGCCCGAGAAATGGGGCCATCTGCGCCTGCGCTGTCCAGCACTCCTGTTCTTGAGAATGTCTACTGCCCAAATGCTGTGGCCAATGGCACACCCTGGCAAATGCTTCTGGGGGCGGGTACTTCGAAGATGTTACTGGCGCTTTGGGGTTTTATTAATTGTCTGAAAGTATGTACTAAATGACTGATTTAGGCGGGGGATCCTAACAGAACATTGTTTTTAAGTGCCCTTAGAGATTAATTATGCTGTGTTTTACTGAATGTGTATATGTTTTGTATTTATTTTATTCATTGCATATTTATAAGGCGCTTATATATACAGCAAGACAGTGTTTCAAAGCGCCACAAAACAAAAGGGAAGGGAAAAAGGGAGAAAATAAACCATGAAATTGACAGTAAATAAATAGAAACGGACAGCGGTCCTACTAGGCCTCGTGACATTCGACGTGTGCAAGTGCAGCGAAATAAAGTGGGGTGGGGGTAAGTACTATTAGGGTCTCCTAAGGGGATTGTTTTAAATATTCGGACTCTGAGTTATCGTATGGAGTGTTAGTGGAAATGTTATGTGGGCATGAAAAGTATCTGTGTGGTGATGTCATCGTATTCCCATAATCCTTATTACTGACACTCTTACTGTATTCAGCGTAGAATTTAGGATGATTACATGTATGATCTTGGGTTTCAGGGCCTTGTCTTCAGCCACTCTCCTTCCACTCACCCATCACCCACCTAAAAGCGTGACCAATGGGAGGGTATCTCGGGCCCAAATGCCCCTTATATCGCTGCATGATGGGGGCCATCGGCATGTACACCGTGTGTGGCACCAAAGGACCAGGTGGCGCTGGACCAGCATCACATGCAGCTTTTGAACCTACTGCGGGATGAGGCCCACCTCGCCCTCCAGAAGTGATGATGCCAGGGGGTTTACGGATGGCTGAAGGCCAATGGTTTGACTAGTTCTGCTATCTACGAATGGGGCATCCATGCTAGAGCCTTGACACCAAGACCACCCAGGTTCTTTTTCTAGAGCAGCACAATGACATGGTAACTAGTTTCAGGAGATGAGAGATACGAGACCAGACCACAGACACCATTGGGATACGAGACCAGACCACAGACACCATTGGGATACAAGACCAGACCACAGACACCATTGAGATACGAGACCAGATCACAGACACCATTGAAATACGAGACCAGACCACAGACACTATTGAGATACAAGACCAGATCACAGACACCATTGAGATACAAGACCAACCACAGACACCATTGATATATGAGACCAGACTGCAGACACCATTGGGATATGAGACCAGACTGCAGACACCATTGAGATATGAGACCAGACAACAAACACCATTGAGATATGAGACCAGACCACAGACACCATTGGGATACGAGACCCGACACCATTGTCATATGAGACCAGACCACAGACACCATTGAGATACGACACCAATACACAGACACCATTGGGATACAAGACCAGACCACAGATACCATTGAGATACGACACTAGACCACAGACACCATTGACATATAAGACCAGACCACAGACACCATTGGGATACGAGACCATACCACAGACACCATTGAGATACGAGACCAGACCACAGACACCATTGAGATACAAGACCAGACCACAGATACCATTGAGATACAAGACTAGACCACAGACACCATTGACATACAAGACCAGACGACAGACACCATTGGGATACGAGACCAGACCACAGACACCATTGGGATACGAGACCAGACCACAGACACCATTGAGATACCAGACCAGACCACAGACACCATTGAGATACGAGACTAGACCACAGACACCATTGAGATACGAGACCAGACCACAGACACCATTGGGATACGAGACCAGACCACAGACACCATTGACATATGAGACCAGACCACAGACACCATTGGGATACAAGACCATACCACAGACACCATTGAGATACGAGACCAGACCACAGATACCATTGAGATACAAGACCACACCACAGATACCATTGAGATACGAGACTAGACGACAGACACCATTGACATATGAGACCAGACCACAGACACCATTGGGATACAAGACCATACCACAGACACCATTGAGATACGAGACCAGACCACAGACACAATTGAGATACGAGACCAGACACCATTGACCTATGAGACCAGACCACAGACACCATTGGGATATGAGACCATACCACAGACACCATTGAGATACGAGACCAGACCACAGACACCATTGACATATGAGACCAGACCACAGACACCATTGACATATGAGACCAGACCACAGACACCATTGTGATACGAGACCAGACCACAGACACAATTGAGATATGAGACCAGACCACAGACACCATTGAGATACGAGACCAGACCACAGACATCATTGGGATACGAGACCAGACCACAGACACCATTGACATATGAGACCAGACCACAGACACCATTGGGATACGAGACCAGACCACAGACACTATTGAGATACGAGACCACACCACAGACACAACTGAGATATGAGACCAGACCACAGACACCATTGAGATACACGATCAGTCCACAGACACCGTTGACATACGAAGCCAGACCGCAGACACCATTGAGATACGAGGCCAGACCACAGACACCATTGAGATATGAGACCAGACCACAGACACCATTAAGATACGAGACCAGACCACCAACACCACTGAGATACGAGACCAGACCACAGACACCATTGAGATAAGACACGAGACCACAGACACCATTGAGATAGGAGACCAGTCCACAGACACCACTGAGATACGAGACCAGACCACCAACACCATTGAGATACGAGACCAGATCACAGTCACCATTGAGATACGAGATCAGACCACAGACACAGTTGAGATACGAGACCAGACCACCAACAGCATTGAGATAAGACACCACAAACACCATTGAGATATGAGACCAGACCACAGACACCGTTGAGATTCTAGACCACACCACTGACACTATTGAAATACGAGACCAGACCACAGACACCACTGAGATACAAGACCAGACCACAGTCACCATTGAGATATGACACCAGACCACCGACACCATTTCAATAAGACACCAGACCACAAACACCATTGAGGTACGAGACCAGACCACAGACACCATTGAGGTACGAGACCAGACCACTGACACCATTGAGATACGAGACCAGACAACAGACACAGTTGCGATATGAGACCAGACCACAGACATCATTGCGATACGAGACCAGACCACAGACACCATTGAGATACGAGACCAGAACACAGACACCATTGAGATACGAGACCAGACCACAGACACAGTTGAGATACAAGACCAAACCACAGGCACCATTGAGATACGAGACCAGACCACAAATACCGTTGAGATACAAGACCAGTCCACAGACACCACTGAGATACGATACCAGACCACAGACACCATTGAGATATGAGACCAGACCACAGACACCATTGAGATACGAGACCCCACCACAGACACCATTGAGATACGAGACCAGACCATAGACACCGTTGAGATACAAGACCAGACCACGGACACCATTGAGATACAAGACCAGACCACAAACACTGTTGAGATACGAGACAGGACCACAGACACCATTGAGATATGAGACCAGACCACAGACACCATTGAGATACGAGACCAGACCACAGACACCATTGATGTTGGACAATTAATGGCGGTCATCCTGAAAAGATATGTGTTCACATCCTGTGCAGACTGGAGCTCCCATGCTCTGCCCTTTTGCACATAGTGAATTCTTCACACTAGTATACCCAGCAAACTCTGAGAATTATGCAGTCTAGAAATTGCACTACAGAGATTGCACAATTCACACTCTGCCCCACACCACATATTTTAAAATGTGCATACCCACTCACAAAAGGTGGGCCTGAAACTCTGCCCCTCTTGGGATGATACTGGCCACTGATGCTCCCATTGCTCCTCCCATCCTGTGTCTTCCACTCTTCTCTCTCTCACACCCCCCAGCCGCCGAGCTTCGAATCCTTCCCACGGTCAGCCTGCACTCAGAAACCCGTGGAATCTCCCAGCATTCAACTCCAACAGCTAGAAAGGAATTCTGGGAACTCTTATACCCTATCATAGGACAGCCTGGCAGCCAAGAGAGGCAACGACTGGCTGGAATACCAAACTGACCAATCAGCTTTAACTGCACATTTGGCTGCCAACCATGGCTGAAGCCAGTGAATGTAGGCAGGAGTGGCCGGCACCTTGTTTGGTAAAATCTCCCCGCTCTCCTGATTGGCCACCGGAATATGCCAGCCTCTGCGCTTTGGGCATCACCGACCTGGTGTCTACAGCACTGAGTGGAAGGGTGATATGAGTGTTCTCCCCCCTCGTGATCTACATGCTGTCCGAGCCAGCCGAGGCATGAGCACTCTGTGTGGTGGCCCAGGGCCCCACTGTTAAAAGGGACCCCGCAGACACCAGTGCTTTCCTCAATTATTCCAAGAATATTGTTGTAAGGGGGACTGAGCAGTTTCCGTGTATGACGCTCACGTGAGGCCACAGTGTCGCCTCCCAACGTCCTGTGGCTCTATAGAGAGACACGTGTTCCCAGCAGCCCATTAGACGCGGCAGGCCCTTTAATGACTGCTCATCACTTCCTTTCTTCAAACAGCGCACTAAAGGGGGGGGGGCGATTTCCAAAGGATGGCCCATTTAAGAGACTAGAGTTTTGAAGGAGATGTTTGTAACGTTTCTGATATGATATATTTTATTTATAACGCGCCGAAACACAAGTGTTTCAAAGCGCGATGAGCCAAATGGGGGGGGGGAAACAAAGGGGGAATGAGGCAGTGATATTACTAGGCCCAGTGACATTGAGATCACGCAAATGCAGTGAAGGGGAAGGGGGAAAAGTGCTGACTGAAGGGGGGAGAAGTGCAAGACATAGGAACATACAAGACGAGCAGTGCAGTTAAGTGCAATAGGGCAAGTGATTGATAGTGCCGGTAGGGGGACAGTAGGGTTACAAATAAAGCCCCAAGGGCAGGGTTGCCACTGGGAGGATAGAGACCTGGGCCCAATGTTCAGAGGGTGGTCAGGTAACCAGTGCAGTACCAGTGATCAGCAGGGAGTTTGGAGAGAGACGGCAGAAGCAAAGAGGAAGGGCTTGAGCTGCTTCCGGACCCACAGGCAGTTGCATTCTGAAAGCACACACAAAGCACCTGAAAGGTCAAGTGAACTAAATGTGTATCTTTCACTTTAAGATATGTTCACTTACTCTGCATATCGAATTGGGGACCAGCTTTTAATTTTCGCTAAGGGGCAATAATTCCCGCACAGAGTGAATCGTGGGAGTGGTACTCATCCCCATGTCGAAACACCCCATTTTACAGCACATGTTGCTGCAGGAATGGGAAAGAAGACATGATTTGCAGGAAGGTCTAAACATACAACATCTCAGCAACAATCTCCAAACGCGCTCAGTTGCCTTTGCAACTTTCTTCAATAGGAGCCCCCTATTCTACACCAGCAAACAGTTTTGGCCTGAAACCTCTGGGTATTAAGCGCGTTACAAATAACCTACCATATCGTATCACCCCCTCCAATCAAGGCTCATGGGGTACATTAATAAGGCTCCCTTCTCATTGTGTAGTGAGCAGCACTTGACAAATGTAGTTATTATTTGCTATGATTTATTTTTTTAATAGTGAAATGCATCCTTAGCTGTGGCTTCTGTAATAAAAGCATGCTTCTAATTTGGACAACATGTATTCATTTTGGATTTATTTATTATTACATTTGTAAAGCACACTAAGCCTGTAGCCATCTAGGCGCTAGTATTGCCCAGATATACGCACAACAAGAACAAAACAATTGTGAAACTTCTGCAAAAACAGCGTTTGGTTTCAGTTAGCAAAATAGAATAAGCATAGTTTTGAAATGCCTTCCACAGATAGTGTTTTCAAACACAGATTCCAAAAGACCTTTTGCAAACAGTATTTTTACAAATAACTTCTGGCAAGAGATGTGTTCAAGTTCCTGAATTATAGATTGCTCTCAAATCCCGGCTTCCCCACTTAACCACGGTGAGTGCCCCTGGCCACATCCTTTTTTCACACTATGCCTTATCTGCCAAAATGAGAAGTCTGGACAAGGTATTCAGTTGTCTTTTTCTTTAAAAAAAATGGACTAGCTATTGACACATAGGTAAATGTTAATATTGTGAATTCATATAATGGACGGCAGTATTTTTCCATTACCTTACACATGGCAACATGTTTCTAATTTAACTTCCGATGATACCTTTGACGTCGTTTGAATCCTTACACACTGCGGCCAGCGCAGGGGGAGGGAGGGGGGCTTGGCACAGGAGGCTGTATTCAGAATTCATTCCTCTGGCACTTTATACATTGCTCAAGTGGACGCCGTGTCACATATGGTGCCTTACCCCTTCCCTCACCCTGGCATATAGCGCTGAGTAGATAGTATAGTAAGCAAGCACAATATATACACCTGTATGTCCATTCTGCCTCGTTACATGAGCTGCAATATTATCGACTCTGTAGCCTGTCCCCTACACAATGCAGTCCGCCTCTAAACTCACACATCACACACACACACACATCTGTTCTTTCTCCTTGCAAACGGTGGCCTGGATCTTGTGTCCCATTTCAAAGCAATGAAAACATCACACTCCAGGGCACCCGGGTACTGCGACTCGCACACTGATTTCACTACGCACTGTAGTCTGACAATGTTCCCCTCGCCAGCATGTTGCATATAGACTCTCTCCCACTTTCTAAAAGGCAGAAACACTCACGCCCCCTACACACACACACACACACACTCTCTCTCTCTCTCTCTCTCTCTCTCTCTCTCTCTCTGTCTCTCTCTCTCTCTCTCTCTCTCTCTCGGACCTCCTCTTAAACATGGGGCCGGTGTAGGTTGTTGTGTGAAGGCCACCGTGTGTGCATGCGGGTTTGTGTGAAGGCCACCGTGTGTGCATGCGGGTTTGTGTGAAGGCCACCGTGTGTGCATGCGGGTTTGTGTGAAGGCCACCGTGTGTGCATGCGGGTTTGTGTGAAGGCCACCGTGCGTGCATGCGGGTTTGTGTGAAGGCCACCGTGTGTGCATGCGGGTTTGTGTGAAGGCCACCGTGTGCGCATGCGGGTTTGTGGATGTTTGCGCTACTGGCGCTTTTGGACACCACGCTTTGTCGCAGGGTGTTTGTAGTATGGTATGAGTTCGTGCTACATGATACCAGCCCCTGTCTGCCCTCTGCCAGTACGCCGTTGCATGCAGCAATTCGCCTTTCTGTATGCTACGTGGCTGCACCTGTGTGCGCGACATTACCCCCAGATGTACACATGTGCGAGCACATGCGGTTTATACGATGTGCGTCATGTATCTGCTGTAGTCATATCTATGCACCCCCGGGTTGGTGTCCATTACATGGCACACGTGTGTGCTAGGTAAGCCTGGGGGCTCATGCACGCTCATTGCATCAGAATGCGGGTGAATGTGCGCGTGATTATGCAGCGCGCATCTCGCCCTGTGTGAGTAGCAGGTGCGCGCGCACTGCCGCGTGTCTGGGTGAGGGGCTATTTTTGGCTCCCCCTCGTGCTTCGTTATCGGTCAGTTTTCAGCTGCGCGCGGCAGAGTTGGGTCCCTGCGGAGAAGGCCCCGCTACTATCATCTAATGATGCTCTTATTTTAGAAACGCCGTTTCCATGACAACACTGCCGGGGCCAACTGTAGGAATGCTATGCCTTTTTCCCAGGAGTGCAGGTCCTTACGGCCCAAGAACAATACCGGGGGAAATACACGTAGGAAAGGGGGCAACTGTACCCGGAGAGGCGCCGTGGGTTATAAGCACAAGGGAGCGTGGCCCGCGGGGGCGGAGGAGGCAGTGGGTCGCTGCGGCATGCGGGAGGGAGTGGTGCCTGCATGCGGGGGGGGGGGAGTGGTATCTGCATGCGGGAGGGAGTGGTGCCCGCATGCGGCAGGGAGTGGTACCTGCTACCTGCATGCGGGAGGGAGTGGTGCCTGCATGCGGGGGGAGGGGGGGAGTGGTATCTGCATGCGGAAGGGAGTGGTAGCTGCATGCGGGAGGGAGTGGTAGCTGCATGCGGGAGGGAGTGATGTCCACATGCAGGGGGGAGTGGTACCTGCATGCAGGAGGGAGTGGTACCTGCATGTGGGAGGGAGTGGTACCTGCAAGCGGGAGGTAGTGGTACCCAAATGCAGGAGGGAGCAGTATCCCCATGCGGGAGGGAGTGGTATCCGCATGCATGAAGGAGTGGTATTTGCTTGCAGGCGGGAGTGGTGCCCGCATGCGGGATGGAGTAGTGCCTGCATGCTGGAGGGATTGGTGTCCGAATGCCGGCGGGATTGGTGTACGAATGCCGGCGGGATTGGTGTCCGCATGTGGGAGGGAGTGGTACCTGCATGCGGAAGGGAGTGGTAGCTGCATGCGGGAGGGAGTGATGTCCACATGCAGGGGGGAGTGGTACCTGCATGCAGGAGGGAGTGGTACCTGCATGTGGGAGGGAGTGGTACCTGCAAGCGGGAGGTAGTGGTACCCAAATGCAGGAGGGAGCAGTATCCCCATGCGGGAGGGAGTGGTATCCGCATGCATGAAGGAGTGGTATTTGCTTGCAGGCGGGAGCGGTGCCCGCATGTGGGAGGGAATGGTACTTGCATGCGAGAGGACGTGGTTGCAGCATGTGGAAGAGAGGGGTGACCACATACAGGAAGGAGTGGTACCTGCATATGCTAGGGAGTGGTACCTGCACCTGTGGGAGGGAGTGATAGCTGCATCTGGGAGGGAGCTGTACCTGCATGCAGGAGGAAGTGGTGTCCCCATGCGGGAGGGAGTGGTGCCTTCATGCGGGGGGAGCGGTGCCTTCATGTGAGATGGAGCGGGGCCCGCATGCGTAAGGGAGTGGTACCTGCATGCAGGAGGGAGTAGTGTCCACATGCAGGAGAGAGTGGTGCCTTCATGCAGGAGGAAGTTGTACCTGCATGCAGGAGGGAGGGGTATCCGCATGCGGGAGGGAGTTTTAGAGGAGCTGCTGCATGCTTCTGCAGGAAACCCCGCCTCCCTACCTCCCATATGTTGGAAGCCCGAGATTGTGTCGTATTTGACACTAGCAGTTGTGCCAATATTGCAACGTATATTCGAAAGAAGATACCCATTGACACATCCCTATCAAATGTGAGCTTAGCACCCTTTAGGAACTTGCATAGATTGGATGTGTTTACAGATTAACTCTGAGTCCAAATAACCAAACCAACTCAGGAAGATGGCAAAGTACTGTTTTATTAACTATTATCTAAAACAGGGAGTTAGAAGGAACATCAACGGACGGATGCTCAAATTCTCTCAACAATCTTTTCATAAAAACAAGATTATATACTCAAATTCCAACAGCGGTGATGTCCTACTACAAGGCAAATAATGAAAAACCTACTGAGGATCGGGATAGGCTTATAGGGAACATCTAATTATCCATTATATAGGAACTATCATTGTGATTGGCTGCTCACTGTCAGGAGGACAATACATGTCTACCTCTAAAACATGTAATCTTCAAAACCGTTAAGTACACATTTTCTAATTGGTGTTCAAACTATAAGGTCCATATTAACCCCTTAAGTGCCAGGCTATTATTGAAGTCTATGTAAAAAGGACGAGTATGCTCGTCCCTGGCACTTGTAGACCTCTGCAATTGGTTGGCATGCTTGTGCCATGTCTGGAACATTAGGTTCACTTAGCAGCACGTAAGCCCAGACCCAGGTGCAAGGAGGTGGGCCTGACTCTACCTCTCCACCCAATTAGCCCAACATCTCGCATCACCCATGAATTCCACCATGAAGAGTGTCTTTGAACTTGGCCTTGCAAAGTATCCTTGTCTCTTGGAATAAATGGGAGTACAGGCACTCACTATTGTTGTTCTAGGACTCCAAGTTCAATTCTATTTTCATCCTTGGCTCACATGACAGGAGATCACAATTTGGTCCAATGTGTAGCTTTTAAATGTCTTAAATGAATTAAACTTGCTACTCTTGACATTCTTTCTTTGCACCTTAACAAGGGATGATTCATCCTTTCTACGGTCGCTCCTTTCCAAAATAGATAGCTGACCTTGGCTGCTTCAATCTTGACTTCATGCTATACAACCTCGCCAAGCAGCACCACGATTTCAGCGTATTCTAGATGCAACACAATTCTCCCTTTTCTCTTCATTGGTCTTGGCTTACTAAATTCATGACACTGATGGCCAGCTTCTATACAGTGGTGGCTTTGCCTGCATTCTGTTCACTACATATAGCTGGCTTCTATGATGACTTAGTCTACCTTGCGTTTCAGCATCTGTACAATTGTTGAACGGTTGATTATCTGCAACACTTTGTGCACGTGTAATCTTCTTTTTCATATTTAAGAGTTCCCTTGATTCTTTACTTCATCATTAGTTTCTGTAAGATCCATGCATCCTCTTCAGCCAATTTTCAGAGACGTTGTTCATACTCTCTTATGACGTCATTGACCTCTTTCCTTGCTCTTTTTATATTCATTCAGGGAGTTCCTGTTAGAAAAGATTTTGTAATTGTAGGTAATTTTCCTTCCATGTGGCAACCCCTAAACTTTTTGCTGTTGTTTTTCACCTTGTTCTTGACTTTGCCAGAGAAGTGCAGCCTTCTGCCGCACTCCTCTGGGCTTTCGCTCCTTCTTACGGGGAAACTGACATGCCCTTAAAACAGTCAGTACCGGGGAACGCCGTTTCCCGTAGTTTCTTTTATCATGTTGCGGCTTTAGTGCAACATGACACAAGAGGGCACAGTAAGCTAAGTTACAGCTCTCTTGGGTCTCTAGCCTTCTACAGGCCCTAGATACTCGTTTAGGATTGTATTTGATCGGTGCAAGTAATTCAGGGACGGAAATGGTGGCAGCGATCGTTTTCTTGTGTTTTGAGCTCCTTTTGGCCTTCTAAGCGCGTTTCTCGCGCTTAACCCAAAATGGTGGCCTGGCTCCCAAAATGGCCAGACCACGAGGCTCCTTTGTCCTGTCCGCTGACCGTCTTGCTCCCTTCACCTTCCCCAGGTCGAGCCGACCGGGGGCCTTCCTTATTTGGGCATGTACTTTCCCGCGAAACACGGATGCTTTTCGCGGGCTTCTACATGTCTTTTGTGTGCCTCCAGGATGTGGGCTGGGATGTCTGGTCCCAATACACATCCTGGGTGCTAGAGAGTCTAGGGTGGTGTGAATGCCTGGGACCACCGTGGTCCGTGATTGGTCCACGTATGGTGTGAGTGTTGATGAGCAGATCTCCCATTGGGTCCCCTCCGTTTTGGCGCGAAGGGAACCGTGGATAAGAGGGGGCTGGAAACACCACTACCATGTCGATCTCCTGAGTTCTCACGAACGAAGGAATACAGGAGCCAAGTATCCTGCAACCAAGAGGCTGGACCGAGGAATCGCTGGTGACCCGCTGAAGGACTTCTCCTCTGCACTGCTGTCGCCTTGTGAAACCCTTTTCACCTTTGATCGAACCAGAAGGCCTGTACTGGTACTTCGACCCTTGGAATAGCGGGAACAGCTATTCTCGGCATCTTCACCATCTCCTGCCAGTAAGCCTTCGGAAGTGTCTCTGGGCCATCCAGTTGACTGACCAGCTTACACGGGAGTCTTGCTCTGTAACCGCCGCCAGGTTGTGTAGTATTTCGAGTCCTTGTCACTCTCACACGCTTCGTACACTTGGCGTTCCCAGGTCGGAAGTGAGTAGTGTACATTTGGCTCAGATACACACGGCCGCTCCGTTGCCCTGCTGTGGTGACAAAACTGTGCGGGTTTCTTCGATTGGGACGTCTTTTTACTCAACACGACGACGAGGCGTTCCCTGCTCTTCTGAACCTGCCAGCTGCTGAAACTGACACTGAGAAGCCTGGGTCTGCTTGCATCGGGGACCGGTGAGTAGTTTAGCTAGGATCTGGTCGCCCTCCTGCAGGAGCCCATGCTTTTCCCCGCTGTGTAAAACAGCACCCTTGTCCGTACTCGCGCTCTGCTTCTGCCCACTGTGGAGGCTGCGCTTGAGTCGCGGAACTTGTTCTTCTTCTGTAAGCACTAAACTGAACTGCCTGACTTCCTTCGAAGAGCTTATCCTTTTGCCCGTTGGCACCAGCGCGTGCAGGTACTTTGAGCACAAGGCTCCACTCTTCGCAGGGCTCGGACTTCCATCTAGTTAGGTGCCTCTGAAGGCGAACTGAGTCTAAAGCATTGTATCGCACTGCCTGTTTTCCTTCCCTTGCAGTTGGACTACATATTTCGTGCATATAACGCTTGAGACTTGTTGTATTTGTATATATATTGTGTTGATATGGTATGTGTTGGTTTAATATTGTGATATTGTGATTTCCTCGCTACGGTCATTGTTTTAAAGGCCTTAAAATAAATGTGCATATATTTTTTATATAACACCTGTTTGGAGTAGTTTGTAAGTGATCTTGCTTTGTGTGCTCATTGCGGGCTTTCAGTCACCCTCACCCCTCTTGAGACCTAGTCTTGACCGCCGCGATCGCTACCTTGATTGGTCTGGCTCGTCCAGAGGTTACCCTGTTCCAAGTAATTAGGTTGGCCTTCTGAACTTCTGCGCCACCAGGACAGAGTTCAGAAATCCGTCTTAACAAATTGGTGTACAGCGGTGGGATACGACTGAAGGTATCCAGTGTTGCGCACGAACTAAGGCATTTCAGGTTATTCCAACCAGGACACGTAGTGAATTGTTGTAGTATAACTTTAAAAAGGCCATAGTCCTATCTAACAGTATGGAAACAAATACCTTGTTAACTTTAAACGCTTCCAAATCAGAAACATTGAAAAAGATGTGTGCGGAGAGAGGTGTTTCCTCTCAAGGCACGAAATTGGAAATGATCCAAAGAATCGTGGCGTGGCAAGAAGCGCAGCTTGACGCTATAACTTCTGAGGACAGTGCGGAAGGTGGTGGGGCTGCTCTCACTGGTAGAACCGATGGTTCTGCCGCTGCACTGATCCATCGCGACCACGAGGACAGGGAGGATGTGATGTCTAATGTTTCCTCTGCCAGTGCTGATGGGGAGGCTATGCTTGAATTCAAGAAGCAAGAGCTGCGGTTTAGGCAGCAGGAGCTTGAATTCAGCATAGCCAAACTAAAAATCGAACAGGCAGAAAAACAAAAAGACAGGGATCACCAGTTGGAACTGGCCAAGCTTCAGGTTGCAAATGGGTCCAAGGGTCCTGGACATGGGTCTGGGGCTTCCTCTCATCCACGGTTTCCGAAAGATCTGCTCAGTGTGTATGAAGAAAGGAATGACATTATGGACTGGCTGAATGCGTTTGAGTATGCATGCGAAGTTCAACAAGTTGACAATGCTGATAAGATTGCATGGTTACTCAGCAGACTTCCCCATTCTGGCTGTAGTGCCATTATGGAAATGTCGAAGGCTGAGCGAGCTGATTTCGCAATGTTAAAGCAAACTCTCATTTTAAAGTTTGGGAAGACTCCGGCCCAATATTTGAAACGTTTCAGAGAGTATAAGAAAAAGGAAGGAGGTACTTGGGTATCTTATGTCACTGAATCCTTGAAAAACTTAACTGGCTGGGTCGAAGGTTATAAGGTTTCTACCTTCGAAGGCATGATAAATCTTGTCATGCTGGAACACATTTTTGCTTCTTCTTCCCCGGAGCTTAAGCAGCATTTGGCCGATTCGAAGGAGATAGATCCTAAGAAGCTGGCCATTGCGGCCGACTTATGGGTGTCACATCGAGTGTCCCATAAGGACAAAACTCATCCTGGTAAGCAGGAGGAAGGGAAAAAGTCCAAAGATATGGAGGGTGGAGAATCTGCTAAATCTTCTTCTCATAAGGGCCACAAAAAGAAAAGTAAGGGTAAGACACAAGAGAACTCACAGGGTAGTGGAGGTCAGCCTCCGAGACAAAACTCTGGTTACAATAAGCCTTCCTATGTAAACAGACCCAATGGATCTTGTTTTGCTTGTGGAGCAACTGACCATGTGAAGGGGGATCCCCGGTGTAAGGTTAGACCTTTGGGGGTCCACTCCGCTAATCTGGCCTTCTCCTCCTACGAGGAAGAAGAGATTACAGGAGCATCCTTCTCCTCAGACTCATTTCCCAGCGGGATAGAGGCTGAGGTAGTTTTAGTGTCCCTGGGTTCCTGGGAGCCTAAAGTCGCAGAGGCTTATGCTAGGATTCCGGATAATATCAAGCACTACTTTAAAGACAGTGTGCTGATCAATGGAGTAGATACTCCAGCTCTTAGGGATAGTGGGTGCAGTCGCACTGTAGTGGATTCTACCTTGGTAGACTCAGAGGAAGTTGCCAGAGCTACTCTGATGCCCACTAAGTTGGCTGACGGCCCCCTCCGTATGTTTCCAGTAATACCTGTAAATCTTACTTTAAATGGTACAGCAGTCAGGATTCCAGTGAGCATTCAGAGAAACGTCCCGGGAAAGGTCTTGTTAGGTAATGATCTCAGAGCTTTAGGGCTCGTAGGAGACACTGCCGAAAGACCCTACACAAGGTCCCAAGCACGGGCAGCATTGGCCAAGACCAATACGCCGCCCCAGCCGAAGGGGAAACCCAAGGCGAAAGGAGTCGACAAGTCAAGACGAGGGAAAGAGAATATTCCCCCGAGCTCGCCTACCACTGCGGTGGAGGAAGTTGGTCAATCGCCCGGGCCTGACGAGGAGGTGGCGATGCCTGAAGTATTTGACCCCAACGATCATCCTGAACTAAAAGACTTGTTAGTTGAAGGAGGTCCTGATAGGGACGAATTCAGTAAAGGCCAACGTGAGTGCCCATCTCTGGAAGGCCTAAGGAGACAGGCCTGCTCCCAGCTTGAGGGTGAACCTCCTGGGACGCATAGGATTTATTGGGAAGGTGGACTCCTGTATAGTGAGCCCACAGAGTCTACAGAAGGAGACCATAGGAGGTTGGTGGTTCCCCTTGCTGTTAGGCCCTTCCTCCTGCAGTTGGCGCATGAAGTTCCCTTTGCTGGTCACCTTGGTATGAAGAGGACCAAGCAAAGGTTCTCCATGCACTTCTACTGGCCCAAGATGGGGGTGCAAGTAGAAAGTCACTGCAGGAGTTGTGCCTCCTGCCAGTTGTCTGGTAAGGTTGGCGCGACAATCCAAGCTCCGTTGGTACCGCTCCCAGTTGTGGGGGTACCATTTGAAAGGGTAGGGATCGACATCGTTGGTCCCCTTGACCCGCAAACATCCTCGGGCAATAGGTTTATCCTGGTGCTGGTCGACCATGCAACCCGGTATCCTGAGGCCATCCCATTGAAAACTGTAACTGCCAAGTCAGTTGCAAAAGCTTTACTCGGCATATTTACTAGGGTTGGCTTCCCTAAAGAAGTTGTGTCAGATCGTGGCAGCAACTTTATGTCGAAGTATATGCAGGCTATGTGGAAAGAATGTGGGGTCACCTACAAGTTCTCTTCTGCATACCACCCCCAGACCAATGGTCTGGTGGAACGTTTCAACAGAACGTTAAAGAGCATGATTGGGGCTCTGGAGGAGCCTCAGAGAAGAAAATGGGATCTTCTGTTACCATGCTTACTGTTTGCCTACCGAGAGGTACCACAGGAGGGTGTTGGCTTCAGCCCCTTCGAACTTCTGTTCGGTCATCCCGTACGGGGACCCTTAGCCATCGTCAAAGAGGGATGGGAGATGCCCACTCCCCCTGTTACTACCAACGTAGTTGATTATGTGCTAGGGCTCAGAAAACGGATGGTACTTCTGATGGGCTTGGCTAGTGATAAATTGAAGGCAGGACAAGCACTGGTGAAACATTGGTACGACCAGAAAGCTTCCCTCATCAACTTTACACCTGGTCAGCAAGTCCTGATCATGAATCCCATAAGGCCTCGAGCTTTACAGGACAAATGGTCAGGCCCTTACACAGTGGTGGAGCCCCTGGGTGAGGTTAACTATTTAGTGGACCTTGGAAGGCCTGGACAGGCTCCAAAAGTGTTTCACGTGAATAGGCTGAAAGCTTTCGTCCCAAGAGTCGAAATCGCAGCACTGCTACTGGCTTCAGACGTTGAGGAAGAGGAGTCTGAACCTCTCCCCCACCTGTTCCAAAGCGGTCCTTCAGATAGCTCCTTTGAGGGTGTCCGAGTGGCCCCTCACCTGACTTCTGATCAGCAGGCTGAGGTGAAAAGTTTGCTTAGGCAGTTTTCCCCCTGTTTACACAGTCGCCTGGTTTGACACCTTGGTGCAAACATAACATTGACACAGGAGACAGTGTACCTACCAAAAGTAGGGGATACAGGATGTCAGACAAAGTACGGTCTTATATTAAGACCGAGGTCAACAAGATGTTAGACCTTGGGGTGATTGAACCCTCTAGTAGTCCTTGGTCCAGCCCAGTGGTTTTGGTTCCAAAGGCCGGCACTTCTGAATTGAGGTTCTGCGTGGATTACAGGGCTCTGAATGCTGTCACCAAGACAGATGCACACCCCTTGCCTCGAACAGATGAGCTGGTGGATACTTTGGGTGCCTCCAAGTACCTCAGCACGTTTGACCTCACTGCTGGCTATTGGCAAATAGCGTTAGCAGAACATGCCAAGGAGAAGACAGCATTTTCTACTCCAGACGGCCTTTACCAATTCCGGGTGATGCCGTTCGGGTTGAAGAATGCACCTGCCACTTTCCAGAGGCTTGTGAATCATATGTTGAATGGGTTGGACGAATTCTGTCTTGCATATCTGGACGATATAGCAGTTTTCAGTGCCACTTGGGAAGACCATGTGAAACACCTCGGGATTGTGCTCCAGGCTCTTCAGAAAGCACACCTGACCATAAAGGCTAGTAAATGCCAGATTGGACAAGGCTCAGTGGTTTACCTTGGACATGAAGTAGGTGGAGGGAGGATACAGCCTCTTCCCAGTAAAGTACAAGCAGTACAAGACTGGCCTACCCCCACTACGCAAACCCAAGTGAGAGCTTTCTTAGGACTCACGGGGTATTTACGCAATTTTGTGGCAGACTATGGCACCATAGCTGCCCCTCTGACTGCCCTCACAACTCCGAAGAAACCCAAGAAGGTAACTTGGACCGACGAGTGTGAGAAGGCCTTCAATGGCTTAAAAGACTCCTTGTGCCAGGCCCCTGTCCTCAGGGCCCCTGATTATCAAAGACCTTTTATCGTGCAGACGGATGCCTCTGACACTGGGATAGGAGCTGTACTATCACAAGTAGATGAGAAGGGTAAGGAACACCCTATCGGTTTTATTAGTCGCCAGCTTAAGGACAGAGAGCTCAGATGGTCCACGGTAGAGAAAGAATGTTTCTCTGTTGTGTGGGCCCTAAGGAAGCTGAGGCCCTACCTCTATGGGACCCACTTCACTGTGCAAACTGACCATAAGCCGTTAAAGTGGCTAATGAACATGAAGGGGGAGAATCCAAAGTTGCTTAGGTGGTCCATAAGTCTACAAGGCTTCGACTTCACTATTGAGCATAGGCCAGGTGTCCAACATAGCAATGCTGATGGGTTGTCCAGAATGTTTAACCGACCTGAACAAGAGACTCATCCAGGGGTGGATTAGTTCCCCCTGTCCATAGTCTGGGAAGGACGAGTGTTAGGAAAGATTTCGTAATTGTAGGTAATTTTCCTTCCATGTGGCAACCCCTAAACTTTTTGCTGTTGTTTTTCACCTTGTTCTTGACTTTGCCAGAGAAGTGCAGCCTTCTGCCGCACTCCTCTGGGCTTTCGCTCCTTCTTACGGGGAAACTGACATGCCCTTAAGACAGTCAGTACCGGGGAACGCCGTTTCCCGTAGTTTCTTTTATCATGTTGCGGCTTTAGTGCAACATGACACAAGAGGGCACTGTAAGCTAAGTTACAGCTCTCTTGGGTCTCTAGCCTTCTACAGGCCCTAGATACTCGTTTAGGATTGTATTTGATCGGTGCAAGTAATTCAGGGACGGGAATGGTGGCAGCGATCTTTTTCTTGTGTTTTGAGCTCCTTTTGGCGTTCTAAGCGCGTTTCTCGCGCTTAACCCAAAATGGTGGCCTGGCTCCCAAAATGGCCAGACCACGAGGCTCCTTTGTCCTGTCCGCTGACCGTCTTGCTCCCTTCACCTTCCCCAGGTCGAGCCGACCCGGGGCCTTCCGTATTTGGGCATGTACTTTCCCGCGAAACACGGATGCTTTTCGCGGGCTTCTACATGTCTTTTGTGTGCCTCCAGGATGTGGGCTGGGATGTCTGGTCCCAATACACATCCTGGGTGCCAGAGAGTCTAGGGTGGTGTGAATGCCTGGGACCACCGTGGTCCGTGATTGGTCCACGTATGGTGTGAGTGTTGATGAGCGGATCTCCCATTGGGTCCCCTCCGTTTTGGCGCGAAGGGAACCGTGGATAAGAGGGGGCTGGAAACACCACTACCATGTCGATCTCCTGAGTTCTCACGAACGAAGGAATACAGGAGCCAAGTATCCTGCAACCAAGAGGCTGGACCGAGGAATCGCTGGTGACCCGCTGAAGGACTTCTCCTCTGCACTGCTGTCGCCTTGTGAAACCCTTTTCACCTTTGTTCGAACCAGAAGGCCTGTACTGGTACTTCGACCCTTGGAATAGCGGGAACAGCTATTCTCGGCATCTTCACCATCTCCTGCCAGTAAGCCTTCGGAAGTGTCTCTGGGCCATCCAGTTGACTGACCAGCTTACACGGGAGTCTTGCTCTGTAACCGCCGCCAGGTTGTGTAGTATTTCGAGTCCTTGTCACTCTCACACGCTTCATACACTTGGCGTTCCCTGGTCGGAAGTGAGTAGTGTACATTTGGCTCAGATACACACGGCCGCTCCGTTGCCCTGCTGTGGTGACAAAACTGTGCGGGTTTCTTCGATTGGGATGTCTTTTTACTCAACACGACGACGAGGCGTTCCCTGCTCTTCTGAACCTGCCAGCTGCTGAAACTGACGCGGAGAAGCCTGGGTCTGCTTGTATCGGGGACCGGTGAGTAGTTTAGCTAGGAGCCCATTGCTTTTCCCCGCTGTGTAAAACAGCACCCTTGTCCGTACTCGCGCTCTGCTTCTGCCCACTGTGGAGGCTGCGCTTGAGTCGCGGAACTTGTTCTTCTTCTGTAAGCACTAAACTGAACTGCCTGACTTCCTTCGAAGAGCTTCTCCTTTTGCCCGTTGGCACCAGCGCGTGCAGGTACTTTGAGCACAAGGCTCCACTCTTCGCAGGGCTCGGACTTCCATCTAGTTAGGTGCCTCTGAAGGCGAACTGAGTCTAAAGCATTGTATTGCACTGCCTGTTTTCCTTCCCTTGCAGGTGGACTACATATTTCGTGCATATAACGCTTGAGACTTGTTGTATTTGTATATATATTGTGTTGATATGGTATGTGTTGGTTTAATATTGTGATATTGTGATTTCCTCGCTACGGTCATTGTTTTAAAGGCCTTAAAATAAATGTGTATATATTTTTTATATAACACCTGTTTGGAGTAGTTTGTAAGTGATCTTGCTTTGTGTGCTCATTGCGGGCTTTCAGTCACCCTCACCCCTCTTGAGACCTAGTCTTGACCGCCGCGATCGCTACCTTGATTGGTCTGGCTCGTCCAGAGGTTACCCTGTTCCAAGTAATTAGGTTGGCCTTCTGAACTTCTGCGCCACCAGGACAGAGTTCAGAAATCCGTCTTAACAGTTCCTCCTTTAGATTGCCGTCTCTTTGGGGATACATTTGATAGGGTTGTCTCAATGGGTATCTTCTTTCGACTATACGCTGTGGTATCGGCACAACTGCTGGTGTGAAACATGACACGATCTCAGGCTTCCAACATAAAAGAGGTAGGGGTCGGGATTTTCAGCAGAGGCATGCAAGCTGCTCCTCTACATTCCCCCCTCTGTTTGAGTCCTCGACCACCTCCTCAATTGTTTCCACATCCTGATATTTTCTCTTCAAGTGTTTCTTTGGTGTCCATATCTTCATCAGCACCCTCAGGGCACCAGCTGATTTATCTACACTCCAGATCATGGAGTTACATTTTCCATTTGGGGTACAATAGACCCATCGTCCCATGTACTTCTTATGATTCTTTGCATACAAGAACTTTGTTCCTTCAGGTGCTATGATGCTGGCTTCTATATATTTTCTGACAGTTTCATCATTGAGCTCCTTGACCTTAGTTTCAGGTTCGAAATCGATCATGATCCTCATTCCTACCACCTTCTTTGCCATTTTCTTGCATTGGGAAATCTCTATCCTGATTACACAGAATCCGAACATCACCCGCACTAATATTACTCCAAGAATCCTAAATATATTTGCCAACCACTGTGGAATCCACGAAAACAGGGAGGCAAACCAACTGTCATCTTCAATGTCATCCGTCTCATCTTCCATCTTGGTAGGCAGGTCTGTCAACAACTTTATGGCCTCTGTCAATGTTCCATTTTGCTCATCATGAGAAGGTGTGAATGTGCAACATGATGGCCCAATATGGCGCAAACTCCTCCTTCCATCGCTGTGATCATATCAAGGACATATTTGTTCTGGCGGGTCATCAGTCATATGGCCCTCAGCTCTTCAATGATAGCGTTGAATCCCTTTATGATAGCATTGATTGTCTGCTGAAGAAGCACCCATCTGGTGATCTGTAGCCACTTGGTGTTTGCTACTGTTTGGATCCCAGGCATGAATATAATCATCAATATTGGGGGCATTGCTGAACAACCTGTTTTCCTCAGGAATGGAGTCATATGCTGTTAATGATTTGGCTGAGAAATAATTTTCCTCTTCTTGTCCGACTGAGAAGTTCAAGTGATCCTCTTTTTCTCAAATTGGAATCCACTTTTGGAAATTAACCAATGTTCGGGTCGCTTTGAGGAATCACTAATTCTGGAACATGGATGAGCTCCAAAGAACATACTCCTCCCCAATCCTTGGGCAACTTTATGTAAGCTCAAAATCCACAAGCCCAATATCGGTCCATAAGGACGACTGTCCCTTCTCCCATCCTAGGAACGTCAACTGTGGTTTTGCATTCTTTGCTATATCCCACAGGATTCTTTCTGTGTCTTCGGAAGCACAGTGTCGCATTAAACAATGGGATTACAACTACTGGGCCTGATTCATCTTCTACCCATGTCAGTAGTTTGGAGTGCATGACCCAGGACTATAAAAACCCGTCATTCACCTTCTGCACCTCTTGTACGTAATCTGTTTTCAACAGATGAGCTGCATAGAACAGCATTCCTTCTTCCCTTCCCTTCTTGGAATTCACTTGTCCATAGATCAATAGTTGAGTTTGTTCCCAACATCCATGTGATCTGTCTATTTCTGTCACATCAGGGCAATTCATTATCTTCATCCCTTCATTGATCACCTCATCCTGTCCTGCAGCAGGATACACAAGCATCTTGCTCTTCCATCCAGATTCCTTTTCATTTTTTAGCATTTTGATGTAGTCATCCTGGTATGGAAACAACCATTTCCATCTCCATCACAAGGTCGCCCAGCTTACAGGGAATTGTCATTGAGTTGTACATGTCACAAGATGACTGAGGCACTTTGCATCATGCTCTGGAACCTCTCTGCCAATGAAAGTGGATACTGTATTCATGATATAGGCTATGAGAGAGCAGACATAGCAACCCTCCCTAGATGCTTTGTCCTCCACATTTCTCATGTGTTGGTACCACATGTTATTCCCCAGGTGAGCTGTGTTATCTAGGTAGGTATTTATCCCTGCATTATCCTCCTCTACATTTCTTTTGTGTCTTCCAACATCTGTATAGTAATCATAGAGTAAATCAAAAGTAGTTTTCACAGTAGGGAGAACCATAGGGACTTCTCCTTCGGCGGAAGTACTAACATGATACAGACTGTGAAAGATGAGGAACAGAAAGACAAAGAGAACAATCATGCAGGCATATATTATGCATAAAAACATAGGCATCCATCTCTCGCGCCACCCTACTGTTGATTGCACTTGATCATTTTCTAGAACCGTGCCGCTCTCTTAATTAAAAATTCCAAGAGTCTACTTATCACTGGGCAGTTTTTAGGATACTGAAAGAAAGTGTGAATATTAATGTATCTTCTAACAAGAGCAAGGTAAGTGTGAAGTATGAACACAAAGACAACAAGCACAAGCCGATGAACGTTATTATCGGCAGGTACCATATGTTTGATCACTTAAAACAGATATTCTCCATGAAATGACTCTGGATACAGATCTCGTTTCCAATTTCTGATCAAGAACTGATGTTTAGTCATAACTCTGATGCATTATTTTCTGCTTCAATATGTATTTCTAAAAGTTCATTGCAAAAGTTCTGGAATTCTCTGTAAGTCTTTGCACTCTCTGCTAAAATATCTATAAGGAGTGTCCATTGAATTCCAGTCCAAATGAAATACGTATTAATCACTCGTTGTTTTATCTTCCTTTTTCTTGGTCATCGATCGGGTCTGTGCATGCTGAAATTCTTCTTCTTGTGTTGCTTCTGGATCAGCAATGGTGGGAGGGAAGGTCTCCCCTTTATAAATCTTCACATTGCCTATGTGCAGCCAAGTTCTTCTTCCTTGCATCTTGGCAGCTGAACGGGACACTTCTTCAATGATAAAAAGGACCATGAATACATGGCTCATGCCACTTTCTGGTAAACATTTTATTTTAAACTGAGTCCCAAACATATAACTTAGGTGGTGGTCATAGTTAACCTGGATTGGTTGCCAAATTATCTTCTTCTGTGTTCTTAGACTGACCCCCTGGTGCTTGACTTGATCTGGCATGAAAGAAATACTAGAGGTCATACATGTCAAATAATCATGCATCTCATCACCTAAAGTTTTAGCTATGCTCTGGGCATCACTTCTACTCCTAGATGGAGGTGTAAGGGGCATTCTAATTCGACGCTCTGTAACTAGCTTGTGTGAGGTGATGTGGTGGTCTGATCCTGGCTGATTCCGAAGGGCATATAAGGCTAGGGGTAGGCAATACAGACATTCCTTTTTCAAAGTCAATTTGATCTTGACAATCCTTTCTTTGAGGAGGCCGTTGAGCCTCTCACATTACCCATTCACTTGCGGGTGATAATCAAAAGAAAACCTGTGCTTTATATTCAATAGAAGCCCTGTCTGTTCAAATAGCTCATTGACAAAAAGCAGCCCATTATCAGATCTTAGCACTTCACAAACACCCCACCTCAGGAACACCTAATGTACTAAAAATGTCACTGTGCAAGTGGCATCAGGGTGTGTACACAGACTTGCCTCGATCCACCTATAGAAGGAACACACCACCACTAATAGATACCTATACTGATTACATGTCTGCAGCATATCGACATAGTCAATATGTAAATGCTGAAACGGACCATTCGGTCAAGGAATTACCCCTCTAATCGTTCTCAGTGTATGCCCAGCAGTAAACTTTTGACACACAATGCAATTCACCATAAATAGTACAATGTGTTCCAAAAATTCAGAATTAACCAGTCTCCCGCAATTGTAGCAACAAGACTCTCCCTAGTTACATGCAAGAAGTTTTCAGGGAGTGACAGGAGTGGAAATCTGATTGTATGGTGTCTTGAAGGTTGCGGATGTCTAAGAAATTGGCGAGGCAGCTGAACACAACTCTGTTGAGCACTATAGGTTATTGTGAAAGTAGAGATACAGGGTAAAAGTTCATTGGCAGATTTGGGCCAGACCCTTACTTTTTTAGGAGTGGGGTGACCTTGGCTTTTTTGAAAATAAAGGGAATGCAAGCAGAGTCTAAGGACAGTTTAAAGATTTCAGCGAGGTGAGAAGTCATTAAAGGGCTGTAGGTCTGACTAGCTGAGGTAAAAGATGATCAGATGGGGCACAAGAGGGGTAGCCTCATTAGAGATAGGACATCTTCAGTAGTAGTATTACTAAAGTGGGAGATAGAGGCAGAGGATTGTGGTAGAGCAGGTGAAGTGTAGAATGGAGGAGGGAGTGTGAGGAAGGTCAGGAGAAACTGTCTAATTTTGGATATGTTAGCGGCAAAGTATTCAGCTAGGCCATTAGCTGTGAGAGTGGAGTTGATAGTCATAGGTTTAGGAGGTGTGAATTTAGGGTGCCCTGTAGCTGATAAGGATGGATAGAGTGAGAGTTTATGAAAATGAGGTAGAATTCCCTTTTGGCTCTATAGACACCATGAGAGAGTTCAGGGCAGAAGGGTAGAGTTGCAAGCCCTCGTGCGACTGGGTAAACCTCCAAGAGAAAGGGAAGAATGGCAGAAGGCTTTCATTTCCTTTTAGTAATAGGTGAGGAAAGTGGCGAGGAGAGGTCAGGGGTTGGAAAGTAGATGGTGGTGGAAACAACAAAGTGATCAGATATGGATCGTGTTACAGTAGTATTAGTGGCTGAGATAGAGGTAGAGATGAATAGGAGATCCAAAGAGTTAGCCCCTATGTGGAGGTAGATTATGGATAGAGTGGAGAGCATGGTCACTAAGAAAAGACTAAGTTCAGATTTCTGAGAAGTGGTTGGCAAGGATAGGTTACAGTCACCTAAGAGAATGAGGTGATGTTTAGTGGAAAGAGAATCAAGGTGCTGCCTAAGATCATCAAAGAAAGGTCCAGTGGGATCCGGAGGGCGATAGATTGAAATGATGTGAACCAAGTGAGGCAGAGCTATATTAGAGATGGTGAATTCAAAAGCGGTAGGAGAGGATGTGGCATTGTAGGTTTGTGAGGCGATGAGGTAGGACAAGTGTAGGTGTCCAATGTCTCTACCTCTGCCAGTCAGACTAGGAGAGCGAATGAAGGATAATTTGGAGTCAGGTAGTGCTGCCGGGGTGGCAGTATCAGATGGAGAAATTCAGGGTTCAGTGATAGTAAGGAGATCTAGCATGAAAGTAGTTAGTGATAAAGGAAATGTGGTTTCATGCAGGCTGAGCAGTCCAGAGTACAATGTTCAGTTGATCAGGCAACAAAGAGTAGAGACGTTGGGTCTCAGTGGAAGAGAGGCGAGGTGGATAGGTGTTAGAGACTGCTGCGGTTTGCTCGTCAGCTTTGTTTGTTGGAAATAAAAGATACGTGAGAGATGGAGTATTGAGAATTTGGAGACATGCTTTTTTTGATAAGGATAGGAAAGGAGGACCTTCTAGCATAATCTGAAGAAGTGTACAGAGAGGGGAGTAGGAAGCGCAGCAGGAGCAAATGCATTGTAGGTGAGTACCATAGTGTGAAGAGACATGTGATGAATCCTGCTGAGTCATCACAGAATCCCAGCCTTATGCCTCCTCTCCCAGGTGGCCAGGGAAAGGCAGAAACTACCTGATCGTAGCCCTGGGGGGAGGTATCGGGGAAAGGATCACGTGGGAAAAGAAGGCTATCAAGGGAATCGGACAACTCCGACAGGAAAGACACGGTACTCATCTTCTTCTGAGGATGAAGGGTTGCGAATGCCTGAATATTTAATGGAATATTGTCCCCTTTCAAACTCTTACCAGGTACTAAATATAAAAGCCTTTGTTGTGCCTATGGAAAGGATGTATATCAGAAACAGGGGGTTAATGCTACTGCCTTTAGTAGTATTGAATTCTTTAAAACCTTCCATTAAGCATAGGTCACAGTTCTTCGAATAAAGTGAATTAAAAGATATTGAAGATTTTCATGTTAATTCAACTAAGAACATTATGGACTTCCAATCCCATAATGCTCTTAGTACTGGGATGAGAAAGAGAGATCCAGAATTAACGGAATGTATTATGCAGTCTAGTGAAGGACCTTTGGGTGTGGGTTCCAGGAGCAGCAGAATCAGGGTGAAGCAGAGGTTGGTGTCACCTCTGTGCCGATAGCGGTATGTCGTGGGGAGACTGTGGCTGAAGTCGTGGTATCCAAGAGATGCAGAAGATGTGCAGGGGAAGCAGTGCTGGAACCAGCTGTCCTGAGGGAGAGATGCACTCTCCCCTTCCTACATCTCTCTCCGGTGTTGCGGACAGCACCAGAGCGCATGTGGAGCAGATGGACCTCCATTGACAGACAGTGCAGCCCGTTGGAAGGTGAGCGTAGCTGTCAAATGCATGGACTGATCTGACAATCTGTGAAGCAGAGGTAGTGAGTCTGGAGGAGACACCAGCATCAACTTGTGAGTTGACCTAATCAAGGTAACCCCGGGAGCTTCAAAACTGACTGCTATACCAAAAAGTTAATTTTGAATACCCAACAGATAAATTCAAACACATTGAATGTAACAAGTCCAAAGAGGGCCAACAGAAGCAGACACTAATCTGTATTGTCCAAACCAAAAATGGATGATTCTGGAACAAAGCGAATACGAATTATGTAAATATAGAGGCCCAATATGAGAACACTATAACCTGCTGAGGGGCAAATATAAAATGGAAGGGATACCAATATCCCGAAGAGGGATAGCCACATAAAGTGCCTTCTTTCCTGCATTGCCAAATCCAAGCGATATCAAGGCAGATTGAATGTAGCAAACATAGAAGTTGTAAATCACATTTTTGTTGTATATGAAAGGTGTTATATGCCAATTTTGTTACAAGTCAAGACTTATTCCATAAGATGTTGTTGGTTTAACTTTCCCCATGAAGGAGTTAAATGTGGAAAGTAGATAACAAGTCTTACCACTGATTATGACAGGCAGTATTAGGAGCTTTATCCTGGCAGGTGATTATACCAGAACAGGGACAATTAGTGGTTAGTCCTGGCAGGCGAGTGGACCAGGAAGAAAGGATTTTGCAGCACTATAACCGTGGTAGAAAGTTGTGGTTGAAGTAGAAGGTGGAAAATAATTGCAATTCCACCATTTCTTTTTGATGAACTGTTGCATAACCATCCTGACTAAAGTGAGCTTTTGAATGATTTATCCTGATTAAGGTGCTGTTTATGAAGAAGAAATGGAAAGTGTTGAAAATTGGTTTGATCTCCCAAGAAAGGAATCTTTTTGGCATTGGCTTTTCAGTTTGATATATGAAGAAAGAAAAAGTTTCATTTGTCAAGTGAAAACCGTAACAATTGTCATAATAGTGAGAAACCTTGTGGATATAATGAAGTCACCTTGCCAAGGGAAGGACATATTGGATACAACAAAATCTAAATTCCACATCAAATAGAACTGGGAGAGGGAAAAGAACATTACTGAAACTGAACTTGGGTTTAACTTATTCTGAATTGATCTAGGGGAAGAGGATCCAACCCTGATCATCATTTTTGTTTTCTTTATAGTTGCATGTATGTTGAAGTTGCCAAATAATCCCTGTATGATTTTGTTGTATGTTTTAGTGTGAGGTACAGACATTTTGGACACTAAGTCATTTTCTTTTAGTATCAGTTTGACAGGCAGGGAAACCCTTGTTAGGTTAGGGAAAGATAGGCATTATCACACCTTTTTTTATTTAATAAATGGCATCTTGTGACTTCACCTATGTGTCTGCCTCCCATGTCTGACTCCTCACAGATAACACAGTCATTAGCAGGCTAGTGGTACTTGCAGGTGCAGCAGGTGGGAAGGCACAATCAAAGGCTTGTGGTATGATATGATATTTTATTTATAGAGTGCCTATACACAAGTGTTTCAATGCGTGACAAGGCAGGGGAGGGGAACAGGGGCTATAAGAACAATCTTACTAGGCTCAGTGACACTGAGATCACGCAAGTGCGGGGGAGAGGGAATGGGAGAAGTGCCAGGGGAAGGGGAGGGAGAGGAAGTGCAAGACATGGGATCAAACATTGAAAACAAGAAGTGCGTCCAGCAAGTGGCAATGCAGGGTTAAGTGCAGAAACAAGTATTAGATAAGTGCAGGTAGGGGGGATGTAGGGTTGCAGATACAGCCCCAAGTACAGGGATGCCAGGAGGCAGTGCAGGTGTGCAACTGGGAGGGGAGGGACCTGGGCCCGTCGTTGAGAGGGTAGCCAAGTAACCAGTGCAGTGACATGCAGTAGATCAGCATTGTAGCTGAAGAGGGAAGGCAGAAGCAAAGAGGAAAGTCTTGAGCTGCTTCTGGAACCAGAGGTGGTTCTGCTCAAGTTTCAGAGAGGCTAGGAGGCTGTTCCAGAGGGAGGCGCCAGCCAAATAGTGAGATCTGCCCCCAACTCATTGTTTGGAAAAGCAACAGACCCTCAAGGAGATGGAGGGTCAGGAGCAAAGAGCTTGATTAGGAATATACTTCAGAAGAGAAAGCTGGAGATATTTTGGTCCCAGGCCCCAGAAGGCCTTGTGGGCAATGCAAAGGGTCTTGAACCTGATCCTTGCAGCCACTGGCAGCCAATGGAGAGATTTCAGTGCTGCAGAGATACAATCCCTGTGCTTGAGGCCAAGGACAAGTCTTGCAGTCCTGTCCTGGATGAGTTGCAGAGGACAGAGCAGTGGCAGGCAGATTTAAAAAGAGGCTTTTACAGTAGTCAAGCCTAGAGAGAACTAGGGCTCTAGATACAGTGAGCTGCTGGTGCAAGGAGAGGAAAGGAATACCTCTGATAAGGTACAATTGGTGATTTGACTTCTTAGAGACGTCAGTAATATGAGGAGAGTAGAGTGAGGAGCCGAAGATAACCCAGAGGTTCTTAGCCTCACAGGTGGGAACAGGAGGAGGGCCAAGGTAGGCTGGCCAGAGAGTGGTGGGAAAGAGGGGTTCAGGTGTGCTGATGAGGAGGATCTCCATCTTGCTGGCATTCAGGCAGAGATCATTGGTGGCGCACCACTCTTGGACAGACAACCTGGGATGAGAGAAGGAGAAGAGGCAGCAGTGGGGATCCAGAAAGCGAGCTGGGTGACATCAGCATAGTACTGGAAGTTGGAGCAGTGAGCAGCATAGGTCGGAAAAGACAAAGAGGCAAGTCAACTACTGGTCTTCACCCTTCACTGTTCTGCCCTTAACTGGGATGCCCCTAGGGAGTTCAGAATAGATGGCTCACACTCTAGTCAAATGATCACCTAGTCAGCCAGTGGTTGGTCTCGTTGCTGGGAGGAGGCAATTTCTTCTTGTTTGATGTTCCCTATGGAGTTTCTTGTGACATGTAATTGAAGGTTGTTCCGAATTAAGATGGCCTCAGGAATTACGTCACAGACAGGACGTGATGCCACAAACAGGAAGTGATGTCAAACACACCAATTACCTGATTGCCTGGTCAATCAGTGGTTGGTCTCTTTGATAGTGTCCATGGTTGTTCTGGGATGCTGCAGTTTCTTCTTGTTTGATGTTCCCAGCGGAACCTCTTGTGGCCTTTAGCTTGAGATTGGGGTGAATTAAGACGGCCGCAGGAAGTGATGTCATGGACAGGAACTAATGCCACATACAGGAGGTGAGGTCACATACAGGAAGTTATGGAACAAAGATATGTGAATCCACAAATCGGAAATTATATCATACACTCTTGTTACATGATCGCCCAGTCATTCCGTGGTTGGTCTCTCTGATTTTGACCGTAGTGTTGTTGAGATGAGGTGATTTTTTTTCTTGTTTGCTGTTCCCAGAGGAATCTTTTGTGGCCTTTTGCTGGAGGTTGGGCTGAATTAAGATGGGTATAGGACATGATGGCCTTAACCATGTTAACATACCAACATGAAATGAACTACATCTCCCATAATTGTCGGGCTACCACACTAATATTGTGTCATTTCTGTGCCCCTTCCTTTAGGTTTTATCACAGGTTATATGCTTGTTGACTTACTTAACCACAAATAAATGCTTCTATTGTGCCAACAACATTTATGCGGACATTTTAACTGTGAGTTCATGGGCCCCAGCTTTTCATTTTCACTATGGGGGCAGAAATTCCCTCACACTCACACTGAATATAAGCAAACGGCCACCCCAAACCATCCCCTGGCCGAACACATTTTATAGCACTTGCTTTAAAAAAAAAAAATATATATATCATATTTACAGCCAGTTTTTTTATAAATGACGTTTAGCAACAGTCACTCAACCAACTGAGCTACCTTCATAGCTTTCTACTGTAGGACATGTCTATGAATCCCTTAATGAAAATCACTGCATTAACAACAGTGCAGTTCATGTGTATAACTTCAAAGTCAACAGTATTTAATCTCCATCTACAAGGGCCCTGTGCATAGATTCGTTGATGGTGTACCAGTGGTGGCTTCTCCAGAATGGGTGAAGAGCGCCAACCCACAGGCCCCTAGCCCATTTTCGAGGAGCCAATGAGCCAGCCCAGTGTAAACACTGAGTGCTTCCTCAGCTGAGGGAGCATTCCTCGGCTGGCTTGAACTCTTAAAGGAAAATGCGATTTCCATTTTTTACAGTTCTGTTCCCCAGCCTTGCATATCCAATAAGCCATGAAAAACTGGGGGCATTTGGCTTCCCCAATATTGCATGGCCCATTGGGGATGCTATCTGAGGAACAACATGTTTCTATGTGCAATGGGAAACACTATTGGGCCTCCTTGCGCATACAGAGTGGGCCACTTTGTCATCCGCGCTCCGGCTCTTGCACGCATGTGCACGAGCCTGCAAGTGCTCTTTGCTTCCTGCTTCCTGTTCATGCTACACGGAAGCTGGAGCACTCAGAGGGAACATCAGGACTGGGACAGAAGGTAGGTTAATTTAAATATGTGTGAATGGTTGTGTTGTGTGTAATTAGTGAGTGTATGATGCTGTGTGTGTGAATGAGCAACTGCATGCTGTATGTGAAGGTTGTGTGAATGTGTGTGGACGTGAGTTTGTATTGGGACGTGAAGCTTATTTTGGCAGAAAGAAGGAAAGTTGTGCATGAGCCCAAATCAGCGCCACGTGTGAGGTGCAGGGAAGACCTACGGTGGCAGGCATGGTATTTTTTACTGCCCATCTATGATAAGATGCTTAGTAAAAATACCATGCCTACTCCTTGGGCCCCAGCACCTTGCATGCACACATAATCACATTGTGGGTGTGTGTGTGGGGGGGGGGGACCCATACAGCAGGCATGGCATTTTTTTACTGGGTATCTATGGTAAAACAAGCATGGTAAGTGTTATTATGTTGCTAAACTGATATCTGAATGCACCAAGTCAAACCATTTCTTTCTGTGTAATGATATTTTGTATTGAGCATCTTTGATAAAGTAAGCATGATAAGTATTATTGAGCAGCCAGGCTGGCATTTTGGTGCAGCCAGTCTCGCCCTTTCTTACTGTTGCATGACATTTTGTATAGGGTGTCTTTGATGAAGCAATTATTATTTTATAGCTAGAACAGCATTTTAATGCAGCCAGTTTGGACATATTTTCATATTGTGGCAGGGCATTTTTAATGGTAAAGCCAACTAAATATGTTCTTATGTGGGGATACTGCCATATTTTGGCAGGACGAGCATGGACATGATTTCCTGTAGTATCATTACTGGCATATATGCCTAAAGCAAACATGAATATGTTCTTAAATGTGTGTGGAATACTGCCATATATTCGTGCAGCTAGCATGGAAATGTAGGGGTGCAGCCAGGGTGAAAATGTTTTTATACTGGCATATATGTGTTGGGGACATTCTCTTCTGCGCTGTTGGTGACTTGCATCTATTGGATTTTTTTCATGCATTACCATACAAAACCAATTGCAAACTGTTTGGCATTTTAGCCACTTTTTGCATCATGTTAAGCCATTATTTGAAAGAATTCTCTGGGTGGGAAGCCCCCTGTAAGGAACTCATGGTGGCAACAGTAAAGACAGAAACAAGTGATCACAGTTCAAGGGTGTTTATTGAACATTATAATGGGTGAGATAAAGGCCTAATCTTATCCTAAATCTAAGATGGGAGCAAGCTACGACCATCAAATAACAATAACGCAGTCCTAGTGGCGTCTGGTCACATTAAAAGTGCCTATACTAAAAAAAAACTATTGCCAATTCCTTATTGCTAAATTACAAAAAGAGTGTGGGATAATCTTCACCAGAAAAGAAAGAAGTGTTCACAAAATGAAAAGTCAGGATGGTATGGCAGGGTCTCCCTACCCCACGTTTGAAGCACGGGACAAGGCGGGACTCTCAAGCACAGATCTCTCCTTTGCCTCGTTAGCACGAGGTTCACAGTTCAGTTCAATGATATCATAAACCTTCGTAGGCCAAGTCTCTTTCCAGCAAAAGTCTCTTTCCTCAGAAGGCCTCTGGTGCTTCACAATGATAAACAAAAAAACAAACAAAAGGTTTCCTTTGTACTCTTGTACCTTGGGCGATTGTTCTTCGCCCCTTGGATCTCCCTCCTCTTGGCTCAGGTCTCTCTTGCAACGTGGGCTTCCCTCTGCCAGGTTCACTACAGCCTTTCAAATATTGTTGATATCATTCAAATGTCTTTTTATACAATTTCCCACTGTGGACAACCCTCGACCAGGTTTACTCTTGTCGACACCATGTTCACGGGTATATTACTCTTGAAGCAAAATAACAAATAAACACAAGTTCTTTGGGCGATTACTTTTCGCCCCTGGGATCTCCCTCTGCCGGGCTCGGATCCTTCTTGTACAAATGGGCCTCCCTCCATCAGGTTCACTATGGCCCCCTTCTTGTATGTATTCCTGATAGAGTTTATGTATAGCTCAGTTTTCAATTTAATTCAATGTTCCTCTCCCAGAATTATCTAAGCAAATTCATCAGGATGGTTTAAACTAGAAGTATGAATGGGGTCTACTATGTAATCTGGGTCCTTTGGCCACTTGCATCTTCCATGCTATAAGCAGTCTCAGATACATAGCACCCAGAACAGAAAGCCCAGCATGTGTAATCATCTCTTTAACAGATTTCATGCCCAGCTCACTTCCAGTGATAGGGTCCTTCACAGATGACCACAGGAATACAGCAAATCTTGAAGATAGTTCAAGGGTTTTGATTTTCAGACTAGTCATGGGGCTCACTAAAGGTCGTCCCTCTCTATCTATCTCAGTGCAGGATGTTTTCTCCTTAAACCAGGAATCCTTCAACCCCAGGATTGTCAATAGAGATCAATAATCCCTACTAAGTGCAGATAGAAACAGTCTATCTAGTGGAGACGGTCTCAAGGCAAACCCATTCTCTATCTAAACTCCTTCCGGGAACAATCTTTGGGGTCTCTGACCTACATTCACCCATGGTAGTATAACTTGAGGGTCTATGCCTCCCAGAAGTCTACATGCAATTCTAACTAATGAAATAATAACTAATGAAAAAATAACATATACACAATAACTAATTCATTTTTTGTTATTTTTGGGGGGGATACTGCCCCAAAGCTCCCCGCTTTCTTTTAATAATACTTTTCCCCCACTCCCAAAACCACTATTCCCTCTCACAACCCCATTTTTATTTTTTACTCCAAACTGAGTTATTTTGGAATTAGTTGGCTCTACCTTTCCTCCTCCTTCTCTCCTTACTGTTACTCTACCCACCTCTCTCCTATCTCTCCCTCACACTTCCTTTTCTGCCCTTCCAATGTTCTTCATTCTACTATCTACCGTGCCCTATGATCTTGCTCCTTACTACTCTTTCTCTGTCCTCCCTCCTCTGCACAAATTCTACTCGCCCTCTCTTCACACTAGTGTTCTCGCTCCTTGCCACACCATCACTACTCTAACTGTTTCACACTACTGCTCCACCCTCCCACACTGCTACTCATTTCCCCTCTCTACTCTGCTATCTCCCTTCTCCATACTGCTACTTCTGTTCTCCCCTCTCCACACTACAGCTACTCTCACTCCACACACACCTTCTCTCATAATCACCCTCCACAGTCACCTTTTTCATTTACTCTTTGCTTCTTCTCTAAGACTCACAATCATTCACCTTGCAGGCACACTCCAACCCAAGTAACAGTTTCTCCACTAACCAATATCGCACTTTGCACACTGCAATCCTCCACTTCACTCCACTGCTCTATCCTTCTTCTGCCTGGTCTCTTCGTCCACCTTACCACCCTTGATCTCACCTATATAACCTACACCTTGCTGCTTCCTGTCCTCCATTTTATCATCCCCATTCCACCCCCATTGGCTCTCTCTCTCTTTCAGCTGTTTCCCTAGGCCAGCCGCTGACTCTCGTTTTCCACAGGGAGGTGTTACAGACAAGAAAATGCACAAAAGGGTTCTTAAGCCCTGTCTCTTTCTCATACATCAATCTGCCTGTCTCAGGTAATGACGGCTGCGGCCTTCAATGTCCCAGTTCATTTGAGGGCTTTCTGGCTGGTTAGAGATACAAGCTTCCAAAGCACACACAAATCACCTTAAAGTCTTGCTGCATCATCTGTAAGGCAGTGGTTGGCCAGCCATTTTACAGAGAAACTCCCATCTCCAGTGGACAGCGCACCACCAGACGCCAGGACACGTGCAGACTTGGAATCCACCGTTGCAAAAGGAAAGGACCAGAAAACAAGACTTTGCTGACTACACCCCAAGATTATGGAACCACCTCCCTGTCAGCCTCAGTCTCGCCCCCACATTCCTACAATTCAGAAAATAACTCAAGACACACCTCTTCCAGGAGTCTCTCTTCCTCAGCACCTAGGCCATCACGTCGCCCTCCCATTCTGAAAACCATTCCCATTTGAGCCCCTGTAGGGCTCAATGGGAATGGGGAAGGAGCTAATAACGGGCCCGCTAATAGCGGCCCCGTTATTAGCTCCCTGGTCCCTTAGCAGGTCCCGCTAAGGGCGGCTGGCTAAACCAGCCGCCCTTCGCGGGACCCGCTAAGGGACCTCGGAATGCAACGGTAGGGAGTTAACGGCACCGGCATCCTTACCGGTGCCGTTAACCCCCTACCGCCGTATTCGTAATGAATCTCTATGAAATGGATTTCTCTGTTTCCTGCTGCTCTTCTCTCTGTCTCTTTGGTTTGGGTGGTTCGCTGGCTATTCCACCACTGGGCCTGCTGGTATTGGAAGTCCTATAGAACAAACAGAAAGAAACTGGTTACAATTGGGCAGTGCAGGTATTGGGCGTGACAGTCGTACTCATTTCCAACATGCAAGCACTTGAAGAAGGGACAGGGGCTAGGGCCCTTCCAACTCACACCGTACAGCTGGACAAGAATGGCACTGGGATTCCCTGTGTAAGGCTCCCACTACAGGCCCAGAGGTGTCCCCATACTCGCTTGACAGTGTCTGGTCCCTGTCCCTGTCTTAAGAGCCCAGCTCACTGTCAGGGATACAGTGCCCAGCTCACTTTGAAGGATCCAATGCTCAGCTCACTTTCAGGGATCCAGGGCCCTGCTCACTTTCAGGGTCCAGTGCCCAACTCACTTTCCAGGATCCAGTGCCCAGCTCACTTTCAGGGATCCAGGGCCCTGCTCACTTTCAGGGATCCAGTGCCCAGCTCACTGTCAGGGATCCAGTGCCCAGCTCACTTTCAGGGATACAGTTCCCAGCTCACTTTCAGGGATCCAGGACCCAGCTCACTTTCAGGGATCCAGGGCCCAGCTCACTTTCAGGGATCCAGTGCCCTGCTCACTTTCAGGGATACCATTCCCAGCTCACTTTCAGGGATACAGTACCCAGCTCACTTTCACGGATATAGTCTACATCTCACTTTCATGGATATAGTCTACAGCTCACTTTCAGGGATATAGTCTACAGCTCACTTTCAGGGATATAGGGCCTCATTCCGAGCAGGGCAGTAAGGGATACCAGGCACCGGTAAGGAGAGCGGTGCCGGTAATCCCTTACCGCCCTACTACAATGTCCCTTAGCGGGTCCCTCCAGTAAAGCCAGGTGTTATGGACGGGACCCGCAAAGGGACCAGGGCGCAAATAACGGGCTTGACATGCACGAGCCCGTTATTTGGGGGCTCAAATGGGAATGGGGAATGGTATTTTCAATGGGGTCTTACCGGTCCTGCAAAGGTCTGACTACACCGGTAAATCCAAATTGAACTAGACCGGTGCCGGACCCCTTATTGGTGGCAGTCATGGCGCAAATAGCGCCATGACTACCACCAATCTCGGAATGAGGCCCATAGTCTACATCTCACTTTGAGGGATAAGTCTACAGCTCCCTTTCAGGGATATAATCTACAGCTCACTTTCAGGGATATAGTCTACAGCTCACTTTCAGGGATATAGTCTACAGCTCACTTTCGGGGATATAGGGCCTCATTACGCGGTAGTCGGTAGCCATGGCACTATTAGTGCCATGGCTACCCCCTTACCGCATTCCGGGTCCGGGTTCCCGAAATAGGGATTTACCAGGTCATTCCAACCTTGGAGGACCCAGTAAATTCCCATTCTTGGAACCATTCCCCATTCCCATTCGAGCCCCCATAAGGCTCAATGGGAATGGGGATGGAGCTAATAACGGTACCGCAATTTGCTGTACCGTTATTATCTCTGAAGTCCCTTAACGGGTCCCTTCCATAACACCTGGTAAAACCAGGCATTAAAAAGGGACCCTCTAAGGGAGCTCGGAATAGGGTGGTAAGGGATTACCGGCACTGGTGCCTTTACCGGTGCCGGTAATCCCTTACCACCTACCACGTAATGAGGCCCATAGTCTACAGCTAACTTTCATGGATATAGTCTACATTTCACTTTCAGGGATATAGTCTACATCTCACTTTCAGGGATACAGTGCCCATCTCACTTCTGGGGATACTGTGCCCATCTCACTTCCAGGTATACAGTGCCATGCTCACTTTTAAACATATTGGACATCATTACGAGTATGGAGGCAGCCAGGCCCTTAATAAGGGCCTGGCTGCCTCCATACAGGGTTCCAGTACCAGGTGCTGTGAATGAGGCATTACCGGGTCATTTCGACCTTGGAGGACACGGTAATTCCTCATGCACAGAACCATTCCCCATTCCCATATGAGCCCCCAGAGGGCTCAATGCGAATGGGGATGGAGATAATAACGGGCCCGTTATTAGCTCCTTGGTCCCCTCGCGGGACCCGGAAAGGACGTCTGGTTTTACCAGATGTCTGTTCCGGGTCCCGCTAGCGGACCTCGTAATCAGGCAGCCTGTAATGAACGGTACCGGTCCTGTACCGGCACCCTTCATTACAGGAGCGCCTGGCTCGTAATGAGGCCTCTAGTGTCCAGCTTTCTTCCATGCACACAGTGCCCATCTCTCTTCCATGCACACAGTGCCCAGCTCTCTTCCATGCACACAGTGCCCATCTCTCTTCCATGCACACAGTGCCCAGCTCTCTTCCATGCACACAGTGCCCATCTCTCTTCCATGCACACAGTGCCCAGCTCTCTTCCATGCACACAGTGCCCATCTCTCTTCCATGCACACAGTGCCCATCTCTCTTCCATGCACACAGTGCCCATCTCTCTTCCATGCACACAGTGCCCAGCTCTCTTCCATGCACACAGTGCCCATCTCACTTGCAGAGACACAGTGCCCATCTCACTTGCAGAGACACAGTGCCCATCTCTCTTCCATGCACACAGTGCCCATCTCTCTTCCATGCACACAGTGCCCATCTCACTTGCAGAGACACAGTGCCCATCTCACTTGCAGAGACACAGTGCCCATCTCACTTGCAGAGACACAGTGCCCATCTCACTTGCAGAGACACAGTGCCCATCTCACTTGCAGAGACACAGTGCCCATCTCACTTGCAGAGACACAGTGCCCATCTCACTTGCAGAGACATTGGGCCTCATTATACTTTTGGTGGTATTTCGGCAGTAAATCTGCCAAAATGCACACAAATGGATTTGCTGTTACCGCCACTTGGTTCAGTGGAATTATCTGTACTTCCGCTCTCTGTATGGTAGAGGAGAGGCACAGAGGACCCCAGACAAGATTCTCTATTACGGTAGCAATGGACGAGCAATCAAGTCCTAGCTTCTCAGGAGGTGATGCAGGCTGGTTCTTAAGTACAGTGTAGCCCCCAAGCCCCCACAAAGGAATGTCCACACACTGTATTACTGAAAACACAGTCTTTATATAATTAATATTCAAGGTTATGTACACTATCACAATAACTCACTTTGTGCTCAGAAAATCTACAATGGCAAATATATACAGTTCTAAAGTGGTACCACAATTATCATCAGATCTAATTAAAGTGCATCAACTATACTCTGGTCAAATGTCACACAGATCACTTAATAAAGGCAAGCAACAATAGACATAGGAGGAAAGCAGTTGGTTAGAACGATTGGCAGAATACTGACCCCGTGACCTAGACACAGTTCTGTGTGGAGATCCCCCCCACCTGGGCAACCTGTAAAATAAAGATATAACACAAGCCCAGTCCATATATTGTTCTATAGGTCTTATTTCCTTCTACAATGTTTCTACTCCCCCAATGTACCTGGTAGAGCAGAGTTCTTTGAAGAGGCGTCGATGGATCCTTCTTGAGTGACTCCCTTTAAAGCAGGAGCCACAGATCGTCAAGAGGCGCCGAAGAAGGTGAACTTGGCGTTGATGAAAAGTTGTGGGTTCCGAGGCCACGGCGCTGATCCAGGCCGTGCTCGTCGGCGACGTCCTGCGAGGATGAGGTGTGTGGGGCACCTCGGCAATTGATAGTTCAGGACCGCAAAGAGTTTCTGAAGAACTGTGGCCCGAAAAGGGCGTCAAGTTGTCAAAGTCTTTGTGATCTTTGGGTGGAAGGAAACCCACCGGCGGATTCTCCTTGGTGCATCGGCATCCTCGACTTTCTCCGGCAGGATGAATCGGTCGTCAGTGCGGACAAGGGAGTCTTTCGATTCAACTGTCTTAGCTAAAGGAGCAGGCGGCTCCGGTCGTTGGCGGCACAGCGTCAAGTGGTCCCCTCTTCTGGGCAACACGGCTTCAACGGGCCTCCAGCGGTTATGGCGATACTCCAAACCCTAGTCGACGGCAATGGACTCCGACAGCATCGATGTCCGGGTGCTTCACTTCGTTCTCGTCGGCGGTCCCCGTCTCTGGTCGGCAGCCTTTCGAGGGTCTGACTTCCAGGGAGCTTCAGCGAAGGTTAGCGGTGCTCGATGGTCCCTCAGAGCATGGGAAGAGGGCACCTAACCAGGTGTCACAACTAGAACTTAGGGAGGAGGATATCAATCCCCTCTCCCGAACCACAGAAGCCGAATGGATCGACTCTCCCACCGTGGTTGGCACGGGCGCCTGGATTTTTTGAAGTACAGGTAGCCACGTGACAGCCAATGGGGGGAAGAAGGAGTTAGGGAAAAGGGATGGACTAATAAAGGTAAGGAAGGGAAAACAACTAGACATAAACCAGCAAAATCACATACAATTCCTGACTTGATACTGTAACACCCTGGAAACCTAACCTGACTCTCTCTACATAAACTAGTAAGACATAACATAAGTTTTCACAAAACACATGGAGCAATACACATGACCTTTTCGAATTTTAGTGACCATGACTTGCAAAGCAATGACTTAACGCTACATCAAACATATAGCAAGCAATGACACTGAGACAACAACATGCCCCAGTTATGGGTGGACACAAACTCCTGTACATAGCACAACGCTTTCCCCTTGTGGAGAAAACAATGTGACTGAGGAATGCAGACTTAGCAGACTTTTGGTCGTTTCTGGTTTGTAATCATAACCATTCTGTAATTCAGAAAGTAGCATCAAAACATAGGGTTCATCGTAGCAAGTAGCACAAGCAATACTATTAATAGGGCACACTTCAAGGAAACACACTTAACTAATGGTCCGGACGTTTCCTCATAACGTCCGGACAGCAGAGAGTAAAGCGTTGCTCAATACATGTCGCCGCCGTGGCCCAGGAGGACACAGAACACAGATAAACACTTAACTGAGTGTCCGGGTGCCTCCTGCGGCTGCCCCGGACCTGACGGAAGAGAGCGAATCACACATTAACCAGCGTTCATCGCCGCGGCTCGGGAGATGCGAATGCTGCCACGCATGTTCAGCGTTAGTTCTTCCGTTGCCCGCCTCCGCCTCACACTTCGCTGCTCCGCTGCTGCTGCTGCCGCCCCCCGTGCTCTCCAACATCAATCATCAGCACCTGAGCATGGGCGGGCAGCCATTAAGAGCACATTCTCCTAATGCAAAATGCCTGCAGCTGGTTACTAGCGCGCTTCAGAAAACTACACCCATTCCCCATTCCTGCTGGGAATTGTAGTGTTTTCCCTATCTAGGCGATACACGTCTTCTCCTGCACCACAACCCCTGATTCCTGACACCAGGTCCTCTCTCGGATCAGTCCTCAACAAACTCGACAGCTTTCAGATCCCCCACCCGGGCAACCTGTAAAATAAAGACATAACACAATCCCAGTCCATCTATTGTTCTATAGGTCTTATTTCCTTCTACAATGTTTCTACTCCCCCAATGTACCTGGTATGGCAGAGTTCTTCAAGAGGCATCGATGGATCCTTCTTGAGTGACTCCCTTTAAAGCAGGAGCCAAGGATCGTCAAGAGGAGTCGAAGAAGGTGAACTTGGCATCGATGAAAAGTTTGAGGGTGCCGAAGGCCACGGCGTCGATCCAGGCAGTGCTCGTCGGCGACGTCCTGCGAGGATGAGGTGTGCGGGGCACCTCGGCGATTGATAGTTCAGGACCGCAAAGAGTTTCTGAAGAACTGTGGGACGACAAGAGCGTTGAGTCATCGAAGTCTTTGTGGTCTTTGGGTGGCGGGAAACCCACCGCTGGATTCTCCTTGGCACGTTGGTGTCCTCGACTTTCTCTGGCGGGATGAAGCGGTCGTCGGTGCGGACAAGGGAGTCCTTCGATTCAACAGTCTTAGGCAAAGGAGCGGGCGGCTCCGGTCATCGACGGCATGGCGTCAAGCGGTCCCCTCGTTTGGGCAACACGGCTTCGACGGGCCTCCAGCGGTTACGGCAATACTCCGAACCCTGGTCGATGGCAATGGACTTCGACAGCGTTGATGTCTGGGTGCTTCACTTCGTTCTCCTAGGCGGTCCCCGTCTCCGGTCGGCAGCCTTTCGAGGGTCTGACTTCCAGGGAGCTTCGGCAAAGGTTAGCGGTGCTCGATGGTCCCTTGGACTATGGGAAGAGGACACCTAACCAGGTCCTCTCTCGGATCAGTCCTCGAAAAACTCAACAGCTTTCAGAGCGCATCGAAGCAAATGCAGCAGCAGTTCTTCTTCTTCTAGCTGGGCGTCGAGGATAACCAGTTCCAGTTACTCTTCAAGGGTCAAATCAGCTTCTGAACAATTTCCAGTGGTGAGAGGTCCCCAGGTATACTATTCTGTCTCTCATCCACTCTGCTGGGTCACACTCCGCAGCCAATCATACAGAAGGGCATTCATGCCGTCAGTCAGCCAATCAGGCCTACAGTGCATTCATGCCATACTCCTCTCTCTCAGACACTCACAACAAGGAATGTGTATTGGGAAAGGTACCCAGCCATTCAACACTACACACTGCATTCATACCAGTTTTGGGCAGGGCTGTCTCAGTCATTGTGTCAAACACCAGAAACCAGACAGCCACAACAAGAAGTGTATATTGGTCAAACACTCCACTCACCCAGGTCCCACCTACAGGGTGTACCCACAACATACAGTCACTGGGAAGGCTCCTGCCAGTCTGGCCTGGGCTTCACAACAACACCATATATGGAACTTCCACCCAACAGCACCAGCCAGGGGTAAGGGACAGAGTCAGGGCTTCCCAGGACTTTGGAAAAACAAGGTAACAGGCAATGGAAAGCAAGAGGTCACAAGGGCCATCTTGTTTCCTATCAGGAATCAGCTGATTCCAATGGCAGGACCTGGGTATCCCAAAATGGAGGCTACTCAGAGCACTTGTCAAATTCAGCATGGAGCTGCCACCAGCCCATACCCTGCTCTGTGGGCCACACACAGGTGCCCAAAAACATACACGAGGGGCACAGGGTTGCATGCCCACACATGGGTGAAATTAGGGTATCCCATGGGTCTGTACACCAAACCGAAAACAGGAAGTGCTGCACTGCCAGGAGTCCCACATGGACTCCTGGGCAGAAAATAATGCAGAACACAAATGAAAAAGGATTACAGGACAAGGACAGGGAGGCCATGTCCCTCCAATGCATTTCCTGCATCACAATGGTGAACCTTTTTGTTGAACTGTGAAAGAACTTTTGGAACGTTGGAAAAGTGACTTTTATGTGGAAGGCTATGCGGGCCTCGATCCACGTTTTGAACTGTTTTTTTTTGAGAACCTGAGCCAGAGTGTGTCATCCTGTCTACGGGGACTGCCTTACTCCGTGCTGTACAACGTGGGTAGGAGAGCTGACTCAGCCACTTTGATTCTTGTGATTCTCCTTTGCGTACATATTCCCCATTAGACACTTTTTGTATAAGAGATAGGGCAGGCATTAGGTTTTGTTAGTATAGGCTATTTTGATTTGACACAGACTGACTAGGACTGTGTTTTCTTTATTATTTGATGATCGAGACTACTCCCATCATAGCTATAGGGCAAAGTTGGAGTTTTTCGAAACCCTGAGAATTGAATAAAGGTTTTACAAATTGTACCTTTTATGTCAGTGTCATACCTGTGATACCATGCCTCCCTTACACCAACTCAGTTTCAGGGATCCAGTGCCCAGCCCACTTTCAGGAGGACAGGGCTGTGACGAATCAACTTCCGGGGCATCAGTGGTCCAGGGATGAATATCAGTTCTAAACCATCAATCAGCCCCACACCTCTAGTACACCAGAAGGGATATGATTGGAAACACATGTAAATTATAAACCTCCTTGTCCAAGGACGGAAGGGTTATCTCTGCAAGGTCGTGGATCGTTAGTTAGTTGCAACACAGCAAAAATACAATTATTACCCAATGATAAAAGGGACTGTCCAGACAAGGTTCTATACAAATATCTACTTTAGTATTATTACAACAGACAGTTCTAGCACACTACAAAATACAACCCACCCTGTAAAGGAACACAGAGGACAGACAGTTTCAAGAAGGAAAGGGATGCACTCTGGATACTGACAGATATAATATGATATGATAGTTTATTTATAACGCACTTAATACCCAAAGGTTTCTAAGTGGGGACCAGGGGATGGAACCTGTGGTGCTCCATATCGTCTTGCTTCCAAGGTGAGCACGTTGCCCCTGGGCCATCCTCCCGAGACAGGAAGGTAGTCGGTAAAGCTATCAATCTTAACTGTTCAAGGTTATTTGGTTTCAGCACCAAGGGAGCAAGGGGGTCGTAAATGTCACTGGGGGCCTTTGGAGAAGGACCAGAGGGACAGAACCACAATGTACCTGGTACTTGAGATGATCTTGATGCTCGACAGGGTCGAGTCGGTTCCAAGGCACTTTGCAGCTCCTTTGACAGAGTTCAAGATGGGAGACAGCTGTGGGTATCAGGCGGCAGGCAGTTCAACAAGCAATACTGGACGGATGTCTACAGGCTGGCCTACATGGCGGCCCAGGGTCAAGAATCGTTGTCTCTGTGCTGGTTGGCAGATCAGGAATATTGATCGAGGCGTCTCGGACAACTTCTATTACTGCAGCGTGACAACAGTCAGTGGTGCAGTCAGTCTGGTTTCAAGGGCTCGACTGCCTCGAAAATGTTGTTAAAAGATGGACGCTGGTTGATGATTGTCGTTGTAATCCTCCTAGCTTCTTCGCTGGGCTTGTGTCATCCTTTAAGGCGGATGCCCTAAAGCTGAGGAGAGTGTTTGCAGGCAACAGCCTTTTCGTTTGTTCAGAGACTCTTTGTCACTTCCCACCGAGGAAGCTTGCTTCCAGAATCTAGCAGGGCACACTGTGTGCTGGTTGGGTACCGGTTCTGGAGCTCTTGGATGGGTCCTCTGAGTTCAGTATCTCCCTCTGTTCCCCGGGAGATGTTTAGGGGAGGGATCTTGCTTCCTGATTGGAAATCCTGGCCTTCCTTCACTAGTGGAAGCTTTGAGGCAGACTGTACCTTCAGCCAGGGTCCAAATGAATCCTTCTTCTTACTCCTTTAGAAGTCATCAGATGATCTGCTAAGAGAGATGCTCAGCCCTCTTTTAAAACCAAATGGGCCCAAGTGATTGGTGCAGGTTAAGCCTACCTTAGTGAACTAATCCTGGGTCCCCACCAACAATCTTCTGTTATGCGTGAGCTCATAATCAGAGTGCTTTGCAACAGGAACGGTAAAGTGGTGAAAATATGCACTACTATGCCCCACCCATCTTCCTGTCTGATGTGGATCAAATGGTCTCTCTGGTTAATTGAGCTCTCTGTGGTCCCTGATCAAAGCAGAGGTCTCCCGTGAAGTTATGGCGAGAACAGACTTTCTATCTCCATCAAATCACATTAGGCTGCCCATGACAGGAGGAAGGTGTTGCCCTTCTCCTCTTGGTGCTTTCACGTACTCCTGGCTGTCACAATCCAATTAAATGTGACAGGGAGGACTGAGCCTGTAGGCTGTGTGTCCCCAGAGTACACAGATTTATATTTTTGTTGTGCAGTGAGCATAGGGAAATACGTGCAGTTTAGCCCCCCACATTTTCCAAAGTTGATCTCCAATCATTCAATTTCTTAAAAGAATATCAATAAAACCCAGGCGAGTGCCACATGCTGTGCGGATGATCACATTCCTTACAAGGGCCAAGCTCATATTCAGAGATCCAGTTCCCAGCCCACTATTAGGGATTCAGTGCCCAGTCCACTTTCGGGGATCAAGTGCCCACCCCACTTTCGGGGATCAAGTGTCCAGTCTGCTTTTGGGGATCAAGTGCCCAGCTTGCTTCCAAGGATATAGTGTCCATCTTGCTTTCCGGTATCCAGGGCCCAGCTCAGTTTCAGGGATCCAGTGCCCAGCTCAGTTTCAGGGACCGGGTGCCCAGCTTGCTTCCAAGGATATAATGCCCACTCGCTTTGCTGGATCCAGACTAGCTCACTTTCAGGGATTCAGTGCCCAGCTCACTTTCAGGGATGCAGGGTAGCTCGCTTTACGGGATTCAGGGATCCGGTGCCCAGCTCACTTTCAGGGTTAAAGGGTCCAGCTCACTTTCAGGGATCCAGTGCCCAGTTCAGTTTCAGGGATTCAATGCCCATCTCGCTTCCAGGGATACAGTGCCCAGCTAGCTTAGAGGGTCCAGCTCACTTTCGGGGATTCAGGGCCCAGCTCGCTTTCAGGGTTAGAGGGTCCAGCTTACTTTCAGGATACAGGGCCCAGCTCGCTTTTAGGGATACAGGGCCCATCTCACTTCGGGCGATAGAGGGCACAGCTCATTATTAGGGATATCGAGCTCGGCCTGCTCTATCTCACCCTCTGCTTGTGTTGCCCTCTGGTGCCAGGTATAAGTTCCCCGGTTGTGGTGTCGTAAGATCTCTCAGCTCTCTGTCACCTTTTAGCTTTCTCTTGACACTCCACCTCCTCAGACTCCTTAGCTTCTTCATGTCTCTCAGCCGCATTACCTGCTGCCGTAGTACAAACTTCTTTGAGGCTTTAGGAATCCGGGCAGCCATCTTTCAATCAGGCAGAAGCTTTGTCTCCTTAACACAGGTGCGCACTGGTGTCCCTCTGCTCTTGGTTCGCTGGTGCTCTTGGTGGCCCCACTCACTCCCTTTCCCCTCACCAACTGGGGATTGCTCACGTGGACCAGACTGGGTAAGTGGTATACGTTTCCATAGCATTGTTTTCTCCACCCGTTGTTTGCGGGGCTTCCGCGAACCCACACTGGCCCCGGACTCCACAGTTGTTACGGGATACATTGTCTTTGACATCTTCTTTGTCAACCATACCCTGACTCCGGTAGGAACTACAAAGGCTCGTTATTTATTGTTTGGGGTGTGCCAAGGAAGCGGGGTTCAGGGAAATGCGGTATTTGCATTGTCATCTCTCATACCAAACCCCTCCTCTTCTTTGGGAAGGGTTAAGGGCAGTAATCACTGGCATTAAATATGGTGCTAGATCAGGACTCTGGGAGAACCTTGCCTGGGTGCCTGTCCTACACCCAGTACAGGTAGCAAACACCTTCCTCCGATGAGATTAGGAGAAGGGTCTCGGGCAGAGTCTGCTTTTGACTTGTTGCTTGCCATACACACCTGGTGCCCTTTGGAAGTACAGAAGGAGCAGACACTGGCCTTAAGAATGGAAAGAGAACATGGTCCTGGGAGAGGGGAGCACTGCCACTCTTAGACTCTGCAGTTTCATGGCCAAGGTTCCACTGCTGAAGGTGGTATGGATCCGGAGGGGGGACTGCAGATCCCATCCTTGTCCACCTTCAGGTAAAGGCCCAGGTAGGCCATCTTTTCCCATCTACAGAGTCCTTTCCAGGCCTAGGAACGGACTGCCCGCTGAATAGCTGTTATGTTGTTACCTCTGAAAAGCACTCTGTTATGCATCTGTACTGTTGTGCCTTCTGTAAAGCGCTCTGTTATGCATCTGTACTGTTGTTACCTCTGTAAAGCCCCCCATTATGCACCTGCACTGTTGTTACCTCTGTAAAGCGCTCTGTTATGTATCTGTATTGTTGTGCACCTCTGTCAAGCGCTCTGTTATGCATCTGCAATGTACACCTCTGTAAAGCACTGCTTTATGCATCTGTACTATTGCACACCTCTTTAAAGCTCTCTGTTATGCATCTGTGCTGTTGTACACCTCTGTAAAGCGCTCCGTTATGCATCTGTACTGTTGTTACCTCTGTAAAGCGCTCCATTATGCATCTGTACTGTTGTCACCTCTGTAAAGCACTGCTTTATACATCTGTACTATTGTACACCTCTGTAAAGCTCTCTGTTATGCATCTGTACTGTTGTGCAGCTCTGTAAATCACTCTGTTATGCATCTGTACTGCTGTACTGTACAGCTCTTTAAAGCGCTCTGTTATGTATCCTTACTGTTGTGCTGTACAGCTCTGTAAAGCGCTCTGTTATGTATCTGTATTGGTGTATACCTCTGTAAAGCACTCTGTTGTGTGTCTGTACTGTTGTATACCTATGTAAAGCGCTCCATTGTTTATCTGTATTGTATTGTATACTTCTCTAAAGCGTTATGTTATGCATCTGTACTGCTGTACTGTACAGCTCTTTAAAGCACTCCCTTATGTATCTTTACTGTTGTGCTGTACAGCTCTGTAAAGCGCTCCGTTATGCATCTGTACTGCTGTACTGTACAGCTTTTTAAAGCGCTTTGTTATGCATCTGTACTGCTGTACTGTACAGATCTTTAAAGCGCTTTGTTATGTATCTGTACTGTTGTGCTGTACAGCTCTGTAAAGCGCTCCGTTATGTATCTGTATTGGTGTATACCTCTGTAAAGTGCTCCATTGTGTATCTGTACAGTGGCGGACTTAGTGGTCGGCAGACAGACAAATGGCGAGCGGGCCCCTGTGCCCTGCCCCACCCCTTCCCTTCCCAGTCTCTCTCTGAGACACTCTTTGCAGTCAGACCCGAACTTCAGCAGATGATCACAGCGCACTGTAATGGAGGCAATGAATCTATTAATAGGCGTTAAACGCCTGCCGCACAGTGCACAATGCCCACTATTACTCTGTGTTAATCACTTCCCAGTTGTTCGCTGCAGCTCCGTCCAGGGTGCTCTGACTGGGCAGTTTACTTCTCGCTGTATTCCCTTTCCAGAAACGCACGCTCCTCTGCTCTAGCAAGTCTTTAATGTATCATAGTTTAGAAATAATGCAGATTTAAGCAGACCTGAATTCTGCTTGTTGTAATATTAGTTCAGAGCTGGATGTCTGCGCTCGGGCCTTAAAAATCACAACTTAAATAAAATGAATCATGTGTCCCTAAAGTTCATCTTAGCGCAACTCCGCCCACTTTGAGGCCCCGCCTCCAGGACCCGCCCACTTGGGGGCCCTCTGTAATTTTTGCCCACGGGGCCCTTTGCCTTAAATCTGCCACTGTATCTGTACTGTTGTCACCTCTGTAAAGCACTGCTTTATACATCTGTACTGTTGTCACCTCTGTAAAGCTCTCTGTTATGCATCTGTACTGTTGTGCAGCTCTGTAAATCACTCTGTTATGCATCTGTACTGCTGTACTGTACAGCTCTTTAAAGCGCTCTGTTATGTATCCTTACTGTTGTGCTGTACAGCTCTGTAAAGTGCTCCATTATGTATCTGTACTGTATTGTATACTTCTCTAAAGAGTTCTGTTGCTTCTCGAAGCGAGGTCTGCGCTCAATAAATATAATAATAAAAATAATAATAATAATAATAGCTGACACCTGTTCACTGCTGGAGAGTTGTTCTGACATCATTTGTACTGATTTTGAAGTATCGTGGTGACACACTCTCTACAGACTGAAGTATTGTGTTGAGCTTGTGTGTGCTCCAGGAGAATGATTGTGTGTGCTTCTTGTGTACGAAGTATTGTGCTGACACACTGTGCACTGTACGGGAGGCTGGAGTAAGCCGCTACATCTTTTCTTACGACACTGGTATTAACACACGGCATCTGTTCCTTTCTTCTCCTTTTCTTGCTCTTCTGTTTTCCCTCTTTGAAATGATTTCCAACACATCCATGCCCCCACTTGCACCTTCCCTTCCCTCTGTCTTCCGGTTGCCGCGCGCCGCTCCTGATTCTCATGGCCTAACTCTACATTGTGCAAAACACTGTCCCTTCCCATTTCATCCATCACCTTGAACACTCTCCTCCTTCTCACCAATGTTTCTCATTCTGCACTCCTCCCACTCTGCCTCTTCCCTTTCATCTTCTCCTCAATCTGTCTTTCCTTTCTTTCTCTGTTCCTCTTTCCTCCATCCTTCTTGCTTCTGCTTCTCTCTGGTGTCTCCACGCCCCCATACTGTTTCCTCTCCCCTGCATCTCTCTTTATGTCCGCTAGTTGGCTCTCCTTCCCCCGCCTCTCCCGATTTACTCCATGTTCCTCCTCCCTCATTCACTATGTCTTCTGTTTTTCCTTCTCTCCTCTTCTGTGCAGTAGCCAGCAGAGCAGCCAGCAGAGCAGCCATGACGATGAGTCTGCTCGGTTCCTGAGCCCCTCCCTTCTGGATGAAAGGTAGGTAGAGAGCTACGTGCAGTACAGAAGCTGCCATATTTGCCCTATGTGAGGAGTTCCACTGTGCTGTCCACCATCACAGACACATAAATAACTACTTCCTCTGAAGATACACCAGGGGGAACATCAACGCCTCCTCCAATGGCACCGATTCTGAGGGTCAGGTGGGAGCATGGGTCTGCAGGTGACCAGGCAGCCATGTTTCAGTTCCATGTCCTGAATCTTACATAAGGTGGCATTCAGCAGCCAAAGGGTGTCATTGGCTAGTAAAATCCATCTGGAAGGGCAGATGAGAACTGTGATGAGTGGAAGAGTGGAGCTTCCTGTGCAGACGTGTTTTAGTCCTCTGTGATTGGCAGAAGAGTGGAGCTGTCCTCTGCGATTGGCGGAAGAGTGGAGCTTCCTGTGCAGACGTGTTTTAGTCCTCTATGATTGGCGGAAGAGTGGAGCTTCCTGTGCAGACATGTTTTAGTCCTCTGTGATTGGCGGAAGAGTGGAGCTTTCTGTGCAGACGTGATTTAGTCCTCTGTGATTGGCAGAAGAGTGGAGCTGTCCTCTGTGATTGGCGGAAGAGTAGAGCTTCCTGTGCAGACGTGTTTTAGTCAGCTGTGATTGGCGGAAGAGTGGAGCTTCCTGTGCAGACGTGTTTTAGTCCTCTGTGATTGGCGGAAGAGTGGAGCTTCCTGTGCAGACGTGTTTAGTCCTCTGTGATTGGCAGAAGAGTGGAGCTGTCCTCGGTGATTGGCGGAAGAGTAGAGCTTTCTGTGCAGACGTGTTTTAGTCCTCTGTGATTGGCTGAAGAGTGAAGCTGTCCTCTGTGATTGGCGGAAGAGTGGAGCTTCCTGTGCAGACGTGTTTTAATCCTCTGTGATTGGAGGAAGAGTGGAGCTTCCTGTGCAGACGTGTTTGAGTCCTCTGTGATTGGCGGAAGACTGGAGCTTCCTCTGCAGACGTGTTTTAGTCCTCTGTGATTGGCGGAAGAGTGGAGCTTCCTGTGCAGACGTGTTTTAGTCCTCTGTGATTGGCAGAAGAGTGGAGCTGTCCTCTGTGATTGGCGGAAGAGTGGATCTTCCTGTGCAGACATGTTTTAGTCCTCTGTGATTGGCGGGAGAGTGGAGCTTTCTGTGCAGATGTGTTTTAGTCCTCTGTGATTAGCGGAAGAGTGGACCTTCCTGTGCAGATGTGTTTTAGTCCTCTGTGATTGGCAGATGTGTGGAGCTGTCCTCTGTGATTGGTGGAAGAGTGGAGCTTCCTGTGCAGACGTGTTTTAGTCCTCTGTGATTGGCAGAAGAGTGGAGCTGTCCTCTGTGATTGGCGGAAGAGTGGAGCTTCCTCTGCAGACTTGTTTTCGTCCTCTGTGATTGGCGGAAGAGTGGAGCTTCCTGTGCAGACTCATAGCACTAGGATGCAGCGCTTGCAAGCGCTGAATTTGAAATAGTGGGTATTGAAGTGAATACAAGTTGAATTTTAAATCCCCAGGGCAGTATTAGAAATCTAACAGAGAAGATAAGTCCAGTTCTCTGGCTAAAAAAGTACAATAAACATGAGTGGCTCGTGTTCTTAAGGACAGCAGTCACCCTGGTGAATTACACTGGTGTGCAGGGCTTGCAATGCCTTCCTGAACCCCTTATGAAGACGAGCGAGGGCCGTGATGCATCTTACACTGATAGCAATGAATGCAAGCAGGCAGAGATGCATGCAGTGGCCAGGTCCTGCACGCTGTCACGCATGATGGCGTATGGTAGCTATGGGCCTCATTACAGGTCGGGCGGTCCGGAATTAACAGTGGTGGTAAACCCGCTGCCACTGTTAATTCCGGACCGCCCGATCCCGAGTCCTGCAGGCGGAAGGTGATCTTCCCACCAGGTCTGACCTGGCGGGTTGAACACCTCCCGCCTGCAGACGGACGTGGAAACACCAGCACCATCACGAGATGGTGCCGGTGTTTCCACTTCCCCATTCCCATTGAGTCCTATGGGACTCAATGGGAATGGGGATTTACTGAATTCCTCCTCCGGAATTCCCTGGACACCAGGGCTGTAATGCCCTGGTAATTCCGGGAGTCACGGAGGCGGAATGGTAATAGTAATCCGGCGGTAACCAGGCGGTTTTACAGCCGTGGTTACCGCCGTACTTGTAATGGTGCCCAATGTCTTGTTCGAAAAAAGATGATGAAGTAGGATTTACAATTATAATTCACGTCCACACATCAAGCTCTGCTTTTTGGGTTCCTCTCCATTAAGAAATAAACAATAATTAATGTATGTCAGCATTAATTGACCACCTTGTAATACAGGCTTTTTAGCAAACATGTTATAATCATTGTACATCGTGTCATAAGGTTATATTTAATAATAATTTATGCAGATTGCATAATGTTACCAAGCATTATGAACTGTATGCTTTGAATTGAATTTAGCTTTGCCACAGCCAAGGGGGAGCAGGGTGTGGGTTTTGGGGGGTTCACGGAAGACTGAGAGGATTTGGGGCCCTAGAATCAAAGGAGATCTGATTTCATCCTTCGCCACTTCTACATCTTTAAAATGAGCATGGGATGAGTTTTTTGGGGGGGTCAGGAAAGGTCCCAATGAGTAAGAGGGGTTGATGATGTGCACAACTTATTTGTGACTGGGCGTTAAACGGAGTTGGCGCAATGTTGCAATTTTATATCTATCAAGTTTAGTTAATGTGGTATGTGTTACTTTTAGTGTTACTTTGTGTGCAAGTTGATACATTTACGATTTGCATGCGTGCAGCAAGATTACTTTCAAAATTGCCAATTAAATATAAACGCGATCTACATATCGTGTGCTATGAAGTGTCTAAAAGCTGGGCGATGAGCAGTTTCATAACTTGCATGTGAGGTCGGAGACCTGTCATGGAAAACCCACTGTGAAGAAGACACAGTAGTTATTAAACATGCACTCTGACATACGTACATGGAACATTTATAAATCTATATGCACTGCACTCCTTTATACATTGATTACAATTCTACAGTCGGGTTTGCAGGGAATTCTGAGTGACTGAGAAAACTGGTTTTGCAGGATTGTAAGCTAAAGGAGAGATAATGATTAACCTCAACATTAAGCAGATGGTCAAGACAACAATCCGGCCTGTGGTTTTTATGGCCTGGCAATATCGTGAAAGGCAGGTGTAATCTTTTCAAGATCAAGGGTTTCAAGTGCACGGGAGCATGTTATTTATTGTTCAGAGAGATCCAGCCATTTGCTTTTGACCAACAATTAACTCTGTGTGAAATGACCAATGCTTGGTCACTCTTGAGGCCATAGTGACCAATACTTCATGGACTTCGATTGTTTTCTCAGGATGTGACCAGAGGTCATGCATGTTGAATTAGTAGTCGTTTAGATTACAGTGTTCTGGAGACACAAGCAAGTCGGGTGGGTGAGATGGTTATCATCAGTCCAAATGTAACCTGTGTATTCCTGCCCTCTTCATGTTGTTTGAAGTATTCGTGAAAACCATGTGCATTTATGTCGAGGGCTAGAAGGTCTCAGGCCAGCTGTGACTTGTAATACATAATGTTTGTATGTGAATGTGTAACTCTGTGATGATGTCACAACCTACCATGGAAACATCTAAAAAGAGTTTGTGTTGTACACATGACTTGAAGATGGTAGTTAAGATTATCGTTACCAATGAGAACAGGGGATTTTGAGAAAGATTGGATTTCTTTTGTATAGGTCTTGACCAATCACATGTGGGGGTGTTTTGTAATAAAATATATGCAAGTGTTTTAACTGCTGCAAACATGTATATAATGTGTCAACATGTGTGGTTCGGATAGACTTGGGTTACTTGGACTCTACCACGTCACCTAGCCCCTTCCCAGTTGATTGTACAATAAACTTGCTTTATGTACCAAGTGCTCTCGCTTCTTTAGTGGTGGGCCTGCTTTGGGGAAAGGTGATTAGAGACCCATCCCCACAAGTGCTTGTTGGATGCATTACAGAATCTTTGAACCAGTGCATTGGTGTTTAATGACCTTCTTACCATGAGGGGTAATAAGCCTAGTGCAAAATACACATAGTTGCAATACATGTTTGTGCCTGACCAATGTTTTCCCTAGTGTACTATTCGTATTATCACTAAAGCAAAAATTGCACTCGCAGTCTGCAGAAAGCAGCGCCGGAAGCCCAGGGCACAAAAGGTTGTGCACCGTCTGCGCTCTTCAGACTGCAGATGTAGCAGGGAAGTCGGGAGCCCAGGGCCGGTGCCCTAGCAGCTAAGTGGGGGTGGGAGCAGGAGCAGGTGGAGGCAGGCAGAGGCTGCTGCATAACAGCCGTGGGTTCAGGTGGCCTCCCCCTGACAAGGAAGGGGAGAGGGCTGTGCACAGATGGTCGCAACAGTGGAATGCACCCTTTTGTGCTTGTTATGCTGCAATCTGTGGTTCCACCTTGGGTGCTCGGCTAACAGACTTATAACTAAATTTTGCCCTGGTGCAAAAATGAATTGAAAAAATATGTTTTTGGTCTAGTGTAGTTTTTGTCCCAATGCAAATACTGTGCAAAATAGTGCTTTCACCAGTGCAAAGGTTCAGTAATACAGCCCATGGTGGGTAGAGGGATCTACCCGAGCCTCCTTGAGGAGAGTTGGGGTAGCCTACACACCCGTATTTTTAAGTTGTTGCAGATGTGTAGAGAGATGTACCCGAGCCTGCTCATGAACAGTGGGGGTGTACTTAACCCCCAGATCCACCTGGCATACAGGGCAAAAGGGCAGTGCCAACAGAGCTGGGCCCTCTGACTAGTGTTACTCTCTTTTGTGGGAGGATATGACCACTTTATTGAGTTATTGCACAACAACACTGATAGTTTGACCATTTTTTTGACTCAATGTGCATTGAAATTACATGTTTGCCTGAAAATGTGCATTTCGGAATGTAGAAAGCAGTTTCTGGAAAAAAGTAATAAAAAGCAATTGTAATGCACGGCCCGTGTTAATGTATACGGTGCCTACTTTTGTATCAGTCCAACCCTGTTTATCTGATGTGTAATTCTTGGTTGGCTGGTGATGTAGAAAGATGCACCCGAGCCTCCTCGTGGAGAGTTGGGGTCCACTACTCCCTGGTGTGTTGAAGTTCTTTATCGCATAGCCGGCTTGTGGAGGTGCCGGGGGATCAGTGCCTTGTTCCTGTGTTTGCAAACCGCAGTGCACCCCTTCATACTGCACACTTTTTGTGCAAGGCCTGCCACATGCATTGATTTGCAGCTCGCATTATTGGAGGGCTTTGTAATTATTGTTGCTGTGTGCTTGGCAGGCTGGCCTTTCAACCTTCTAACTGGTGATTTAACTTCATTCTGGACGCATACCTACATAACCTCTGGGTTTAGTCCGGAGACTCTGGGTTTTACGCTCTTCTCTGGGTCTCTGGGTTTTCCGGTGCAGGCTCAGAGTTTCTGCGGCTCCGCCCATGCCTCCATCCAATTGGCTACAAAAGTCTGCTGCTGGTAGCCAATCGGGTGGAGGCGTGGATGGGACCCGGCTGTGTGCTCTGGAGTTCCCGTTCCCATGGGCGAAGACTGGTATGTAGCTACACACACAGCTCCAATACTGGGAAGTCCAAGTCCCAGAATGCGAAGATTACAGACCTAGACTGGTGAAACGTGCAGTGTGTGAAGGGTGGTCCTGCAGCACTCGAAAGTCCATGGCCTCCCCTCTGACGCTTTACAGAATGGCTCCCAGAGCCCTCGAGTTGACCAATTCCATGAGCCAGAAAGCCATATGGTACAGTCCTGTTTTTTTTCCTCAATATTTCTTGGCTTTTCAGTCGTTTTTGATCCTTTTTCAACATAGGGCTTTAGATTCCAGCATTCCAAGAACAAACACAGAGCTGGGGGACTTTATTGCGCATGGGTTTGGGAAACTTGTATACTCCTGAGTGACGGTTGATCATCCTATGTAATGGGCAACGCAACAAGTTGACTCTGTGTGGATCAAGGTTAATATTTGTTGAGGCGTGGTGTGTAGGTGCTCCCGGGTATGAGGCATCACCAAGTAAGAGAATTGCTACCTCAGGGGAATAAGACTCGACTATATAGAGTGCAGCAAATATAACTTTGTGAAATATTGGACCTTTTCATGGTTGACATACAATCGTGTTTCTAATGGCAGCTACAACAACTGTGTTTACCTTTTGACATGACATGTGGGCGGGTCCTTGTGCAATTGGGCATAGTATTGTGTGACTATGGGCAGGGCATACATCTCTCGGTTTTTGATTTTCAAATGCATTCTGGCATGACTGGACGATTACACCAAAATGTGTTGGTATCGTAATATGAATGTAATTTCTCTATGCGCTTTGTGGGCAATAATGCACACAGAAATTGGGCCTCATGACAAGTGTACCGGCCTGGAAATAGGGGTGCCAGTGAGCTCACCAGCATCCTTGTGTCTGGTCTGGCAAAATACAGGTTTGCCTGCTGGCACCGCTGTGCCCGACAGGTCTGACCCTGCCAGGGAAGCTGTCACGATAAGCTAACCCGTCACGGAACCACTGGCACAGTGCTTCCATGTCCACACTCCCATTGAGTCCTTCAGGATTCTGTGGGAATGGGGATTAACGAAATTACAGGCGTCTGACTTCCCGGCAGCCGGTCTCGTAATGAGCCGTTGGCATTTGGAAGTCAGGCGCCGTACATTTTTACGGGTCTGGCAGCAACCCGCCGGTTGCACCAGCAGGGTTACTGCTGGACGCGTAATGAGGCCCATTGTCTGATAGCAATGATAGTTAAAGCATGACACTGACATTGCTGTCACCACATGACCAGACAGTGAAGGGGTCCAGGAGCAGCACCATTGACATGCCGTCTAACCATTGGGTGAGGATTTGCTGGTGACCTGCAGAAACTCCTGGTGACTCTTCCTAATTGGGCAGCGAGAGGCGGTTGTTCCTGGAACACAGAGGCGGATTAACAGAGCCGCAAAGGGGCGAAGGCCAAGCAGGCCTTTCTTGCCAAGCCATGCCCCCTTAGGCAAGTTTGCTCCTAAGGCCTTAGGAAGGGAAACCAAGTCTGCCTAATATATGCTCTGAATCTTTGACAGGATTGGTACCTGTGTTCCAGCAGGGACGCTCTATACCCAGAGCTATCTCGCAGGGCTTGGTTTAGTGTGTTTTTTGGTTCTTGAACTCACCAGATTCCTCTTACTTACAAGTTTGGAAGTGTATGTTCACATTCACCAATTCAATTCTTTAATGACCTGCCTACATGGGCCCTGTGAGGAATCCAACCACCTGCAAGGTGGGTGTGTGATCGCCTGTGCTTTTTTAAATTTTTAAATGAAATTGAATAATGGTAGATCAACCTCCAGAAAATGTGTGGGGATAATCTGCACACATTTTACTATCTTCAGTGCATGACATAAACATATACCTGTTTACTCTGGATGGCCTTTAGTTGAGATATGACAAGAGGAGTACAGAAGGGGAAGGTCCAAACCTTCCCCTTGCCATGGTCAGCCTAATTAACTAAGAAAGGCTCCATGGATCCACCCTGTCCTTTTGTTGAGCCATGCATCTGGTGGCAGCAATTTGCATACAATTCATAGAGTAATTCAAACAGGCCCACATGGGGCCTGGCTGCAGAGGTTAACAAAGGAGACAGGAAACCCCAACAGCCTTTCATGTGCAACAGTGTCAACCTGAATCCAGCTCCCACTCTCAGTATCAATTGACAATGAACTGTCATGTCTAAAACTCCGTGTTTACAGTAATTCACATCGCAGCGGGATCCCATTCATAAGGTACAAGTATGTGGCTTGCAGGAACCAGGAAATCTGGTCTCAACACATCTACAATGGAGACCTGCTGCTTTAATCTGGAATCACAGAGAGTTCCATTAACCAAAGAAACTCTTTGATCCACAAGAGACAGGGAAATGGGTGGGACGTAGTATTGCATGTTTTCACCCCTTTACCTTTTATGTTGCAAGGCACTCTGGTTATGACCTCATGCATACAGGAGATTGTTGGTGGGGACCCGGGGTTTGTTCCTACACCCATCCCTTTGGTCCATTTGGCTTTAAAAGAGGGCTGAGCCCCTCTTTTGGCAGGTCACCTGAAGGCTTCACCAGAAGCAGAAGGAAGAACTCATCATTGGACCATGGCTGAAGGTACAGTCTGCCTCAAATCTTCCACCTGTGATGGAAGGCAAGGACCTCCAAGAGGGAAGCACTGTCCCTCCCCTAAACATCCCCCAGGGAACAGAGGGAGATACTGAATCCAGAGGACCCTTCAGCAGCTCCAGATCCTGTTCCAACCCAGCACACAGCGTGCTCAACTAGGTTCTGCAGAAAACCTCCTAGTTGGGAAGTGCCATAAGGTCTCTGAACCCCCCACCAAGAACACCTACAGCACAAGGTAAATTGTGGTTCCGTCCCCCTGGTCCTTCTCCCAAGGCCCCTAGTGACATTTTAAGACCCAATGCTCCCTTTGTGCTGAAGCCAAGTAACCTTAAACTGTTGTCGTTATTTACTATTACGATTACTCTCCTGTTGTGAGGGAACGCTATACATCGGAGTGTGCCCTTTAAGTCTACGTCACACGAGAGTGGAAGAGGAGGAGTCAGGTGGGAGGAAGTGTCGGTATAAATAAAGTTGTTGAAAGAAGAGCATGTCTCTGTGTCCTCCTTGCATTCCTGCTGAAGGCCCAATGTTCTCAACAACTGGCGATGAGGTATATGAACCAGTACATGCCTGCAGCAGCACTCTGCTGCAGGTTCCTCCGTGGCTCGGTGGAGAGTCATTCTTCCTCACGTCTTCTGACGCGTCCTGTCGGTCTCCTCTGATGTCCCCCGCCTCAACCTGTCCTTAACAGCCTGTAAAGACTGCAACATATGTGACCCACGCCTCGGCACTTTGGTAACAGCCGGCGAAAGCTGCAACATGTGCTCGGTGAGACACACTGTGGTTGAGTCTGCCGACGAGAATGCGGGTGGTGCAGCCCACTCTCGCCTGATCTCACGTGTCAGCTGGGGAGACGTTCACACACTGTAATGCAGTTGCTGGATGGCCCGTAGGACAGATCCCGACTCCCAGAGCTGCCGCTGATGGAGGGCCGCTGAGAGTTGGCCCGTAACAGCTGATCTCTGCTCCTTTGGGTTTCCAGGACAGAGAAATGCTGATAAAGCAACGTAGCATAAAAGAAACAAAAGGGAAAGTCACATCACATCCCTGATCACATGCTACACAAAAGACAACTGCTCATATAATTCTGGTTCAGAAACCCCATAAGTGCTCTGCCACCATGTGGACCAGGCAGACAATCTGGGATTACCACAGCAAGGCAGTGCCAAAGTGGCCTTTCTGAGGAAACCATGCCCAATCAGCCTACAACTTCAATAATAAAAATCAGGTGTGGATGGCCACACATGTCTGCTGCCTCAATGATGAGAAGACGGAACTCTTATTAACCGGCTCACAAGCCAAACTAAACCAACTCGACACCAACTTCAACTCCTTCTGTATAGACGGCATTAACATCCCAGTCTCCAAAGTCATTAAAACCTTAGGTGTCTATCTTGAATCCTCCTTAATGCTAACAAAAGAAGTGAGCGCTGTAGCCTCTGCCACAGCCTACACTTGTACATTAATAAACGGCTGTAGACTATTTCTCTCCCTCACTAGCTGCTCCACCTTAGCTAGAGTGCTGATCCTATCCAAATTGGATTATTGTAATGCACTCTAACTCGGAACCAGTAAAAGAAATCTAAACAAACTTCAGGTCCTCCAAAATAATGCTATCAGAGCAGCCTTTAACATAACCCGATCCTACCACATCTCTGAAACAAGGCGCAACGCCCGCTGGCTGTCCATTAATAACAGAATCTCTTTGAAAACACTGACCCTTACTCATAAGTGCCAAACAAACTCATCATCTAACTACCTGGTCTGTAGATTCACCAAAAAACAGTTGTCTAGACCCACTAGATCAGCCCAACTGTACTGCCTTATAGTCCCTAGGTATAACCGTCAGAAATCTAGAGGCACTAGCTTCCCGGTATTAGCATCAAAACTTAGGAACTTTATACATGCAGCCATGAGAACTGTACCTGCTCTGCCCCAATTCAGGACAAGCGTAAAAATATGGCTTGCCACTCTTGAAACCAACTAACCTACTATGACTCTGCTTGTCGCTTCCCTCTTATTTGTATATAACGTCATGTATTATCTCCTTTTCATGTAAAATGCCAATGTTGTAAATATTATATATATATCAATCTATCCCATGTCATTCCAAGTGCACCTTAATAGTCTATCTAGGTCCACCTCTACCTCCCTAGCCTGTATACACTGCCTGAAACCCCCTGTATCAATCTATCCCCATGTCATTCCAAGTGCAACCTTAATAGTCTATCTAGGTCCACCTCTACCTCCCTAGCCTGTATACACTGCCTGAAACCCCCTGTATCAATCTATCCCCATGTCATTCCAAGTGCAACCTTAATAGTCTATCTAGGTCCACCTCTACCTCCCTAGCCTGTATACACTGCCTGAAACCCCCTGTATCAATCTATCCCATGTCATTCCAAGTGCACCTTAATAGTCTATCTAGGTCCACCTCTACCTCCCTAGCCTGTATACACTGCCTGAAACCCCCTGTATCAATCTATCCCATGTCATTCCAAGTGCACCTTAATAGTCTATCTAGGTCCACCTCTACCTCCCTAGCCTGTATACACTGCCTGAAACCCCCTGTATCAATCTATCCCCATGTCATTCCAAGTGCACCTTAATAGTCTATCTAGGTCCACCTCTACCTCCCTAGCCTGTATACACTGCCTGAAACCCCCTGTATCAATCTATCCCATGTCATTCCAAGTGCACCTTAATAGTCTATCTAGGTCCACCTCTACCTCCCTAGCATGTATACACTGCCTGAAACCCCCTGTATCAATCTATCCCCATGTCATTCCAAGTGCAACCTTAATAGTCTATCTAGGTCCATTTGTCTCACCTACAAAGCCCTGAATCGCCTATCCCCGCCTTATCTAACCAATAAACTCACCATGAAACCTGCTACCAGAATCACCAGATCCACCAACACACTATGCCTGGTGGTGCCCAAATACACCCTAAAAAGAGCCGGTGGAACCAGTTTCCCGGTTCTAGCCGCCCAACTCTGGAATACACTTCCACTGGACATCAAATCCATTTCAACCTTTCAATCATTCAGAACCCAGGTTATCACCTGGCTACTGAATAAAAATGAACACCACCTCAGATCACTCTGGACACCTCATACACACACCCTAGCCAGCATTCACTACCACCCTGTGTCTGATGGTACTGCTTCTGTATCATTCCTGTGTACATATTATATAAAATGTATAACTCCTGTACATTAACTGTATTTGTGTAAATTGTATAAATTCTGCACAACATGTTCTAAATCTATAACCTGTATCCTGTAACCATATCTGTGCCCATATACCCCTGGGTCTGGCGCGCTATACAAATAAAATAAACAAACAAACACACCAACCTCTACCTCCCTAGCCTGTATCCACTGCCTGAAGCCCCCTGTCTCAATCTCTCCCAATGTCATCCCAAGGGTCTACATCCTTCCTTATCCCCCTCTACCTCCCTAGCCTATATAACTACCTGAAGTCCCCTGTATCAATCTATCCCCATGTCATTCCAAGTGTCTTTGTCGTTCCGTGTCCCCCTCTAACTCCCTAGCTTGTATCCACTGCCTGAAGCCCCCTGTTTCAATCTATCCCCATGTCATTCCAAGTGTCTCCATCTTTCTGTGTCCCCCTCTACCTCCATAGCCTGTATCGACTACCTGAAGCCCCCTGTTTCAATCTATCCCCATGTCATTCCAAGTGTCTTCATCTTTCTGTGTCCCCCTCTACCTCCCAAGCCTGTATCCACTGCCTGAAGCCCCCTGTATCAATCTATCCACATGTCATTCCAATTGCCCCCTTAATAGTCTATCATTCTGACTGCCCCTCTGCCTCCCTGGCCTGTAACCACTGCCTGAAGCCCCCTGTATCAATCTATCCCCATGTCATTCCAAGTGTCCCCTGTAAGGGGGCAGAAGTAAGGCTCAGGCACAATGGTGGCACATTTATAAGTACAGATTTGTATTCATAAAGAAAGGGTTGGGAACATGCCTCTCTATCACTAAAGCTAAGAGGGCTTTCTGTGCTTCAAAGAAAACTATTGAAATTGTTAGGAAGTCCAAAACCAAAAAGTCTGTCACTGTAGTATGTCACAGGCATATGTCTGTCCCTAACACTAATACCTTAAACCAACTGTGCAAGGTTGATCTCTTTACCAAAGTTAAGTGTTCATGGTGGTTCCAAGCAAGTTCCCAGTCTCTCGGGTAATCAAAGCAGGTCAAATAAACAGTGTTCACAAATATGGGATCCCAAGGCTAGGGTTCTGCTCCTTTCCTCTAGATGACTTCTAATTCTACTTTCCTTCCCTTTGGGCTTCTGAGCATTGTATCCTTTTAGGTAAATGTTACTTGACAATTCATAAGGATATACATCTCAGATTCAAAGTTCTTTACCCCATCAACTTGGCATGCTTCTTTACCAAGCGTAGGATTATATCCTTCTAATTAGTCCTTTTCGTTCCAGGGTGCTTGACCCACTTGCTCCCAAACTCTCATTAATTAACCTTCTTTAGATCCAGCTTATGATTTCACCCCCTTGCTTCCCCAGACCTCTAATACCTCCATGGTAAGCGGCGTACCTGTTTTTTTCTTCCTTGCAAGTACGAGCGTTTCCCGAGCAGTTGCGTTGCTTCCGTTAGCATTCGGGTAACCGGCGGGGTCTGCAGCAGCTCTGCAGATGCCTGTCTCTACCCAGCTGGGCATCCTCTCACTCAGATGCTTTGCCGGGGCCTCGGGTGCCCAGCCGATTATCGCGGCAGCGGGCTGAGTAGTCATTCCATCTTGGATCACATTTGGGTTCTCCTTCTTCTCCGTTCGCGGCTTCTACAGCTTCCACAGTTCCTCCCCGGAGGACAGCTCTCATCTAGCATCCCAGTTGAGCTCCTTTTAAACTCCTGTGTTGGGCCCACCCGCTCCAGAAAGAAGCTAAACCACTCACTCTGGTTCACTAGACACACTGCATATTAAAGAGGTGGTGGTTTCCTGTCCCCTTTTGTCAGTTCTGCGATCAGGCCTCGCGCAGGCCTGCTTCAATTAACTCTCATCAGTATGCGCCGCCACCAGCAGACTGACAATGGCCAGGGTGGATCCATGGAGCATTTGATATTTAATTCGTTTGGCCATGACCGGAGGAAGGTGTTGCCTTCCTCCTTTTGATGATTTCATGTACTTCTGGCTGTCACATTAGAGCTAAATGTGAATGGTCAGACTGTGCCTCTACGCTGTGTCCCCCAGAGTACACATGACTTTGTGTTTGTTGTGCGGTGAGCAGAGGAAAATGTGTGCGGATTAGTCATGCACATTTTCAGAGGTTGATCTCCCATCATTAATTTTCATTACAAAACTTCACAAAAAGCCCAGACGAGCACACACTCCCCATGCGGATGTACAAATTCCTCACAATGGAACCACCTTTGAGCCTGTGAGATTGTAGAGCCACCTTTTATCCCCTGGGATCGTGGAACCACCTTTTATCCCCTGGGATCGTGGAATCACCTTTGAGCCCCTGAGATCGTGGAACCAGCTTTGTTGGGAGGATTGGATGAAATCATTATTTTACTGACCTATGGGAAGAGCATTGAATACAGGGAGCTCCCAGGGCCCTTGGAACAGGATGTCTTGTTTTACTTTGAGTCAGCAGTGACTGGCTTAGTAATGACGCCACCCAGATCCGGTGTCCTGTGATTGGTGCCTGTAATAAGAGCAGCCAATCAGGGACTGGCTCTCCCGAAGGCAATATGATACCAGGGCATGCCCACACGCCCTGTTACTGTAACTCTCAGATGCGCCTTGCCTTCAGCAGATGGGTAGACGCTCTAAATGGCATGTTACAACAATTTTGGGGCATTGTAGCAGTTGTTGGGGACTTAAAATAACAACAAATTGTGTTGTATGGTTTCAAAGTGGTAGCGTCCACGGTTACCTAGATGACGGTTGTGGCTCTTCTTCAAGGCTAATCACAGTTAAGATTCGCGTGGATTTTTCAGAGATGTCTGAGAATAAAGCGGCCTGTATGGGCCGGCAAGGGCCATGGGGGCGCCATGTCAAGACTGGTGAAACCTGGACAGGAGGGGCCAAGCTCTGCCCTACAGGCCCCCACCTCGATCTGCAGAAGTCCAGTGCTGTGACCCTAGGTCTCCTAAGACCTGTGTGTGTGCACCCCATGCCCATGTGACCCCGAGCAGGGACCAGAGACTCAGCAGTGTATGACTGTTATGTGACTCAGAAGCCGCAGGGGCGAGCCCCCCTCATTCCCCCCACCCCCGCATCTATGGGGGGCGCATTCATAACAAAGCCTGCGTCTGATTGGAAAACCCGATCGATGCACAGACGATGATTAATAGTGCACCTGAGCTGATGGCGGCACATTGGAAAGCTGGCCCCTTTGTGAAGCTAAAGTGGAACCGGAGAGGACAAGATGATATGAAAATATGACGGGCTCGTCAGCAGAGGGGTGGGGGCTCTAAATAGACAGCAGCTGCAACAAGGCTCCCCTGTCACGCCTTTGGTACGCTCCAGTGCACACCTGGGAGCAATACGAGAAGTGCTGCATTATTGCCTTGGGGGTTGGGGAGAAGGGGCTTAATTTGAAGAAACAGAAAAGTGATCAGCAAGCGCACGTGACCCGCTAATGAAATTACTTTAGACGTTAAAAATATAGAATTACATTACTTAAGCGTCTTCTTTCAAAATGTAAAGCAAGTGGTTTTGTATAGCAACGTGTTGCCTCTTTTGGTGGAAAAGGGTGTACGGGGGTCCTTAGTGAGACAGTGAAAGACGCTGGTGTGAAAACTGGGGTGTCGATGGGTGCAGATGCAAGGTACCCACTTCCTGGCGAGGCAGATGTGAAACCTGTGGTGTCGATGGGTGCAGATCCGAGGTACCCGCTTCCTGGAGAGGCAGATGTGAAACCTGTGGTGTCGATGGGTGCAGATCTGAGGTACCCGCTTCCTGGAGAGGCAGATGTGAAACCTGTGGTGTCGATGGGTGCAGATCTGAGGTACCCGCTTCCTGGAGAGGCAGAATGAAAACCTGTCGGGTCGATGGGTGCAAATCCGAGGTACCCAGTTCCCAGAGGGGAAGATGTTAAACACGTTGGGTCGATGGCTGCAGATCGGAGGTACCTGGTTCTTGGAGAGGCAGATGCAAAAACTGTGGTGTCGATGGGTGCAGATCACAGGTACCCACTTCACTGAGAGGCAGGTGTGAAACCTGTGATGTCGATGGGTGCAGATCTGATGTACACGGTTCCTGGAGACACAGATGCAAAACCTGTCGTGTCTGGAGAGACAGATGCGACACCTGTGGTGTTGATGGGTGCAGATCCGATGTACCCGGTTCCTGGAAAGGCAGATGTGAAACCTGTCATGTCGATGGCTGCAGATTTGAGGTACCAATTTCGTGGAGGGGCAGATGCAAAACCTGTGGTGTGGATGGCTGTAGATCTGAGGTAGGGGGGGCATCCTGGAGAGGCAGATGAAAAACTTGTGAGGTCGATGGCTGCAGATATGAGGTGCCCAGTTCCTGGAGAGGCAGATGAGAAACCTGTGGTGTCGATGGATACATGCGATATCGGCAGTATCGAAGGATGCATATCTGAGGTACCTGGTTCCTGAAGAGGCAGATGAGAAACCTTTGGTATTGAGGGGTGTAGATCTGAGGTACCCGGTTCCCGCAGAGGCAAATGCGAAACCTGTGGTGTCGATGGGTGCAGATCCAAGGTACCCGGTACCTGGACAGGCAGATGTGAAACCTGTGGTACCCATGGGTGTAGATCCGAGGAACCCAAATCCTGGACAGGCAGAAGCGAAATATGTGGGGTCGATGGGTGCATATCCGAGGTACCCAGTTCCTGGAGAGGCAGATGCGAAATCTGTAGTGTCAATGGGTGCAGATCCAAGGTACCCAGTTCCCGGAGAAGTAGATTCAAAACTTGTGGTGTTGATGGGTGCAGATCCAAGCTACCCAAATCCTGGATAGGCAGATGTGAAACCTGTGGTGTTGATGTGTGCCGATCCGAGGCACCTGGTTTCTGAGTGCCAATCTGCTTTATATGGGTTTGGCTTGCAGGCCTGGGAGTATCTTATCCATAGAGAAGAGCCTAAGATCGGAAGTGCTATCAGGCTTGGGATCTGGTTAGCCACTGATGTTGGGGAGAGTGATAGGACTGAAGAGCAGAGCTTAGTCGTGCCTCGGCTAGTTTTGACATATTAATGGCTAGGACTGCAAAAGCCGTCGGTGAGGGGCTTGACTGAGTAGTGTAAAGTGTTAGATCTTACAGGAGAGTCGGTTAGTCATGGCAAAGGGGCAAAACAACTTCCAACCTAGCACTCCTACTCCTGGCCTCTTACAAACAGGCGCTGTGTCCAGTTTCATTGAATCACATTGCCACTGGCAATCCCTGTCTCTTTCTTGCATGCTCTCACTCTCTCACTCTTTCTCTCTCTTTTCTGTCAATTTGCAAATCATTACATTGTCTCCCATGTGTAGTAAAGAAACACATCTGTGAGTTGGCAGATGAGGGAAAGGGGCCTTTGGAAAACTCCACACATTACCAAGAGGTACCTGCTAAAGGTTACAGGAGCCAGGAACCTTTGGTTATGAGGAAGGGCTACAAGACATGTTAGGGCCACAGTCAGCAATTTCACTGTCCTCAGTGTGCTGGTTGGCAGGCTGAGAGACGCCTCAAACTCTCACTCTCACATGCTCAGCTGCTGTGCACAGTGGTTTTCTGGGACTTCAGTAAATATGCGGGCAATTTAGGACTCAACTTGCTTTTCGGCGGGACGCTAACTGCTCACTGCTTGCGCCAGATATAGACAACCTTCCTTTACCGTGCTGGCTACTCCACATGACACCATGAAAGACATGGACCCTAAATTGGTACTTTCAGAAGCATCAATGGTTGGCCTCAGCATTCCAGCACTTGTGCCCCGACTTCCCTCCGCTCCTGCCACCGGGCACATTTAGAATCATATTCCAGTGCTGACTAATTCCACTGCTTAAATGGAAGTGCTGTGAGGAGCCCCCCAAGCTCTATGCTTGATCGGAGGTAGGATAACTCAAATAAATCCACTGTGCACTAGGACCCCAACAGGCCCATAAAGCTGGGGGTTGCCCAATAGCACTTTAAGATGAGTAGCAGCACCCGTGAGATGGATGGGGATGCAGATTAATACTCTTGCATCGAATCAATAATGACAACTCAATAGTTTGGCAAAGGGAGTCCGTCTAAAGACAAGTGCAAAAAAAAGGGGAGTTCATGAACATCAGCTGTTGCTTGATCTGCCGTCTCGCTTCACAACTCCAACGAACTTCATAAAAAACACATAATTTATACTAAAAACTTGTCATTACTGACGTGTAATGCTTAAAATGTTGCATGCAATTCTATTGGTTCTTGGAAGGTAACTTTAATATAGGTACTATATCTGTATATGGTAACGAACTGAGGGAATTGGATTAACAGTGTCAGGTGGGGCATCTGATCCCTTCCTTCAAAATGGCTGCCATATACGTCACTAAAAGTACGACGTCTCATTGGCTCTAATAACTATAGGACCCTAGATTACTTGATTCATTATGATTGGGTTGGCATCAACCCCACTCATACTTTTCCACCAGCCTAGCAGCATGCAGAATAGCCGGCCAGGTGCAGGGAGTTTGTTCGCTCCCCCAGTCTCCCTCCAATTATTACAACAATCAGTCGTCACTTAAGTGGTCATGTGTCAATTATTTCTTTGTATCTTGGCCTTGAGACTGCTCTTGGTCTGGTAAAGTGAAGGCCCCTGGGCATGGCACAATTCCATGCGTAGGTGTGAAAGTTTAATCTCTGCTGCTGGCTCGGTCATGTGATTCCTACACTGTGAAAGGTGTCTTATTCTCCATGTAATTCGTGCATTTGATTTACTTTTGTCAGCCATCTGCGAGGCTTATCTTGACCTTTCAGAATAGGCTACTCTGTTCTTCTTTCATTAAATGTATCTACTATCGGCCTACTTCAACTGGTATGACGTTGGATTCTTGGCATGACTTGTCATCGTCTGAGTTCCTGCCTGTCCTTAATTCTCAATTTTCCTGCTGCAAAACTCTCCTCGTGAGACCTTAAATAACCTTTGGTCAGTTCTGCTCTTGTGCATAGTGGAAGCATACTTATATACAACAAATGTAGCAGGCGCCCCTCTCTCGGAAGAACAAGGCATGATAACCTGTTCAGTGGTTGTTAACCACATTGAGAGTTCGCAGCCATCTGCTTTTTGCTCACTGTACCTTTCACAGATGGGAAATATCCATTTGTATATCAGTCTTTGTCCCGCCCACAAGGGCAGTCCAGCACCGAAATGCTATGGCAATTCCTCTCTGAACAAGAGTACAAACAGCAACCCCATACACGTGTTTCAGCCTTGTTGGGCATCACCAGTGAGCAAAAAGCAGATGGCTGCGAACTCTCATTGTGGTTAACAACCACTGAACAGGTTATCATGCCTTGTTCTTCCGAGAGAGGGGCGCCTGCTACCTTTGTTGAATTCTTTGAAGGAACTTGGGGTTGGTCACCCTAGGTTACCTGGGGGCAACCAGACGTGTACTCCTTGATCACTGTGCTTAGAGAGGCTCAGCTTCACCTCACTGATGATGCCCAACAAGACTGAAACATGTGTATGGGGTTGCTTTTGGTATTCTTGTTCACAGAGGAATTGCCATAGCATTTCGATGCTACACTGCCCTTTTGGGCGGGACAAAGACTGATATGCAAATGGATATTTCCCATCTGTGAAAGTACAGTGAGCAAAAAGCAATGGCTGCGAACTCTCAATGTGGTTAATAACTGCTGAACAGGTTATCATGCCTTGTTCTTTCGAGAGAGGGGTGCCTGCTACCTTTTTTGTATTTTTGAAAGGAACTTGGGGTTGGTCACCCTAGGTTACCTGGGGCAACCAAACGTGGACTCCCTGCTCACTGTGCTTAGAGAGGCTCAGCTTCACCTCACTGATGATGCCCAACAAGACTGAAACACGTGTATGGGGTTGCTGATGGTACTCTTGTTCAGAGAGGAATTGCCATAGCATTTCGGTGCTGGACTGCCCTTGTGGGCGGGACAAAGACTGATATACAAATGGATATTTCCCATCTGTGAAAGGTACAGTGAGCAAAAAGCAGATGGCTGCGAACTCTCAATGTGGTTAATAACGGCTGAACAGGTTATCACGCCTTGTTCTTTCGAGAGAGGGGCGCCTGCTACCTTTTTTGTATTTTTGAAAGGAACTTGGGGTTGGTCACCCTAGGTTACCTGGGGGCTGCCAGACGTGGACTCCCTGCTCACTGTGCTTAGAGAGGCTCAGCTTCACCTCACTGATGATGCCCAACAAAGCTGAAACACGTGTATGGGGTTGCTGATGGTACTCTTGTTCAGAGAGGAATTGCCATAGCATTTCGGTGCTGGACTGCCCTTGTGGGCGGGACAAAGACTGATATACAAATGGATATTTCCCATCTGTGAAAGGTACAGTGAGCAAAAAGCAGATGGCTGCGAACTCTCAATGTGGTTAACCACTGAACAGGTTATCATGCCTTGCTCTATCGAGAGAGGGGCGCCTGCTACCTTTTTTTGTATACTTATATACAGTTCTTTTCTTGAGGTAGATATGTATAGGTGGCACTTGCCACACTCTATTTTACTATTAAGCTTTAGCAAGCCTCACGATTTTCTTAGCTTCTTGCGGTTCCTTGCGTATGTAGACGTGTAAACTGGCTGCATGCCTTCATCACGCACATGGCATAAGCTTTTTACATTTGACATCACTTGTTTCGCTTTAATCTCAGGATGCCACTTCTCCAATGTGTTTCGTCTCTTTTCATCATTCATAGGTCATCATCTCTTTTATTTGTGAGTCAGTCCGGGTTCTTGTGACGTCACCATTTGTCTTCTTTTAGGACTTTCTTGGCTTCTTCTGGTATTGCATTTTGACAATCGTCATTCTGTCTCACTTGTTGGTATGGTTTTCGCAAAGGGAACCTAACTGTCTAAGGTTTCAATAAGTGCTGTCAGTCTGATAGGTACTGGGCAGAGCCCTGCTGCTGCTCTCTGCTGGTTTATTTGCTCACCATACACCACATATTTCAATGCGAACGTTCCTGGCACCTCAAAATGGGCGGTGGGGGTGCGAATCATGTTTGGGACCTCCTCTACTCTCCCCCCCCTCTGGGCGATTCATCAACCACTTTCACTTCTTCATTTGTATCCATCTTTCCTGTATCCTCTGTATTCACTTTCACGTCTTCTTCTGGATCCATCTTTACTTCGTCCTCTGGGTCCACACATGAAGGTTTGAAGAAATGTCTCTTTGGAGTCCATATTTTTATGACTCCCTTCAGGCTCCCTGCTGGTCAAACATGCTCTTCCTTATTCCATGTCATAAGTTGACATTGTCCATTTGGACTGCAACAGATCAATCTTCCCACATAGTTTCTGTGTTTCCTTGGATACCGAAACGTGGTTCCTTCTGGTGCATGAATGCTAGCTTTCACAACGTTTCTTATTTCTTCATCAGTTAGGTCTTTGGGCTTCCATCCTGGTTCGATATTGATCATGATGTTCATCCCTATAGCCTTTTTCGCAGTTTTCTGGCATTGAGAGATTATTATCTTGATAACACAGAATCTGAGTAATATGATCACTAGTAGGGCTCCTAGGAACTTGAATGCATCTGTCATCCATTGTGGAACCCAGGAAAATTGTGATCCAAACCAGCTGTTGTCGTCTACTTCATCAGCTTCATCGAGCATCTGATTCTGTAATTATGTCAACATACCTATGGCCTCTGTTAACGTTCCATTATCTTCGTCGTGACATGGAATAAATGTACAACATGATTCTCCAATTTTTGCACAAACTCCTCCTCCATAGCTGTGATCATGTCAAGGACATACCTGTTCTGTAGTCATTAGTCGAATTGCCCTCCGTTCTTCTCTGATTGCATTAAATCCTTTTATGGTCGTGTTGATGGTCTGCAGTAATTCCCATCTGGTTATCTGCAACCATTTAGTATTTGCTCCAACTTGAATTCTCGGCATGAAAATTGTCATGAACACTGAAGAAATCTGACTGAACAGTCTATGTTCATAAGGGATAGCATCAAAAGCTTCTATGGATTTGGCAGAAAAGTAATTGTCTCGCTTAATTTGGCTCATCCATTCCACAGATCTCCTTTTCCTCAGGTGAGCATCTGCTTTCGGAAAACTGTCAGTATTCAGATCACTTTTTGGGATCACCAGTGCTGGAACATGGACATTTACTATTGTGCATACACCTCCCCAGTTTCTCGGCAGTCTGATATATGCTTTGGATCCACATGCCCAATAATGATCCATGATCACAGTGGTACAATGTACCTTTCCTGGGGCATTAAAAACTCGTCCACAGTTTTGGTTCTCCCCCATTTTCCTTGTGCCATTATTCCTGAAGCAGAATTTTGGGCTTTCCAATGGCACTATCTGTAAGGGTCCTCCTCTGTCTTCGATCCATGTCAATAGTTTAGCAAGTTTTGGCCATAATGGCTTGCATACATTTCACACTATGTTGATGGTGGGCTCGTAGTGACCGAAGACCATCCATGCCCTGTATATCACTACTCCTTTCTCCCATCCGTCTGGTGAAAGCACTGTTCCCCAAATTTGCATTAAACCTCTGTTCATCAATTTTCTGACTTCTTCTGGAGTTTTTCCTTGGACGTTTAGTTTTTGATTTGCCTCTCTTCTGATTTCTGCTCCTTTAACTCCAGGCTTCTCGTATCTGATCACAATGCGTTTTGTTTTTCCATTGTTTCTTGTCTTGATGTCCTGGACATAATAATCTTCATTTGGATCAGTTTCTTCAGTTGCCCATTTCAGTGAGGCATCACTTCCGATGAACTGGCATCTGGTTGTGCACATTGCTATGTGTGATAGACACTGTGCTGTCTGGACAATGATTTCCACAGCTACGAAGATCTTTGACTTCCCCATGCTGTAAGGTAGAAGTGCACAAACAAAGCATTCCCCCTCTGAATTTCGTAGTCCAACTTCTTTCATGTGCCGGTACCATATGTTATTTCCCAAGTGTCCTGTGCTGTCCAGGTAATCGTTTAGTTCATTGTCATCTCTGTTTATGCTCCTCTTTATTCTCAAGGATTTCATGTAATTTGCTATCGTCACATCCTTAATAGCATCCATGTAGCTTCTTCTCATTGGAGCATTCTCAGGTACCTCAATCCATGGTTCAGGTCTCTTTGTCTGTACTAATGGAGTAGGCGGAAGTCTGGCATTCCTTTCCTTCTCCTCTTGCATCCTTTTCCTCTGGGTTGTAAATGTCCATATCCACTCTGCCATTGGCCCAGTATATGGCTGTAGTGTAGAACCTGTACTTGTCCCCTTCATTGGAGCACGTGTGCTTGACAATGCTGTCTCTCTTGGTTTATTCTCCACCTCCTTTTGTCTCTTTAAAAGTTCAGCTTTTTCCATTTGTCTTTTTACTTCACTTGTAGTAGAACTTCTCCTAATAGTCAGTCTATTCTTCTCCCATGCTTTGGATTGCGGTTCTGCAGTTATTGACACTAGACCTGGTGCAAGTGTACTCACTGTTTGTGCGTGTGTATTTTTCATTGCCCTTTTTTCATGCTTGCTCTGCCGGCTTTTACATTTTTTGTTACCGAATGTGTGTGCGTGTCATGGCTAATCGGATCCATTTCAAGCTCACTCACCCCTTTGTCAGCTTGTCTAGGAACTGGAAGGACTATAAAAAGGTCTGGGTACTTTTGTGGGTGTCATGCATACATCATTAGGTGGGTGCACTGGAATCAGAACACTTTGTGCACCAATAGAAAATGCAGTTTGAATTGTCAGTGACAGTAGAACAATGATAAATACAATGCATAGGTACATTATGCCTCTGTATGTTAGGCGGCAACACTTAGTTCTGGAACAATTAGTCTGTCTTTCCCCTTGAAGGACAACAATGCTGCTGTTTTGCTTCCCCATCTCTGTCATCTAAGGAAAAAGACTACAGTACTATATTCTATGTAACAATATTTCTGGATTCTGATGTCTTTGCTTGTCGGTTGCAGGTACTGGAACAATTGTCCCCCTTTGTCTGGACACTGGATTGTTGTATTGTCTCTGGATACAGTTATCTTTTCTGTAGTCGCAATTAAGGCAACACGTTCGGCAAGTCCTTCTTTTACTGTACGTGTTCAAAATGCACAAGCTCCCAGTCTTTTCCTCTTATCTGTTTTACTGCGGACGACATGCCGTGTCCTTGAAAGTATAAATAAGAGTGAAGTCTCTCAAAACACCTTCTCGATCTGTCCCTCGGCAGAAAGTTTTACTGTATCCTTTGGAAATTCTGATGATGATTAGGTAGAGTTTGCTGGGTCTCTGATGAAAGTGAGGACGTCAACCCGGGCAGGCCTCCCGACATGTTCTGGAAAGTCCTCAATTAGGCAAAAGAAGACATTGCTCGCCAGTCTGCTATCTTCTGGTGACAGGGACATTGGTCTTGTCCTTGTTGCACTGTGAGACTGTGAGCAGCTCCTGTGATTTCGATGAGCTTCAAGAGCAACTTGGATTATTATTCCGTTCAGGATTATGCTCAGACGTTCTGTGATTGCAGGATCTCAGAGAAATGTCAAGACGTCAGTTCGTCTCCCAACAAGATATGGGCAGTCTTCAATTAAGCGAAAGAACAGTATGCTAACAAGCTTATTTGGTTCTTCTTCTGCTTGGGACATTTGTTTTTCCTCTCTGTATTCCGGAAGCAGGAGCAACTTCTCGGCGATCACAGTGAGCAACCTCCTTATTGTCTTTTCGTTTTCGGCGTCTTGAAGAAATTCAGTGATGCTAGTGAGCCTTCCCACTAACGACGGGTATGACCTCAAGACTAGGTCAAAGTAATTTAGAATGTCTTTAGTGATGCCACTGCTCTGGGACACCATACGTGAGTCCAAATAATGCTTCTGTTTGGAACGAGTCTGGATATTGTATTTTCTTCCAATTTGTGTGTCCTCGATAAACATTTGGCATATCATTTTCTTATCAAGGCTTCAACATGCCCCAAAGTTTAAAGTCAACAGAATAGGTTGTGGCTTATACGTGCAATTTTCTTCTTCACCCTGCAACTAGGATGCATAGAGTGTCCATATTTTTATGTCCTCATCCCTTTTTTGCTCAGGGGAAATGTCCAAATTTAAGCCACAACTGTGCACAAAAGTTCCTTGTCTTTGTTTTGCTGGTCATGAGTCCTTCTTCCTCGTTATGGATCTCGTCTGCACGTGCTGTGGTTCTTCCCCATTGTCTGTAGTCTCTACGCGCTGGAATGCGGGCCGGGGGCCTTCACAGATGTATGGTTTGATGTCACCCAGAAAGAGACAAGCTCTTCTTCCTTCTAGCTTGACTGCAGAGGGAGTAACATTCTCCACTCTGAATGGACTGTTGAACCTTGGCTCGTCCCACTTCTTTCTTGTGTGGTTCCTCACCAGGACCGCGTCTCCCCGAAAGATTGGTGGTAGACGTAGTCCTTGATTTGGGTCAGTTGTAGTATCTCCCTCTGTGTTCTGTGCTCCCTGTACCCTTTTTGTCATTACTGCAGCTGTCCTGAAATTACAGTAAGACAAGATGTCATGCAGTTCAAGTAATTTTGCATTTCAGACCCTAGGATTTCTCCTGTTGGCTGGGTATCACATCTAGCTCTAGCTCCGGGGGTCAATGGAGTGTGCATCCTTCTGCCTGTTGCTATTTCATGCAGCGTAAGATGATGGTCAGAACCAGTCTGGTTTCTGAGCGCATACAGTGCCAATGGAATGCAGTGTAGCCATCCCTTTTTTAGAATAAGCTTCAACTTGGCTATCCTTTCCTTTAACAAGCCATTGAGAATCTCACATATCCCATTACCTTGAGGGTGATACGCCAACGTGAACTTGTGCTTTATACCAAGCAGCAAGCTGATCTGCTCAAATACTGCATTAACAAAGTGAGGACCATTATCTGACCTCATGACTTCACATACTCCCAACCTGGGAAATACCTCTCTCACCAGAAATTTGGCCGCACAGTTAGAGTCTGGGTGTGTGCATGGACCTGCTTTTATCCATCTAGAGAATGGACACACCACAACGATTAGGTACCTGTAACCGTTACATACTGGAATCATATCGACATAATCGACATGCAAGTGCTGAAAAGGTCCATTAGGCCTTGGGATGACTCCTCTAATTACTCTTAGTGTGTGCCCAGCCGTGAACAGTTGGGGGATTATACAGTTCATCATACAAAATGCAACGTGCTCCGCTAAGTTTGGTATGAACCAGTCTTCAGCGAGCGTTGCTGCTAGATTCTCTTTAGTCAGATGTGCTGGATAATGCAATTGATCCATTGCTATCTTCAATAGGGCTATAGGCATCGCCAGTTTAGCAGTACTGTCTTGTTGCCACAAGCTTTCGGAGGGGTTTAAAGAACACCCTCGCCGCTTCCAGAGGTTTTTCTCCTCCTCTGGTCCTTCCCCTTGGAGTTCCATTAACTGGGTTTGCTCCATGTTACTATAGCTGTCAGGTTCACTTCGTGCAACAATCATTCTCTCATGCACATCAGTTGTTTCCACATCCATTACAACTTCGTCTTTGGTGGACACACGCTTGGCTCCTGTGTCTGCTGCTCAATTTCCATGTGAGATAAAACCTGTCCCTTTCGTTTGGGTGGCACATTTTACGACTGCAATGCCCACTGGGAGCTGTAGTGCCTTAATGATGCTCTCCAATAGGGCTGCTTGCTGCACTGGCGTGCCATCCCCTCGGAGGTAGCCCCTCCTTTTCCAGCGCGCTAAGCCAGCATGTACCGTTGATGTCACATAGGAGGAGTCACTGTACACCGTCACTTCCTGATCTGCGTGATTCTCAATGGCAAGTATCAACGACAATAATTCTGCAAACTGTGTTGAATAATAAGATGGTAATCGTACACTAATGAGTACTCGAAATTATCCATTTGCCGTGTGCTTCTTTACAGCGGCGTCAGTATATCTTTGGCCATCATTTTGATCAATTCTCGAATAACCATCAAAGAAGACAATTTCTCCTTCTGCCAATGCGTTTTCTTTCACTCTGTGAATCTCATCATAGAATTATTCATAATTTGCACAGTCATGGATCGGTTCTCCTTCAGTGACTGGCTCTGCTATGAACATAGCTGGGTTCACTATTTTGCATCAATCTATCTTAATCGATGGATTTGATATGACCACTTCATAAGCAGAAGCTCTTTGAGATGCCAATGTGCCCTTTGGTTTCTCTAGAATGGCAAATAGTGTGTGCTCTACAAACAACGTCATTGAGCATCCCATTACAATGCTTGTAGCCTTCTCTATGGCAAACGCTGCGGCAGCTAAACTGTTCACAAGGGAAATGACCTCTCGTCACTGGGTCTGAATTCCCACTGTAGTATGCCAGGGGCTTGTACCCCAATGTGGTTCTCTGTGTGAGTACTGCTGTCATATCACTGCCATTCATGTGTGAAAACAGGTAGAATTCCTCTGCATAATTGGTAATCCCTAAGACTGGTGCCGTGCAAATGGCTTTCTTAGTTTAATAAAGCCTTCTTCCACGAGCTCAGACAATTCAATTTTTTCTTTCGTCCCCTGTGCCTACTTTAGGGCTTGTAACAAGGGCTTAGTGGATGAGCTGTAGTCGGCGACCCATGCTCTGACATAATTGCAGAGTCCGAAAAAACTCTGCATCTGTTTTATCGTGTGTGGCTTGGCTGTGTTCAATATGGCCTCAGCCCTTTCAGGGGTAACCTTTTTCCCCCCGTGCAAGATCAGCTGGCCTATGTACAGCACTTCTTGCTGACAATATTCTAACTTTTCTTCGTCAACTTTATATCCTTTCTCAGCCAATATGGTCAATAGCTGAACATAATTGTGTCTGCATCTCTCCTCTGTTGTGCTGCAAATTAAGATGTCTTCCACATATTGTAAGACAACGCTCTCTAATGCAATATTGCGTAAGGCCATCTGCAGGACTCTGTTAAAAATCGAAGGAGACTCACAGTACCCCTGAGGTAACCTCGTGCTTTTCAGACACATCTGTCTGAGTGTAAATTACATCAGATCTTGTGAGTCTTTGTGGAATGCGATTGAGAAAAATGCATTTTTCAAGTCAATCACCGTAAAATATTGCGCCTCAACAGGTATATTACATAGGATTGTGGCCGGGTTAGAAACTAGAGGGCACGCAGCCTCTACAATATCATTTATCGGGTGTAAATCTTGAAATAGTCTCCACGACCCTCCCTTTGATTTTTTAATAGGATAAACCGCGGTGTTACATGACGACTCTGACGTCACTAAGATGCCCTGCTCCATCATAGCAGAAATTGTCTTGAAAATCCCTTCATCTGTTTCCCTAGACATGGTATATTGTAGTGCTTTTGGCAAAATTGCTCCTGGTTTCAATGTAATCCTTACCTCTCTGATTCCTTTCAATAAGCCTACATCATAGGGGCCTGTGTTCCACACTGTGACAGGCACCTGGGCCATGAGGTCATCAAAATATTCGAGACGGTTTTGTGCCAGCAACATTCTCTGGGGCACCTCTCTTTTGATCATCCTCACCCAAAAAATGAGATTTACCTCAACTTTTGCTCATCAAGCAGATCGTCATCAGTGATGTCAGTCAATCTGTACCCTTCCTCAATGGCGATTACTGTGCACCATTGTCTGCCTTCATCATCGCAACCATCGATCGGTGCCATTTTCCTTCGCACTATGGCTGTGTATATTGCCAAGGTAAATACTTGTCCCTTTTCTTTGTGCATAGGTATCCTTGGCCTAAATAGAAATTCATCTGGGGTTCTCGTGGATTTTTCTGCGAGGCCTGGTAGCCCTTCCATTAGTATGCGCATCCCATACACAAATATTTCTGGTTCCAATGGGACAGCTCTCATAGCTGTTTGTCCTGCGTATGCTCTAATCATTTCGCAGACGTTTAAATAATGCATTCCTGGAGTCGAACATACTATGCCCTTCTCCGTGAACGAGATTGTCATGTTTAACTTTGTCATTAAGTCTCGGCCCAATATATTTACTGGGGTCTGCCTTGAATATAGCAATGGCACCTTCATGTCACACTCTCCTATAGAGACTAAATGTTAATTTGTAAAAAGAAGACAACTTGTTGCTCCTGTGAAGCCCTGAGTATTTATGGCATCGCCGGACAAGGAAAACTTGCCTTCACGTATACATGAGCGTGTTGCACCCCTGCCAACTAAGAAGGAATATTCTTTATCCCCTATACAGACCTCTACCCTTGGTTCCTTGTGAGGGTTTGATCTCACTGATATGATAGAACACATCAGGTTTCCCAGTGAGCTGTCCTAATCCATATATAACCTTGTCCCAGACTGAGGTAATAGACTTCCTCCATCACCAGTGTTGGCTCTCATTCCAGAGTTCAATGCCTGTCCTGCACTTGTTGTCTGTGACAGTTGCACCAGCGACTGTTGAGACTGTCCTAGTGGAAAACATATCAAGTTCTGAGGTTGCAAGCTTTGCTGTGCTACTGACGTTTGCTGTTGCACTGTGTGATTCTGTGCAACTCCATTTCCACCCTGCTGTAAAAACACAGGTGGAGTCACCATTCCTCTTCTGATTCCTTGGTCTGTTTGCACCATGTCTTGACTTCTGAATGTGCGCGCTAGATGCCCTGTCATCCCACATGCCCAACATATCGGCGGTGGTCTGATTAATTGCCCATTTGCTATATCTTGATTGCCACTTTGCATGTTTTGAAAACCGCCCTGATTACCTTGGAAACCTCCCTGATTACTCTGCCATCCTCTTCCTCAAAAGCCTCTCCCTCTGGGGTAGAACCCATTACTGCCCTGATTAACCTGGTGTTGATTATTGACCTGCTGTATGTTTGATCCATCTCTGCTAGTTATTGCCACTTCAATGGCATATTTTGACAATTCTTCTGCACTAACTTTGCCTCTTCAGCTTTTCGTGTAGTCTCTTTCTTGTGATTCTTTTCTTGCAGAAGTCTGCAATAGTGAGCTGTGGTCAATTGTATCTCAGACCATATCTTGGCCTCGATTCCTACCAATTTCTTGAGATGCTTCTGTACCTGATCCAGCAGCCCTTGGCATAATATATGGTAAAACACGGGTATGAACTTCCCCCAAGATTCACGAGTTTCCAGCACCCATGCGTCTTGGAAATTCTGAATGTAAAGCAACGGATACTCTGACTCCTTCATTTTGTGGGTCATTTTGGCTCCCATGTCAGACATATCTGGGTATAGCAATTGTAATGCTTTCCATACCGCGGCTCTGCAATTGTTAAAAGGAGCTCCAACATGCGCAGTGTTAACTGTAATCACGCCAGGGTAACCTGCACGTGTCCACACGTCATCAGCTCGATCACCAAGTATGGCGATTAAAAGACCCTTAATATCCCCGATGGCCAACGTGTTCCCTCCTGTCATTTTTTCCAGCTCATGTATCCATTTTCCGGCCCCCGATGTTAACATTGAAAGCTTGTTTTTCAGATTTTCTCGGTCAATGTGTGGCCATGGACTATACTGTGGCCTCATTCCTCCTTTTTCGAGCAACGGGAATTGTAATACATGGCACTCGTTTTCCTCTCTCATAATTTTTCTATCCACTGCAGGGGTGATAGTCCTGCATCGCTGTCTACCTGGCAATGTCCTTAGTCGGCTCACATATGGTGGTGGAGACACCCCCCTCTAACCGTAAAATGCTTCTTCATGTCGGTCAGACTGTGTGGCTCACTCTGATGCCTTAGGTGCAGACTCGCTAGAATCTGACCATTTTATCCCATTCTAGCGTTTTTCACGTCTTCTCTCTTCTTCCTTTTCCTCATATTCATCTCATTCTGCATCTAATATTGTCTGTGCCCAACTCGTGTAACTCCTCTCATCTTCCTCGTTTCTGTTTAGTGTCAACCTATCTAGGGACAGTTCTCTATATCTACTACTTGGGGGGGCATTCTCAGCGTCATTCAACTGAGTGCTCTCAAGGCGCTCATCCTCCCCTCTCCCTTGGGGTACTTGTTCCATCCCCATTTCATCATATATTCTATCAATCGTCTCTACGATGCTTCTGGTATCGAAGTCATCTTCGATATTTTCCCTTTACGTGGCTGGTAATGAATCCTACTCAGGAAAGAATTCTTCTATGTCTTCCCATTCTACTACTGGATCGGGTTTTTTAAACTCTCTTTCCAGATATTCAAGATCGCTCTCTGCGCTTCCTTGCTTTTTCCCTGACCCTATCTTCTTCCCAACTCTTTGCATCTCTATGTTCATTTGCCCTTCGTATTTCCTCATCTCTTCATCTTTTTATTCTTTTCTCCCTTATCTTTTGTTCTTCTTCTATTCTCCGCTGTTCCTGCCTATTCTGATAATTAGCTGCTCTTGACTTATGATCGCGTGTCCTTTCTTGCTCTTTGCGATACAGCTGTTCTTGTCTCTGTCTATCTTTTTGCCTGATCCTTTCGACTCTCAATCCTTTTTCCTTTTCTTTCTCTTTTCTGTGTGAATCGTCTGGCTCTCCCTTTTGTCTCACTTCCTCAATGCCTTTATCATCGAGTTTCAATAGAATCTGACCTCCCTCCCATCCATTCGTTCTGTGTGAATGCCATCTCATCAGTTCTGTCCTCATCTCCTTTCCATCTTTTTCCCTTTTATTCGTATTTAGAGATGTTCTTGCTTGTGGCTGATCTCCTTTCCTTTCTCGCGCCTCTCCTTGTCCCTCAGGACTTTGGAGGTGATATCTCTGTCTTGATCTTTGTCTGGGTTTTCATCACTGCTTTGCGTACGTGACTCATATGCCGGGTTGCTGTATCCTGTGGCTTCTTTAAGTTCTCTTAATGGATATAATCCTTCATTTTTACTGCCTTTGCTTTTATTTCAGATGGGACGGGTGGTGCAGAAGGCGTTTCACCCACCTCTGTGCATATGTTAAGTATCCAATCTACCGGTGGCTCCTCCTCCTTATCCTCTTGGTACATCTTCCAAAGCTCTGAACTAGCTAGGCGTTTTTCTAACTTTTTCCCAGTATATGTGGCGTGCAAATATGTTGTCATTTGTTGCAGGACTGCTTTAGATAGCGATCCACCCTGAGGCCATGGCATAAACATTTTGTGGGCGGTACCTTTGACCCATTGTGCACTGTACTTTTTTAGTTTAGGTGCATGTTTTGGCAACTGTTTGCACAAGTTTATTAGCGGTGTAATATCTTCCATATTTAAAATGATTTATCTTCTCCTCAGACAACACTTTGTCACGTTTTAAACAAAATCAACAATATGAGCGAGCACCAATCGTCGCAAGCTCCAATCGCGTTTTTCACAAAAATATTTTTTCCACAACAACCATCAATTCACATCATACAATGGCCCTCATTACGACCCAGGCGGTAAGTTACCGCCTGGGTCGTACCCTTACCACCATGGTGTAAACTACGTTTACACCATGGTGGATGGCGGATTTACCGCCCCATTCCAAGGTGAGTGGGGCGGTAAATCCCCATTTCCCATTTTACCCTTCCCCATTCCCATTTTTGCCCCATAGGGCATAATGGGAATGGGGAAAGGCGCTAATTACACCACCGTAAATTACGGTGGCCTAATTAGCACCAAGGTCCCTTTGCGGCATGGGTTTTAACGCCTGCAAAAAGCAGACGTTAAAATCACCATCCCGCAAAGGGACCTTGGAATCAGGCGTTAAGGGTCGGCGCCGTTTACGGCGCCGTAAACCCCTTAACGCCTGGGTCCTGATGAGGGCCAATATCTTAGTTACACAATCGCATAATTTTTGCGCTAATTGTTCCAAAAATTTCTTCTTCTTTTTATGACGAGAGAGGAAAAAAAACATAAGACAGATGTGACAGATTAGACAGCCTCCAACCGGCAACATAAATCTCCTGCCTCTATGATTTACTCTGACATGGATTGTAAGCCCATTCCTTTCGAAAATGTCTTTAACTGTTTCGGTCTTCTATTGCCCGATTTTTTCAGTACTTTGAATGCAGGCTTCTTCTAGCCGCTATATTAAAGCGTAGGTATTTAGGCGTATCCTCTCTCTGCTCTGGTATCCTCTCTCTAGCTTGGGTATCCTCCCGGTATCCTCTATGCTTTGCTCGGTCACCTTCGAGTCAATATTACCTTCCCCTTATATATATACATTCTACTCTACTTCTGACTTTATTTTTTGTCCCACCTCCCTCCGTTACCTTCCCTTACTTGTTCTAAGGCATGTAATGTTTTGCCAAAGCATTTAATCTTTCTCACTCACCGTTCGCATGTTTTTCCTCTCTGGAACCTCGGGATCAATGCCTTCATCACCGCCTCTCCTGCTTTTCTTCTGAAAGGCTGCTCGTAGAAGTGGGAAAGGATTTGTGGGTGAAAACACGGGTTCCTTCAGACCTCAACTGCAGATTTGATAATTTACTCTAGCCACAATCTACAGGGAGCTTCTCGGTCTACTTTGCCACATGGCAAAAGACTTGTGATATTGCCGAGGACCTAGAGTTACTTATGTCGACGGTCAATGGGTGTCTCCTCTAATCGATAGTCGATAAACTATCCTCTCTCTGCTACCAAGTATTCACTAGGACCCCAACTAGCCCATAAAGCTGGAGGTTGCCCAATAGCACGTTAAGATGAGTAGCAGCACCCATGAGATGGACGGGGATGCAGATTAATACTCTTACATCGAATCAATAATGACAACTCAATAGTTTGGCAAAGGGAGTCTGTTTAATGACAAGTAGAAAAAAGAAAAAACAGCGAGTTCATGAACATCAGCTGTTGCTTGATCTTCCTTCTCGCTTCACAACTCCAACGAACTTCATAAAAAACACATCATTTTTACTAAAAACTCATCATCAGTGACGTGTAACGCTTAACATGTTGCAGGCAATTCTATTGGTTCTAGGAAGGTAACTTTAATATAGGAACTATATCTGTACATGGTAACAAAGTGAGGGGATTGGATAAACAGTGTCAGATGGGGCATCTGCCTTCAAAATGGCTGCCGTAGTTGTCACTAAAAGTACAATGTCTCATTGGCTCTATTAACTATAGGACCCTAAATTACATGGTTCACTATGATTGGGTTGGCATCAACCCCACTCATAATTTTCCACCTGCAGAATATCCAGGCATGTGCAGGGAGTTTGTTCGCTCCCCCAGTCTCCCTCCAATTATTGCAACAATCAATCATCACTTCAGTGGTTGTGTGTCAATTATTTCTTTGTATCTTGGCCTTGAGACTGCTCTTGGTCTGGTAAAGTGAAGGCCCCTGGGCATGGCACAATTCCATGTGCAGGTGTGAAAGTTCCATCTCTGCTGCTGGCTCGGTCATGTGATTCTGACACTGTGAAAGTCGTTTTATTTTGCATGTAATTCGTGCATTTGATTCACTTTTGTCAGCCATCTTCCTCCTGAGGCTTATCTTGATCTTTCAGAATAGTATACTCTGTTTTTCTCCTCATTAAATATATCTACTATCAGCCTACTTCAGCTGGTATGACCTTGACTTCTTGGCACGACTTGTCTTCGTCTGAGATTCTGCCTGTCCTTAATTCTCAATTTTCCTGCTGCGAAGCTCTCCTCGTGAGACCTTAAGTAACCTTTGGTAATTTCTGCTCTTGTGCATAGTGGAAGTATACTTATATAAAGTTCTTTTCTTACGGTAGATATGTATAGGTGGCGCTTGCCGCACTCTATTTTACTGTTAAGCTTTAGCAAGCCTCACGATTTTCATAGCTTCTTGTGGTTCCATGCATATGTACACGTGTAAACTGGCTGCATGTCTTCATCATGCACATGGCATAAGCTTTTTACATTTGACATCACTTGTTTCACTTTAAACTCAGATGTCACTTACCCATGGTGTTTCGTCTCTTTTCATCATTCATAGGTCATCATATCTTTTATGTGTGAGTCATTCCGGGTTCTTGTGATGTCACCATTCGTCTTCTTTTAGGACTTTCTTTGCTTCTTCCGTTATTGCATTTTGACAATCATCATTCTGTATCATTTGTCGATATGGTTTTGTCAATGGGTACCTTACTGTCCAAGGTTTCTTAGGTGCAGGTACTTCGATACGTTCTGTCAGTCTGATAGGTACCGGGCAGAGACCTTCTGCTGCTCTCTCCTGGTTTATTTGCTCATCATACGTCACATATTTCGGCGTAAATGTTCCTGGCACCTCAAAATGGGCGGTGGGGGTGTGAATCATGTTTGGGACCTCCTCTACACCACAAACCCAGTCTATTTCCAGTGGTCCCCACGCAAGTCTTAATACAGGCTGAAACACGATTTTATGTGAGTGTGTGGTGGCTCAGATGTGTGTTGGTATTACAGGCCCTTTGAATTCCCCATTCGCACCCTTAGGATTGTTTTTTTTTTGTGGTTAATTGTACAATTTGGTCCTTTAATTCGGCTGCACTGCGAGAATGTCAAACGTAGATGTTTAGAATATTTGAGGATTGACTTGAGAGCCTGTGGGTTTTCGTATTGTGTTTAGTTACTCAAACCTGTGCATGCACAGCCCCTGCTTCACATACACTGCGCCATGAGTAACATTGATTGTCAGTGACCTGGGGGTATTCTTGGGAGCACACGCAGGATTGGAACTGTTCAATTGAAATGGGCCTATATATTTGGGGGTGAGCAGTGAGTCACTCTGACATAGAAAGCTTATTAGCTTCCTTTTGTAAGGAAGGCCTGGTATCAAACAGTAAGACAGACACAAGTGACCACAGGTCAAGGGTGGTTACTGAACTTCAATTGGGTTTGAAAAACACCTGTCTAACCCTAAATATAAAGAAGGGAGCAAGCTACAACCATCAAATAATAATAATACAGTCCTAGTGATGTCTTGTCAAAAGAAAAGGCCCTATAGTAATAAACCTATTGGCAATCCTTGATTCTAAATACAAATAGTGTGGGAAACAATGTTATGCAAAAGAAAAGTGTTCAAGAAATGATAGGTCAGGATATTCAAGCCATTGGTTTCCCTTCCCCATGTTTTCAGCATGGGACAAAGCGGCACACTCGAGCTTAGCACACTCCCAGGCTTCTCTAGCACAAGGATGCAGATCAAGACTTCAACATCAGGGCCGTCTGTGCCAAAGTCTTGTTGCCATTCAAAGTCTCTTATTTCAGAGGGCCTGATGCATCACGACAAAATATAAAAGTTCCTTTCTTCTCAGGATTTTCTCTGTTGATTTTAAGGTTCACCCTGCACCCCCCTCTGACGGGCTCAGACCCACTTTAACACCACAATCTTCAATTGGTCTCCCTCTGCCGGGCTCGGCCGAGATTCATGTATTTTTTCCAAACTTTCTCTATTTCATCAAAATCGAAGACTTTTGACTGTGTGCAGGATTTTTCTTGACCCATCGCAGGACAACTTCGATTCACATTTATTCATTCACTTTCAAATGATCTCCTTCCGCAGAGCTCGTCCCAAACTTATCTTCTTTCGTTACTCCTCAGTTGGATACCTTACAGAGACCTTCGATTCAGCACCCACGCGGTGCTGGACCTCACTGTCAAAGATATTGTAACTTGCTTTAAAGTTCAATCACTCATCTGCAGTTCACTTCACTTGCCTCTCTTATCACATGCATTTTAACAATGTTCGTTCCAGTGCTCCCTTGGATTCAACACAGACCAGTCTTGTATCGGTCTCCCCAACTCACCGGCTGTGTTGCATTCAATGAAGCAACTTTGTTCTTGGAGCCAATGACGGTACCTCTGTGGCTGGTGATTCTACACGCCTTGATTATTGACGCGGGAGGGCTCCGGGTATCTCCCACACACAATGCAGTATTCTTCAGCCTGGTTTCGTGGTCTTACACTTTCTCTCGAGGTTTCAGGAAAATAACAGCTCCTTGTCGGAAAGGTCAAGGGAATTTCCATCCTTGCAATCCCACTTTGGTTTTGCCATCTTTCCTCTCTTACTCAGCTGACATCTCGAAACTGCTGTTTCCTCGTGTGCAAGGTCAATATAATCAGTGAACTGCGCCAATTTACAATAATACATCAATCAGTTGAGTTATATTTTTAATTCCATTCCACAGCCTGACACGTGTTTCGAGCAGAGCTCTTCTTCAAAGGCTGTGCATCAAAATACAATTTAAAACCATTAGCATGTTGACCAATGTATACGCATCATACCAATTGGGCAAACACATAGGGGTTGAAAAAGGGGGGAATTGGCCACAATCATAAATGTATGATACATAACAGCATTGTTTAAATCATTACAGTGTTACATAATCAGTATGATTGGATAACCATAAATGAGAAAGAGAAAATAAAAATAACCGTTTCCAAAAGACATCCATACGGTTCCGAAACCAATAAGAAGGATGACAAAACAACATGATAAGAAAATAAGTGAGGTGCGGTGACTAAGCAACCCTGGATGATAAGATTGGCTGATTTACCGATAATAATTAAAATATCAAGGTATAATTACCGTTGATGCTTGTCGAAGGCGAATAATCTGTGCAACAAGAATTAGTGTCCAAAGTCACAATTATTGCAAAGTGCCATGATGTTGCCAAAGTTAATGTGACAAAAACCGAAAACCAAGATTAGCAATGTATTGCACTTACCAATAGTACGATTAATTCTAGGGTACAATTCCAGGACTAGACAGGATTAAATTAAATATAACAATAAGTGTTAGAGCTACATAGCCCATTCAAAGAGTTTTTAATTTTTAATTGTTCGCAACACATTATTAATGGAAGTAAAAGAATTACCTTAATGTAAATTGCAATTGCAACGACTAATTATAGTAGACTGCAAAGATCCGCAATGGAGGGGGGAATGTTGCCCACGAAGATACAATATATCCGCCAATTCAAAGTAGTCACGATAGTCCGATGTCAGTTGACAATTGAGCAATTAGCACAAAAAGACAGAGAGCCAGAGCACGGAATTAGGTGAATGAATAGTAAATGAACATGATTAAGTGTCAGGGACCGTATCGAAGGAGCAGCATCTCACTTACCAGCCTTCCGGCAACAACTGTATCCAAGGGAGAGTGCGCGCGCGCGAGATGCAGCTGGTGTAGTTAAACAGGAGAACTAGGACACGAGAGCAAGACCGTAACGAACCATCCAGCGGCAGCCATGTTGGGTGAGGAAACCACTGGCTGCCAGTCAAATCTCAATGAAGACAGACTAATAAGCCAAAATTGACAATCGAACGTGCATGCAATTAAATATAGTGATAGAAGTTGTATTATGAATTAGAAATAACGCACTAAATTTATCATGCATCCTGGTTGTGTAATCTGCCGCACACACTTGTTAACTCATCACGACACATAAATCACGGTAAAGTTACTTCCATTTGCACGCAAAATAAAAATATATAGCATTAAGAACAAGGTAATGGTGTGTAGCCACCTACGGTGTCATCTGCACTGGCAACCCACCTAATAATTGCACCAAATATAATCATATATATAATAGCTAAAAGGATTATGAAAATCCATTTGTAAACGGGCCAGCTATACATGGACCAGGAGTTTAATCGGTGAATATGTGAAACCTCATTTAAGTCATAAATAATTTTAGTTGAAACAATTAATAGCATATAAAATAAAATTTAACTGAAATGCAGATGGAATCATGAAAAAATAGAAATTGTCTGAAAACAAGTTGAATCATAAGAAAACATGAAATTCATGATCAGAATTTAATCCAGGAATGACCAATCTATGTTTACAGATAAGCCTCGCTTCCAATTGTCTCAGTCTGAGTTCCATATTACCTCCTCTTTTGGAAGGACGAATCTGAGCCAAACCAATAAATCTTAAATCCTTGAAATCATCCAATTGATGTAAAGTCTGCCAATGCAGTGCCAAAGGATATTTAGCATCCTGTTTGTTCAAAGAGGCCAAATGTTCGCAAATCCGAATTTTAAGTGGCCTAATGGTACTACCAATATAGAATAGTCCACACACACAAATGATACAATACACTACAAACTTTGTATTGCAGTTAATAAATGAATTAATGACATGCTTGCCTGTGGACCCAAAATCTAAGGATTCAGACTCAAATGTATATGAACACATATTGCAGCTCCCGCATTTGTGAAAACCATTCAGCCGTCCTTGGTCTAACCATGTTTTAGCAATGGGTGCTTGTGCCATAAAAGACGGGCATAAAAGATTTTTAAGAGTGGGGGCTCTACTGAATACTATTGATGGATGTGAATCCAATAGTTTAGTTAGATCATTGTCGAGATGGAGCAAGTGCCAATGACGTTTGAGTATAGCATACACACCATTACTATCACTGTTGTACCGAGTGATCAGTCTAATTTTGTTGAAAGGCATATTAGCTGAAGATGATCTAGTTTTAGGTTTAAGTAAATCACCTCTCTCCATACTAGACACTTCACGTTCAACCTTGGATACCCACGTTGTACCAATTGGTCATGTATAAATGATTTTTCCGCATCAAAGTCAGCATTAAGAGAACAATTCCTTTTTGCTCGAATGTATTCTCCTTTCGGAATATTATTAATAACAGAACGTTTATGAGAACTGGATAAATGTAAAACTGCATTAACCGAAGTGGGTTTGCGAAAAGTTTTAGTGATAAAACCAGTAGGGGACACAGAGACGTTTAAATCAAGAAAGTCTACAGAATCATTAGAGTAATTATGTATAAATTGCAAACCCCAGTTGTTCACATTCAGAAAATGAACAAACTCTCTTAATTCTACTTCATTACCAGTCCAAATCATGAAAACATCATCAATGTATCTCTTCCAAAGATGTATAAATTGAAAAAAAATCCTTGTTCTGAAACACATACTGTTCTTCAAATTGGTGCATGAATATATTCGCCAGAGATGGAGCAAAACTAGCTCCCATGGCAATCCCAATCAGTTGTTGGTAATATGTATCATTAAAAAGGAAAACATTGTTTTCTAGAGCACAGAAAAGAAATTCTTTGATCATTTCAATATGAAGATGATACGATGCTGATTTGTGTCGGAAAATATAGGTAATACTGTCAATTGCTTTCTGATGATCAATAGAAGTGTATAGAGATTTAACATCGAGTGTGACCAATAATACTTCACTGATATATGGCAATTGTGCAAGGATGTCAAGAATATGCATAGTGTCCCGTATATATGTAGGTGTGGAGTGAACCAGTGGTGAGATGCATTCATTAACATAGATTGAAATTGGTTCCAAAATTCCACCCTGGCCACTAATAATGGGTCTGCCTTCCGGTATCTTATCAAACAGCTTATGAATCTTGGGCAGAAAATAGGCGGTTGGCATTGTTGGTTTGTCAGAGAACAGAAAACATTTTTCCACATCGGTAATAATACCAAGTTTATACCATTTGTCAATTAGAGAATGAACTTTATGTCGAATATGTGAAATAGGATTATTTTTCAAAATGGCATAACACCCAGGAGAATTCAAATGATCCAATGCCATGGAGATGTAATCTGCTTTATCCATAATTACAACGTTATCACCTTTATCAGCTTCCTTGATCACAAGTGAATCATTAGATGCCAGCTTGTGAAGGGCAAGACGCTGTGCTGATGTTAAATTAGAAAATGTATGATGAGGACGGGAACGACGACGATCAAACAATGTATGAATATCATTAGTCACTACCCGATGAAAAGTATCTATAATATTATCATCTGAAAAAATGGGAGTAAATTTCGATTTGTTTGCAAATTCTTTAATTGTCAAATTACGATGCTGTATGTCTAATTCTTTCATGGTATCAAGGAGATTAGACTCACTATCAGACATTGACTCATCAATAGACATAAGTATGTGTGTACTCATCATTGTTTGCAATGTAAATTCTGATAATTCGGCGACAGGCGTTATAGGAGAATATTGTTTAACCTGTGTGGCAAAAAACTTTTTAACTTTAACTTTCTGATAAACTTGAATAAATCAATCTGTATCTGCACACAATCATTCTTACACGATGGAGCAAAAGATAACCCTTTATTTAGTAGTGAGTGTTCTTCCGGAGAGAGCTGATATTGACTAAGATTATGTATTAAATCTATCTGAACTGATTTGGAGCGATCTGATTCTGCAGGGATTTCTGATAAGAGGCTCTGGTTAGCCGTTGACCTAATGAAGCGGCGTTGGCGCCGCCTGTGTTGGCCACCCCTTGAGCCCCTTGGTTGGGCCCGAGCATTGCGGTATTGGCAACGGGTGGTAAGCGGAACCTGACCTGTTTTCTGATGGCCTCTTGTCGGTTGCCCTTTTTGAATCTTCTCATCTGTTCTAAAAAAGGTTGCGGAGCCAAAGTAGGTTGTACAGGTAATTCCACAGAGTCGGCATCCTCTTCATCCTGAGCCTCATCCTCAGGTTGGTTAGTCCCTGGGACAGCTTTGTTCCTAGGTCTATCTACATCACTTTCTACATCAGAGCTGGCAGGGGATGAGGCAGCACTACTGTTGCGCGATCTGGACACATCATCAAATTTAGGCTGGTAAGTGTAAACCCGATTATCTCGATAATCCCTGTCGTCTCTAGAAAATTAGATAATACAACTTCTATCACTATATTTAATTGCGTGCACGTTCGATTGTCAATTTTGGCTTATTAGTCTGTCTTATTAGTCTGTCTTCATTGAGATTTGACTGGCAGCCAGTGGTTTCCTCACCCAACATGGCTGCCGCTGGATGGTTCGTTACGGTCTTGCTCTCGTGTCCTAGTTCTCCTGTTTAACTACACCAGCTGCATCTCGCGTGCGTGCACTCTCCCTTGGATACAGTTGTTGCCGGAAGGCTGGTAAGTGAGATGCTGCTCCTTCAATACGGTCCCTGACACTTAATCATGTTCGTTTACTATTCATTCACCTAATTCCATGCTCTGGCTCTCTGTCTTTTTCTGCTAATTGCTCAATTGTCAACTGACATCGGACTATCGTGACTACTTTGAATTGGTGGATATATTGTATCTTCGTGGGCAACATTCCCCCCTCCATTGCGGATCTTTGCAGTCTACTATAATTAGTCGTTGCAATTGCAATTTACATTAAGGTAATTCTTTTACTTCCATTAATAATGTGTTGCGAAAAATTAAAAATTAAAAACTCTTTGAATGGGCTATGTAGCTCTAACACTTATTGTTATATTTAATTTAATCCTGTCTAGTCCTGGAATTGTACCCTAGAATTAATCGTACTATTGGTAAGTGCAATACATTGCTAATCTTGGTTTTCGGTTTTTGTCACATTAACTTTGGCAACATCATGGCACTTTGCAATAATTGTGACTTTGGACACTAATTCTTGTTGCACAGATTATTCATCTTCGACAAGCATCAACGGTAATTATACCTTGATATTTTAATTATTATTGGTAATTCAGCCAATCTTATCATCCAGGGTTGCTTAGTCACTGCACCTCACTTATTTTCTTATCATGTTGTTTTGTCATCCTTCTTATTGGTTTCGGAACCGTATGGATGTCTTTTGGAAACGGTAATTTATTTTTATTTTCTCTTTATCATTTATGGTTATCCAATCATACTGATTATGTAACACTGTAATGATTTAAACAATGCTGTTATGTATCATACATGTATGATTGTGGCCAATTCCCCCCTTTTTCAACCCCTATGTGTTTGCCCAATTGGTATGATGCGTATACATTGGTCAACATGCTAATGGTTTTAAATTGTATTTTGATGCACAGCCTTTGAAGAAGAGCTCTGCTCGAAACACGTGTCAGGCTGTGGAATGGAATTAAAAATATAACTCAACTGATTGATGTATTATTGTAAATTGGCGCAGTTCACTGATTATATTGACCTTGTTTCTTACCGAGGGCACTTGGTCTAGGTACCCTCAAAAATTCATGTTGAACGCTGCCTTTTATATTTATAATTATTGGCATTAGCGCTGGTCGTTCTTAGTGGCCTTCTGGACCACCTTGTTCTACTGTTTCCTCGTGTGCTTTACCTTGCTCGAGTGTGTTTTTGTGCTCTGCCTTTTGCCCATGTGGGGAAGTTTAATGGATGTCAGGTGTGAGTGATTGTCGATAATATTGCCTGACCTCGCCTGACCATATTATTGGAACCTGTCAGGTACACAGCTTGGGTGTTGGTCTGTTTTCCCTTAGAGCGGGCTGTCAGTGAGGAAGAATTTGTGTTGTAAAAGGGGGTAGAGTGCCTACATATCCTACCTGGTAGGATGGGGTAAAGGTGTCCCACTTCCACTACCCGAAGACCCCTCACCCAGGTGATCCTCCTGCACTGGCCCACCCACAGGAACTGGACCCAAAAGTGATGGCTGTGCTCTGGTCACCTGGATGACAGATCCCCGGGGACTAGTGGGTGAGACACCTTCTGGTTTCTCACACTTAGTGCTCATGCAGGATTTCCCACCAGCTGCCTTTGTTTGTACTGATGTCTAGAGGCAAACACACCCGTCCAGTGATAATCAGAAATTATTCACCCCCTGCCTCTATTGCTTTATCTAGGACTGGCCCATAGAGTGACGCTGCACGGTGGGTCTGACGGTGTATGCATATTCCCCAGAGAAGCATTAAGCTGTGTAACCTTACATGTTATGTTATGTTATGTTACTTTGCATTTATATAGCGCCTTATGTACCATTGGTATAGTCTCAAGGCGCTGGTAGGTTGAACGCCCTCGGGAACCGAAGTTCGAGTCAGTAGAGAGAGTAGAGAGAGGCAAAGGTGCGTATGAGCACCGGATATGTGTGCAGCTGGTGTGGTATTCATGTAGTAGCTGCTTCATAGCGGTAGGTGTGGTGGTCAAGATATCAAGAGTATGTGTTCGTTCTGGCAAGTTTTATCCAGACCGGTTCTAGCTACATTGGGCCTGAGGAGAACGTCTGGCTGGAGGGTGTGAAACTAGCAGTGTTAAGTTAGAGTGATGTATGAGGCAGATGTTAGTATGAGAACAGCTATACCGAATAGTATCTCTGTGTTCTAGCTGAATGGTGGTGTAAGGAAGAGAGTAAGCATGGTGATGTGATGGTTTACATGCTCTTTCAAACATTATGTGAACTCCAACCCTTTCCATGTATGTTGCGCACTTCAATGTGCTCCATTCAGTTCCATGCACTCCGGTCCGCTCCATGCACTCCAGTCCGCCCCATGCACTCCAGTCCGCTCCACGCACTCCAGTCCGTTCCGCGCACTGCAGTCCACTCCAGTCCGTTCCACGCACTCTAGTCCGCTCCATGCACTCCAGTCCACTCCATGCACTCCAGTCCGCTCCACGCACTCCAGTCCACTCCAGTCTGTTCCACGCACTCCAGTCTGTTCCACGCACTCTAGTCTGTTCCACGCACTCCAGTCCGTTCCATGCACTCGGATCTGTTCCATGTATTTCCGTCATTTTCCGTGAATTTTAAGTGGTTTTATGCCCCCATCCACATATTTCACCCGTACCTTCTACATATTTCACCCGTACCTTTCACGTATTACACCAGTCGCTTCCACATACTTCATCCGTTTGATCCTCATACGTCCCCACTCCATCCACATACGTCCCCATTCCATCCACATACGTTCCTCGTTCCATCCCCTTATGTCCCCCGTTCCGTTGCTTCACCCGCTCCATGCATTCATCCACTCCATGCTTTCATCCGCTCCACGCACTTGTCCTTTCCACGCCATCGCCCGCTCTACGCACTTGCCTGCTCTACGCAATCACCTGCTCTACGCAATCACCTGCTCTATGCACTCACCCGCTCTACGCACTCACCCGCTCTACGCACTCACCCGTTCTACGCACTTGTCCGTTCTACGCACTCATCAGTTCTACGCACCACGTCCGCTCTGCGCATCACGTCCGCTCTGCGCACCCATTCGCTCTGGGCACCCATCTGCTCTACGCATTCATTCGCTCTTATGTACTCATCCATTCTTACACACTCGTCTGATCTACACATTTGTCTGCTCTACACAGTCATCCGTTCTACATACTCGTCAGCCCTACACAGTCGCCTGCTCTACACAGTCGTTTGCTCTACACATTTGTTCGCTCTAACCATCCTTCTCATCTGCACACTCATCTGCTCTACACACCCATCCGCTTAACGCATCCACCGGCTAAACTCACACCTCTGCTCAACACACCTATCTGGTCCATGAACCCATCTGCTCCACACATCCATCTGCTCGACGCACCCATCCGCTCCATGCACCCATCCGCTCCATGCACCCATCCGCTCCATGCACCCATCCGCTCCATGCACTCATCTGCTTCACGCATTCATCCGCTCTATGCACTCATCTTTTCGACGCATTCATCTGCTTTATGTACTCATCTGCACGCTCATCTGCTCTACACGCTCATCCGCTCAATACAGTCATCTGCTCTTCACACTCATCCGTTCTACACGTTCATCCGCTGTATGAATTATTCCGCTCTAGACAACCCTTCCGCTCTACGCACTACCCATTCGTCTGCTCTACACTCATCCGCTCTACAGACGCATCCGGTCTACACATTCGTCTGATTTACACACTCATCCGACCTACACACTCATCCGCTCCGCACACTCATCCGCTCTATGCCCACTCATCCGCTCTAAGCACCCTTCCGCTCTACGCATTCGTCCACTCTACACACTCATCCACTCTACACACCCATCGTCCTTACACAAGCATCTGCTCTACACATCCATCCGCTCCATACACTTGTCTGCTCTATACCCTCGTCTGCTCTATACCTTCGTCCGCTCCTCACACTCATCCGCTCCACACACTTATCCTCTCTACACACTCATCCGCTCCACACTCATCCACTCTACACACTCATCTGCTCTACGCACTCATCCGCTCTACACACTCATTTGTTCTACACCCTCATGCGCTCTATGCATTCATCCACTCTAAACACCCTTCCGTTCTACGCTTTACACACTCATACGCCCTACACACTCCTCCGCTCTATACACTCATCCACTCTACACACTCATCCACTCTACACACTCATCCGCTCTACACACTCATCCGCTCTACACACTCGTCCGCTCTACACACTCATCCGCTCTATGTATTCATCTGCTCAGTGCATTCATCTGCTCAGTGCATTCATCTCCTCAGTGCATTCATCTCCTCAGTGCATTCATCTGCTCAACGCATTCCTCTGCTCAATGCATTCATCCGCTCAGCACGCTCATCCGTTCCATGCGATTTATCCATTCTACCGATTTCATCCGCTCCATCACTTCGTTCATTCATCATGCATTATCGGTTCAGGCTATGTCACTTGGCATACGTATTGGATCCTTTCCATGTTTTCTATCTGTTTGATGCACTACATCCGTCTCATGTATTTGAATTATCTATTCTGTACTTTCATTTATGCCATGCGCTCATACATTCCTTGCCATCTGCCTGTGTACTCACCAGTCTCCTGTATTCATCTTTCCAACCTCCTTTCTTTATTCATTTCGTCCATTTTGTTCATTTTGACCCTTGTAATCATTACATCCATTTCATTAATTTAGACTGCATTACTGTTTTTGTACAATTTATTCTTTTTATCCACTTCACTGCTTTGATCTACTTTACTGATTCTATTCTGTTTGTCCTTTTAGTTTACATTAGCGGTCATTAGTTGTTGATTTCTCGCTTGGATCTGTATGTTGTATTGTTATTGTCTTATTGTTATTCATGATCTAGTAGTTTGTTGAGTTGGTGTCATTGAGATGTTGTTATTCAGTTTGAGTTGGTTTGAGTACGGGGTTGGTTTTTAGGGGAAGAGCCAAGTTTTCAGTAGTTTGCAGAAAGACATTAGATCTTCAGTTAGGCGGATGTGGGGTGGGAGTGCATTCCACAGCATGGGGGCCAAGGCTGAGAATGATGATCGACCTAACCTGACTGAGTTTATTTTAGGTATGACTAGGAGTCCGGCTGAGCTTGATCTTAGAGTACGTGGGGGGTAATAGGGGTTCAGCTTGTCTTGAAGATATTGAGGTCCGGTTTTATGCATTGCTCAGTGAGAAATGCATGAGGTTTTGAAGATCACCCTTTGGGCCACCGGGAGCCAGTGCAGAGTTTTGAGGGCTGTGGAGATGAGGTCTCTCGGGCCGAGCGCTAGTAGCAGTTTGGCTGCGGCGTTGTGTGCTCCTTGTAGTTTATTCAGTTGGTAGGCGTGGACTCCGAGGCAGAGGGGTTTAGCGTAGTCCAGTCTTGATATAACAATTGATTGGACAACAGAGAGTCTGTTGGGAAAGGAGAGGTATGGAAAAATGCGCCTAAGAGTTTTAAGGTGGTAGTGGCAGGACTTTGAGACGTTATTGACTTGGTGTGAGAGTGTTAGGTCAGAGTCAAGGGTGCATACAAGGTTTTTTACTGATTTAGAGGGAGTCAGTGAGATGCACATGGCAGATGGCCAGGGTAGTGGGTGTGGAAGAAGTGCGGAGTTGCCACATACCATGATTACGGTTTTGGAGGGGTTTAGCAAGAGGTGGTTTCTGGTCATCCAGAGCTCAATGTCGAGGAGGCAGGAAGCTTTAGAATGCGTTGGGTGTCATCAGCGTAGTTGTAACATAGGATGTTGTGTGAACAAATTATCGGTGGAAGGTTGATTAAGTAGAGATTGAACAGGAGGGCAGATAGGCATGCACCTTATGGAACTCATGTGTCAACCGGTCGGGATTGGGAGGAATAAGTGGAGGGTTGCGTTATTTGGAACCTATCTTTGAGTAATGAAGCTATCCATTGGAGAGCAGTTCCACGAATTCCTAGGGAGTGGAGGCGGACAAGGAGGATTGAGTGATTGATTGTGTCGAAGGCGGCGGATAGGTCGAGAAGGATTAGTGTGGCACATTCCGCGGAGTCTGCCGTGATTTTAAGGTCATCCCAGATTGAGGTTAGGGTGGTTTCAGTTCCGTGTCGGGCTCTGAAGCCTGATTGTGCGCGGTCTAGGAGATTGTTGGCTTCGGCAAAGGCATTTAGTTGGGAGTAGGCGGTTCGGTCAATGAGTTTGGCAAGGAACCTGGTGTTTGAGATGGGGCGGTAGTTTTTGGGCTCGAGAGGGTCGAGGTAAGTTTTTTTTTATTAGAGGTTTGACATGAACCATTTTGAATGCGTCGGGAAAAATACCAGAGGAAATTGAGTGATTTATGATGGATCTTGCGTGTTCTCCTGCGCAGGTGGAGGAGAACATTTCTTTGAGGGTTGTCGCTGGGTAAGGGTCTAGCGGAGAGCCGGATGGTTTGCGGGCAGAGAGAAGTTTGAGAAATTGGTCGAGTGATATTGGACTAAAGGAGTCGAATGTTGGTTGCGTGGTGGTTGCGGGCGGTCATTTGGCCGATATGGGGGGTGGGTTGCCTGGTGGACGTAGGAGAGCCAGTTTGGTGGTTAGAGCATTTGTTCTTTCGAGAGCCGTGGAGTAAAAGCGGAGAGAGAGTGAGTCACACAGTGATTGTGAGGGGGTCGGGCTGTGGTAGTGCATGATGGTTTGGTGAATTCGGTGATGATTTTGTGAAGTTCTTTGCTGGGGTTTTTGCAGTTTAGGATTTGGGTGTTGTAGTGGGCTTTTTTTGCTTTTCGGATTTCGGTGTTGTACTGATAAAGGTGCCCGGCCAAGGTGGCTCTGCTCTCTTGGGTTTTGTCTTTCCGCCATTTGCGTTCTAGGTATTTATATAGTTGTTTAGTGGTCTTCAGAACAGGTGTGAACCATCTAGGGAACAGGCCACGGCGGGCTGATGGTTTGCAAAAGGGTGTGAGCCGCATTAGAGAGGTGTTGAGCCATGAGTCAAAGGCGTCGGGGGTTAGTTGTTTATTGAGTTGGCTGGTAGGTGGAGGAGACTGAAGGAGTGCGTCGGCTAGGTCAGGAAGGATTTTTAGTTTTTTCCAGCATTTGCATAGATTCGGAGGTTCAGGTTCTGGTACGGGAAGCAGGACGGGTGAGCGAATGACGAAAGAAACAATGAAGTGATCGGACCAGATGATAATTGACCACTAAAGAGAGCCTTCTTTAAGAGATGTTAACTTACCACACAGGCCTCTTTCGCTTTCATCTATTTGTTGTGGGTGCAGTGAATAGGCTTGGAGCTTGATGAAGTACAAGGTGCGGACTATGTTTTGCCCCTCAATGTTGAACCCAGAGAACCCCGCTCTTCCCCCCCAGTGGAGTTTCCATTCAGAAACAGCTCAATGCTCATCTATGCACCACACACCTGATCCCCAGCTATAGCAAGTGGCCCCCCAACCATCATGTTGAAATGGACCTGCACGTGCCACAACGTTGACCCACGCGTACCCAAACGCACCGCCAGTCAGCGCTAACTGGGTTACTTCGATCTTAAATCCCACTATGAACTCTTTGTGTGTTTCGCAGAAGCGCCCAACCTGCTGCATGACCACCTAAAAGATGATTTCTGGTGCTGGTTGGGTGGTTCGGTTAAAAAATAAGAGATGAATGCCCACAGCCTGGTACTCACAGTCAAAAATAATATTGGAAAAGGACGCCTCAGTACATTATCTGAGTGCAAGCTGTTGAGGGCTACCCCTTCAATTTCAAAGCAAACAGCAAACAGGTATGTTTGTAGAGTAGGTGAGGAATTTTCCTAGGGGGGAGGTTTCGTGTGGAGGCTGTGGGGGGTACGGGTTCTGGAAAGCATCCCATCATGTTGCAAATAGGAGAGCAATACTAATGGTGTTACAGGACAGCACAGGTGCTTCAGGAAGCAGAGAGGCTTCCATCAAAGTATTGTCGTCCCAAGAAAATAACTTTTCTAAATATATATATATATATATATATATATATATATATATATATATATATATATATATATATATATATATATATATATACATACATATATATATATAGACTGAGGTATTTATTTGATGAATTGCATTCTTTTTACTTTTGTATTTGAAATGTATTCATTTGAATTGTTTACAGTATTATACACAAAATTCTTGGTACCGCTTCAATATACCTCTGGGCTCCTTTTGACTGGGTAATTACATAGAACTGCAAAGGGTGGAGCTAGAATAGTTACATGGCACCAACACCCCATCAAAAAGGCGTAGACTTGGTGATGCAGCATTGGAATGGTTTACAGTTCCCTACATCTCCATGGGTGTCAAGAGGGCGGAGGCTTGGCAATACAGCATTCCTCCGCTATACCACCACTGGGTCCAAGAGGACAATAGCTCGGCAACACAACTGTGTTTCACCAAACAACCACTATCCCCAAGATGGCAGACCATCAGCAATGCTTTACAGTATCCTATGTTGTGAGTGAAAAGGGACAGAACCCCTTTAAGAGGGAAGCTCCGGACTATGCGAGGGAGCGGGAAGCGGGAGGAAAGGGAGGGGCAAGGGAAGAGGGAATTCAATTGTAACATGGAGGAATAAAGTGAAGGTCAGGAGGAATCTGGCTCCTGTGCAGTTAATGAGATGAATGAAGAGGGGGGCTGCACGAGGTACAACAACTGGCAACGAGGCTGATGAGAGCCCATGCTCTACACCAGGGAGGGCCCGTGTGCCCAGCAGTGACCGAGGGCCTGAGCGCTCGCAGTGAAGAGGGGCCCGTGCGCCCAGCAACGAAGGAGGGCCTGTAAGCCCAGCAGAGGGCCCGAACGCCCAGCAGTATTGAGGGGCCCCTGTGCCCAGCAGCAACCGAGGGCCCATGTGCCCGCAGTGAGGAGGGACCTGTGCGCCCAGCAGAGGAGGTGAGTGAGGGCCTGCGCACCCAGCAGCAACGAGGGGCCGTGTGCCCAGCAGTTACCGAGGGCCCATGTACCCGCAGTGAGGAGGGGCCATGCGCCCAGCAGCAGAGGCGACGGAGGTCCCGTGCGCCCGCAACAGAAGAAGACCTGTGAGGAGCTCCGGAGGAGGGCCAGTGTGCCCCACAGTGGAAAAGAACCCAGGAAGAGGGCCTGTGTGCCCCGCCAAAGAAGAACCCAAGAAGAGGTCCCGTGAGCCCAGAAACAACAAGGAGAGAAGAAAGCAGAAGGACACAACGTACCGGCCAAAGGAGATGTGCTGTGAATGAGGAGGGACGGAGAGGCAAGCCCAGCAACAAGGAACCCGTTGGGGCGTCCAGCAGCAAAGCGCCCAGCAGACCGTGCTGGAGCACGGAAGAGCCCAGCGAGCCAGAGGTGACCAAAGGGGGAAGCCCAACAACCCACGCAGAAGAAGAGGAGGACCAGGAAGCAACAAGCCCAGCGGCCCACGGAGAAGAGCGGCTGAGCAGTGAAGCACCAGGGGTGATGACGGTAAAAAAAAAACCACACCCCTCCCCCACCACTGCATACTAGGAGTTACCCGCCGCACTACGCGGGGCAGCAGAGCAGCAAATCAGAATGGCCGATGCGACACACGGCCCGGGAAAGAAAGGGCACAATAAGCCACTCGGATAAGCTCCAACGAACGGAGTGTGAAAACCTGGCCAAGGGCTGCCTGCCCAACAACGCAGCATCGCAGAAGGGGCTGTAAACAGGAAACCCAGAGCACGCGCCAAAGATGACACAGCCGAAACGCTCATACGAGCACCAGGGGCACACCCAGATAATTACAAGAAGACACACCTGGACACGCACAGTGGCCCAAGGAATGGATGCCCAACATCCTGTGTAAAGGAGGACAGGCCACACAGGCCACAACATGCACAAACAGACACGTGCGGGAGCGGCAACAAACCTCCACGAAGTACAAACTGCAACACTGTGCGCAGACCCAACGCACTAAGTGAACACCCACCATGACCCACCCACGTGGCACCACGGATGAGCCAGACCTGCAGTGTCACAAGCCGGCAGAGAGAATTTCACGCCCATGCGACCACTGCGAGAACCCCTGAACAAATTGTTATCATGTACTACACCAGTGGCCCTATCACACCAGCCAACAGGGCCACCAATTTAGAAACCGCAAAGAACAGCCACACAAGCTGATGAACTTAAACCACAAGAGTGCGCTGCACGCACCTGGCACTCCAGCAACTGCCACCACGGGAGTGGCACTCCAAGACAAGACTCCCTGCCAACTTGCAGAAGCCCAAGACTCATGGCCTACCACCACTAGCAACAACACCACGGCGCCTTGGCCTCACCAGACCTCAGAAATAAATCGAAGCAACAAGACGCCGCCACACCACGCCCAGACACTGCTCCCACAATCTCGAGGAGAGAGACACCATGAACACCGGCTAACATGGATGACCAATCGCAAGCACCTGACGCAGGAACACACGCAAATTCAAGCACCACATCCCTCGCCAGCCTCATGAGAAGGCCCAACACATTCGCCCTGAACGCGCACCACAACCAAGGAACAAGGTGGGAAGAATGGGTCGAAGAGTTTGAAGACTTTCTAGGTGCAATCGGGAACCAAGACCCGCCAAACAAACTCAGCATATTCAAGAACCTGGTAGGAAAAGAGGTAAAGGACATCATCAAGACAATTCCAGCAATAGACAAGGCCACATACCAACGCCTTCTTGATGCAGTCAACGACAAGCTGATAGTAGGCTCCAATAAAGACTCCGAACGCCTTGAATTCAACCAACACAGGCAGCGTCTGCACAAATCCATTGGAGGGTTCGTCTTACATCTCCAGCAGAAGATAGTGAACTGCGACTTTGCCAACTTCAATGATGAAGAAGCAATAAGAATGAGGATCATAGAAGGGTGCACCTCATCAACGCTCAGAAAACTCCTTCTCAAAAAGGCCCTACCCCTAGCAAAAATACTCAATCTGGCAAAAACATACGAGAGTTGACGCACAGGCAGCCGTCATTGAAAGTAAAATTGAACGCAACGCCATTGAGGCCCTCACGGAAGGGCAACCGCAACACTCTAAGCCCACTCGACCCTGGAGACGGCAAAAACTCAGAAGACACCGGCAACAAAGCCCGAGCAAAGAGCAATGCCACAGGCGGGGCTGGAAACACACACACAGGCAACCATACTCAGCCTTTGGACGAACATGCTGGCGCTGTGGTCAGGAAGGTCACCTTCAAGCAAAATGCAGAATAGGAACAACCACAAGCGCTGCATGCCAACCCACACCACCAGCCCAGGCAAGATACCCGAGTCCAGTGATGGCACAGTCAGACATCAGTAAAGACACTGAGGCCGTGAACACCAGCCCACCTAGACATCACAGGCATGCACATCCCCTCTACCCTAATTTGACCTACCCAAAAGGGGACAGACCGGCACTTGGCACACAAACCTCACCTGCCCTGCGAGAGGACTATGAGCCTCACAACCACCCAGTACCCTTCAGGACATCGTACCGGGGGGGAATGTGGAAGCCACAAGAAATGTTGGTACAAGGCAACAATACCAGACCAGGATGGAAGAACAACCCCTAGACAAACCCCACGACCATGCCTCCCAATGAAGAAAAGCACAGACAGTACAGCCAAAAGGACAATCACGATGCGACCTAACTCAGGGAGACCGCAGAGTGCCTGATGCCATCTGAATGATACTGAGTCCCGCCATAGGGCACAGCCGTCTCAGCCACCGGACAGCACTACAGCACGCACTCATCAGTATCCACTATAGGTCATTCATAGTAACCCACAAGAAGGACCACATGCCCGAGCAAGATGCGAGAGAGGCAAGCAAAGCCAAAGGACAGACGAACCGCGTGGATCCCATCCCAGCTACAAGGAACTATGGCAAACTGACGCCAAAGAACTCCTTCCTCCACGAGTTATACTTTGAAGAGCATGACCAACAAAAGGGGAAGCGATCGAGATGGAGGAAAAAGAGAGAACAGAGACTCATGAAACACTGCAACAAGAGAGTGCAGAGGAGACCCATGAGCAACCAAGCAGGCCCCATCAAACCACAAAGAAACCCCAGCGGCTCATCGAGCAAATGTAACCCGGGAAGTCTCATGCAAAGCAAGGGGGAGGTGTTGTGAGTGAAAAGGGACAGAGCCCCTTTAAGAGGGAAGCGGGAATTCAATTGTAACATGGAGGAATAAAGTGAAGGTCAGGAGGAATCGGGCTCTTGTGCAGTTAATGAGATGAATGAAGAGGGGGGCTGCACGAGGTACAACACCCTATATCTCCATGGGTGTCAAGAGGGCGGAGGCTAGGCAATACAGCATTCCTCCGCTATACCACCACTGGTCCAAGAAGAAAATAGCTCAGCAAACAAAAAAACAGCATTGGTTTTCCCTTCATCTCTCTACTGGGCGGAAGAGGCATGGCTTTAGATAGTGGGGGAGGTAGTGGTAAGGTGCTGTAAGTGGCACCCGCTCCCAAAACACTCCCAAAACCAGGAATGACGCCAATTGCACAAATTGCCAGAAGAATTGTGATCTACAACTACCCTTTCCTATGGAACCCAATATCTTTCTGGTGACGTGCCATCCGTCTACCCAATCCCACTAGTGTAAAGCGACATTGGAGGGTGGCAGTAGCAAGAATGTTGGCCACCCTCTGTCTCAGTGTCTGGAGCTGCCACGTCCTGGCGTAACAGCACGAACGGGCATAGCATAAACTAACAGAGCTGGCTTCCGGGTTGCCATGGATAGGCATTTGTCAGGCAATGCCATAATGGTACTAGTGGACCATAAGATAGCAACAGTTCACTGGGCTTATGATGGTAGTGCCTTGAAGACGCATATAAAGTACCTAACCACAAGCGCCCAATCATTGGTTTGGGCAGTGCTTGTTTTTGCCAGGTTTTTAGTGCAATGAGCAAATATAAATCACGTGGCTGAAAGCACAGTTGGTTAAGACATTTTCTTTACACCAATAGCACATTTACATCTTCAGCTAAGCCATTAAATTACATCAGACAACTTCTAAATAACACTGTCAGGCAAGGTTTGATGTTTCTTCTTAATCTACCTCAACGAGGTCCCAGGCTGATATGTTTTGGGTGGGAAGGGGCAGGTAGCTGCATTACTATTATCATGGTTAGTCCATGGATGAGCAAATCAACAACCAACACCACAAGCAGTGTGCCCATCCCCCAGTGTCATCGCCCTCCTAGCTGTACTCCAATGGAATGCGTTGGGCTTATGGGCGGTGTCAATTAGCTAAAACTAAAAATGAACACCTCTCAAATAATATTTTGTTATCGTTCTTCATCGTTTTTCCAGCGTGGCACGTAGATTATCACCCTAATAATTGGCAAGGCACTGGGGGAAAGATGCCCAATAAGTGATCCGTATGAGGTGCAACGTGGGGTGGCAGGTGTAAAGGGGGTGTTGGTATTACCTCACCATACCTATTGTGAGATAAGGTTCAGATATTCTATTCTGTTATTTCCTCACCTACTTATCACTGGTTTGTCAGAGCACACCTCATGCAGTGATGTTAACTCGCAGTGAACTCGTTGTTTTCATTGACTTTCTTTGCACCTGAATTGCAATGTTTAATATCCGATACTAAACAAGTGGTGTTTCATGTTTGCAAATCACATTTTGGACAAAATGTCGGCCCGGGCAGAAAGATGGCGTCGGGCTGCCTGCTACATTCCACACTAACAGTAACATATCACGACACACAAGTCAGGTTACACAGTGAAATCCACACCACCGGAAGGTGCACTCAATTTCCCTAAATGTCACACTAACCCACCACAGGCACGCCAGCATAACTCTTTGTACCCCTCAGGAACTGTTCTGACAGACACCAGCGACCACCACAGAACTACCTTAGTAATATGGAGCGCACATTAACCACTGCTACAGACTGCTGTGAGAAGCCTGAAGGTGACTCACCACAGTCCCCGGAGATCTGTCATCCAGGTGGCCAGGACACGGCCATCGCTATTGGATCCACTTCCTGGGGGTGGACGAGTGCTCGAGGATTACCTGGGTGAGGGGTCTTCGGGGAGTAAAAGTGGGACATCTAATGTTGAGACGTGGTATCCCCTTCCTTCTAAAACCTTTTCCCCATCCTTTCCGGTAGAATACTTAGAACCTCCACCCCTCCCCTTTTCCAACGTGAACACTTTCTCACAGCGTGAATGACAACAGAATAATACCAAAGCCGTTGGCAGAGTCAGGCAATTGCTGACAACTACACACACCTGACTACCCTTTCCCTTCTCCGTAGGGATAAAAGGTGGAGCACAAGAGCACTCCCCAAGCAAGGCTGAATGCACGAGGAAGCAGCCATTTCAGGACGGTAGTTCAAATGGAGAAGAAAAGCGTCGAGACCTGAAAGAACGTCAAAGAGGGAGTTGCCCTTGCCCTTTTCAACTCAGACCCGCAAAGCCTCAGATGAAAGAAACATAAGACTGGCAATCGCAGTTGGCAAAGGGTGTAACGAATGTCAGCAATACATGGAACCCTCTTTACTGAGGGCGGGGAGATGCCGTTGCCATTGTGGTACCGTCCTTGACCCCAGCGGCAAAGGAGCCGCCAACGAGTTCAGCACAGCCGGTGAGTCGAAAGAACCTGATTTTCGACCAGACTGTGTTAGGCTCAAGGTTGCAGTGTCAAAATTAAGAAGATAATTAGACAAGAGGTTATTTGTGTACAAACTTGGTACCAGAGTCAGAGTGGTCCAGCGCCACATGGGCACCCAGTCAAAGGTCTCTGGCTGGTACCCCTCTCCTGAGCAAAGAGACTGTGTTGAACATTGTGAGTGAAGAAACTACAAGTGCCAAGAGGTCATAGGTGAGGCCGGTACAAGGTGTTAAGGTGGTCAAACCAGGGTCAAGTCAAATCTCTTGTACGATCAAAAGTCCTTGGCAAATTACAGAAGTTGTGCTATAAACAGGTGTTTGCCCCCAGCTGAGGGGAAAGCCATGTGAGCTGTGATTGTGTGAAACCCGTGCTTGCCATAGGCTAACAGAGTGACCCAGCGAGACGAGATCTCCCTTCGGAAGTCTCTGTTCAAATTGGCAAGTGCTTTGGAAAGTCTGAGCCCGGATGAGGGCGACCTCACTAAACTGAATATACTAAATTCTTGAATATCACAAAATAAGGAGATCGTGATTGAAAGGCGATTGTAAACCTGAATGAGGAACTTTTTCTTAATTGTGAAAAAGCTAAATTAATGTGAATGTGATGACAAGTATGAACCCGACTGAGGGATGTCCACAGTAAGTAGTTGGTCTGAGCCCGACTGAGGGAGGCTGACGACTGAGAGAAGGATCAGAGCCCGGCTGAGGGGGATCCAAGGGTGAAGGGTAATCACCCGACGTGAAGGGTAATCATCCGACGTGAAGGTAACCAGAAAGACATTTTGTTTTGTTGTTTTTGACATTTCAGGCCCTCTGAAGCAAGAGACTTTCCATGAGAAGAGACTTGGGCACCGAAGGCCCTGATATAGAGAAAAGGAACTGTAAGCGCATGTCAGAGAAGCCAAGGAGTGTGCTGTGCTCAAGAGTCCTGCCTTGTCCGTGCAATAAAACACAGGAAAGGGAGAACCCGGCCAGAACATCCTGAATTATCATTTTGTGAACACTCCTTTCTTTTCGTGTGAACATTATACCGTACTATTTAGTAACATAGAGGTAAGGATTGGCAATAGTTTTTAAACATTTTGTATAAGCCCTTTTTATTTGACTAGACTCCACTAGAACGTTATTATTATTTGATGGTCGTAGCTTGCTTCCATTTTAGCTTTAGGTTTAGATTAGGTGTTTATCTCACCCATTATACAGTTTAATAAACACTCTTGAACTATGATCATTTGTATCTGTCTTACTTTGATGCCATGCCTTCCTTACACTGCTCAAAAATAACTAAAATATTCTCCTTTAAGAGAGCAATCTCGTTTCACATCCACACACATCAACATTGTATCAAAGCAACCTTACTCTCCCTCCCTGCTACTAAACTAGTTCCCTACCTTACCTCTTGCAGATCCAGAAGCTCCTAGAAACCGTGAAAATAGCAGAAGAAAGGTTGTAAAAAATTCCACAACATAGCAGCACAGGTCATATAAATTGGTATTACTTATTCTCCTTTGGGACTCAGTTCTGGACACTGGGCAGCCCACACAACTACAATGACTGACAGCAGAGGAGGACATTAATGTTGGTTCTGCTGTAGACAGACACCCTGAGATCCCCCCACTATACAAAAATCTCTGGTGCCCTGAATAGCTTGTGAAACTATATACTGCCTGTCAAGTCAAGTGATATGAGACTACAGGTGAGTCAATGCAACAAAAAGGCAATTCTTGAGGATGGCGTTGGGGGCCACTAACGGAGGAGCTGTGAGGAATTCGACCATCCGCACGGTGGGTGTGTGCTCACCTGGGCTCTTTTAAAATTGTATATGAAATTAATGATGGTAGAGCAACCTCTTGAGAATATGTGGCGCTAATCCGCACACATTTTCCTATGCTCACTTCACAACATACACATGGACCTGTGTATTCTCGGCGGACACAACCTACAGGTGCCGTCCCCTCTGTCATATTTAGGTGGGATATGACAGCCAGGATTACAACATATCATCTAAGAAGGGGAAGGGCAATCCTTCCTCCTGCCATGGCCAGACAAATTAACTAAAAAAGGCTCCATGGATCTACCCTGTCCTTTTGTTTACCTCTACTGCTGGTGGCAGCTTTGCATACTAATCAGAGCTTAATTCAAACAGGCCCACATGGGGCCTGGCTGCAGAGGCTAACAAAGGAGACAGGAGACCCCAACAACCTTTAGTATGCACTTTGAACACAACCTGAAGCCAGCTCCCACCCTTAGTATCATTGGACAGAGACATGTCATGTCTGGACTATGTATATTACAGTGGTCATCCTCACAGGGGGACCCCATTCAGAAGGTAGGAGTATGTGGATTGATGGCACCAGGATGTTTGGTCGCCACATCTTCAAGGGAGACATGCCGCTCTAATCACGAACCACAGAGAGCTTAATTAACTAGAGAGACCCTTTGATCCACAACAGACAGGAACATGGGTGGGACTTAGTATTACATGCTTTCACCCCTTTAACTTTTCTGTTGTAAAGCACTCTGGTTATGACCTCATCCATACAGGAGATTGTTGGTGGTGACACAGGATTGGTTCAGTAAGGTAGGCTTAGCCTACACCAATCCCTGTGGTCCATTTGGCTTTACATGAGGGTTGAGACCCTCTTTTGGGCAGATCATCCGAAGACTTTGCAAGAAGTAACACGAAGAACTCGGCATTGGACCCTGACTGAAGGTGCAGTCTGCCTTACATCTTCCACAAGTGAGGGAAGGCCAGTACATACAAGAGGGAAGCAGGATCCCACCCTTAAACATCTCCCTGGGAACAGGGGGAGATACTGAATCCAGAGGACCCTCCAGTAGCTTCAGGACTGGTACCCAGCCAGCACACAGTGTGCCTGCTAGGCGCTGCAGAAAGTTTCCTGGCTAGGGAGTGCCAGAAGGTCTCTGAACCAAACCAATGTGCCCTGAGACCCCCAACCGGCCCATAGAGTCGGAGTTTGCTTAGAAGCACTTTAAGACAAGAAAGCAGCACCCGTGAGATGGATGGGGGTGCAGATTAGTACTCCAACACCAAATCAATAATGACAACTCAACGGTTTGGCAAAGGGAGTCAGTTTAATGACAAGTACAAAAAACAGGGAGTCTCATGAACATCAGCAGATGTGCGATCTTCCTTCTTGCTTCACAACTCTGACGAACTTCATAAAAAACACATCATTCATACTAAAAACTCGTCATCACTGATGTTTAACGCTTAAAAGTTGTCATACAATTCTATTGGTTTGGAAAAGGGAAATTTAATATAGGTACTATATCTGTATTTGGTAATGGAGCAAGGGGATTGGGTGGGGCATCTAAGCCCTACCTTCAAACTGGCTACTGTAAACGTCACTAGAAGTAGGACGTCCTATTGGTTCTACTAACTATAGGACCCTAGATTACTTGGTCCATTTTGATTGGGTTGGCACCAACTCCACTCATACTTTTTCACTTTGCTTAGCAGCACGCAGAATGGTCGGCAAGATGCAGGGTGCCCCTTAGTTCCCCCGGCCTTCCTCCAATTATTGTTACAATCAATCATCACTTTAGTGGCCATGTGTCAATTATTTCACTGTGGTTGGCCTCGAGACTGCATCACCTTTCTGGAAAAGTTCTGATATCTTCTCCTGGCCTGTTGCCATGCGTAGGTGTGAAGGTCTTGCTTCTGCTCGCTTGGCTGGTCACGTGATTCAGACAACTTGAATTTTACCTCTTTTTCATCAATTTGTGTATTTGATTTTTGTTTCACCCACCACCTGCCTTTGGCTTCTTATCTTGACCTTTCCGAGCAGTATATTCTGTTCTTTGCTTCAATTAATTGTAGCTACTGTTCGTCCATCTTGACAGCTACGACCTTGGTTCTCCTGTCACGATTTGCCTCTAATGAGTGTCGTTTCTGACGCTTTATTCTTCATTTTGCTAAATATGAAACTCTTCTCATGTGGCCTTTAGTAACCCTTTAATCAAACCCTTTAATCAACCCTTTAATCAACCCGTTGGTTGATTCTGCTTCTTGTGCAAAGTGGAAATATACTTATATAACGTGCTTCTTTTGAGGTAGACATGTATAGGTGGCGCTTGCCGCACTATCTTTCTACTAAGCATAGCAAGCCACACGGTTTTCTTAGCTCTCTTGCGGTTTCAAGCATATGTACCTGTGTAAACTGGTCGATTATCTTCATCGCCTTTTCACTTTAGGTTCATGGTATCCTTTATTCATGCCTTTTCGTCTCTTTTTATCATTCTCAGGTCGTTATATCTTCTATATGTGAGTCAGTCCAGGTTCTTGTGATGTCACCATTCGTCTTCCATTAAGACCTTTTTAGTCTCTTCAGGGATTGTATTCAGACAATCTTCATTTCGTTTTATTTGTTGATATGGCTTTCTCAATGGATACCTTACTGTCCATGGTTTGCTTGGTATCAGTACTTCAATAGGTGCTGTTCTTCTGATAGATACTGGACAGAGCTCCACTGCGGCTCTCTGCTGGTTTATTTGCGCATCATACATCACATAATTCGGCGTGAAAGTTCCTGATACTTCAAAATGGACGGTTGAAGTGCAGGCTGCATTTGGGACCTCCTCTGCACCAAGGAAAAGGCAGCTACCTGCAACACACTCCTCAGCTTTGAGCCGTCCGCCTTAAAGGGCAACACAAGCCCAGTGAAGAAGCTAGGAGGAGTGAATCGACAAGCATCTACCGATGTCTGCCTTAAAGGACATTGTGGAGCCAGTGGAGCCCCTCGCGCTGCAACCGACAGCACCGCTAACTGTTGTTAAGCCACAGTCACTAAAGCCACCCAAGATGCCTCAAACAGGGTTTCAGAGCCGCCGACCAGCACTGAGACAATGATTCTGGACCCTGAGCTGCCGTGTAGGTCAGCATGCAGACGTCTGTCCAGCCTCGCTCACCGAACTGCCTGACACATTATACCCGCAGCTGTCTCCCATCTTCAACTCTGTTGCAGAATTTGCAAAGCGCCCTGAAACTGACTCTAAACTGTTGAGCGCCAAGAAATTCTATAAGCACAAGGTACATTGTGGTTCTGTCCCCCTGGTCCTTCACTGAAGCCCTCTAGTGACATTTTATGACCCGTTGTTCCCTTTGTGTCTAAACCAAGTATCCTTGAACTATTGTGATTTATTACTATACCTACTACCCTCCTGTCAGTATCCAGAGTGCATCCCTTTCCTTTTTGAAACTGTCTGTCCTCTGTGTTCCTTTACAGGGTGGTTTGTATTTTGTAGTGTTCTAGAACTGTCTGTTGTCGTGATAATAAAGTAGATATTTGTATACAACCTTGACAGGACAGTCCCTTTTATCATTTGGTAATAAATGTATTTTTGCGGTGTTGCAACTAACCAACGATCCACGACCTTGCAGAGATAAGCCTGCCTATCTGTCCACGTTACCAAAATTGGACAACAAGGTTTATAATTCACTTGTGTTCCAATCTGTTTGGATCCCTTTTGGTGTACTAGAGGTGTGGGGCTGATTTATGGCTTACATACCGATATTCATCCCTGCACCACTGGCGCCCTAAAAGTTGATTCGTCACAGGAGCATAAAGGGACACCATTTTGTCTTTGAACTTGTTGAATCTGTCCCATTTTTCGGTGTCTGTTTTCATATAGTTTGCATTTAATTGCTTTTTTTTACTCCAATGTGTGCAGTTAAATCAAATTGAGCTCAAATTATTTGCCCAGGATTACACTCTTTGGCTAAACAGTGAAGCCGGGATTTTAACCGAATGTGCAATTTAGGCACTTGACCATGCGCATTCCAGGTTTAACTTGGATTACTTATGTAAGGTTCAGATTTCAAAGCCCTACAAAGTTTACATGCAAAATACACAACCTGAAAAGATGTAAATCCTTGTAGAAACATTTTAAGCTAAAAGAATATGATTGTAGCTTTATTTTTTACACCCCAAAAGAAAATGTGACCATTGCCATTAAGTAAACCTCCCTCTCTCCGATGTTAAGCAAGTAGAAACTTCACCCCTATGCCAACATACTAGAAACCTCCGCCTCCCCATGCCAAGTTAGTAGTCACCTCACTCTCCCCGAAATCAAGGTAGTAAACATCTCCATCCTCCTGAGGTAAAGCTAGGAGAAGCCTCCCCATCCACATGCCAGGCTAGTAGACATCTCAACCCTACCGCATGCCAAGCTAATAGAAACCTCCCCATCTCCATTCCAGGCTAGTAGACATTTCAACCCTACCCCATGCCAAGCTACTGGAAACCTCCCCATCTCCATGGCAGGCTAGTAGACATCTCAACCCTACCGCATGCCAAGCTAATAGAAACCTCCCCATCCCCATGCCAGGCTAGTAGACATCTTAACCCTACCGCATGCCAAGCTAATAGAAACCTCCCCATCCCCATGCCAGGCTAGTAGACATCTCAACCCTACCGCATGCCAAGCTAATAGAAACCTCCCCATCCCCATGCCAGGCTAGTAGACATCTCAACCCTACCGCATGCCAAGCTAATAGAAACCTCCCCATCTCCATGCCAGGCTAGTAGACATTTCAACCCTACCCCATGCCAAGCTACTGGAAACCTCCCCATCTCCATGGCAGGCTAGTAGACATCTTAACCCTACCCCATACCAAGCTAATAGAAACCTCCCCATCTCCATGCCAGGCTAGTAGACATCTCAACCCTACCCCATACCAAGCTAATAGAAACCTCCCCATCTCCATGCCAGGCTAGTAGACATCTCAACCCGATCCCATGCCAAGCTAATATAAACCTCCCCACCTCCATGCCAGGCTAGTAGACATCTTAACCCTACCCCATACCAAGCTAATAGAAACCTCCCCATCTCCATGCCAGGCTAGTAGACATCTCAACCCGATTGCATGCCAAGCTAATAGAAACCTCCCCATCTCAATGCCAGGCTGGTAGACATCTTAACCCTACCCCATACCAAGCTAATAGAAACCTCCCCATCTCCATGCCAGGCTAGTAGACATCTCAGACCTACCCTATGCCAAGCTAATAGAAACCTCCCCATCTCCATGCCAGGCTAGTAGACATCTCAACCCAATCCCATGCCAAGCTAATAGAAACCTCCCCATCTCCATGCCAGGCTAGTAGACATCTCAACCCTACCGCATGCCAAGCTAATAGAAACCTCCCCATCTCCATGCCAGGCTAGTAGACATCTCAACCCTACCCCATGCCAAGCTAATAGAAACCTCCCCATCCCCATGCCAGGCTAGTAGACATTTCAACCCTATCCCATGCCAAGCTAATAGAAACCTCCACATCTCCATGCCAGGCTAGTAGACATTTCAACCCGACCCCATGCCAAGCTAATAGAAACCTCCCCATCTCCATGCCAGGCTAGTAGACATCTCAACCCTACCCCATGCCAAGCTAACAGAAACCTCCACATCTCCATGCCAGGCTAGTAGACATCTCAACCCTACCCCATGCCAAGCTAACAGAAACCTCCACATCTCCATGCCAGGCTAGTAGACATCTCAACCCTACCCCATGCCAAGCTAACAGAAACCTCCCCATCTCCATGCCAGGCTACCAAGCTAATAGAAACCTCCCCATCTCCATGCCAGGCTAGTAGACATCTTAACCCTACCCCATGCCAAGCTAACAGAAACCTCCCCATCTCCATGCCAGGCTAGTAGACATCTCAAACCTACCCTATGCCAAGCTAATATAAACCTCCCCATCTCCATGCCAGGCTAGTAGACTACTTAACCCTACCCCATACCAAGCTAATAGAAACCTCCCCATCTCCATGCCAGGCTAGTAGACATCTCAACCCAATCCCATGCCAAGCTAATAGAAACCTCCCCATCACCATGCCAGGCTAGTAGACATCTCAACCCTACCACCTTCCAAGCTAATAGAAACCTCCCCATCTCCATGCCAGGCTAGTAGACATCTCAACCCTACCCCATGCCAAGCTAATATAAACCTCCACATCTCCATGCCAGGCTAGTAGACATTTCAACTCGACCTCATGCCAAGCTAATAGAAACCTCCACATCTCCATGCCAGGCTAGTAGACATCTCAACCCTACCCCATGCCAAGCTAACAGAAACCTCCACATCTCCATGCCAGGCTAGTAGACATCTCAACCCTACCCCATGCCAAGCTAACAGAAACCTCCCCATCTCCATGCCAGGCTAGTAGACATCTCAACCCTACCCCATGCCAAGCTAACAGAAACCTCCCCATCTCCATGCCAGACTAGTAGACATCTCAACCCTACCCCATGCCAAGCTAACAGAAACCTCCACATCTCCATGCCAGGCTACTAGACATCTCAACCCTACCCCATGCCAAGCTAACAGAAACCTCCATATCTCCATGCCAGGCTAGTAGACATTTCAATCCTACCCCATGCCAAGCTAACAGAAACCTCCACATCTCCATGCCAGGCTAGTAGACATCTCCACCCTACCCCATGCCAAGCTAATAGAAACCTCCCCGTCTCCATTCCAGTCTGGTAGACATCTCAACCCTCCCGCATGCCAAGCTAATAGAAACCTCCCTATCTCCATGCCAGGCTAGTAGACATCTCAACCCTACACCATGCCAAGCTAGTAGAAACCTCCCAGTCCCCATGTCAGGCTAGTAGACATCTCAACCCTACTTCATGCCAAGCTAATCGAAATCTCCCCATCCCCATGCCAGGCTAGTAGACATCTCAACCCTACCGCATGCCAAGCTAATAGAAACCTCCCCATCTCCATGCCAGGCTAGTAGACATCTCAACCCTACCCCATGCCAAGCTAATAGAAACCTCCCCATCCCCATGCCAGGCTAGTAGACATTTCAACCCTATCCCATGCCAAGCTAATAGAAACCTCCACATCTCCATGCCAGGCTAGTAGACATTTCAACCCGACCCCATGCCAAGCTAATAGAAACCTCCCCATCTCCATGCCAGGCTAGTAGACATCTCAACCCTACCCCATGCCAAGCTAACAGAAACCTCCACATCTCCATGCCAGGCTAGTAGACATCTCAACCCTACCCCATGCCAAGCTAACAGAAACCTCCACATCTCCATGCCAGGCTAGTAGACATCTCAACCCTACCCCATGCCAAGCTAACAGAAACCTCCCCATCTCCATGCCAGGCTACCAAGCTAATAGAAACCTCCCCATCTCCATGCCAGGCTAGTAGACATCTTAACCCTACCCCATGCCAAGCTAACAGAAACCTCCCCATCTCCATGCCAGGCTAGTAGACATCTCAAACCTACCCTATGCCAAGCTAATATAAACCTCCCCATCTCCATGCCAGGCTAGTAGACTACTTAACCCTACCCCATACCAAGCTAATAGAAACCTCCCCATCTCCATGCCAGGCTAGTAGACATCTCAACCCAATCCCATGCCAAGCTAATAGAAACCTCCCCATCACCATGCCAGGCTAGTAGACATCTCAACCCTACCACCTTCCAAGCTAATAGAAACCTCCCCATCTCCATGCCAGGCTAGTAGACATCTCAACCCTACCCCATGCCAAGCTAATAGAAACCTCCCCATCTCCATGCCAGGCTAGTAGAAATTTCAACCCTACCCCATGCCAAGCTAATATAAACCTCCACATCTCCATGCCAGGCTAGTAGACATTTCAACTCGACCTCATGCCAAGCTAATAGAAACCTCCACATCTCCATGCCAGGCTAGTAGACATCTCAACCCTACCCCATGCCAAGCTAACAGAAACCTCCACATCTCCATGCCAGGCTAGTAGACATCTCAACCCTACCCCATGCCAAGCTAACAGAAACCTCCCCATCTCCATGCCAGGCTAGTAGACATCTCAACCCTACCCCATGCCAAGCTAACAGAAACCTCCCCATCTCCATGCCAGACTAGTAGACATCTCAACCCTACCCCATGCCAAGCTAACAGAAACCTCCACATCTCCATGCCAGGCTACTAGACATCTCAACCCTACCCCATGCCAAGCTAACAGAAACCTCCATATCTCCATGCCAGGCTAGTAGACATTTCAATCCTACCCCATGCCAAGCTAACAGAAACCTCCACATCTCCATGCCAGGCTAGTAGACATCTCCACCCTACCCCATGCCAAGCTAATAGAAACCTCCCCGTCTCCATTCCAGTCTGGTAGACATCTCAACCCTCCCGCATGCCAAGCTAATAGAAACCTCCCTATCTCCATGCCAGGCTAGTAGACATCTCAACCCTACACCATGCCAAGCTAGTAGAAACCTCCCAGTCCCCATGTCAGGCTAGTAGACATCTCAACCCTACTTCATGCCAAGCTAATCGAAATCTCCCCATCCCCATGCCAGGCTAGTAGACATCTCAACCCTACCCCATGCCAAGATAGTCAAAACCTCCCTGTCCCCATGCCAGGCTGTTACTCACCGAAACAGGGGTTCCGGAGAAGTAGAGATGTTTGCTTGTTCTGGGACAGGATGCCCTTCATTGAAGAGCCTGGTTTATACCCTAACCCAGGCCTCCTCACTTGAGGTAACTCTTTTTTATGACACACCCTCTGCTGGAGAAATAATAGACCGCCAGAGGAATAAATCACACAAAAGAGCAGGGAGAACACTCTGCCATGTAACAAGGCTGCAAGAAAAGACAACATAATTAGCATGCAGTGTGAACAAGAACAAGGCTCCTATCTAGGAGAAGAAGAAGCACCTACCTAGGCACTATACTGTTCTAGAATGGATGTGAAGTGTGATCAGGACCTCCTCCCCTCAAGTACCTAGAAGACAGTGGTTAGAATTACCCCTTGAATGACAAGCGGAAGAAAACAATACAGAATTAAATGACAGTTCCTTACCGGGTGTAGGTTTAAGGAGCGGGTGTAACGGAAGAATCAAAGAATTGAGTCAAAACAACAACAGGGATACTATGCCCGTTCAGCACGAGGGCCCCGCTAGAACCAGGATGGTGCATAAGGAGGTAACTTCAGCGCGTCCCGGATGTGCACGGTATCCAAACACTAATGGAAGTCCTTCCCAGGGAGCGTGGATGGCAGCAGCTGAGTGTCCACATAGGACGAGGTGCCATTGAGTAGGAGAAGGTAGACACGTGGCGATTGTATCAGAAGGCGGTGAGTATCAAGATAAGAACTGGGAGTGCAGGATGAGTTGGTCCGTGTGCGGCAGGAGTCAGAACCCAGGAATGGAGGGGAGCGCGGGGAAAGGAGGCAGAGGCAGCCCGTGTAGCTAGCCAGAGTCAGAGATCAGCAATAAAGTAAGCGCTGGGGCCGGACACAGATGCAGTCCATATAGCGGGCTGGGATCAGAAACCAGGTAATCAAAAAGAACGCCCAGACTGACGGAAAAGGCAGTCCGTGTAGCAGGCCGTGTCAGGAACTAGGAAAACAAAATGAGCTCTGAAGCAGGCGGCGGAAGGCAGTCCGTTTAAACGTGTGCAGGGTCCGTACCAAGGGGAAGAGTCAGCACTAGTACCAGAGGCAAGAACAGTCTGTTTCAGCAGGCTGGGTCAAAAAGGAAGAAATCAATACGTATTGTACCAGAAAGCTGGTAACAATGGAAGTAGCTGCAATCAGAAGCAGTGAGCCCCTATTCTGTTAGGCATTTGAAGGGTCACTGGAGGCGGGACAGATGGCAGCGGGCAGCTGACTTTGCTCACCTGAGGACGTGGACGCCGTTGTCAAGGCAATGGCTCTCCGAAATGTCCACGTCACTGCTGCTCGCTTCCAGGGCAGCTTCCAACAATGGAAAAACAGAGCAGCGACATGCCGGTTCTTAAGCGTGATGGATCTTGTTTTGTGCAGCCGTGGAGGCCGAGGACGTGGAGTTCTAACACAGGCTAGTAGACATCTTAACCCTCCCCCATGCCAAGCTAGTAGAAACCTCCCCATCTCCATGCCAGGCTAGTAGACATCTTAACCCTCCCCCATGCCAAGCTAGTAGAAACCTCCCCATCCCCATGCCAGGCTAGTAGACATCTCACCCCTCCCCGTGCCAAGCTTGTCAAAACCTCCCCCACCCATGCCAAGATAGTAGAATCCTCCCACAAGCCAAACTAGTAGAAACCTCACCCCCTCCCCCGTGTCAAGCTAGTAGAAAGCTCCCCCATCCCCATGCCAAGCTAGTAGAAACCTCCCTCTCCCCATGACAAGCTAGTAGAAACCTCCACCTCTCCATGCCAAGCTAGTAGAAACCTCACCGTGCCCCCATGCCAAGCTAGTGGATACCTCCCTCTCCCCATGCTAAATTAGTAGAAACCTCCCTCTCACAATGCCAGGCAAGGAGGCACCTCCCTATGCCAAGCTAGTGCCAACATCCCCCTCCCCATGCCAAGCTAGTAGAAGCCTCCCTCTCCCCATGACAAGCTAGAAGAAACCTCCCCTCCCCAAGCCAAGCTAGTAGAACCCCCCTCGCAATGCCAAGCTATTAGAAACCTCACCCCGCCCCCATGCCAAGCTAGTGGATACCTCCCTCTCCCTATGCTAAGTTAGTAGAAACCTCCCTCTCACCATGCCAGGCTAGTAGGCACCTCCCTATGCCAAGCTAGTACAAACATCCCCCTCCCCATGCCAAGCTAGTAGAAACCTTCCCCTCCCCCATGTTAAGTGTACTGGAGAGACCCCCGGCCAGCCCATAGAGTCAGGGTTTGCTCTGCAGTACTTTAAGACGAGATAGCTGCACCTCGAGAGGGATGGGGGTGCAGGTTTTCTTACTCCAACACCAATCAATAAGTACAACACAATGGTTTGGCAAAGGGGAGTCCATTTAATGACAAGCACAAAAAACGGGGAAACATGGGAATCAACAGTGATGCGATAGCCTATCTCGCTTCAACTCCCTCGTACTTCATACAAAACATAATTTTTATACTAAAAACGCATCATAATCTGACGTGTAACACTCCAAAGTTAACATGCAATTCTATTGGTTAGGAAAAGGTAACTTTAATATAGGTGCTATATCTGTATATGGCAACGGAGTGAGGGGATTGGGTAAACACTGTCAGGTGGGCATCTAAGCCCTTCCTTCAAAAATGACTACTGTAGATGTCACTAAAAGTATGACGTCTCATTGGTTCTACTAACTATAGGACCCTAGATTATTTGGTCCATTGTGATTGGGTTGGCATCAACCCCATGCACAAATCTCCACTTTGCTTAGCAGCACACAGAATGGTCAACCAGGTGCAGGTGTCCCCCACTTCACCCTGCCTTCCTTCTATCAATCATCACTTTATGGGCTATGTCTCAATTAGTTCACTGTGGTTGTCCTCGAAGCTGCATCTTCTTGTCTCAGAAGAGTTCTGATATCTTTGTCTGGGTGGATGCCAAGCGTAGGTGTGAAACTGTGCCTCTTCTCGCTCGGCTGGTTAAGTGGATTTACCTCGTTTCTTTCAATTTGTGCATTTGATTTTCGTTTCACCACCACCTGCCTTTGTCTTCTTATCTCAATCCTTCAGTGGCAGGATATTCTGTTCTTAGCTTCAATTAAAAGTAGCTACTGTTCATAGTTTCTATTGATATAACCTTCGCTTCCCCGGCACAAGCTGCCTCTGCCGAGTTTCGATTCAGCCTTTTTCCTCGTGTTACTTGAATATGAAACTTCTTGCGTTTGGCCTATAATAACCTGGGTTGGTTCTGCTTTTCATGCAAAGTGGACTCACACTTGTATAACATGGTTCACTTTGAGGTAGATTGTGTACAATGGCGCTTGCCGCTCTATTCCTTCTAAGCATAGCAAGCCACGAAGTTTTCTTAGCTTTCTTGCATTTACAGGCATATGTACAGGCGTCAGCTGGTTGAATATCTTCATCCTGCTTACAGTTTAAGCTCTGTTGCCTTTTATCAACGTTCTCTTCTTTTAGTTTCATGATATCTTTATTCATGGCGTCTCATCTCTTTGTGTCATCCTTGAGTCATCATATCTTCTATGGGTGCGGTAGTCCAGACCCTCATGACGTCATCTTTCGTCTTCCATTAAGGATTTTTTGGTTTCTTCCTGTACAGTACTTAAGCAATCTTCATTTTGTTTCATTTGCAGGTAGGGTTTTCGCAATGGGTACGTTGCTGCCCATGGTTGCCTGGTTATTGGTACTTCAATAGGCATTGTTCTTATAATATGCACTGGGCAGAGCCCTAATATGGCTCTCTGCTGGTTGATCTGCTCATCATGCGTCAGATATTTCGGTGTGAATGTTCTTGGTACTTCAAAATGGGCGACTGGAGTGCAGCCTGTATTTGGGATCTCCTCTACACTCCCTCGATTCATCAACCACTTCCACTTCCTCCTTTGGATTCATCTTACTTGGTTCTTGTGTATTCGTCTTCACTTCGCCGTCTGGGTTCATCCCTTCTTCATCTTCTGGGTCTGTACATGATGGTTTGAAGAAGTGACCCTTGGGAGTCCAAATTTGTATTACTCCCCTCCGGCTTCCTGCTGTCCTTACATGTTCTTCTTTGTTCCATGTCATCAGCTGACATTGTCCATTTGGGCTGCAATAAATCCATCTTCCCACATCATTTCTGCGTTTCCTGGTATAAAGAAACGTTGTACCTTCTGCTGCGTGCTTACTGGCCTTCACAAAGTCTCTTATTTCTTCATCAGTCAGATCTCTGGGCTTCCATCCTGGTTTGAAATCAATCATGATTTTCATCCCTATGGCTTTCTTCACAGTTTTCTGGCATTGCGAGATTATTATCTTGATAACGCAAAATCCTAGCAATATCATCACTAGCAGGGCTCCCAAATATTTGAATGCATCTGCCATCCATTGTAGAACGCATGAAAACAGTAACTTTTGCTAGACTATGGAAAAAAAATCAAATTAAGTACTTTACTGTGCATGTTCAAAGTAGGTGAGCTCCCAGTCCACCCCCCAAATCTGTTTCAGTCCTGAGGACATGTTGGACATTGGTTGGTATGAAGAAAATAGGGAAAAATAACAACAAATGTAAAAAATGGAGTTCTTGACTCTGTTCCCTCGATCTGTCCCTCGGCGGAAAGTTTCACGATCTTCTTCTTAGGATTCGATGGAGATTGGAAGTTTTGATTTGAGCTATAATAGCATGCAAGAGCATGTTTAGCTGAGTACACTTTACTGGATATCCAAGGAATGTAGTATGTCAACATTGATTGGTCTTCCCACTAGCTCTGGAAAGTTCTCAATGAGGTGAAAGAAGACGTTGTATGCCAATCTTCTGTCTTCTGGTGACAACGACATCCGTCCAGTCTTCGTTGAGATTCAGGATCATATGTTTTTCCTTGATTTAAACAATGTCTGCACTGTCCGGTCGCGTGGAGTGCAACCAAAATAGCAATCTTATTCAAAAGATGGCTTAAATGTTCAATGTTTGCTGGATCTTGAAGAAATGTACGTGTATCAGTTGTTCTCCCGACAATGGTTGGACAATGTTCGATTATGCGAAAGAACAGTGTGTTGACAAGCTCATTTATTTCCACCTGTGTTGGGAACATTTCCTTCTTTCTCACTGTACTCAGGGAGTATAACAAATTGTTCAGCAGTGACAGTAAGCAGTTGTCTTATTATTTTTTTTCGCTTTCAGGATCTTGGAGAAAGTCTGTGACACTTGTGAACCTTCCTACCAATGACAGGTATGATCTTAGCACGTGGTTGAAATAGGTTCCATGTCCTTTGTGATGTCTCTATTGTGGGACACCATAGGTGATTCCAAATAGGGTCTCGGTGCTGAATGTATCGGGATACTGTATTTGTTTCCAATGTAAATGTCCTCTGTCAAAATTTGGCATATTCTTTCTAATTAAGGTTTCAGCGTGCCTCAGTCAAAAGTTCAAAGTCAACAGACTATGTTGTGGCGTAGACATGCAATTTATCTTCTTCACCCTGTAACTAAGATGCACAGAGTGTCTGTTTTTATGTCATTATCCCCTTTTGCTTAGAGGAATGTCCAAAAAGAAGCTACAACCTTTTGCAAAAAGTTATTTGTCTTTACTTTGCTGGTCATGCGTCCTTCTTCCTTGTCATGGATCTCATCTGCACGTGCTGTGGTTCTTCCCCATTGCTCGTCGATTCCTCTCGTTGGGGTGCAGGCAGGGAGCCTTCTCCGATTCAGGTCTTGATATCACCGAGAAAAATCCATGCTCTCCTGCCCTGTAGCTTCACAGCGTATGGAGTGCAGTCCTCTATGATAAATGGACCGTTGAATCTTGGCTCGTCCCTCTTTTTCCTTGTATGGTTTCTCACCAAGACGACGTCTCCAGGGAAGACCAGTGGAACATTTAGACCTTGAGCTGAGTCTGGTGTAGTGTCTCCTTCTGGTGTTCTGTGCTGCGCTGCACCCTTTTCGTCGTCGCTTTAGCTGGTCTGAAATTACAGTAAGGCAAGATGTCATTCAGTTCAGATAGTTTTGCATTTCAGATCCTAAAACCTCTCCTGTTGACTGGGCATCACATCTAGCTCTATCTCAGGGTTTTAGGGGGTTCTCATTCTTCTTCCTGTGGATATCTCGTGTGGCGTAAGATGATAGTCGGTGCCAGGTTGGTTCCAAAGAGCATACAGTGCCAGTGGAAGGCAGTGCAACCATTCCCTCTTTAGAGTAAGCTTCAACTTGGCTATTCTCTCCTTCAACAAGCCGTTGAGCCTCTCACATATTCCGTTACCTTGTGGATGATACGCCAACGAGAACTTGTGCTTGATAACAAGCAGCAAGCTAATCTGCTCAAACACTCCATTACCAAAATGAGGGCCATTACCTGATCTCATGACTTCGCACACCCCCCACCTGGGGAACACTTCCCTCACAAAAAATGTGGCCGCACCGGTAGAGTTTTAGTGTGTACATGGACCTGTCTCTATCCATCTAGAGAATGGACACACCACAACAAATAAGTATCTGTACCCGTTGCATACTTGAATTATGTCAACGTAATCGACATGCAAGTGCTGAAAAGGCCCATTTGGCCTGGGGTTGACTCCTCTCATAACCTTTAGTGTGTGCCCAGCGGTGAATTGCTGGCAGATTATGCACTTCACCATAAAGAATGCAACATACTCAGCTGAATTCGGTATGAACCAGTCTTCCACGAGCATTGCTGCTAGATTCTCTTTTGTCATATGTGCTGGGTAATGTAACTTCTCCAGCGCTATTTTTAATAGGGCTAAAGGCATTACTGGTTTACCAGTGCTGTCTTGCCACCACAAGCTGTTAGAGGGGTTTAAAGAACACCCTTGACATTTCCACAGGTTTTTCTCTTCCTGTGGTGCCTCCCCTTGGAGCTCCATTAATTGTGTTTGCCCAAGATCGTTATAGGCTTCAGATGTTGTTTGTGCAACTATCATCCTTTCATTGGTGAACGCCACTTCCACTTCCATAATCGTCTCACTTTTGGATGCCATACGGCCATTGGCTTCTGTGTCTGCTCCTTGGTTCCCGCGTGGGACAAAATCTGTCCCCTTGGTGTGGGCGGCACACTCCACAACCGCTATGCCCACTGAGAGCTGTAGTGTCTTAATCAGCCTGTCCAATAAGGCTGCATGCTGCACTGGTGTGCCGTCCGCTCAGAGGTAGCCCCTCCTTTTCCAGCGGGCTAAGCCTACGTGCACTGTTGACGTCACATAGGCAGAGTCACTGTACACCGTTACTTCCTGGTCTGCGTGATTCACAATGATATCTAGTATCAAAGCCAATAATTCTGAAGCCTGGGCTGAATAATGAGATGGTATTCATGCACTAAGAAGCACTTGAAATTCTCTGTTTGCTGTGTGCTTGATCACAGCAACGCCTGTGTATCTTTGCCCATCACTTTGTTCGATTCTCGAAGACCCATCAATAAAGACAATCTCTCCTTTTGTCAAGGCATTTTCTTTCACCCTGGGAATTTCATCATAGAATTCTTCATAATTCGCACAGTCATGTATCGGCTCTCCCTCAGTGACTGGCTCTGCGTTGAACATAGCTGGGTTTACTATCTTACATCGGACTATTTGAATCGATGGGTTTGATTTGATCACTTCATAAGCAAAAGCTCTCTGAGATGTCAATGTGCCTTTTGGTTTCTCTAGAATGGCAAATAATGAGTGCTCGACGTACAACATCATGAAGCATCCCATCACAATGGTTGTAGCTTTCTCTATGGCGAACGCTGCGGCAGCTAAACTTTGTTCACATGGGAAGTGGCCTCTCATTACTGGGTCCAGATTCCCACTGTAATATACTAGGGGTTTGTACCCCAGGAGGTTCTTTGAGCTAGCACTGGGATCATGACGCTGCCATCTGTGTGTGAAAACAGGTAAAATTCCTCTGCAAAATTGGGAATTACGAGAACTGGAGCCGTACAAATCGCTTTCTTGAGTTCAGAAAACCCTTTCTCCATGGCTTCAGACCATTCAATCCTTTCTTTTGTCACTTGGGCTTTCTTTAGGGCCTGAAGTAAAAGCTTAGTATAAGAGCTGTAATCAAAAAACCCATGCCCTAACATAGTTGCACAGGCCTAGAAATCTCTCCATTTGCTTTATCTCGTGTGGCTTAGCCGTGTTCAGTATGGCTTCAGCCCTTTCTGGGGTCACTTTCTTTCCTTCATTTGAGATCAGCTGGCCTATGTACAGGACTTCTTGTTGACAATATTGTAACTTTTCCTTGTCAACCTTATATCCTTTCTCAGCCAATATAGTCAATAGCTGAACAGAATCGTGCCTGCATTGTTCTTCTGTGGTGCTGCAAATTAGGATGTCATCCACATATTGTAAGACAACACTTTCTAGAGCAATATTGCTCAAATCCATCTGCAGGACTCTGTTGAAAATAGACAGAGACTCGCAGTACCCCTGTGGCAGCCTCATGCTTTTCAGACACATTTGTCTGAATGTGAATGACGTCAGATCTGGTGAGTCATGGTGCAACGGGATTGAGAAAAATGCATTCTTCAAGTCAATCACCATGAAATATTTTGCCCCAACGGATATATTACATAGAATTGTAGCCGGGTTAGGGACTAAAGGGAACTCAGCCTCAACAATATCATTTAATGGGTGTAAATCCTGAATTAAATGCCAAGTCCCTCCCTTTGATTTTTTGACAGGATACACTGATGTATTGCATGGTGACTCTGACGTCACTAAGATGCCCTGGTCCATCATGGCAGAAATTGTCTTAGAAATCGCTTCATCTGCCTCTCAGGACATGCAATATTGTCATACCTTGGGTAGAATTGCTCCTGGTTTTAATTTAATTCTTACTTCTCCAACCCCCTTCAAGAGACCCACGTCATAAGGTCCGGTAGTCCACACTGAGACAGGCACTTTAGCTATATTGTCATCAAAATATTCAGGACGTTTTAGTGCCAACATCATTTTCTGAGGTACCGCTCTTTTAATCATCTTTACCAGAAAGGTGAGGCTTACCTCTACCATTGTCTCTTCCATTTCTGCTTGTTCTTCAAACAGATCATCATCGTTGACGCCAGTTATTTGATATCCTTCTTCAATGGCAATTATCGCGCACCATTGTCTGCCTTCATCATTGTAACAGTCAACCAATACCACCTTCCCTCGCACTGCAGCTGCGTGTATCATCAAGTGAAATACTTGTCCCTCCTCCTCATGCATCGGTATTCTTGGTCTGAATAAGAACTCATCAGGGGTTCTCATAATTTTGTCTGCAAGGCCTGGTAATCCTGCCATAAGCACACGCATGCCATATGCGAATGTTTCTGGCTCTAATGGTATGGCCCTTATGGCTATGTGTCCTGAGCAAGCTCGAATCATTTTACATACATTTGAGTAGTGCATTCCTGGAGTGGAGCATATTATGCCCTCTTCGGTGAACAAAATTGTCATGTGTCACTAGGTCTCAACCAAAATGTTTACTGGTGTCTGACGAAATATAATAAAGCTACATTCATTTCGCACTCTCCTATGGAGACTGAGGGTGCTTTTGTAAAGGGAACTCGACTGTGAGCTCCTGTAAAACTGTGAGTATCTATGGCCTTGCCGGACAAGGAGAACTTCCCTTCACGTATGCACGAGCATGTTGAATCCGTGTCCACTAGGAAGTAATATACTTTACCCACTATAACAACATCAACCCTAGGTTCCCTTTGAGGGTCTGGTGTCACTGATAGGATAGAGCACATCAGAGTTCACAGTGAGCTGTCCTAGTTCATATACAAGTTTGGCCCACTGTGCACTTGTGGACTTTCCCCATTTCCATTGTTACTTCCCCTTCCAGGGTTCTGGGTCTGCCCTGTGCTCATTGCCTGTGACACTTGCAACGGTGCCTGTTGGATTTGTCCTTGCAGAAAACTTCCCATGCTCTGAGGGTTCACTCCTTGTTGCGCTCCTGGCGCTTGTTGTTGCACCGTGTGATTCTGCTCAACGCCCTGTTGTAAAACTGCAGGTGGATTTGCCATGCCTGCTCCCATTCCTTGGCCGTTCTGTATCATGCCTTGATTTGTGCAAGTGCGTGCCAAATGCCCTGTCATTCCACACAGCCAACATACTGGCGGTGGTCGGATTACTTGCCCATTCGACATATCCGGGTTTCCATTTTGCATGTTTTGGAAGCCTCCTTGATTATTTTGGAAACCTCCCTGATAGCTCTTCCATCCTCTTCCCCTAAATCCTCTTCCCCGTGGATAAAACCCTATGTTACCCTGATTATTCTGTTGTGGATTGCCACCTGCTGCATGTTTTGTTCAGCTGTGCTAGTTAGCATGGCTCCTTCAAGAGCATAATTTGATAGTTTCTTCTGCACAAATTTCGCTTCCTCACGCTTTTGAGTTGCTTCCTTTTTGCGATTCATTTCCTGCAGCAGTCTCCAATAATGTGCGATAGTCAACTTTATTTTAGCCCAAGGTTTAGCCTCAACTCCTACCAATTCCTTGAGTTGCTTACGTGTTTCCTCCTGTCATTTTTTCTAACTCACGTATCCACTTCCCGGCTCCCGATGTCAGCATTGGAAGGTTGTTTTTCAGGTTTTTTCGATCCATGTGTGGCCATGGAATATATTGTGGTCTTACTCCCTCCTTCTCTAGTAGCGGAAATTGAAATGCATAGCCCTCCTTTTCTTCTCTCATTGTTCTCCTGTCTATTGCAGGGGTGATATTCCTACATCACCGCCTACCTGGCAATGTCCATAGTCTGTCTACATAGGGCAGTGAAGATACCCCCCTCTGACCATGAGATGCTCGCTCCTTCATGTCGGTCAAACTGTGTGGCTGACTCTGATGCCCTTGGTGCAGACTTGCTGGTGTCTGACCATTGTATCCCTTTTTCCCTTGGGAGTCATCTCTCACTCTTTTTCCTCACACTCCTCTCTTTCAGAGTCGGGCATTGTCTGTCCCCAACTAGTGTGACTTCTAGTATCCTCTGTGTTCCTTCTTATTTCTAGCCTATCCAGGGATAAGTCTCTATTTTCACTATTTTGGGAGACATCCTCAGTGTCGTACAGCTGAGTGATCTCCAGGCGCTCGTCCTCCCCCTCTCTTTGGGGTATTTGTTCTAGCCCCATTTCATCATATATTCTATCAATCGTTTCTCCGATGCTTCTGGTGTCGAAGTCATCTTTAATATTGCCCTAGACGTGCCTGGTGCTGAATCGTACGCAGGAAAGAATTCTTCAATTTCTTTGCAGTCTAAAACTGGATCAGGCTTTTTAACTTCCCTCTCCAAATATTCAAGATCGCGTGCTCTCTGTCTTCGCTTACATTTAATATTGTCATCAAATTCTTTGTGCTTCCTCGCCTCTTCTCTGACCCTATCTTCTTCCTTTCTCTTTTCATTTCTACATTCATCTGCCCTCCGTATTTCCTCATCTCTTCATCTCCTTATCATTTTCTCACATATCCTTTGCTCGTCTTCTTCCAACCTTTGCTGTTTCTGTCTGTCTGGATCGTAGGCTGCTCTTGGGTTGCGATCAAGCTCTTTTTCTTGCTCCTCGCGATATAGCTGTTCTCGCCTTTGTCTGTCTTTCCTTCTTATCCTTTCGTCTCTTATCTCCTTCTCTTTCTCCTTCCTCTGTGTCTCATCTAACCTCTCCCTTTGTCTTGTGTCATCAATGCCTTTCCCATCGCGTGTCAATAGAATTTGTCCTCCCATCCATTTGCCTTTTGCAAATGCTATCTCATTAGTTCTGTCTTCGCTCCCTTTCCATCTCTTCCCTTCTCTCTCCTTGTCGAGAGATGCACTTGTCTGTGATCTTTCCTTTTATCATTGCGTCTCCCCTTGTCCCTTGGGACTGTGGAGGTAATATTCTTGTCCTTATCTCTCCCTTGATTCTCGTCACTACTATGTGTAGGTGACTCATATGCGGGGTTGCTGTACCCTGTGGCTGCTTTAAGTTCCCTCAACTGGTATAATCCCTCATCCTTACTTCCTTCAATTTTCGTTTTGGGCGTGGCAGGTGGCACCGTAGGCGTCTCACCCCCCCTCTGTGCATACATTAAGTATCCAATCTGTTGGCGGCTCTTCCTCCTTTACCTGTCCGTACATGTTCCACAACTCGAGAAAAGCAAGGCATTTTTTTAACTTCTTGCCTGTATATGTGGCGTGCAAATATGTCATCATATGTTGTAAAACGGCTTCAGATAAAGACCCATTTTGTGGCCATAGCATAAACATCTTGTGGGCGGTACCTTTAACCCACTCGGTGCTGTTTTTCTTTAGCTTGGGTGCATGTTTTGCCAATTGCTTGCATAAGTGTGCTAATGGAGTTATATCTTCCATGCTTAAATCTGTTCCCTTTCCTCTTATATAACACTTGTCAAAGCGTTTGTGTGGTTTAAACAGCTTCTAACAATATGAGCGAGCACCAAACACCAAAATCTCCAATCCAAATTTTCCACAAAAATGTTATATTATCGATTTGTTCAAAAAACATCAATTCATGTGCAATTCTATCTCAGCTATTAAATCACAAAAAATGTAAATCAGTTTTCTTAAAAAATATATATATTTGACATATGACGTCACAACAAACATATAAAACAGACGCTTGACAGACTAGACGGACACCAGCTGGACACAGATATCTCTGCCTCTAATCATTACCCCTTCATGGAGTGTAAACGTACCCCTGTCACGACGTCTTTAAACGTTGTGGTAGCCAAATCGTTCCCCATTATGTGGGACTCTGGGTACATGTTTCTTCTAGCCGCTTTATTTAAAGCGTAGGAATAAGGCGAATCCTCTCATTTCTCGGGTATCTGCCTCGGTAACCTCTTCCTTCTCGGGTGACTACCCCGGTAACCTTTATTTATTTAATTATTCTCGAGTCATTATCCCTATATATATATATATATATATATATATATATATATGTATATTTATATATATATATATATATATATACAGTCTTCTCTACTTCTAACTATATTTTGTTTTCCCTCCTCCCTCCGTTCCCTTTTCCCTTTACTTGTTCTAAGGCATGCACTGTTTGCCAAAGCACTCAATTTTTTCTTCACTCACCGTTCGCATCGTTCCTCTCTGGACCCTTGGGATCTCTGCCTTTGTTACCGCCTTCTTCAGCTTTTTCACCCGATCAGCTGCCCGTAGGAATGGGAAGGGATGTGTTGGGAAAAACGGGTCCCTTCAGGCCCTGACTGCAGTTTCTTCTTTATCTACCACTGTCTACGGGGAGCTTCACGGTCTACTCAGCCGAATGGCAAAGGACTTGTGATATTGCTACTTTATTTCGATGGCCAATAGGTGTCTTATTTTAATCAATAGTCGATAGTCGATAAACGATCTGATCTTGCTTCCAAGTGCACTGGAGATACCCCCGGCCAGCCCATAGAGTCGGGGTTTGCACTGCAGTACTTTGAGATGAGATAGCTGCACCTCGAGATGGATGGGGGTGCAGGTTTTCTTACTCCAAGAACAAACAATAAGTACAACTCAATGGTTTGGCAAAGGGGAGTCCGTTTAATGACAAGTCCAAAAAATGGGGAAACATGGGAATCAACAGTGATGCGATAGCCCGTCTCGCTTCAACTCCCTCGAACTTCATACAAAACATAAGTTTTATACTAAAAACGCGTCATAATCTGACGTGTAACACTCCAAAGTTAACATGCAATTCTATTGGAAAAGGTAACTTTAATATAGGTGCTATATCTGTATATGGTAACAGAGTGAGGGGATTGGGTAAACACTGTCAGGTGGGCATCTAAGCCCTTCCTTCAAAAATGACTACTGTAGACGTCACTAAAAGTACGTCTCATTGGTTCTACTGAATATAGGACCCTAGCTTATTTGGTCCATTGTAATTGGGTTGGCATCAACCCCATGCATAAATCTCCACTTTGCTTATCAGCATGCAGACGGTCAACCAGGTGCAGGTGTCCCCCAATTCACCCTGCCTTCCTTCATTCAGTCATCACTTTATGGGCTATGTGTCAATTAGTTCACTGTGGTTGGCCTCGAAGCTGCATCTTCTTGTCTCAGAAGAGTTCTGATATCTCTGTCTGGGCGGATGCCAAGCATAGGTGTGAAACTGTTCCTCATCTCGCTCGGCTGGTCATGTGCTAGCACACCATGGATTTACCTCGTTTCTTTCAATGTGTGCATTTGATTTTCATTTCACCGCCACCTGCCTTTGTCTTCTTATCTCAATCCTTCAGTGGCAGGATATTCTGTTCTTAGCTTCAATTAAAAGTAGCTACTGTTCATAGTTTCTATTGATATAACCTTCGCTTCCCCGGAACAAGCTGCCTGTGCCGAGTTTCGATTCAGACTTTTTCCTTGTTTTACTTGAATATGAAACTTCTTGCGTTTGGCCTATAATAACCTGGGTTGGTTCTGCTTTTCATGCAAAGTGGACTCGCACTTGTATAACATGCTTCACTTTGAGGTAGATTGTGTACAATGGCGCTTGCCACTCTATTCTTCTACTAAGTATAGAAAGCTGCACATTTTTCTTAGCTTTCTTCCAGTTACAAGCATATGTACAGGCGTTAGCTCGTTGAATATCTTCATCCTGCTTACAGTTTAAGCTCCTTTGCCTTTTATCAATGTTCTCTTCTTTTAGTTTCATGATATCTTTATTCATGGCATCTCATCTCTTTGTGTCATCCTTGAGTCATCATTTCTTCTATGGGTGCGTTAGTCCAGACCCTCGTGACGTCACCATTTGTCTTCCATTAAGGATTTTTTGGTTTCTTCCTGTAGAGTACTTAAGCAATCTTCATTTTGTTTCATTTGCTGGTAGGGTTTTCTCAATGGGTACCTTGCTTCCCATGGTTGTCTGGTTATTGATACTTCAATAGGTATTGTTCTTCTGATAGGTACTGGGCAGAGCCCTCCTGCGGCTCTCTGCTAGTTTATCTGCTCATCATACGTCACATATTTCAGTGTGAATGTTCCTGGTACTTCAAAATGGGCGACTGGAGCGCGGACTATATTTGGGACCTCCTCTACACTAGGTAGTAGAAACCATCTCTCCCCGATGTCAAGCTAGAAGACACCTCCCTTCCCCTGATGTCAAGCTAGTAGGCACCTCTCTATCCCCTATGTCAAGCAATACCTCCCTCTCCACAATGCAAAACTAGTAGAATGTCCCCTCCCCCATGCTAAGCTTACAGAAACCTCAGCCCTACCCATGCCCAGCTGGTAGGAACCTCCCTCTTACCCATTCCAAGCTAGTAGAAACATCCCCCTCTCCCATTCCAAGCTAATAGAAACCCCCCCTCCCCATGCCAAGCTAGTAGAAACCTCCCCCCAGGCCAAGCTAGTAGAAACCATCTCTCCCCGATGTCAAGCTAATAGAAACCTCCCGCTCCCCATGCCAAGCTAGTAGAAACCTCCTCCCAGGCCAAGCTAGTAGAAACCATCTCTCCCCGATGTCAAGCTAATAGAAACCCCACCCTTCCCATGCCAAGCTAGTAGATACCTCCCTCTCACTAATGCCAATCTATTACAATTCTCCCTCTCCGTGATGCCAGGTTAGTAGACACCATAAGTAAAAACACATCTTTCAATTGGGACTTTATTCAATTCATGTTAAGTGATTTGTAATTTGGCACAGGTTTCCTAGGTTACTGGTGCTGTTTGGGGGTATAGCGTTTGCAAATGTCCAGATGCCACTGTGACAAATCAACTTCCGGGGCACCAGTGGTCCCAGAATGAAAATCGGTTTCCAAACCATCAATCAGCCCCACACCTCTAATACACCAGACGAGATCTAAACAGATTGGAAACACAAGCCAATTATAAACCACCTTGTCCAATTTTGGTAATGTGGAAGGAATGGCAGGCTTATCTCCACAAGGTCATGGATCATTTGTTAATTGGAACACAACGAAAATACAATTATTATCCAATGATAAAAGAGGCTGTCCAGTCAAGGTTGTATACAAATATTGACTTTATTATTATCACAACAGACAGTTCTAGCACACTGCAACCCACCCTGTAAAGGAATGCAGACGACAGACACTTTCAAGAAGGAAATGGTATGCACTCTGAATACTGACAGGAGGGTAGTTGCTAAAGTAATTAATCACAATGTCCAAGGATAATTGGTTTTAGCACAAAGGGAGCAATGGGTCATATAATGTCACTAGGGGCCTTTGGAGAAGGACCAGAGGGCCAGAACCACAATGTGCCATGTGCTTGTAGAAGTTCTTGGTGCTCGGCAGTGTAGAGTCGGTTTCAGGGCTCATTGCAGCTTCTGCGACAGAGTTGAACACGGGAGAAGGCTACGAGTATCAGGCAGCAGGCAGTTCGGCGAGTGAGACTGGATAGATGGCTGGCTGCAGGCTGGCCTATTCGGCAGCTCAGGGTCAGGCATCATCGGAATTCTGGTTGGCGTGTCACAAGCACTGATCAAGGCATCTCGGACAGCTTGAGCGACAGTGGCGTGACAACAGTCAGTGCAGTCGGTTGCAGCTCGAGGGGCTCGACTGCCTCGGAAATGTGCTTTACGGTGGACGCTGGTTGATGCTTGTCAGTGCATTCCTTATAGCTTATTCGCAGGGCTTGTGTCCTCTTTTAAGGTGGACGGCCCAAAGCTGAGGAGAGTGTTGCTGGTAACAGCCTTCACTTGGGTTTGATTCAGAGACTCTCTGGCACTTCCTACCTAGGATGCTTGATTGTAGAGCCTAGCAAGTCATGCAGTGTGCTGGCTGGGTACTGGTTCTGGAGTTGCTGGAGGGTCCTCTGGGTTCAGGATCTCCCTCTGCAAGCAAGCTAATCTGCTCAAACACTCCATTACCAAAATGAGGGCCATTACCTGATCTCATGACTTCGCACACACCCCACCTGGGGAACACTTCCCTCACAAAAAATGTGGCCGCACCGGTAGAGTTTTAGTGTGTACATGGACCTGTCTCTATCCATCTAGAGAATGGACACACCACAACAAATAAGTATCTGTACCCGTTGCATACTTGAATTATGTCAACGTAATCGACATGCAAGTGCTGAAAAGGCCCATTTGGCCTGGGGTTGACTCCTCTCATAACCTTTAGTGTGTGCCCAGCGGTGAATTGCTGGCAGATTATGCACTTCACCATAAAGAATGCAACATACTCAGCTGAATTCGGTATGAACCAGTCTTCCACGAGCATTGCTGCTAGATTCTCTTTTGTCATATGTGCTGGGTAATGTAACTTCTCCAGCGCTATTTTTAATAGGGCTAAAGGCATTACTGGTTTACCAGTGCTGTCTTGCCACCACAAGCTGTTAGAGGGGTTTAAAGAACACCCTTGACATTTCCACAGGTTTTTCTCTTCCTGTGGTGCCTCCCCTTGGAGCTCCATTAATTGTGTTTGCCCAAGATCGTTATAGGCTTCAGATGTTGTTTGTGCAACTATCATCCTTTCATTGGTGAACGCCACTTCCACTTCCATAATCGTCTCACTTTTGGATGCCATACGGCCATTGGCTTCTGTGTCTGCTCCTTGGTTCCCGCGTGGGACAAAATCTGTCCCCTTGGTGTGGGCGGCACACTCCACAACCGCTATGCCCACTGAGAGCTGTAGTGTCTTAATCAGCCTGTCCAATAAGGCTGCATGCTGCACTGGTGTGCCGTCCGCTCAGAGGTAGCCCCTCCTTTTCCAGCGGGCTAAGCCTACGTGCACTGTTGACGTCACATAGGCAGAGTCACTGTACACCGTTACTTCCTGGTCTGCGTGATTCACAATGATATCTAGTATCAAAGCCAATAATTCTGAAGCCTGGGCTGAATAATGAGATGGTATTCATGCACTAAGAAGCACTTGAAATTCTCTGTTTGCTGTGTGCTTGATCACAGCAACGCCTGTGTATCTTTGCCCATCACTTTGTTCGATTCTCGAAGACCCATCAATAAAGACAATCTCTCCTTTTGTCAAGGCATTTTCTTTCACCCTGGGAATTTCATCATAGAATTCTTCATAATTCGCACAGTCATGTATCGGCTCTCCCTCAGTGACTGGCTCTGCGTTGAACATAGCTGGGTTTACTATCTTACATCGGACTATTTGAATCGATGGGTTTGATTTGATCACTTCATAAGCAAAAGCTCTCTGAGATGTCAATGTGCCTTTTGGTTTCTCTAGAATGGCAAATAATGAGTGCTCGACGTACAACATCATGAAGCATCCCATCACAATGGTTGTAGCTTTCTCTATGGCGAACGCTGCGGCAGCTAAACTTTGTTCACATGGGAAGTGGCCTCTCATTACTGGGTCCAGATTCCCACTGTAATATACTAGGGGTTTGTACCCCAAGGAGGTTCTTTGAGCTAGCACTGGCATCATGACGCTGCCATCTGTGTGTGAAAACAGGTAAAATTCCTCTGCAAAATTGGGAATTACGAGAACTGGAGCCGTACAAATCGCTTTCTTGAGTTCAGAAAACCCTTTCTCCATGGCTTCAGACCATTCAATCCTTTCTTTTGTCACTTGGGCTTTCTTTAGGGCCTGAAGTAAAAGCTTAGTATAAGAGCTGTAATCAAAAAACCCATGCCCTAACATAGTTGCACAGGCCTAGAAATCTCTCCATTTGCTTTATCTCGTGTGGCTTAGCCGTGTTCAGTATGGCTTCAGCCCTTTCTGGGGTCACTTTCTTTCCTTCATGTGAGATCAGCTGGCCTATGTACAGGACTTCTTGTTGACAATATTGTAACTTTTCCTTGTCAACCTTATATCCTTTCTCAGCCAATATAGTCAATAGCTGAACAGAATCGTGCCTGCATTGTTCTTCTGTGGTGCTGCAAATTAGGATGTCATCCACATATTGTAAGACAACACTTTCTAGAGCAATATTGCTCAAATCCATCTGCAGGACTCTGTTGAAAATAGACAGAGACTCACAGTACCCCTGTGGCAGCCTCATGCTTTTCAGACACATTTGTCTGAATGTGAATGACGTCAGATCTGGTGAGTCATGGTGCAACGGGATTGAGAAAAATGCATTCTTCAAGTCAATCACCATGAAATATTTTGCCCCAACGGATATATTACATAGAATTGTAGCCGGGTTAGGGACTAAAGGGAACTCAGCCTCAACAATATCATTTAATGGGTGTAAATCCTGAATTAAATGCCAAGTCCCTCCCTTTGATTTTTTGACAGGATACACTGATGTATTGCATGGTGACTCTGACGTCACTAAGATGCCCTGGTCCATCATGGCAGAAATTGTCTTAGAAATCGCTTCATCTGCCTCTCAGGACATGCGATATTGTCATACCTTGGGTAGAATTGCTCCTGGTTTTAATTTAATTCTTACTTCTCCAACCCCCTTCAAGAGACCCACGTCATAAGGTCCGGTAGTCCACACTGAGACAGGCACTTTAGCTATATTGTCATCAAAATATTCAGGACGTTTTAGTGCCAACATCATTTTCTGAGGTACCGCTCTTTTAATCATCTTTACCAGAAAGGTGAGGCTTACCTCTACCATTGTCTCTTCCATTTCTGCTTGTTCTTCAAACAGATCATCATCGTTGACGCCAGTTATTTGATATCCTTCTTCAATGGCAATTATCGCGCACCATTGTCTGCCTTCATCATTGTAACAGTCAACCAATACCACCTTCCCTCGCACTGCAGCTGCGTGTATCATCAAGGGAAATACTTGTCCCTCCTCCTCATGCATCGGTATTCTTGGTCTGAATAAGAACTCATCAGGGGTTCTCATAATTTTGTCTGCAAGGCCTGGTAATCCTGCCATAAACACACGCATGCCATATGCGAATGTTTCTGGCTCTAATGGTATGGCCCTTATGGCTATGTGTCCTGAGCAAGCTCGAATCATTTTACATACATTTGAGTAGTGCATTCCTGGAGTGGAGCATATTATGCCCTCTTCGGTGAACAAAATTGTCATGTGTCACTAGGTCTCGACCAAAATGTTTACTGGTGTCTGACGAAATATAATAAAGCTACATTCATTTCGCACTCTCCTATGGAGACTGAGGGTGCTTTTGTAAAGGGAACTCGACTGTGAGCTCCTGTAAAACTGTGAGTATCTATGGCCTCGCCGGACAAGGAGAACTTCCCTTCACGTATGCACGAGCATGTTGAATCCGTGTCCACTAGGAAGTAATATACTTTACCCACTATAACAACATCAACCCTAGGTTCCCTTTGAGGGTCTGGTGTCACTGATAGGATAGAGCACATCAGAGTTCACAGTGAGCTGTCCTAGTTCATATACAAGTTTGGCCCACTGTGCACTTGTGGACTTTCCCCATTTCCATTGTTACTTCCCCTTCCAGGGTTCTGGGTCTGCCCTGTGCTCATTGCCTGTGACACTTGCAACGGTGCCTGTTGGATTTGTCCTTGCAGAAAACTTCCCATGCTCTGAGGGTGCACTCCTTGTTGCACTCCTGGCGCTTGTTGTTGCACCGTGTGATTCTGCTCAACGCCCTGTTGTAAAACTGCAGGTGGATTTGCCATGCCTGCTCCCATTCCTTGGCCGTTCTGTATCATGCCTTGATTTGTGCAAGTGCGTGCCAAATGCCCTGTCATTCCACACAGCCAACATACTGGCAGTGGTCGGATTACTTGCCCATTCGACATATCCGGGTTTCCATTTTGCATGTTTTGGAAGCCTCCTTGATTATTTTGGAAACCTCCCTGATAGCTCTTCCATCCTCTTCCCCTAAATCCTCTTCCCCGTGGATAAAACCCTATGTTACCCTGATTATTCTGTTGTGGATTGCCACCTGCTGCATGTTTTGTTCAGCTGTGCTAGTTAGCATGGCTCCTTCAAGAGCATAATTTGATAGTTTCTTCTGCACAAATTTCGCTTCCTCACGCTTTTGAGTTGCTTCCTTTTTGCGATTCATTTCCTGCAGCAGTCTCCAATAATGTGCGATAGTCAACTTTATTTTAGCCCAAGGTTTAGCCTCAACTCCTACCAATTCCTTGAGTTGCTTACGTGTTTCCTCCTGTCATTTTTTCTAACTCACGTATCCACTTCCCGGCTCCCGATGTCAGCATTGGAAGGTTGTTTTTCAGGTTTTTTCGATCCATGTGTGGCCATGGAATATATTGTGGTCTTACTCCCTCCTTCTCTAGTAGCGGAAATTGAAATGCATAGCCCTCCTTTTCTTCTCTCATTGTTCTCCTGTCTATTGCAGGGGTGATATTCCTACATCACCGCCTACCTGGCAATGTCCATAGTCTGTCTACATAGGGCAGTGAAGATACCCCCCTCTGACCATGAGATGCTCGCTCCTTCATGTCGGTCAAACTGTGTGGCTGACTCTGATGCCCTTGGTGCAGACTTGCTGGTGTCTGACCATTGTATCCCTTTTTCCCTTGGGAGTCATCTCTCACTTTGTCCCTTTTACTCTTTTTCCTCACACTCCTCTCTTTCAGAGTCGGGCATTGTCTGTCCCCAACTAGTGTGACTTCTAGTATCCTCTGTGTTCCTTCTTATTTCTAGCCTATCCAGGGATAAGTCTCAATTTTCACTATTTTGGGAGACATCCTCAGTGTCGTACAGCTGAGTGATCTCCAGGCGCTCGTCCTCCCCCTCTCTTTGGGGTATTTGTTCTAGCCCCATTTCATCATATATTCTATCAATCATTTCTCCGATGCTTCTGGTGTCGAAGTCATCTTTAATATTGCCCTAGACGTGCCTGGTGCTGAATCGTACGCAGGAAAGAATTCTTCAATTTCTTTGCAGTCTAAAACTGGATCAGGCTTTTTAACTTCCCTCTCCAAATATTCAAGATCGCGTGCTCTCTGTCTTCGCTTACATTTAATATTGTCATCAAATTCTTTGTGCTTCCTCGCCTCTTCTCTGACCCTATCTTCTTCCTTTCTCTTTTCATTTCTACATTCATCTGCCCTCCGTATTTCCTCATCTCTTCATCTCCTTATCGTTTTCTCACATATCCTTTGCTCGTCTTCTTCCAACCTTTGCTGTTTCTGTCTGTCTGGATCGTAGGCTGCTCTTGGGTTGCGATCAAGCTCTTTTTCTTGCTCCTCGCGATATAGCTGTTCTCGCCTTTGTCTGTCTTTCCTTCTTATCCTTTCGTCTCTTATCTCCTTCTCTTTCTCCTTCCTCTGTGTCTCATCTAACCTCTCCCTTTGTCTTGTGTCATCAATGCCTTTCCCATCGCGTGTCAATAGAATTTGTCCTCCCATCCATTTGCCTTTTGCAAATGCTATCTCATTAGTTCTGTCTTCGCTCCCTTTCCATCTCTTCCCTTCTCTCTCCTTGTCGAGAGATGCACTTGTCTGTGATCTTTCCTTTTATCATTGCGTCTCCCCTTGTCCCTTGGGACTGTGGAGGTAATATTCTTGTCCTTATCTCTCCCTTGATTCTCGTCACTACTATGTGTAGGTGACTCATATGCGGGGTTGCTGTACCCTGTGGCTGCTTTAAGTTCCCTCAACTGGTATAATCCCTCATCCTTACTTCCTTCAATTTTCGTTTTGGGCGTGGCAGGTGGCACCGTAGGCGTCTCACCCCCCCTCTGTGCATACATTAAGTATCCAATCTGTTGGCGGCTCTTCCTCCTTTACCTGTCCGTACATGTTCCACAACTCGAGAAAAGCAAGGCATTTTTTTAACTTCTTGCCTGTATATGTGGCGTGCAAATATGTCATCATATGTTGTAAAACGGCTTCAGATAAAGACCCATTTTGTGGCCATAGCATAAACATCTTGTGGGCGGTACCTTTAACCCACTCGGTGCTGTTTTTCTTTAGCTTGGGTGCATGTTTTGCCAATTGCTTGCATAAGTGTGCTAATGGAGTTATATCTTCCATGCTTAAATCTGTTCCCTTTCCTCTTATATAACACTTGTCAAAGCGTTTGTGTGGTTTAAACAGCTTCTAACAATATGAGCGAGCACCAAACACCAAAATCTCCAATCCAAATTTTCCACAAAAATGTTATATTATCGATTTGTTCAAAAAACATCAATTCATGTGCAATTCTATCTCAGCTATTAAATCACAAAAAATGTAAATCAGTTTTCTTAAAAAATATATATATTTGACATATGACGTCACAACAAACATATAAAACAGACGCTTGACAGACTAGACGGACACCAGCTGGACACAGATATCTCTGCCTCTAATCATTACCCCTTCATGGAGTGTAAACGTACCCCTGTCACGACGTCTTTAAACGTTGTGGTAGCCAAATCGTTCCCCATTATGTGGGACTCTGGGTACATGTTTCTTCTAGCCGCTTTATTTAAAGCGTTGGAATAAGGCGAATCCTCTCACTTCTCGGGTGTCTGCCCCGGTAACCTCTTCCTTCTCGGGTGTCTACACCGGTAACCTTTATTTATTTAATTATTCTCGAGTCATTATCCCCATATATATATATATATATATATATATATATATATATATATATACAGTCTTCTCTACTTCTAACTATATTTTGTTTTCCCTCCTCCCTCTGTTCCCTTTTCCCTTTACTTGTTCTAAGGCATGCACTGTTTGCCAAAGCACTCAATTTTTTCTTCACTCATCGTTCGCATCGTTCCTCTCTGGACCCCTGGGATCTCTGCCTTTGTTACCGCCTTCTTCAGCTTTTTCACCCGATCAGCTGCCCGTAGGAATGGGAAGGGATGTGTTGGGAAAAACGGGTCCCTTCAGGCCCTGACTGCAGTTTCTTCTTTATCTACCACTGTCTACGGGGAGCTTCACGGTCTACTCAGCCGAATGGCAAAGGACTTGTGATATTGTCGAAGACCTAGAGCTACTTTATTTCGATGGCCAATAGGTGTCTTATTTTAATCAATAATCGATAGTCGATAAACGATCTGATCTTGCTTCCAAGTGCACTGGAGATACCCCCGGCCAGCCCATAGAGTCGGGGTTTGCACTGCAGTACTTTGAGATGAGATAGCTGCACCTCGAGATGGATGGGGTGCAGGTTTTCTTACTCCAAGAACAAACAATAAGTACAACTCAATGGTTTGGCAAAGGGGAGTCCGTTTAATGACAAGTCCACAAAACGGGGAAACATGGGAATCAACAGTGATGCGATAGCCCGTCTCGCTTCAACTCCCTCGAACTTCATACAAAACATAAGTTTTATACTAAAAACGCGTCATAATCTGACGTGTAACACTCCAAAGTTAACATGCAATTCTATTGGAAAAGGTAACTTTAATATAGGTGCTATATCTGTATATGGTAACAGAGTGAGGGGATTGGGTAAACACTGTCAGGTGGGCATCTAAGCCCTTCCTTCAAAAATGACGACTGTAGACGTCACTAAAAGTACGTCTCATTGGTTATACTGAATATAGTACCCTAGCTTATTTGGTCCATTGTGATTGGGTTGGCATCAACCCCATGCATAAATCTCCACTTTGCTTATCAGCATGCAGACGGTCAACCAGGTGCAGGTGTCCCCCAATTCACCCTGCCTTCCTTCAATCAGTCATCACTTTATGGGCTATGTGTCAATTAGTTCACTGTGGTTGGCCTCGAAGCTGCATCTTCTTGTCTCAGAAGAGTTCTGATATCTCTGTCTGGGCGGATGCCAAGCGTAGGTGTGAAACTGTTCCTCATCTCGCTCGGCTGGTCATGTGCTAGCACACCATGGATTTACCTCATTTCTTTCAATTTGTGCATTTGATTTTCATTTCACCGCCACCTGCCTTTGTCTTCTTATCTCAATCCTTCAGTGGCAGGATATTCCGTTCTTAGCTTCAATTAAAAGTAGCTACTGTTCATAGTTTCTATTGATATAACCTTCGCTTCCCCGGAACAAGCTGCCTCTGCCGAGTTTCGATTCAGCCTTTTTCCTTGTTTTACTTGAATATGAAACTTCTTGCGTTTGGCCTATAATAACCTGGCTTGGTTCTGCTTTTCATGCAAAGTGGACTCGCACTTGTATAACATGCTTCACTTTGAGGTAGATTGTGTACAATGGCGCTTGCCGCTCTATTCTTCTAATAAGTATAGAAAGCTGCACATTTTTCTTAGCTTTCTTCCAGTTACAAGCATATGTACAGGCGTTAGCTCGTTGAATATCTTCATCCTGCTTACAGTTTAAGCTCCTTTGCCTTTTATCAATGTTCTCTTCTTTTAGTTTCATGATATCTTTATTCATGGCTTCTTATCTCTTTGTGTCATCCTTGAGTCATCATTTCTTCTATGGGTGCGTTAGTCCAGACCCTCGTGACGTCACCATTTGTCTTCCATTAAGGATTTTTTGGTTTCTTCCTGTAGAGTACTTAAGCAATCTTCATTTTGTTTCATTTGCTGGTAGGGTTTTCTCAATGGGTACCTTGCTTCCCATGGTTGTCTGGTTATTGATACTTCAATAGGTATTGTTCTTCTGATAGGTACTGGGCAGAGCCCTGCTGCGGCTCTCTGCTAGTTTATCTGCTCATCAAACGTCACATATTTCAGTGTGAATGTTCCTGGTACTTCAAAATGGGCGACTGGAGCGCTGACTATATTTGGGACCTCCTCTACACTAGGTAGTAGAAACCATCTCTCCCCGATGTCAAGCTAGAAGACACCTCCCTTCCCCTGATGTCAAGCTAGTAGGCACCTCTCTATCCCCTATGTCAAGCAATACCTCCCTCTCCACAATGCAAAACTAGTAGAAATGTCCCCTCCCCCATGCTAAGCTTACAGAAACCTCAGCCCTACCCATGCCCAGCTGGTAGGAACCTCCCTCTTACCCATTCCAAGCTAGTAGAAACATCCCCCTCTCCCATTCCAAGCTAATAGAAACCCCCCCTCCCCATGCCAAGCTAGTAGAAACCTCCCCCCAGGCCAAGCTAGTAGAAACCATCTCTCCCCGATGTCAAGCTAATAGAAACCTCCCGCTCCCCATGCCAAGCTAGTAGAAACCTCCTCCCAGGCCAAGCTAGTAGAAACCATCTCTCCCCGATGTCAAGCTAATAGAAACCCCACCCTTCCCATGCCAAGCTAGTAGATACCTCCCTCTCACTAATGCCAATCTATTACAATTCTCCCTCTCCGTGATGCCAGGTTAGTAGACACCATAAGTAAAAACACATCTTTCAATTGGGACTTTATTCAATTCATGTTAAGTGATTTGTAATTTGGCACAGGTTTCCTAGGTAACTGGTGCTGTTTGGGGGTATAGCGTTTGCAAATGTCCAGATGCCACTGTGACAAATCAACTTCCGGGGCACCAGTGGTCCCAGAATGAAAATCGGTTTCCAAACCATCAATCAGCCCCACACCTCTAATACACCAGACGAGATCTAAACAGATTGGAAACACAAGCCAATTATAAACCACCTTGTCCAATTTTGGTAATGTGGAAGGAATGGCAGGCTTATCTCCACAAGGTCATGGATCATTTGTTAATTGGAACACAACGAAAATACAATTATTATCCAATGATAAAAGAGGCTGTCCAGTCAAGGTTGTATACAAATATTGACTTTATTATTATCACAACAGACAGTTCTAGCACACTGCAACCCACCCTGTAAAGGAATGCAGACGACAGACACTTTCAAGAAGGAAATGGGATGCACTCTGGATACTGACAGCAGGGTAGTCAGTATAGTAATTAATCACAATGTCCAAGGATAATTGGTTTCAGCACAAAGGGAGCAATGGGTCATATAATGTCACTAGGGGCCTTTGGAGAAGGACCAGAGGGCCAGAACCACAATGTGCCATGTGCTTGTAGAAGTTCTTGGTGCTCGGCAGTGTAGAGTCGGTTTCAGGGCTCATTGCAGCTTCTGCGACAGAGTTGAACACGGGAGAAGGCTACGAGTATCAGGCAGCAGGCAGTTCGGCGAGTGAGACTGGATAGATGGCTGGCTGCAGGCTGGCCTATTCGGCAGCTCAGGGTCAGGCATCATCGGAATTCTGGTTGGCGTGTCACAAGCACTGATCAAGGCATCTCGGACAGCTTGAGCGACAGTGGCGTGACAACAGTCAGTGCAGTCGGTTGCAGCTCGAGGGGCTCGACTGCCTCGGAAATGTGCTTTACGGTGGACGCTGGTTGATGCTTGTCAGTGCATTCCTTATAGCTTATTCGCAGGGCTTGTGTCCTCTTTTAAGGTGGACGGCCCAAAGCTGAGGAGAGTGTTGCTGGCAACAGCCTTCACTTGGGTTTGATTCAGAGACTCTCTGGCACTTCCTACCTAGGATGCCTGATTGTAGAGCCTAGCAAGTCATGCAGTGTGCTGGCTGGGTACTGGTTCTGGAGTTGCTGGAGGGTCCTCTGGGTTCAGGATCTCCCTCTGTTCCCTGGTAGATTTTTAGGTGAGGGATCTTGCTTCCCTCTTGCAGTTCCTGACCTTCCTTCACTGGTGGAAGATGAGTTCTTCTTGCTACTCCTTGCAAAGTCTTCAGCTCAACCCTCTTTTAAAGCCAAATGGGCCCCAGTAAGATTGGTATAGGCTAAGCCTACCTTAATTAACCAATCCTGGGTTCCCACCAACAATCTTCTGTTATGCGTGAGGTCATAACCAGAGTGCTTTAAAACAGGAAAGGTAAATGGCTGAAAACATGTACTACTAAGTCCCACCCAATTTTCCTGACTGTTGTGGATCAAAGGGTCTTGCTGGTTAATTGAGCTCTCTGTGGTTCCTGATTTAAGGCAGGTCCCCCTTGAAGTTGTGGCAAGAACATACTTTCTGTCTCCATCAAATCAGATACTCCTACACTCTGAAAGGGGTCCCTCTGCTGGGGTTCTCTACTGTAAACACATTGGGGTTCTCTACTGTAAACACATGTACCAGACATGACACTTCACTATCCTTGATACTGACGGGTGGAAGCTGGCTTCAGGTTGACACAGTGCATATAAAATGTTGGTGGTTTTCCTGTCTTTTGGTAGCCTCTGCAGCTAGGGCACATGTGGGCTTGTTTGAAGTATACTCTATGTGTATGCTAATTATGTTTAATTGCTGCCACCATCCTGCAGGCCAACAAAGGATGGCACGGATCCATCAAGCCTTTGTTAGTTAATTAGGCTGGCCATGGCAGGGTGAAGGTTTGGCCTTTCCCCTTCTGAGATGACATGGTGTACTCCTTGCTGTCATATTCCAGCTAAGTATCACAGAGGGAACTGTGCCTGTAGGCTGTGTCCACCCATAGTACACAGGTCTATGTGTATGTGGTGCAGTGAGCATAGGAAAATGGGTCCAGATTAGCCCCACTCATTTTCCAGAGGTTGACCTACCCTCATTCAATTTCATATCAAATTTCAAAAAGCCCAGGTGAACACACACCCACCGTGCGGATGGTCGAATTCCTCACAGTGTATGTCCTTGAAGGGCACTCACAAGATGAGAAGCTGCCCTCACAACAACACCCTGGTCTGGCTACCCTCCTTGGGCACTCTACCCTCACCTTCCTATGAGACAAAAAACCTTGGGGTCATCTTCGACTCCAGTCTCTCCTTCTCTTCTCACATCACACAACTTGCCAAGAAGGCCCACTTCCAGCTGCACCTCCTCAAAGGAATTCTACATTTTCTCAATTTCCCCAGAAGCTCACTGTCTCCAGAGCCCTGGTTCTCTCCAGTCTGGACTACTGCAACAGCCTCTTTCTCATTCTGCCTTCCTCTACTCTCTGCCCTCTGCAACTAATCCAGAACAGGACTGCAAGACTTATCACTGGACTCAAGCCCAAGGACGGTATCTCTCCTGTCCTGAAATCTCTCAACTGGCTCCCGGTGGCAGCAAGGACCACGTTTGTGACCCTTTGCATCATCCACAAGGCTTTCTGGGGATGGGGCCCGCACCACATCCAACTCTCTTGCAAAATACCTTCCTTCTAGAGCCCTTCACTCAGCTACCTACAAATGTAGAGGCATTGGGAAGATCCTCTGATCTTCTCTCAGCACACGCATGGAACTATTTGCGAACAATGCTGAGATTCGAAATCTAACTGCAACCTTGCAGGAAGCAGATAAGACCCTTGTGTTTGACTAATCCCCCCTCACGCACCATCCCACTCATGCTCACCTGCATTTCTTCTTTTTTTTATTGCTTGTGCATGTCTAGCACCCTGAAGCCTGCAGGCTTTGGCACTTAATAAACAAATAAATATGTAAATCAACTCTCTGAGGGTCCGATGCTTCTCCAGGCAGAGAGTGGGGAGTAGATCTCTCCTCTGCAGGCGCCTCCCTCTGGAATAACCTCCCTGCCCTTCTGAGACTTGAGCCGGACACCCTGAAGTTCTGGAAGCAGCTCAAGACCTTGCTTTTCGCCTCGGCCTTCTCTCTCTCGCTCCCTTGCTAACTTGCCTGTCTGCTGCACCGACTGGTTTCTTGGTTCCATCGGAGTCTCACTGGGTACTAGGCTTCTCCATGACCAGTCCTCCTTGCACTGCCCCCTGGCCTGTTGCACACTTAGTGGTTGTTTTAACTGTAACCCCTAAAGCCGTCCTGCCTCCTTGCACTTACCCAAAGCCTCTCTGCCCCGGCTGCACTTATTCAGAGCAATGCTGCCCTGGTTGCATTTCCCCTTTCATCTCCCTTGCTCTTCCTCCTGCACTTCTTTTGTCGTACTTCCACGATCAGAATGACAAAATACGTAGTAGGATCGTTTGTCTTTTCCTCTGCATGTCTTTCCTCCCTTTTCTTGTGGCGTCTAGAAACATGAGTTTATGGTGAATGGGATGTTTAAATGAGTGAGTAAATGTGTAATTGTGTGTGGGTATGTGCTTTGGGCTAGTGCTGGGCTGAGGAGCTGATTCTGGCAGGTAGAGGGGGCAGGGGCCAGGGTGTTTGGTGGGAGAGGGATGGTTTGGGAAAGGGGGATTCCGTTAAACATAACATTTTAGTGGACATCCATAATAAAGTAAGCATGATATGTGTTATGTGGCTAGAATGGAATGATGCTGCACCCAGTCAATTTGTTTATTATTTTTGTATGATTTTTTTAATGGGCATATATAACTAAGTAGGCATGAGGTGCTCGGATCTCGTCACCCTAAAACGCAAGTGCAGGGTGGCAGAGAGGAAATGGCGTGCTTCATGTTCATCCTCTGACAAACTGGCCTGCCGCCTGCTCCAAAGGCAATACCGGCTCTCCGTTCTCACCAAGAAGAGAGCCCTTATCCAAGCCCGCATCTCTGAGGCATCTAACAACTCGGCCGAACTCTTTAAAATCTGCAAGGAGCTGGCCAACCCTGCTGCAGTCTCTACCTCTCCTGTCCCCTCCCAGGCCCTCTGCACTGCACTGGCCTCGCACTTCATCTCAAAAACTCAGGACATCCTGTCCTCGCTCTCCTCCGCTCTCCTCCCTCCCTCTCTTCCCGGCTCTTCCTCTTGCTCTCTTGCAGCCGCCCCTCCGCCCTCCTTCTCTGCTTTTCCACCTTTTTCTGCTGATGAGGTTTCCAGACAAGTCCGATCTATGAAAGCCTCGTCTAAACAGGTTCACCCCTGTTCCTCCAAAACCATCAAGGACCACATCGACTCCCTGGCTCCTGCCCTGGCTGACTTTTGCAACCACTCATTCGCCTCTGGAGTCTTCCCATCCCCCCTCAAGCACTCCCTTGTGCACCCCCTCCTCAAGAAACCCTCTTCCGACCCCTCCTGCCCTGCCAACTATCGCCCAATCTCCATTACTCCCTTCCTGGGCAAACTCCTGGAGAAACTGGCCATCTCCCAGCTTAACCTCCATGCTGAATCTGTTGGTAATCTTCATGACCATCAATCCGGCTTCAGAGCGGCCAGAAGCACGGACACTGCTCTCCTGAACATCCGTGAGGACCTGCTCCTGAACCTCGATTCCAACACTCCCTGCGTTCTCATTCTGCTCGATCTCTCCTCTGCCTTTGACACTGTCAACCATGCCATCCTGCTCAACCGTCTCCGTGATAACCTGGGTATCACTGGTCAGGCTCTGGCATGGCTGACCTCTTTCCTTTCCGGTCGACCCTCCCAGGTCCAAATGGGCTCCTTCCTCTCTGACATCTTTTTCTCCACCTGTGGTGTCCCCCAGGGATCCATCCTCTCTCCCTGGCTTTTCAACCAATATCTGGCACTCCTTGCCCACCGCATCGCCGCTCTCTGCCCCCACTTCCAGTGCTATGCGGACGATACCCAGCTCATTTTCAGGCTACCCTCGGCCTCCTCCTCTCCTTCCCTCATCTCCGACTGTCTGTCTGCTATCCAGGAATGGTGTGCCGCCAATGACCTCTGCCTTAACGCCAGTAAGACTGAGATTCTACTCATCGGCACACCCACTCCCTCCTTCCCTGCAGCTCTCTGGCCGGCCTCCCTTGGCCCCCTTCCCGCCCCTACCTGCAAGGCTAAAAACCTCGGGGTCATCTTCGACTCCACACTCTCCTTCTCTCCTCATATATCTGACGTCTCTAAGAAGTCACACTACCAGCTGCACCTCCTCAGAGGTATTCTTCCCTTCCTCTCCTTCCCCCAGAAGCTCACTGTTTCCCGAGCCCTGGTTCTCTCTAGGCTGGACTACTGTAACAGCCTCTATCTTAATCTGCCTGCCTCCACTCTCCGCCCTCTGCAACTTATCCAGAACAGAACTGCGAGACTTGTCCTTGGCCTCAAGCCCAGGGACCGTATCTCTCCAGGACTGAAATCTCTTCACTGGCTCCCAGTGGCTGCGAGGATTAAGTTCAAAACCCTCTGCATTGTTCACAAGGCCTTCTGGGGCCTGGGGCCTAAATACCTTCAACTCTCTCTTCCTAAATATCTTCCTTCACGAGCCCTTCGCTCATCCGTCTCCAACTCCCTCATGGTCAGCCGCTTCTCGAAGCAACGAGCTGGGGGTAGATCTCTCTCCGCAGCAGGGGCCTCCCTCTGGAACAGCCTTCCTGCCTCCCTGAAACTTGAGGAGAACCATCTCCGGTTCCGGAAGTACCTCAAAACCTTCCTCTTCGCTTCTGCCTTCTCTCTCCCTCTCCCCTGCTAAACCTGCTTAACTCCCCACTGAATTCTGCACTAAACCTGCATCTGGGCCACTCTCAGCGACCTCGGTCCAGGGCCCAGCCACTCTCCACTTGCACTGCCTCCCTGGCTCCCCCTGCACTGTGGGACTGTCACTGTATCCCTACAGCCCCCCTTCCCAGCACTTGCTCTGCACTTACCTCGCACTTGCCACCAGCGGGCCCTTTTTATTTATTATTTATTATTTGTTATTTTATTACGCTACTTACCTTGTACTGCACTTCCCCCCCACCTCCTCTCCTTGCACTTTCTCCTTTTCCCCTTACCTCTGCACTTGCGCGATCTGAATGACACCTGGCCTAGTAGGATCGTTTGTCTGTCTTCCCCTTGTTTCCCTCCCTCCCTGCCTCGTCGCGCCTTGAAACACTTGTGTATAGGCGCGTTACAAATACCATATCATATCATATCATATTACGTGGCTAGAATGCCATTCTGGTATAGCCAGTCTAGCTATTTCTTCCTGTGGCATGAAACGTTTTACTCGGATGGGAATGTTTTTTCATAGAATCATTACTGGCATTAAGCGGAAAGCAAACCTGAGTTTGTTCATATATGGCAATATAGGCATATTTTGGTGCAGCCAGCATAGAAATGTATGGGCACAGTTGGCGTGCAAATGTTTATACTGGCATATATCGTATATTGAACAGAAATGTATGGTTTGTACCTCATGTGGAAGTTGGATTAGTGGCACACTGTACTACCGTCTGGTCCCCTGGTGGTTGTTTTTGCTAAAAGGGTGAGGCCCGATTGGATGCCTGGGCTTTAGATATAAAAATTATGAACGCAGCTAAATGTGTATGTTCTCTTTAAAGTCAAGTACTTTGTCATTCTCATGGAATATTATGCTTTAAAATGAACCATTTGATACTTGGGCCCCACGGCATACAGCCCTTCGGGTAAAGCAGAGCAGGTGGAACCTCCAACTGTGCACTGCCCAGTTTCTGAAGTGGCCCCTCCCATCACCACTTACAGCCCCTGCCCCCTGAAATGTAGGTTTTGTTGCACCCGTGTAGCTGCCCCACTCTTCTTCCTGCTCGCCCTCTCATTTCCTCCCCCTTGACTCTGTTCACCACCAGGTCCTGAATCGCCCCATCTCCCAGGGACGTGTGCACCTCCGAGACCCCTGCTGTCCTGTCTCTATAGTATCCGTGTGCATCACGTGCCTCTAATGCCCTATGTGCATGTGCGTACCCTAGCGTGCTGACGTCCACCTCTTCTCACACATGTGTATCACAGACTTCTCTTTTTGTCCCCTTGTATGTATGTGTCCCACCTGGACTTCCTTTCTTCTCCCTCTCGTGCCTGTTCGTATTGATATTGATATTTTATTTCTATCGCGCTCGTACACAAGTGTTTCAGAGCACGGCGAGGCAAGGGTGGGGAACAAGGGAGAACAAAAACAATGATCTTAGCTCTTTACTAAGGTTTATGATTCCCCGGAGCCCACAGCCTGTGAGAGGAATACAATGAGTAAGTGGTCCCTTGAATTTACCAACTTAGATCTTGAACAGCTAATAAGGAAGTCCTCAACCTCTAGAGTGGTGGGAGCGCATGGGCTTAGTACCTCAATCCTTAAAATGGATCCATCTACCTGGTCAAGGGTGCTAAAAGAATTGTTGATAACATCATTTCACTGAAGAGATTCCCAGACTCATGGAAACAGTCTATAGTTATATCCATTTACAAGAAGGGAGATATTGGCTTCGAATTATCGCACAATCTCCCTTCTAGATGCCGATAGCAAAATCTTTACTGGCCTCATATTAGGGGAGTTGGAAGCCTGGGCCAAAGTCAAGGAAATAATACAAGGCAGCAAACCGGCTTTAGGAAGGGTCTATCTACATCACTTAATGGGGTCGTTTTGAGTTGTCTTAGTGAAATCTCATTCCAGAAGGGTGCCCGTCCCCCCCTTTTTGGAGCATGGATTGACCTCTCCCAGGCGTTTGACACAATTGATAGGAACTTACTGTGGAAAAAACTGGATGCCTGGGGGATCCCCCCTAGTTTACTATCGATCCTGAGAGAGTTGCACTATAATAATCGTATGCAGTGAGTCTTTGTAGATCTAGCCTACTGTCAAACCCGATCAGGATCGAGAGAGGTGTTTGTCAGGGTTGTCTACTAGCTCCCCTTCTGTTTATTCTTTTCATGGCGGATCTATCCAGGTGGCTGCAGGAAATAGGTTTAATATCACCCTCTATTGGAAAAACAAAATTTAATTGTTTAGCTTATGCAGATGACGTAGTCCTAGATTACTCTCAAGTTGGGCTGCAGCGTCTCCTGAATGCATTAGAAATCTATGCCCGAAATAATAATCTAACCATTAATCCTGCGAAGTCTAAGATATTAATATTTAAACAACCGAGAAAGGTAGTTAAGAACTGTGCCTGGAACTTAGACCAGCTACCAATAGAGGCTGTATGCGGAATTAACCTACTTAGGAGATACACTTAGATATTTTCCAACAAAGTGCAGTTTGCTGCTATCTATTGATCTAAAAATGAAGAAGTTGGGAGCACAAATGAAAAAAATCAAATCTAAATTCTGTAAATGTTCTATACTCCCGCTCCTGAGATTCTATATAGGTAAGGTAGTTCCAATAGTTCTATTTGGTTTGGATTATAATCCAATAGCCATGGATATAGAATGGGACACAATCAAAGCTAAATTGTGGAAACGAACCTTAGGTTTGCCGGACTGTGTTCCGATAGGCTGCCTTAGATATGAACTAGGCCTCTCATCACTTAGATCGTGGATGGAATGGAAGTGGATGGTACTCTATAGATTAATTTTAGATCCACTGAAGAGCTCCCTTTTTGAGGAAGTGGCTCTAGAGTTGCAATCTGGGAAGAATGGGATTCTGGTCAAATTCAAGCAAAAATGCTCTGAGATACTGGCCAGATCTGACTGTGAGGTTGACCTTCTTCAGAATCCTTTAAAGGTGAAAGAAAAGATGAAGCAGAATGACTGGATAGGTACTATAGACAGCATGAGGAAGGCTAAGAGATCAGCCTTGTTTACATTGACGGAAAAGCAACTGTCTGTAGTGCCTGCCTATCTAAAAAAGTCACCTGATTCATACTTAAGTACATCTTTTCTGAGATTTTGTTTAAATCTACTCCCTACTCTGGAGATACTATCTACTAGAGATAAGGATGGGGAGACCATACCCAATTGTGATAAGTGTGATAACAATGAAGTTCAGACCATTAAACATTTACTACCCAAGTGCCAGGCACATGGAGTCTGAGAGCTAGAAGATTCAGCAGCTTTGTCTAAGATGAATCCTGGTTAAACACTGATGAATTTTGGGGCAGACTATCCTCGGGTAAGGAGTCTGGTCTGTTTGTAGAGATCCTCGGAACCTTAAGGGAACTGAAACTGGTGGCTGATTGAAGTTTAGCAGGGAGAGAGGGAAAGGGATGGGATTTGGTGGCCCTCAGTCTTCCTACTTTGCTTCCCCTCCTGTAAAATGTAGTTTACCATGAGGTCTGCCATTTTCTTTTTCTTCTCATGTTTTCTTCTTTCTTTCTCCTCTGTTCTTCCAATGGTTATGTTTTAAGTTTTACTAGATTTATTGTAAACGAATTATGTAAATTGACAGGGTTTTATTACTTTTGTATGTCTCATGTTGTCTACTGTGCTAAAAGTCAAAATGTGGTTACTGCACAATATATAAAAAAAATAATAACGTTCTTATTAGGCCCAATGACATTGAGAAAGCGCAAGTTCAGGGGCGAGAGAAGGTGGAAAGTGCATGGGAGGGGGGGAGAAGTGGAAAGTGCTAAGCAAAAGAATAAATAAAAAATAAAAAAATAAACAGTGCTGGTGCAGCCAGCAAGTGGCAAGTGCTAGGTTTAAGGGAACAGACAGGGGGTGTCTGATAAGTGCAGAAAAGGGAGAGGGGGCTGTAGGGTATCCCGTCCGTCACGTGGTCCTGTGTCCCCCTGACACTTGTGTCAGTAAAGGCAAGTTCCTTAGCATGGGTGAAATGAAGGCGCTGGTGCTTTGCACAGAATCAGCTGCTCCGAGCCTTCCCAGTGCATATCGACTAACTTCCGGCTCTGAGCACGACAGCTGTGCTCCTGTCTAACAAATGGGGCCTGAAGTTAATGCAGTTCTGCCCACCACAGTGACATTGACATGTGTAAATGGGCACATAGCGCTGCTTAGTGGGCATTTACAGACATTGGGTGGACCTTGCCCACGCAGGCCCTGCCCTGTCTAGCCGCTGTTGTGTGTCTGCTTTGCATATTGCATTTCAATCACACAAAAAGAAGCTGGACACGCCACGGTCTCACACTGGATCTTCCAGGTGCCTTTTAAGATAAATTGTTCTTATCATTAGGCCATTGGAATGTGTAGCAATGTGTGGAATGTATCCATTGCAGTTAATATTGTCTGTGACATATCCCCGTACACCTGAGAATGCGGGGTGATTAGAAAGGAGAGAGGTGCATAGCAAGCTGTGAAACAATGACTGTAAGCAGGTAATTGTATGCGATTTCTTCATTCTGGGTCTTTCATTCTTGATAGTAGACTGGCACAATGCAGAGGAGACCTGTTAATGCTCACATTACTTTGCTCGCTAGGACTGGTACTCTTCAGTCAGGGATTGGAGAAAATACATCCACAGTTGTACTCCTTTTTTTGTTGTTGCTCATATCACTGCAACAATGTAATTATTGGCAGGTTGGTTTGGTTTGTTTATAATGTACTTGTCTAGTCATTTATGTTTGTTTGTTTGTTTGTTTATTTTATTTGTATAGCGCTCCAGACCCGTGGGTAGATGTGCGCATGAAGAGTTCAGTTACAGGAATGAGGTATGCATTATACATGGTGCAACAATTACACATTACAGCAATTTACATTATTTATAAACTTCAGCAGGTTCATAGGAGATTCAGAGGTGATCGCTACTCTTTGTTCAGTAGCCAGCGAATAACCTGTTTCCTAAAGATTGGGAAGGACTCAATGGTTTTGATATTGAGGGGTAGGGAGTTCCAGAGAAGTGAGGCAAGCACTGTGAAACTGGAGCCACCTGCTCTACTTAATGTGAATCTAGGCACTACCAAGCATAAGGAGTTGGATCACCTGGTGATTCTGGGAGCGGATTTCATAGTGAATTTGTTGGTGAGATATGGTGGGGCTAGGTTTTTTACGGCTTTGTAGGTGAGGCAGATGGTATTGAGGTCAATTTTTTGTTGTATTGAGAGCCATTTGCATGCTTTCCTAGTTGTGGAAATGTGCTATCATCTTGGGATGTTGAGTGCTGCGCGCAATGCGTTATTCTGGAGAACTTGGAGTTTGTTCATTATTGATTGGTTGGCACCAAGGTATAGGCTGTTGCAATAGTCCCGTTTGGACTGTACGAGTGCTCTGGCAAGTGTGAGGCAGCTATGGGGCGAGAGGAAAGGTCTGCAGGCTCTTATCAGTTTGCCAGTGTAGGCGGTGGCTGATGTGGTCATATTAGTTTGTTTGGTCAGGTTGGTGTTGGCATCAAAGTAAAAGCCTAGGGTTTTCACAGTATTAACAATGGGGATGGTGTCACCGTCGATAATAATGTTTTTGTATTGAGGACGGAGTTTGGACAGGTTGCTGGGAGAGCCGACTAGGAGAAGCTCTGTCTTCTCATCATTTAGACAAAGGCCGTGAGTGGCCATCCATGCCTGAATGATGGAGAAGATTTCATTGATTCGGGTGGCGTCTGTGTTGTAGTTGCCCGAGATAGTGAGGAGTATCTGGGTGTTGTCTGCATAGTTAGTGTAGGTGACACCCAAATGGTCCAGTTTGTCGAATAGTGGCTTTGTAAAAAGGTTGTACAATGTCGGGGAGACACAAGAGCCTTGTGGGACTCTGCATGTGATGGGGATGGGGTCTGCTTCTGATGTGGTGGAGAAGACTCTCATGGTTCTGTTCGCCAGGAAGGATTGTATCCAGGAGGTGGCAGAGGGGGAGAAGTGTGCTGCGATAGATAGGTGGCTGCAAAGGATTTCATGATCGACTAAATCGAAGGCTGCAGAGAGGTCTCGTAGGAGTAGGATAGCGGCCTTGCCTTTGTCTTTAATTTCATCAATCTGGCTTTTGAGGTCCACAAGGGCAGTTTCTGTACCATGTAGAGGTCTGAAGCCAGATTGACGTATACCTAGGAGTTGGTTGGATTCTAGATGCTCCTGGATTTGGAGGTAAGCGACTTTGTCCAATATTTTTAGCAGGAGTGGGACAGAGTCTTATGTTAGCTCTTGAAATTAATACATTAACATCAGCTGGGAAAATATGGGGCAAGCACCGAAACTGCAGACTGAGCTGAGCTGAAATCCCGGCACCATCACTTAAACCAGCTGTGTGATCTGCACATTAGGAGTTGGAAGGATTTTTTCTCAGGAACACCGCCAGAGGTTATATTCCTGAAAATTCATCGAATTCCAACTTTACCTCTGGCGCAGTGGACGTGGCAGTGGCATTGGGGGCGTGCCGCTGTGGTGGCCTGTCGCTGTAGTGGCGTGCCGCTGTGGTGGCCTGTCGCTGTAGTGGCGTGCCGCTGTAGTGGCGTGCCGCTGTGGTGGCCTGTCGCTGTAGTGGCGTGCCGCTGTGGTGGCCTGTCGCTGTAGTGGCGTGCCGCTCTGGTGTCGTGCCGCTGTGGTGGCCTGTCGCTGTAGTGGCGTGCCGCTGTGGTGGCGTGCCGCAGTGGTATATGCCAGTTTGTGGGCGTGTTTCCTTTTAACTCATGTTCGCCCTCGAAGTGAGGGTGCAGATGGATATTATGAGGTAGTGCTTTGTGCCCCCACTTTCTTTCAGGAACAAAAGCGCTAAATCAGGTATGGGCCCCTTACAGTGACCTCATTAAACTGTGTTTTCCTCAGTTGTGAACGGAAAGACTTGTGCTTCCCTCCTGTACAATCAACACAAAAACTAAAACAGTTTGTCGGTCATGTTGCAATATTTACCACAACCTCCAGGACGGAGACATCAACTTCTAATACCTCAGGCGGCATTACCTTAAAATACTCTGGAACTATTTCAATACAAAGGTGTCATGGGTAGGGCATTAACACAGAGGGGTATTTGGCAAATGCCGTCTGTTTCAGAGTCGCCTTAGACATGCCCCGCCCCTGATAGGGATGGGAGCCCCTAGAAGTGGTGCAGTTTGCAGGGGGCGCTGTTCAAAGCCACGCTCAAGTTTCTCTGGACAGAGCCCACACGCATGGCACTTGTGAAATGGTTGTCTTTGTTGCAAAAGATTTTTTAAAGGTTTAAGAGCTGTGATTTCATAACAGAATCATAAAAAAAAACGTGACTCGGCTGCATTAACTGGTGGCAAGAGCGCGTTATTCAGAGAAGGGCCATATACGCGACGCAAGACGATGAAAGGGAGTTCTTTGCTGCACCGGTGGTATCAACTTTGCTGGGTCACTTATTACTAAACACAGATTCTGTTTCGGCAATTATTTTACAGTGTGCCCTGGCAGGGTTTGCAGTGTGGAGGGAATGCACGTCGCCGTGTCTGCAAACTCCCCCTGTGTGTCTCACGCGGTCCTGCCCCCCCCGCCCCCACCTGTGTGGTCCCCCCTCTCTCCTGGTGTTTCTGTGGCCTCCGTGGTCCTGAGCACGCCCCCACCCCCCACCTGTGTGCTGCCACCTCTCTCTCTCCTGGTGTTTCTGTGCCCCATGTACTCCTGAGGGACCCCCCCAAAACTGTGTGCTGCCCCTCTCTCTCTCCTGGTGTTTCTGTGCCCCACGTGGTCATGAGCGCCCCCCACACCTGTGTGGTGCCCCCTCTCTCTCTCCTGGTGTTTCTGTGCCCCACGTGGTCCTGGGCGCCCCCCCTCCCTTCCTGGTGTGTGTGCCTCCACGTGATCCTGAGCGCCCCCCCCTCCTCACCTGTGTGGTACCCCCCTTCCTTCCTGGTGTTTCTGTGCCTCCACGTGGTCCTGAGCGCCCCCCCCCCCTTTTTCCTGGTGTTTCTGTGCCTCCACGTGGTCCTGAGCGCCCCCCCTTTTCCTGGTGTGTGTGCCTCCACGTGGTCCTGAGCGCCCCCCCACCTTGTCCTGGTGTTTCTGTGCCTCCACGTGGTCCTGAGCGCCCCCCCACCTTTTCCTGGTGTTTCTGTGCCTCCACGTGGTCCTGAGCGCCCCCCCCTTTTTCCTGGTGTTTCTGTGCCTCCACGTGGTCCTGAGCGCCCCCCCCCTTTCCTGGTGTGTGTGCCTCCACGTGGTCCTGAGCGCCCCCCCCACACCTGTGTGGTGCCCCCTCTCTCTCTCCTGGTGTTTCTGTGCCCCACGTGATCCTGAGCGCCCCCCCACCTCACCTGTGTGGTACCCCCCTTCCTTGTGTTTCTGTGCCTCCACGTGGTCCTGAGCGCCCCCCCCTTTCCTGGTGTTTCTGTGCCTCCACGTGGTCCTGAGCGCCCCCCCCCTTTTTCCTGGTGTGTGTGCCTCCACGTGGTCCTGAGCGCCCCCCCCCCTTTCCTGGTGTTTCTGTGCCTCCACGTGGTCCTGAGCGCCCCCGCCCCCTTTCCTGGTGTTTCTGTGCCTCCACGTGGTCCTTAGCGCCCCCACCCCCTTTCCTGGTGTTTCTGTGCCTCCACGTGGTCCTGAGCGCCCCCCCCCTTTTTCCTTGTGTTTATGTGCCTCCACGTGGTCGAGGTGTCGCCCATTGGCTATTGCAGAGTCCGGACCCCCAGGCCCTGGGGACTAGGTTCTCCACCTGTGCCCAATGCTAGCAGCGCCCCCTGCCTCCCGCGCCTGCGGTGGCGGCGGCCCCCCTCGCGGGGTGCATCGCGCTGACGGTGGGAAGGATGCGCTCCCCAGGTCGATGCGCGCCTCTTCCTCGTCCCGAGCTTTGCTGATGGAGAGATGCGAGCCGGCCCCGCTGGGAGCAGCAGAGCAGGAACACTTCCACGCACGGCCCCTTCCCCTCCCCCGCCCACACTTCTGTGCAGTAATCGCCTAGGTAAGCCCCCTCTCGTAAAGGGGGCCCGGGAGCTGCAGGGAGCAGATGAGGGTCCCATCCAAGCATCGCTGAGTCCATGCACCTGGCACCGGGAGGCCAGTTCACGGCTGAAGGTGGCAGTGGTGGCTGCTGCAGTGGAGCGTCACGGGGTTGGATGCATGCCTGCCTGCAGCAGGCTCAGAGGATGCCACCTTGGGACTTTGAGGGCACGACACTAGATACGCGAGACTTGGGATCACCAAACACATGCAGGCCAGGAGCTCCGGCACCCCCTTCTAATCCCCTGACTCCGTAGACACTGGGAGACAAGGTACTGCCATCCAATGGGCATCCGGCGCCCGTGCCAAGCGGTGCCCAGGGAGGCGGGGTGATGGTCCAGAGCCAATGTCCGGAGACGGTCTCCTGTAGCACGGCTGTGAAGCAGGTGTGCCATCTTCACGTCGTATCCCTTCGGAAGAAACTGAGCTTCTGCAGAGCCAAGTAAGTCACCAGTCCCCTTCCCTGAGTGTCCATGGTTGGGGGATACATTCTGCAGAGCCCAGTAAGTCACCAGTGCCCTTCCCTGAGTGTTCTTGGTGGGGGGATACCTTCTGCAGAGCCAAGTAAGTCACCAGTCCCCTTCCCTGAGTGTCCATGGTTGCAAGATACCTTCTGCAGAGCCCAGTAAGTCACAGTCCCCTTCCCTGAGTGTCCATGGTTGCGGGATACCTTCTGCAGAGCCCAGTAAGTCACAGTCCCCTTCCCTAAGTGTCCATGGTTGCGGGATACCTACTGCAGAGCCCAGTAAGTCACCAGTCTCCTCCCTTGAGTGTCCATGGTTGCGGGATACCTTCTGCAGAGCCCAGTAAGTCACAGTCCCCTTCCCGGAGTGTCCATGGTTGGGGGATACCTTCTGCAGAGCCCAGTAAGTCACCAGTTCCCTCCCCTGAGTGTCCATGGTTGTGGGATACCTTCTGCAGAGCCCAGTAAGTCACCAGTCCCCTCCCCTGAGTGTCCATGATTGAGGGATACCTTCTGCAGAGCCAAGTAAGTCACAGTCCCCTCCCCGAGTGTCCATGGTTGGGGATTCATTCTGCAGAGCCAAGTAAGTCACCAGTCCCCTTCTCTGAGTGTCCATGGTTGGGGGATACCTTGTGCAGAGACAAATAAGTCACCAGTGCCCTTCCTTGAGTGTCCAAGGTTGGGGGATACCTTCTGCAGAGCCAAGTAAGTCACCAGTCCCCTCCCCTGAGTGTCCAGGGTTGCGGGATACCTTCTGCAGAGCCAAGTAAGTCACCAGTCCCCTTCCCTGAGTGTCCATGGTTGGGGGATACTTTCTGCAGAGCCAAGTAAGTCACCAGTGCCCTTCCCTGAGTCTCCATGGTTGGGGGATGCCTTCTGCAGAGCCAAGTAAGTCACCAATGCCCTTCCCTGAGTGTCCATGGTTTGGGGATACCTTCTGCAGAGCCAAGTAAGCCACAGCCCCTTCTCTGAGTGTCCATGGTTGGGGGATACCTTCTGCAGAGCCCAGTAAGTCACCAGTGCCCTTCCCTGAGTGTCCATGGTTGGGGGATACCTTCTGCAGAGCCCAGTAAGTCACAGTCCCCTTCCCTGAGGTGTCCATGGTTGTGGGATACCTTCTGCAAAGCCAAGTAAGTCATCAGTCCCCTCCCCTGAGTGTCCATGGTTGTGGGATACCTTCTGCAAAGCCAAGTAAGTCATCAGTCCCCTCCCCTGGGTGTCCATGGTTGTGGGATACCTTCTGCAAAGCCAAGTAAGTCACAGTCCCCTTCCCTGAGTGTCCATGGTTGTGGGATACCTTCTGCAAAGCCAAGTAAGTCATCATTCCCCACCCCTGAGTGTCCATGGTTGCGGTATACCTTCTGCAGAGCCCAGTAAGTCACAGTCCCCTTCCCTGAGTGTTCATGGTTGGGGGATACCTTCTGCAGAGCCCAGTAATTCATTACTCCCCTCCCCTGGGTGTCCATGGTTGTGGGATACCTTCTGCAAAGCCAAGTAAGTCACCAGTACACTCCCCTGAGTGTCCATGGTTGTGGGATACCTTCTGCAGAGCCGAGTAAGTCAGCAGTCCCCTCCCTGAGTGTCCATGGTTGGAGATACCTTCTGCAGAGCCAAGTAAGTCACCAGTCCCCTTCCCTGAGTGTCCATGGTTGGGGGATACATTCTGCAGAGCCTAGTAAGTCACGAGTGCCCTTCCCTGAGTGTCCATGGTTGGGGGATACCTTCTGCAGAGCCCAGTAAATCACCAGTGCCCTTCCCTGAGTGTCCAGGCCCCTTCCCTGAGTGTCCATGGTTGGGGGATACCTTCTGCAGAGCCCAGTATTTCAGTCCCCTTCCCTGAGTTTCCATGGTTGGGGTATACCTTCTGCAGAGCCCAGTAAGTCACCAGTCCCCTTCCCTGAGTGTTCATGGTTGCGGGATACTTTCTGCAAATCCAAGTAAGTCACCAGTCCCCTCTCCTGAGTGTCCATGGTTGCGGGATATCTTCTGCAGAGCCCAGTAAGTCATCATTCCCCTCCCCTGAGTGTCCATGTCCATGGTTACGGGATACCTTCTGCAGAGCCCAGTAAGTCACCAGTCCCCTTCCCTGAGTGTCCATGGTTGGGGGATACCTTCTGCAGAGCCAAGTATGTCACAGTCCCCTTCCCTGAGAGTCCATGGTTGCGGGATACCTTCTGCAGAGCCCAGTAAGTCACAGTCCCCTTCCCTGAGTGTCCATGGTTGGGGGATACCTTCTGCAGAGCCCAGTAAGTCACCAGTCCCCTTCCCTGAGTGTCCATGGATGTGGGATACCTTCTGCAGAGCCCAGTAAGTCATCACACCCACCCCTGAGCGTCCATGGTTGCGGGATACCTTCAACAGAGCCCAGTAAGTCACCAGTCCCCTTCCCTGAGTGTCCATGGTTGGGGGATACCTTCTGCAGAGCCCAGTAAGTCACCAGATCCCTTCCCCGAGTGTCCATGGTTGGGGGATACCTTCTGCAGAGTCCAGTAAGTCACCAGTCCCCTCCCCTGAGTGTCCATGGTTGTGGGATACCTTCTGCAGAGCCCAGTAAGTCAGCAGTCCCCTCCCCTGAGTGTCCATGATTGAGAGATACCTTCTGCAGAGCCAAGTAAGTCACAGTCCCTCCCTGAGTGTCCATGGTTTGAGATACCTTCTGCAGAGCCAAGTAAGTCACCAGTCCCCTTCCCTGAGTGTCCATGGTTGTGGGATACCTTCTGCAGAGCCCAGTAAGTCAGCAGTCCCCTCCCCTGAGTGTCCATGATTGAGAGATACCTTCTGCAGAGCCAAGTAAGTCACAGTCCCTCCATGAGTGTCCATGGTTTGAGATACCTTCTGCAGAGCCAAGTAAGTCACCAGTCCCCTTCCCTGAGTGTCCATGGTTGGGGGATACATTCTGCAGAGCCCAGTAAGTCACCAGTGCCCTTCCCTGAGTGATCTTGGTTGGGGGATACCTTCTGCAGAGCCAAGTAAGTCACCAGTCCCCTTCCCTGAGTGTCCATGGTTGCAAGATACCTTCTGCAGAGCCCAGTAAGTCACCGTCCCCTTCCCTGAGTGTCCATGGTTGGGGGATACCTTCTGCAGAGCCCAGTAATTCACCAGTCCCCTTCCCTGAGTGTCCATGGTTGCAGGATACCTTCTGCAAAGCCAAGTAGGCCACCAGTCCACTTCCCTGAGTGTCCATGGATGCAGGATACCTTCTGCAGAGCCCAGTAAGTCATCAGTCCCCTCCCCTGAGTGTCCATGGTTGCGGGATACCTTCTGCAGAGCCCAGTAAGTCACTAATCCCCTTCCCTGAGTGTCCATGGTTGGGGGATACCTTCTGCAGAGCCCAGTAAGTCACCAGTCCCCTCCCCTGAGTGTCCATGGTTGTGGGATACCTTCTGCAGAGCCCAATAAGTCAGCAGTCCCCACCTCTGAGTGTCCATGATTGAGGGATACCTTCTGCAGAGCCAAGTAAGTCACAGTCCCCTCCCTGAGTGTCCATGGTTGGAAATACCTTCTGCAGAGCCAAGTCAGTCACCAGTCCCCTTCCCTGAGTGTCCATGTTTGGGGGATACATTCTGCAGAGCCTAGTAAGTTACCATTGCCCTTCCCTGAGTGTCCATGGTTGGGGGATACATTCTGCAGAGCCCAGTATTTCAGTCCCCTTCCCTGAGTGTCCATGGTTGTGGGATACCTTCTGCAGAGCCAAGTAAGTCACAGTCCCCTTCCCTGAGTGTCTATGGTTGGGGTATACCTTCTGCAGAGCCCAGTAAATCACCAGTCGACTTCCCTGAGTGTCCATGGTTGCGGGATACTTTCTGCAAATCCAAGTAAGTCACCAGTCCCCTCCCCTGAGTGTCTATGGTTGCGGGATACCTTCTGCAGAGCCCAGTAAGTCATCAGTCCCCTCCCCCGAGTGTCCATGGTTGCGGGATACCTTCTGCAGAGCCCAGTAAGTCACCAGTCCCCTTCCCTGAGTGTCCATGGTTGGGGGATACCTTCTGCAGAGCCAAGTATGTCACAGTCCCCTTCCCTGAGTGTCCATGGTTGCGGGATACATTCTGCAGAGCCCAGTAAGTCACCAGTCCCCTTCCCTGAGTGTCCATTTTTGGGGGATACCTTCTGCAGAGCCAAGTAAGTCACCAGTCCCCTCCCCTGAGTGTCCATCGTTTGGGGATACCTTCTGCAGAGCCAAGTAAGTCACAGTCCCCTCCCCTGAGTGTCCATGGTTGGGGGATACCTTATTTTTTTTTTTATTATTTTATTTTTTTAAATGTTTTGTTTGACTTATCAAACTTTTCATTTTTCTTTTTTTCCTTAGTCTCTTCTTGCCACTAGATTTCGATCTGCCTATTCTTTTACACTTCTTTGTTGATTTCGTTCCAGAACTTGATCACTGTAATGATCAACCACTGATTGTTTCCTTGGAGCAGCGTTGCCCAACGCTCTTCTGTTGTCATTTGTTGGTCTGAGATTTTAAAAAAGTCTCTAAATAAGTCTCGTTTATTTTTTAGCTCTGGGCACACCATGATTAGATGGAATAATGTTTCTTGCTGCATAGGGTCTTTACAGTAGCGACAGGTTGCTGAATTACTACGTGTTCGATCTATTAATGACAAGTATTCGCGTGTTGGTAGTATGTTCAAACGAAAGCGGAGAAATAGGTCACGAATTTTCACATCAGGGAATTGGAGTAAATATGAAGGCATCTCGTTAATAGCTCTTACTTCCATGTCAGCGTTTAGATGTCTTTTAAATCTTTTCTGGTCTTCGATCGTTCTTATCCAGTCATTTTTCTGAATTTTTCGTTTCGCGTATTGAGGTCTGTTTCTCAGCATTTCTTCGCTAATTTCTTCTTGTTGCATTTTTTCTTTGATTTCGCTTGTCCACTTTGTTAAGGCTGCAACTTGAGATGGATGTTTTTTATCTTTCAAGATTTCGAGTGTTGGGATTATTTCCTCCGAGATGATTTTTCTGTATAGGTCCATTTGTTTCCACAGTACAATGGATTGAATAGATTGGAGGGCGAGTTCATATCGAATTCTAGAGATTGGAAAAGATTTTGGTAGAGCAAGGGTTTTTCGCCAGAATATAGCTTCGTATCTTGACCATTTGAATAGATGCTGATGTATCAGAGATTCGCTCGCATAGGTCAAAATCGGAATGACTTTCTGTTTATACAATAGAGTTGTAGGTTTTACCGTATAGGTACCATATTTGCAATGAAAGAAGCGGCCTTGTCTTGACAATGATATTGTTTTTTCTTCGATGTTTTCTTGCCATTCTTTTTCGTTCTTAGATGGGTTGATCATTACACCTAAGTATTTTATGGATTTGGTTGACGCAATGTTTTTATGTTCCAGGTAGAATTTTGGGGTCCATTGCTTCTTAGAGTTTTCAATTATGAGTTTCATCATTTTGGTTTTATCTGTGTTAATTTGTAGATCGTTTTCCTTCATGAAAGTTTGCGTTTTGTCCAATGTTATTTGGAGACCTTTTGCGGTTTTGTCCATGATAATAATGTCATCAGCGAAAATTAAGGTTTGAATTGATTCACTATTTATCTTCGGTGGATTCGCAGTAGTGTGTTTAATTTTTCGTTCAAACTCATGAGTGTAAAGATTATAGAGGCAAGCCGCCAAGGGGCAACCTTGTTTTAACCCATTCCATGTGAGAATTGGGGCTGTTGCTTTTCCGTCATTTGAAAGTCGAACTCTAATTGACGTGTTCGAATATAGCTGTTGTATTGGGTGGAGAATGGTCGATGGACAGCCCCAAGCAGCCAATTTGGACCAGAGAAGTTGTCGATTAACAGAATCAAAGGCCATTTTTAAATCTATGAAGATTGCGTATACCTGCTGTACTTTTGTGAATGCTTCATATTTTATCATATTCAGCAAGAGAAGGTTGACGTTGGTACTTATTTTTGTGACAAAGCCAGTCTGTCTTTTTGCTTGTTTACCATTATGAATAGCCCAAACAGATAGTTTTTTCTCGAGATAGCCTGCAAAGAGTTTACCCAACGGGTCCAATAAGGCTATTGGTCTGTAATTGGCTGGGTTTTTTCTATCTCCAGCCTTATAGATTGGTATTAAAGTAGCTACTGACCATGTACGAGGAATCTCTTTCGTCTTTTCTATCAGATATAAGAGATGTACGAAAAGTTTGGCCCAGTGTTCTGGATTTGCTTTGAGGTTGCTGTTTGCTAGCCCATCAGGTCCTGGGGCTCTAGATGAATTCAGACTCCTCATGGTGGTGGTAATATCATCTATGTCCCATTTTAGTGACCAGGGGTCGGTATCTTCTTGAAGAACTGATGTTGGTTCGAATACCGGTTTCTTATATAGGTTTTGGAAGTGTTTAACCCATATATGTGGTTCCACTTCTTGAATCAAGGTTTGATTTTTCGATGTTATATTCATCAAGGACCACAATTGTCGCGTGTTTTTTCCATTTAATGCTTTCAAAAGTGCTTCTGCGTCATGTTGTTTCATTATCATTTTGTGTGATTTCTTTATGTTGGTGAATTTTTGTTTTTCCTTTTTTATTTCACATTGATAGTCTCCTTTATTTTTCTTTATTTGTCGAAGACGTTTGTAATGTTTCTTTTTTTCGAGAAAGATTTGTAAATTGAAATAGTGAGTGTGCGTCTGTTTGACTCTTTGTTGATTTCTCGATGTAGATTGTTGATACTTCTCTAAGATCCAGCCATAATTTAATTTAGCTTGGTCCTCCAGTGGTGTGTCTTCAAATAGAGTAGGTAAGTCTCGTGTTTGATGGTCTTTGATTCGGAGCCGGTTCAACCCGTTGTTTATTTCTAGTTCAGGAAGCTTCAAACCTTGATCACTTGAAGGTTCGGCTCGCCAGGAAATAATAATTTGACGATGGTCACTATTTGGATTCGTGGAACTCGCAGTGGAAGTTGTGATATTTCGAATACCTTCTGTTGTGAAGATATAATCAATTATTGTGTTGCAGTTCTCCCGTGACCAGGTCGGCAATGGGATGCCTTTATCGTTCGTGGGTTGGACACTTAGGTATATGTTGCGTAATGTTATTTCCTTGATCCATTTTCTCGCTCTAGATGACATTTCATTAAGTGCCAATTTACTTCCTCCTTTGTCAAACAGATGGAAGTTGAAATCTCCTGCCAAGATGATTTCGTTTGTACTATTACTGATGTTCAATAAGTCGATTTCATCACATATGGAATCGATGAATTTATTGTCAGACATAGCTGTAGGGTTCCAATATATGTTAAAAATTGATAAGCATGTGTCTTTTGCAGGGTAGGATGGATTAGATTTCTGTATTGACGGAATGCTGATGGATAGGAGTTGTGCCCACGGATGGATTATTTTAGTTTCTATTATTCGCCATGTAGGTTAAATTTTTGATAATATGAGCATTCCTGATGCTGGTCTCCCTTGTTGTGAACCTATGGCCGGATTCATGAATGAACTATAGCCATCACACACTACTTCCTCTTTCAACCAGGTTTCTTGGAGACATATGATATCGACTTGTTCAAGTATAGGTGTCTCATTTTCAAAAAGATGTCTATGTCCCCTTGTGTTCCACGAACATAAGATTGTATGGGGTTTCAATGGGGCTTTTAGTTGTTATAGATACGTTTTCTTTGTTCTCCGATTCACGTCTAAGTTAGCGATGTTTCTTAAACTTTCTCGTGACATGTTATTTTTGTCATTTCATCTTAGAGTTTTGTCATTCATTTTTTTTCCACCTTCTTGAATAATTTTTTGGTCACTTCGGTTCTTGGTTATATTTTTAGTAAAGATTTCTAGTGTTCTTATTTTTTTTTCCGCCATCAAACGAGATACCATGATTTCTTCTGTTTGAAATCCCAAGGTCAATAAGTGATGTTTGTTGTTGAGGACACATTGCATTGTGTCGTAGTTGGAGAAATCTACATGGGCTTCTTCCATATATTTTTTATTTGGAAATATGATTAACTCAATATCTTCCGATTTTATGTGGGACAATTGTGGGATTGCCTTAAACAATCGTAAAGTATTAGATCTGTTTAAGATGACAGGATCCTCATTGCTCAATTTCTTCGGATATATAGCTAGTCGATATGCACATGAAATGTTTGACGGATTTCTAAAAATTGGTCTGAATAGTTTAGGGGTTACATGAATTGTTTTGTTGCCACTGGATTCAATGGCTCTTTCTGATTTATTAGCTGGCCATATTTCTTCAGTGGAAATTGCTGAATATGCCAGAGAGATGTTAGTTTGAGTGTAGTCAAGAAGTGAATCTTCATATTCATCTATTACAATGTGGGATTCATCTTGAGAGTTTATGGAAATGGAGTTATGGTCACTTACATCGTTTTGTGTAGAGGTATCTGTCAGATTAATAGGATTTGGAGTTTTGATTCGTGTTTCCTGAATGATTACTTCTTTAGATATCGCTTTTGGTTCAAGTGTTCTCTGGTTGCCTTGTGCCGTAGGATTTAGAGCTCTAACTCTTTTTCTAGAGTTCGGGGTGGTTTGTTGATTGATTACATCTAAAAGTATATCTAGTGGTTCCGGCGTTAGCTGATTGCCTTGTGATGTAAGATTTAGAGCTCTATCTACTTTTCCATCGATCAGAATCGGTTGTGGAAGAATAGGCTGGTTATTAACCAGAGAGTTACTATTGGTCTTTGTCCTTTCGTTATTCGTTTTCTGAGCATTTAGTACCTTTCGCAGAAATGCACGTGACCCATTTTTTGTATTTTTTTTGTGCTTTGGTTTAATAGCTGTTTTCTGCCCCACTAATCCTCGTTTTGACAAATCAAAAATATCAAATGGGGTACAAGCGGGTGGTTCCGTGATCTCTTGCCCCGCAGAAACCAAGGCTTGTGGAATTGGAACTGGATAGAGTTGATGATCGTATTGGGTTGTTTGGTCTATTTTCCTCATATTTAAATTAGATTGGTTTTCTGTCTGAGTTTGTTTGGATGTACATTGTAGGTTCATTGTTACTTGTGCAGATTTTTTTACTTTGTCATCCACCATTTTTTTGGTGATAGTTGAAAAAGTGTCCATTAGGCTTAATTTGTCAGCTCTATCGGCTCTCGCCACTTCCGCTAGTCTATTTTGCCATGTTCTTGATGATTCAGCTTCATATTTTAGTCTTTCTTGAATGGAGCTTATTAGGGATTCAAACTGTGTTTGCTTGGTCAAGAGCATTGCTAGCAATGTCGCTTGGTCTTTGATGGAATCAACCATTGCTTCTTCGATTTTTAGAAACGGTATCATAGCTGTCGATAACACTGCTACCAAGGTATTTTGTAGATCTAGCATCGTCGTAGGCAGTCTTCGTTGGTATTCGGGAGAATTACTTATATTCCCAGGGTTCACACAGATGGAAGAATTTGTTTCATCCAGGTTGGTTTCCATAGGTTCCTTCACCGGCGAAGCGGTTCTTAACAAACCTGTTGGGGTAGATGACTCGAATTTTTCCGATTTGGTTTGGTGTGAACAGGCCGCCACAAACCTCAAGTTTGTTTCCTTTTAAATCTATAATTGCGTCGAGTTCTGTGATGTCCAATGAGAGACGTACACTTCGTGCCATGAGTGGATTTGTGGGATCATCATTTGTCATAGCAGTTGGGAGATGTGTTGCTTGCCATTGCTGTTTGGCTGCCTTCGCACGCTCTTGAAGAGGCGTTTGATGGGAATTTTCGAGTCGCGAATTATATCCTAGCATCTCTGGATGTGTAAGCGACTTAGGAGGGTCACGTATAGGACATGCGTCATCAAGATGAGACAAGGAAGCTGGGGCAGTACATAATATTTTTGTGTCTAGTTTATCATGAGCAAGAGTGTGGGTTACAAAGTCGACATTGAGCTAGCAAGCCTGATCTACAGATTTCGCTTTGATGATGTTGTGTTTGTTTGGTGATTTTAAATTAATCGTTATGGTTCCATCAAGATCTCGGTTGTTGGTCGTTTTTTGTATAGGCACTATCGATACCTCTCGTTTTCCCTGGAGCCTTGTACGGGGTTTAGTGGGTTCCATAGAGAGTTCCGCCTCCTATCGCCGATCCAGCCGCACACAGCACAAAACAGCCTCGCCCTTTTCTCCACCTCGGGCTTCTCGCCGCAAGGGTGAGGGAGTGCCGGATATGAAGGCACTTCCTGTAGGCGTGGCCAACGGGCGTCAGGTGACGCGTGTCACGTGATGAGGAAGCGATGAGGAAGCACACCGCCCGCTTCAACTGCTATCGGCTCCTGCCAATAGACTGATGCGAGTTGGAGCGGCGCTTCGCCTTTCCTTGTGACTGCAGGTAAAAGTTTGTAGCTCAGGTAATCTCACCACCGCACAGCCGCACAGCACAAAACAGCCTCGCCCTTTTCTCCACCTCGGGCTTATACAGAGCCAAGTAAGTCACCAGTCCCCTTACCTGAGTGTCCATGGTTGGGGGATACCTTCTGCAAAGCCAAGTAAGTCACAGTCCCCTTCCCTGAGTGTCCATGGATGCGGGATACTTTCTGCAGAGCCCAGTAAGTCATCAGTCCCCCCCCCTCCTGTGCGTCCATGGTTGCGGGATACCTTCTGCAGAGCTCAGTAAGTCACCAGTCCCCTTCCCTGAGTGTCCATGGTTGCAGGATACCTTCTGCAGAGCCCAGTAAGTCACCAGTCCCCTTCACTGAGTGTCCATGGTTGGGGGATACCTTCTGCAGAGCCAAGTAAGTCACCAGTCCCCTCCCCTGAGTGTCCATGGTTGTGGTATACCTTCTGCAAAGCCAAGTAAGTCACCAGTCCACTCCCCTGAGTGTCCATGGATGCGGGATACCTTCTGCAGAGCCCAGTAAGTCATCAGTCCCCCCCCCTGAGCGTCCATGGTTGCAGGATACCTTCTGCAGAGCACAGTAAGTCACCAGTCCCCTTCCCTGAGTGTCCATGGTTGGGGGATACCTTCTGCAGAGCCCAGTAAGTCACCAGTCCCCTTCCCTGAGTGTCCATGGTTGGGGGATACCTTCTGCAGAGTCCAGTAAGTCACCAGTCCCCTCCCCTGAGTGTCCATGATTGAGGGATACCTTCTGCAGAGCCAAGTAAGTCACAGTCCCTCCCTGAGTGTCCATGGTTTGAGATACCTTCTGCAGAGCCAAGTAAGTCACCAGTCCCCTTCCCTGAGTGTCCATGGTTGGGGGATACATTCTGGAGAGCCCAGTAAGTCACCAGTGCCCTTCCCTGAGTGTTCATGGTTGGGGGATACCTTCTGCAGAGCCAAGTAAGTCACCCGTCCCCTTCCCTGAGTTTCCATGGTTGCAAGATACCTTCTGCAGAGCCTAGTAAGTCACCAGTGCCCTTCCCTGAGTGTCCATGGTTGGGGGCTACCTTCTGTAGAGCCCAGTAAGTCACCAGTGCCCTTCCCCGAGTGTCCAGGCCCCTTCCCTGGGTGTCCATGGTTGGGGGATACCTTCTGCAGAGCCCAGTAAGTCAGTCCCCTTCCCTGAGTGTCCATGGTTGCGGGATATCTTCTGCAGAGCCCAGTAAGTCACAGTCCCCTTCCCTGAGTGTTCATGGTTGTGGGATACCTTCTGCAGAGCCCAGTAAGTCACCAGTCCCCTTCCCTGAGTGTCCATGGTTGCGGGATACTTTCTGCAAATCCAAGTAAGTCACCAGTCCCCTCCCCTGAGTGTCCATGGTTGCGGGATACCTTCTGCAGAGCCCAGTAAGTCACCAGTCCCCTTCCCTGGCGGTCCATGGTTGGGGGATACCTTCTGCAGAGCCCAGTAAGTCATCGGTCCCCTCCCCTGAGTGTCCATGGTTGCGGGATACCTTCTGCAGAGCCCAGTAAGTCACCAGTCCACTTCCCTGAGTGTCCATGGTTGAGGGATACCTTCTGCAGAGTCCAGTAAGTCACCAGTGTCCTCCCCTGAGTGTCCGTGGTTGTTGGATACCTTCTGCAGAGCCCAGTAAGTCACCAGTCCCCTCCCCTGAGTGTCCATGATTGAGGGATACCTACTGCAGAGCCAAGTAAGTCACTGTCCCCTCCCTGAGTATCCAATGTTGGAGATACCTTCTGCAGAGCCCAGTAAGTCCAGTCCCCTTCCCTGAGTGTCCATGGTTGGGGGTTACCGTCTGCAGAGCCAAGTAAGTCACCACTCCCCTCCCCTGAGTGTCCATGGTTGGGGGATACCTTATACAGAGCCAAGTAAGTCACCAGCCCCCTTACCTGAGTGTCCATGGTTGGGGGATACCTTCTGCAAAGCCAAGTAAGTCACAGTCCCCTTACCTGAGTGTCCATGGTTGGGGGATACCTTCTGCAGAGCCCAGTAAGTCACTAGTGCCCGTCCCTGAGTGTCCATGATGGGCATGATGGGGGGATACCTTCTGCAGAGCCCAGTAAGTCACACAGTCCCCTTCCCTGAGTGTCCATGGTTGTGGGATACCTTCTGCAGAGCCAAGTAAGTCACCAGTCCCCTCCCCTGAGTGTCTTTGGTTGGGGGATACCTTCTGCAGAGCCAAGTAAATCGCAGTCCCCTTAACTGAGTGTCCATGGTTGGGGGATACCTTCTGCAGAGCCTAGTAAGTCACCAGTGCCCGTCCCTGAGTGTCCATGATTGGGGGATACCTTCTGCAGAGCCAAGTAAGTCACAGTCCCCTTCCCTGAGTGTCCATGATTGGGGGATACCTTCTGCAGAGCCAAGTAAATCACAGTCCCCTTCCCTGAGTGTCCATGGTTGGGGGATACCTTCTGCAGAGCCAAGTAAGTCACCAGTCCCCTCCCCTGAGTGTCCTTGGTTGGGGGATACCTTCTGCAGAGCCAAGTAAGTCACAGTCCCCTTACCTGAGTGTCCATGGTTGGGGGATACCTTCTGCAGAGCCAAGTAAGTCACCAGTCCCCTCCCCTGAGTGTCCTTGGTTGGGGGATACCTTCTGCAGAGCCAAGTAAGTCACCAGTCCCCTTACCTGAGTGTCCATGGTTGGGGGATACCTTCTGCAGAGCCAAGTAAGTCACCAGTCCCCTCCCCTGAGTGTCCATCGTTTGGGGATAACTTCTGCAGAGCCAAGTAAGTCACAGTCCCGTTCCCTGAGTATCCATGGTTGGGGGATACCTTCTGCAGAGCCAAGTATGTCACCAGTCCCCTTCTCTGAGTGTCCATGGTTGGGGGATACCTTTTGCAGTGCCCAGTAAGTCACCAGTGCCCGTCCCTGAGTGTCCATGATTGGGGATACCTTCTGCAGAGCCCAGTAAGTCACCAGTCCCCTTCCCTGAGTGTCCATGGTTGTGGGATACCTTCTGCAAAGCCAAGTAAGTCACCAGTCCACTCCCCTGAGTGTCCATGGATGCGGGATACTTTCTGCAGAGCCCAGTAAGTCATCAGTCCCCCCCCCCTCCTGTGCGTCCATGGTTGCGGGATACCTTCTGCAGAGCCCAGTAAGTCATCAGTTCCCTCCCCTGAGTGTCCATGGTTGCGGGATACCTTCTGCAGAGCTCAGTAAGTCACCAGTCCCCTTCCCTGAGTGTCCATGGTTGGGGGATACCTTCTGCAGAGCCAGAATGTCACAGTCCCCTTCCCTGAGTGTCCATGGTTGCAGGATACCTTCTGCAGAGCCTAGTAAGTCACCAGTCCCCTTCACTGAGTGTCCATGGTTGGGGGATACCTTCTGCAGAGCCCAGTAAGTCATCAGTCCCCCCCCCTGAGCGTCCATGGTTGCAGGATACCTTCTGCAGAGCACAGTAAGTCACCAGTCCCCTTCCCTGAGTGTCCATGGTTGGGGGATACCTTCTGCAGAGCCCAGTAAGTCACCAGTCCCCTTCCCTGAGTGTCCATGGTTGGGGGATACCTTCTGCAGAGTCCAGTAAGTCACCAGTCCCCTCCCCTGAGTGTCCATGATTCAGGGATACCTTCTGCAGAGCCAAGTAAGTCACAGTCCCTCCCTGAGTGTCCATGGTTTGAGATACCTTCTGCAGAGCCAAGTAAGTCACCAGTCCCCTTCCCTGAGTGTCCATGGTTGGGGGATACATTCTGCAGAGCCCAGTAAGTCACCAGTGCCCTTCCCTGAGTGTTCATGGTTGGGGGATACCTTCTGCAGAGCCAAGTAAGTCACCAGTCCCCTTCCATGAGTTTCCATGGTTGCAAGATACCTTCTGCAGAGCCTAGTAAGTCACCAGTGCCCTTCCCTGAGTGTCCATGGTTGGGGGCTACCTTCTGCAGAGCCCAGTAAGTCACCAGTGCCCTTCCCCGAGTGTCCAGGCCCCTTCCCTGGGTGTCCATGGTTGGGGGATACCTTCTGCAGAGCCCAGTAAGTCAGTCCCCTTCCCTGAGTGTCCATGGTTGCGGGATATCTTCTGCAGAGCCAAGTAAGTCACCAGTCCCCTTCCCTGAGTGTCCATGGTTGCGGGATACTTTCTGCAAATCCAAGTAAGTCACCAGTCCCCTCCCCTGAGTGTCCATGGTTGCGGGATACCTTCTGCAGAGCCCAGTAAGTCACCAGTCCCCTTCCCTGGCGGTCCATGGTTGGGGGATACCTTCTGCAGAGCCCAGTAAGTCATCGGTCCCCTCCCCTGAGTGTCCATGGTTGGGGGATACCTTCTGCAGAGCCCAGTAAGTCATCGGTCCCCTCCCCTGAGTGTCCATGGTTGCGGGATACCTTCTGCAGAGTCCAGTAAGTCACCAGTGTCCTCCCCTGAGTGTCCGTGGTTGTTGGATACCTTCTGCAGAGCCCAGTAAGTCACCAGTCCCCTCCCCTGAGTGTCCATGATTGAGGGATACCTACTGCAGAGCCAAGTAAGTCACTGTCCCCTCCCTGAGTATCCAATGTTGGAGATACCTTCTGCAGAGCCCAGTAAGTCCAGTCCCCTTCCCTGAGTGTCCATGGTTGGGGGTTACCGTCTGCAGAGCCAAGTAAGTCACCACTCCCCTCCCCTGAGTGTCCATGGTTGGGGATACCTTATACAGAGCCAAGTAAGTCACCAGTCCCCTTACCTGAGTGTCCATGGTTGGGGGATACCTTCTGCAAAGCCAAGTAAGTCACAGTCCCCTTACCTGAGTGTCCATGGTTGGGGGATACCTTCTGCAGAGCCCAGTAAGTCACTAGTGCCCGTCCCTGAGTGTCCATGATGGGCATGATGGGGGGATACCTTCTGCAGAGCCCAGTAAGTCACAGTCCCCTTCCCTGAGTGTCCATGGTTGTGGGATACCTTCTGCAGAGCCAAGTAAGTCACCAGTCCCCTCCCCTGAGTGTCTTTGGTTGGGGGATACCTTCTGCAGAGCCAAGTAAATCGCAGTCCCCTTAACTGAGTGTCCATGGTTGGGGGATACCTTCTGCAGAGCCTAGTAAGTCACCAGTGCCCGTCCCTGAGTGTCCATGATTGGGGGATACCTTCTGCAGAGCCAAGTAAGTCACAGTCCCCTTCCCTGAGTGTCCATGATTGGGGGATACCTTCTGCAGAGCCAAGTAAATCACAGTCCCCTTCCCTGAGTGTCCATGGTTGGGGGATACCTTCTGCAGAGCCAAGTAAGTCACAGTCCCCTTACCTGAGTGTCCATGGTTGGGGGATACCTTCTGCAGAGCCAAGTAAGTCACCAGTCCCCTCCCCTGAGTGTCCTTGGTTGGGGGATACCTTCTGCAGAGCCAAGTAAGTCATAGTCCCCTTACATGAGTGTCCATGGTTGGGGGATACCTTCTGCAGAGCCCAGTAAGTCACAATCCCCTTACCTGAGTGTCCATGGTTGGGGGATACCTTCTGCAGAGCCCAGTAAATCACCAGTGCCCTTCCCTGAGTGTCCAGGCCCCTTCCCTGAGTGTCCATGGTTGGGGGATACCTTCTGCAGAGCCCAGTATTTCAGTCCCCTTCCCTGAGTTTCCATGGTTGGGGGATACCTTCTGCAGAGCCCAGTAAGTCACCAGTCCCCTTCCCTGAGTGTCCATGGTTGCGGGATACTTTCTGCAAATCCAAGTAAGTCACCAGTCCCCTCCCCTGAGTGTCCATGGTTGCGGGATATCTTCTGCAGAGCCCAGTAAGTCATCATTCCCCTCCCCTGAGTGTCCATGTCCATGGTTGTGGGATACCTTCTGCAGAGCCCAGTAAATCACCAGTCCCCTTCCCTGAGTGTCCATGGTTGGGGGATACCTTCTGCAGAGCCAAGTATGTCACAGTCCCCTTCCCTGAGTGTCCATGGTTGCGGTATACCTTCTGCAGAGCCCAGTAAGTCACAGTCCCCTTCCCTGAGTGTCCATGGTTGGGGGATACCTTCTGCAGAGCCCAGTAAGTCACCAGTCCCCTTCCCTGAGTGTCCATGGATGTGGGATACCTTCCGCAGAGCCCAGTAAGTCATCACTCCCCCCCCTGAGCGTCCATGGTTGCGGGATACCTTCTGCAGAGCCCAGTAAGTCAGCAGTCCCCTCCCCTGAGTGTCCATGATTGAGAGATACCTTCTGCAGAGCCAAGTAAGTCACAGTCCCTCCCTGAGTGTCCATGGTTTGAGATACCTTCTGCAGAGCCAAGTAAGTCACCAGTCCCCTTCCCTGAGTGTCCATGGTTGTGGGATACCTTCTGCAGAGCCCAGTAAGTCAGCAGTCCCCTCCCCTGAGTGTCCATGATTGAGAGATACCTTCTGCAGAGCCAAGTAAGTCACAGTCCCTCCATGAGTGTCCATGGTTTGAGATACCTTCTGCAGAGCCAAGTAAGTCACCAGTCCCCTTCCCTGAGTGTCCATGGTTGGGGGATACATTCTGCAGAGCCCAGTAAGTCACCAGTGCCCTTCCCTGAGTGATCTTGGTTGGGGGATACCTTCTGCAGAGCCAAGTAAGTCACCAGTCCCCTTCCCTGAGTGTCCATGGTTGCAAGATACCTTCTGCAGAGCCCAGTAAGTCACCGTCCCCTTCCCTGAGTGTCCATGGTTGGGGGATACCTTCTGCAGAGCCCAGTAATTCACCAGTCCCCTTCCCTGAGTGTCCATGGTTGCAGGATACCTTCTGCAAAGCCAAGTAGGCCACCAGTCCACTCCCCTGAGTGTCCATGGATGCGGGATACCTTCTGCAGAGCCCAGTAAGTCATCAGTCCCCTCCCCTGAGTGTCCATGGTTGCGGGATACCTTCTGCAGAGCCCAGTAAGTCACCAATCCCCTTCCCTGAGTGTCCATGGTTGGGGGATACCTTCTGCAGAGTCCAGTAAGTCACCAGTCCCCTCCCCTGAGTGTCCATGGTTGTGGGATACCTTCTGCAGAGCCCAATAAGTCAGCAGTCCCCACCTCTGATTGTCCATGATTGAGGGATACCTTCTGCAGAGCCAAGTAAGTCACAGTCCCCTCCCTGAGTGTCCATGGTTGGAGATACCTTCTGCAGAGCCAAGTAAGTCACCAGTCCCCTTCCCTGAGTGTCCATGTTTGGGGGATACATTCTGCAGAGCCTAGTAAGTTACCATTGCCCTTCCCTGAGTGTCCATGGTTGGGGGATACCTTCTGCAGAGCCCAGTATTTCAGTCCCCTTCCCTGAGTGTCCATGGTTGTGGGATACCTTCTGCAGAGCCAAGTAAGTCACAGTCCCCTTCCCTGAGTGTCCATGGTTGGGGTATACCTTCTGCAGAGCCCAGTAAATCACCAGTCCCCTTCCCTGAGTGTCCATGGTTGCGGGATACTTTCTGCAAATCCAAGTAAGTCACCAGTCTCCTCCCCTGAGTGTCCATGGTTGCGGGATACCTTCTGCAGAGCCCAGTAAGTCATCAGTCCCCTCCCCTGAGTGTCCATGGTTGCGGGATACCTTCTGCAGAGCCCAGTAAGTCACCAGTCCCCTTCCCTGTGTGTCCATGGTTGGGGGATACCTTCTGCAGAGCCAAGTATGTCACAGTCCCCTCCCCTGAGTGTCCATGGTTGCGGGATACCTTCTGCAGAGCCCAGTAAGTCACCAGTCCCCTTCCCTGTGTGTCCATGGTTGGGGGATACCTTCTGCAGAGCCAAGTATGTCACAGTCCCCTTCCCTGAGTGTCCATGGTTGCGGGATACATTCTGCAGAGCCCAGTAAGTCACCAGTCCCCTCCCCTGAGTGTCCATGGTTGGGGGATACCTTCTTCTGCAGAGCCAAGTAAGTCACAGTCCCGTCCCCTGAGTATCCATGGTTGGGGGATACCTTCTGCAGAGCCACGTATGTCACCAGTCCCCTTCTCTGAGTGTCCATGGTTGGGGGATACCTTCTGCAGTGCCCAGTAAGTCACCAGTGCCCGTCCATGAGTGTCCATGATTGGGGATACCTTCTGCAGAGCCCAGTAAGTCACCAGTCCCCTTCCCTGAGTGTCCATGGTTGTGGGATACCTTCTGCAAAGCCAAGTAAGTCATCAGTCCCCTCCCCTGAGTGTCCATGGTTGCGGGATACCTTCTGCAGAGCCCAGTAAGTCACCAGTCCCCTTCCCTGAGTGTCCATGGTTGGGGGATACCTTCTGCAGAGCCAAGTATGTCACAGTGCCCTTCCCTGAGTGTCCATGGATGCGGGATACTTTCTGCAGAGCCCAGTAAGTCATCAGTCCCCCCCCCCCCTGTGCGTCCATGGTTGCGGGATACCTTCTGCAGAGCCCAGTAAGTCATCAGTTCCCTCCCCTGAGTGTCCATGGTTGCGGGATACCTTCTGCAGAGCTCAGTAAGTCACCAGTCCCCTTCCCTGAGTGTCCATGGTTGGGGGATACCTTCTGCAGAGCCAGAATGTCACAGTCCCCTTCCCTGAGTGTCCATGGTTGCAGGATACCTTCTGCAGAGCCCAGTAAGTCACCAGTCCCCTTCACTGAGTGTCCATGGTTGGGGGATACCTTCTGCAGAGCCAAGTAAGTCACCAGTCCCCTCCCCTGAGTGTCCATGGTTGTGGTATACTTTCTGCAAAGCCAAGTAAGTCACCAGTCCACTCCCCTGAGTGTCCATGGATGCGGGATACCTTCTGCAGAGCCCAGTAAGTCATCAGTCCCCCCCCCTGAGCGTCCATGGTTGCAGGATACCTTCTGCAGAGCACAGTAAGTCACCAGTCCCCTTCCCTGAGTGTCCATGGTTGGGGGATACCTTCTGCAGAGCCCAGTAAGTCACCAGTCCCCTTCCCTGAGTGTCCATGGTTGGGGGATACCTTCTGCAGAGTCCAGTAAGTCAGCAGTCCCCTCCCCTGAGTGTCCATGATTGAGGGATACCTTCTGCAGAGCCAAGTAAGTCACAGTCCCTCCCTGAGTGTCCATGGTTTGAGATACCTTCTGCAGAGCCAAGTGAGTCACCAGTCCCCTTCCCTGAGTGTCCATGGTTGGGGGATACATTCTGCAGAGCCCAGTAAGTCACCAGTCCCCTTCCCTGAGTTTCCATGGTTGCAAGATACCTTCTGCAGAGCCTAGTAAGTCACCAGTGCCCTTCCCTGAGTGTCCATGGTTGGGGGCTACCTTCTGCAGAGCCCAGTAAGTCACCAGTGCCCTTCCCCGAGTGTCCAGGCCCCTTCCCTGGGTGTCCATGGTTGGGGGATACCTTCTGCAGAGCCCAGTAAGTCAGTCCCCTTCCCTGAGTGTCCATGGTTGCGGGATATCTTCTGCAGAGCCCAGTAAGTCACAGTCCCCTTCCCTGAGTGTTCATGGTTGTGGGATACCTTCTGCAGAGCCCAGTAAGTCACCAGTCCCCTTCCCTGAGTGTCCATGGTTGCGGGATACTTTCTGCAAATCCAAGTAAGTCACCAGTCCCCTCCCCTGAGTGTCCATGGTTGTGGGATACCTTCTGCAGAGCCCAGTAAGTCACCAGTCCCCTTCCCTGGCGGTCCATGGTTGGGGGATACCTTCTGCAGAGCCCAGTAAGTCATCGGTCCCCTCCCCTGAGTGTCCATGGTTGCGGGATACCTTCTGCAGAGCCCAGTAAGTCACCAGTCCCCTCCCCTGAGTGTCCATGGTTGTGGGATACCTTCTGCAGAGCCCAGTAAGTCACCAGTCCCCTTCCCTGGCGGTCCATGGTTGGGGGATACCTTCTGCAGAGCCAAGTAAGTCACCAGTCCCCTCCCCTGAGTGTCCATGGTTGTGGTATACTTTCTGCAAAGCCAAGTAAGTCACCAGTCCACTCCCCTGAGTGTCCATGGATGCGGGATACCTTCTGCAGAGCCCAGTAAGTCATCAGTCCCCCCCCCCCTGAGCGTCCATGGTTGCAGGATACCTTCTGCAGAGCACAGTAAGTCACCAGTCCCCTTCCCTGAGTGTCCATGGTTGGGGGATACCTTCTGCAGAGCCCAGTAAGTCACCAGTCCCCTTCCCTGAGTGTCCATGGTTGGGGGATACCTTCTGCAGAGTCCAGTAAGTCAGCAGTCCCCTCCCCTGAGTGTCCATGATTGAGGGATACCTTCTGCAGAGCCAAGTAAGTCACAGTCCCTCCCTGAGTGTCCATGGTTTGAGATACCTTCTGCAGAGCCAAGTGAGTCACCAGTCCCCTTCCCTGAGTGTCCATGGTTGGGGGATACATTCTGCAGAGCCCAGTAAGTCACCAGTCCCCTTCCCTGAGTTTCCATGGTTGCAAGATACCTTCTGCAGAGCCTAGTAAGTCACCAGTGCCCTTCCCTGAGTGTCCATGGTTGGGGGCTACCTTCTGCAGAGCCCAGTAAGTCACCAGTGCCCTTCCCCGAGTGTCCAGGCCCCTTCCCTGGGTGTCCATGGTTGGGGGATACCTTCTGCAGAGCCCAGTAAGTCAGTCCCCTTCTCTGAGTGTCCATGGTTGCGGGATATCTTCTGCAGAGCCCAGTAAGTCACAGTCCCCTTCCCTGACTGTTCATGGTTGTGGGATACCTTCTGCAGAGCCCAGTAAGTCACCAGTCCCCTTCCCTGAGTGTCCATGGTTGCGGGATACTTTCTGCAAATCCAAGTAAGTCACCAGTCCCCTCCCCTGAGTGTCCATGGTTGTGGGATACCTTCTGCAGAGCCCAGTAAGTCACCAGTCCCCTTCCCTGGCGGTCCATGGTTGGGGGATACCTTCTGCAGAGCCCAGTAAGTCATCGGTCCCCTCCCCTGAGTGTCCATGGTTGCGGGATACCTTCTGCAGAGCCCAGTAAGTCACCAGTCCACTTCCCTGAGTGTCCATGGTTGAGGGATACCTTCTGCAGAGTCCAGTAAGTCACCAGTGTCCTCCCCTGAGTGTCCGTGGTTGTTGGATACCTTCTGCAGAGCCCAGTAAGTCACCAGTCCCCTCCCCTGAGTGTCCATGATTGAGGGATACCTACTGCAGAGCCAAGTAAGTCACTGTCCCCTCCCTGAGTATCCAATGTTGGAGATACCTTCTGCAGAGCCCAGTAAGTCCAGTCCCCTTCCCTGAGTGTCCATGGTTGGGGGTTACCGTCTGCAGAGCCAAGTAAGTCACCACTCCCCTCCCCTGAGTGTCCATGGTTGGGGGATACCTTATACAGAGCCAAGTAAGTCACCAGTCCCCTTACCTGAGTGTCCATGGTTGGGGGATACCTTCTGCAAAGCCAAGTAAGTCACAGTCCCCTTACCTGAGTGTCCATGGTTGGGGGATACCTTCTGCAGAGCCCAGTAAGTCACTAGTGCCCGTCCCTGAGTGTCCATGATGGGCATGATGGGGGGATACCTTCTACAGAGCCCAGTAAGTCACAGTCCCCTTCCCTGAGTGTCCATGGTTGTGGGATACCTTCTGCAGAGCCAAGTAAGTCACCAGTCCCCTCCCCTGAGTGTCTTTGGTTGGGGGATACCTTCTGCAGAGCCCAGTAAGTCACAGTCCCCTTCCCTGAGTGTCCATGGTTGTGGGATACCTTCTGCAGAGCCAAGTAAGTCACCAGTCCCCTCCCCTGAGTGTCCATGGTTGGGGGATACCTTCTGCAGAGCCTAGTAAGTCACCAGTGCCGTCCCTGAGTGTCCATGATTGGGGGATACCTTCTGCAGAGCCAAGTAAGTCACAGTCCCCTTCCCTGAGTGTCCATGATTGGGGGATACCTTCTGCAGAGCCAAGTAAATCACAGTCCCCTTCCCTGAGTGTCCATGGCTGGGGGATACCTTCTGCAGAGCCAAGTAAGTCACCAGTCCCCTCCCCTGAGTGTCCTTGGTTGGGGGATACCTTCTGCAGAGCCAAGTAAGTAACAGTCCCCTTACCTGAGTGTCCATGGTTGGGGGATACCTTCTGCAGAGCCAAGTAAGTCACCAGTCCCCTCCCCTGAGTGTCCTTGGTTGGGGGATACCTTCTGCAGAGCCAAGTAAGTCATAGTCCCCTTACACGAGTGCCCATGGTTGAGGGATACCTTCTGCAGTGCCCAGTAAGTCACCAGTGCCCGTCCCTGAGTGTCCATGATTGGGGGATGCCTTCTGCAGAGCCCAGTAAGTCACAGTCCACTTCCCTGAGTGTCCATAGTTGTGGGATACCTTCTGCAGAACCAAGTAAGTCACCAGTCCCCTTCCCTGAGTGTCCATGGTTGGGGGATACCTTCTGCAGAGCCCAGTAAGTCACAATCCCCTTACCTGAGTGTCCATGGTTGGAGGATACCTTCTACAGAGCCCAGTAAGTCACCAGTCCCCTCCCCTGAGTGTCAATGGTTGTGGGACACCTTCTGCAGAGCCAAGTAAGTCACCAGTCCCCTTACCTGAGTGTCCATGGTTGGGGGATACCTTCTGCAGAGCCAAGTACGTCACAGTCCCCTTACCTGAGTGTCTGTTAAGTTGTGTATCCCGAGGACGGGGCGTACCTGTATCACCAGAAGTCTTGCGTGCTGAGGTAGCCAGGTCGTGGTAGAGGTAGACACGTAGCTGATGAAGTCTTCGCAACTGAAGAGTAGTAACGCAAAGAACCAACCCCGGATCCGTCCTGTAATACAGGATTGAACTGGGGCCCGCTCCTGACGCCACGGATGACGCTTCCCAAGATTAACGTGGCGTCAGAACAGTGCAAGCACTGACTGGGAAGGTCGTAGATGTTTCTGGCAGGTATCGGCAAAGTATCCCAAGCAGTTATCCAGGATGGTATAAGGTAGCTGATACAGGCAAGCTGAGAGTCCAAGGGATCAATGCCGGTAAGCAAAGAGTCTAAGATACAGGTGCAGGTAAGCCGGGGTCCAAGGTAACAAGACGGGGAGCTGGAGAGGCAGTCCAGGACCACAGGAGACTCAGCAGGAGGCGGGCAATACAGGCAAGGATGGAAGCAGGGAGAACCCCCAGGAAGGAGACTGGAGTACACAAGAGGACAGGAAGGGGAAGGAAAGGCCAGAGAGGGGAGTTGGGGCAGGAAAGGACAAAGCCCAGGCACAGGATCAGGACCAAAGGATCACGGAACCAGGGAGCGAGGCGGAAGGGAACCAACCGCGTTGAGACGCGATGGGAATACCAATTCGGATTGCTTAAATAGCGGTCCTGTGTGAGAACGAGGCTTGAATCGCGCGGCAATGCGCATGAGCGAGTAGGCGTCGCCGCGCGAACGAGGTTTGGAACGCAAACCCGTTCGAACCGATGCGCGAACGACAACCGTGCCCCACACGGGCCAGGACAGAGCAAATCCGCCGGAAAACTGTGCCCGGAGCGACGCGTCTTCCCCACAATCTAAGACGTGGGTACAATCGCCAGGAACCAGTACGCCCCCCAGGGCCCCGCCGCCCAGCACAGGTAGGTGTCCTAACAGTGTCCATGGTTGGGGCATACCTTCTGCAGAGCCCAGTAAGTCACCAGTGCCCGTCCCTGAGTGTCCATGATTGGGGGATGCCTTCTGCAGAGCCCAGTAAGTCACATTCCCCTTCCCTGTGTGTCCATGGTTGTGGGATACCTTCTGCAGAGCCAAGTAATTCACCAGTCCCCTTCCCTGAGTGTCCATGGTTGGGGGATACCTTCTGCAGAGCCAAGTAAGTCACCAGTCCCCTCCCCTGAGTGTCCATGGTTGGGGGATACCTTCTGCAGAGCCAAGTAAGTCACAGTCCCGTTCCCTGAGTATCCATGGTTGGGGGATACCTTCTGCAGAGCCAAGTATGTCACCAGTCCCCTTCTCTGAGTGTCCATGGTTGGGGGATACCTTTTGCAGAGCCAAGTAAGTCACTAGTGCCCTTCCCTGAGTGCCCATGGTTGGGGATACCTTCTGCAGAGCCAAGTAAGTCACCAATCCCCTCCCCTGAGTGTCCATGGTTGTGGGATACCTTCTCCAGAGCCAAGTAAGTTACCAGTCCCCCTCCTTGAGTGTCCATGGTATGGGGATACGTTCTTCAGAGCCCACTAAGTCACAGTCACCTTACCTTAGTGTCCATGTGTGGGGGATATCTTCTGCAGAGCCCAGTAAGTCACCAGTCCCCTTCCCTGAGTGTCCATGGTTAGGGATGAGTTGAGTGTTGACCCCGCTTGCATGGCGCGGGTGAGTTTCTCTGGCCCGATATGCTCCAGTGCGGAGCAGTACTTAGTAGAAGTTTAACCAACTCTTAAGTTTAGAATCCGTAAACCTTTGTGGGACTGCCCAAGGCTGAAGAAGTTTGGGGAGCAGGTGCTGGTGAGGGTTGACGTAGGACTACATCCTTGAGACTAAGTCTGTGGATGCAGTGGTCTTTCTGGGGGAGCCGTGGTAGTGGGGACGAAGGGTTCAGAGCCCCTGTAGCAGCCAAACACGCATTGTCCCTTAATATGGGTTGGAGACCAAGCCACGGCTCCATGCGTAGTACCAATAGAAGTGTTCCTGTCACCTTTCCTTTTAGTCCTCTTTCTTTCTCTCCAGCCTTGGGTTTGTGTCTTTGTAGTTGGTTGGTTGCGGGCCCCAGTAATGCTGCTCACGCGCTTTAGGGATCCTTGACCGCTCCCCTTTCCTAAATCTATAGATCGCTTCTTAATGGAAGTATTTTCTTTGCCTAACATCGAGCTTTTGTTTTCTGGGGTTCGATGTTCTTGCTCAATATTGTTTTGTCTGGATATCCCCTTTTAAACATAGATTTTCATTTTGCAAACGATCATTTCTCAAGGTCCTTTAGAAGTCCTCCTTAGGCACTCTCAATGGGCAGAAGTCCTCCTTAGGTGTTCTCAACGGGTAGTCACCCCGCTGGAACTTTTTGGAAGAGAAGCCGGCACAGTATATGGGTCTCCAGAGGCCCCAGTTTTGCTTGGGCTCTAGGCCGCATCCTCCCTCCTTAGATTTTTTAAATTTGGAAACTACGTCCCAGTTTTTGGGAGCGGGCCGTATGACCACTCTGAATCTTTGCAGGCTGCCAGTCTCGAAGTAAACCACAGAATGCGCCTTTACCAACACATCGACATAATAGTTATAACCCAAACAAAGTTACAGCAGTTTTGTGATTTCATAGTAACCCTTGCCATCTCTGGGTGGCCTCCAACCACCCGCCTTTCAGTCACCGGCCACATGCATTCAATCATTGTGCCACCAATGCTGCTTTGGAAAACATTTTCTAGCCAGGCCTGGATAGACATAGGTGCACAACCCCCTTTGTGTTTAACCTGCTTTGAGGCACATCTGAATGTCTTCAGTTTATACCCAGGGCCTGCCGGGAACCCCCAATGCCTTTTCGCAGCACTGAAGTGTAGACTGGCAGCCACAGTTTAATTGCAGTCCGTCTTTTATGTTGGTGGCCTGTCCCGCAGTATTTACATCTTTTGTTTGGTCACGTGGTTCCCTGGACATTGGCCAGATGTGGTTTGTTTGCTTGTTTGTTTTATTTATTTCTATAGCACACCTTAACCTGGAGGTAACTGGGCGTATTTGGCAGTTACAAGTGTTACAGATATGCAAAACAGTTACAAGTGTTAAAGATATGCAAGGTTATGAAATGCAGAACAGTTACAAGTGTTACAGATATGCAAGGTTATGAAATGCAGAACAGTTACAAGTGTTACAGATATGCAAAGTCATGGAATGCAGAACAGTTACAGGTGTTACAGATATGCAAGGTCATGGAATGCAGAACAGTTATAAGTGTTACAGATATGCAAGGTTATGAAATGCAGAACAGTTACAAGTGTTACAGATATGCAAAACAGTTACAAGTGTTACAGATATGCAAGGTTATGAAATGCAGAACAGTTACAAGTGTTACAGATATGCAAGGTTATGAAATGCAAAACAGTTACAAGTGTTACAGATATGCAAGGTCATGGAATGCAGAACAGTTACAAGTGTTACAGATATGCAAGGTTATGAAATGCAGAACAGTTACAAGTGTTACAGATATGCAAGGTCATGGAATGCAGAACAGTTACAAGTGTTACAGATATGCACGGTCATGGAATGCAGAATTGCGAAGACATACAATCAGACAGTAGTAAGGACAATTAGTTACCAGCAGAGTAAAGTCATAAGTTCAAGATTGGATGTTCAAGGATAAATGGTAAACAGTAAGGGATCACAATGGTAATGGAGTTCTGTTTTTGAAGTTAGTACTTCTCGGTTAGCCATTTGATTGATTTGCTTCTGAAGTTCGAGAATGAATAAGTCGTTTTTAAGGAGAGAGGGAGTGAGTTCCATAACTGTGCAGCCATAACTGGGACGCTAGTGCCCCCAGACATTTGTAGTTTCTATCTAGGGGAGATGAGGCTGAGTGTGTTAGATGACCTGGTGACCCATGTTGATGATCTGAGGTTACATTTTTCCATTAAGTATAGAGGGGCCGCAGGGTTCAGAGATTTAAGAGTGAGGGACATGGTTTTGAGTTGGATCTCATCATTGATCGACAGCCATTTATACTGTCTTCTTGTTTCAGATATGTGAGCTCTCCCTGAGATGCTCAGAGCAGTCCTGAGAGCGTTGTTTTGCAAAGTTTGTAATTTATGGAGAACCTATTTACAAGCTCCTAAGTAAAGTCTGTTGCAATAATCCAACTTGGAAAATATTAGTGCTCTGGCGAGGGTAATGCAGCTTTCTGTAGAAAGCATCGGTTTGCAAGCCCTGATCAATTTCCCCGTATAGGCAGTAGCCGAGGCTGTGGCGTTCACTTGTTTATGCAGAGCTCCCAGGGTTTTTAAAACTGCTTTTTTTATTTTGTATGTTTCTGTAACTCTGTTTCCAATTCTGATCTACAATATCAGCCATTTGCAAGCTCATGAAGGTCCGCGTGACCTTAAGTGAGTTTTTGACACACTGCTAAGCCTGTTACTGTAAACTTGTCCTGCATGATGGGTAGAACGTCCCTCTCCAAAGATGGCAGAGTTGGGTGTGTCCTTCATCGAAACACAGACTTCACAGTCTAGACTCCTTTTTCACGGTCTTCCGCATGGACAAGCAGTGAGACAATATTTGGAACAGAGTCCACTGTAGACCCCAGGGGCGGCAGGGATAGACGGGTCAGGGGTGTTTGTTTGTTAAGATGTCACATGATACTTGCTTACTTGGGAGCCAGGGAGCAGCAGTTTCACCCATTCCTAGACCCTAACTGGTGCCCTAACTAGACCAAACTGCAATTGCCCTAACAGGACCCAACCGGAATGACCCTTTCCTTGATCTGCCCGGGTGAGAAATGGCTGGGTGTTCTATATCACAAGCCACCGTTATCGTTCCTCTCTGAGTATGTCTGGGTATATTTATACCAAGTGCCGGCCTTAGCGGTGGCAGTGTCCCAGGCGGTTTTAGGAAAATGTAGCACTAGACTTGAAATCGCCCCTCTGCCTCAGTTTGCCTCTGAGTCATGCTCAGGGAAAATACCCCTCCCTGCCCACCATGCTGTTAGTTCCAAAGAAAGCCTCCCTACATATGCTGTGATTCATCGGGATCCATTGGGGGTGCAGACGTGTCTGTGGCTCTGTTAGTGCAGGGGGTCGTGATAACATCTGATGGGGTCAGAAGAAACACTAGGCAATGCTCTCTGCCCAGACGCCCATTACTTGGCTCAAAGCTTCTTTAATTATGAAGGTAAAACAGTTAGAAAGTGGCATGTATTCCCCCTCACTTCTAAGCTCTTCTGAGATGTGAACTATGTACCCCCTCACTTCTATCCTATTCTGAGATGTGGACTATACACCTCCTCACTTCTAAGCTCTTCTGAGATGTGGACTATATACCCCCTCCCTTCTAAGCTCTTCTGGGATGTGGACTATATAGCCCTCCCTTCTAAGCTCTTCTGAGATGTGGACTGTATAGCCCTCCCTTCTAAGCTCTTCTGAGATGTGGACTGTATACCCTCTCACTTCTATCCTATTCTGAGATGTAGAATATATACCCTCTCACTTCTACGCCCCTCTGAGGTGTGGAATATAGGCCCTCCCACTTCTAAGCTCTTCTGAGACGTGGACTGTATAAACCCTCATGTCTTTCCTCTTCTGAGATGTAGAATGTATACCACCTCACTTCTATCCTCTTCTGAGATCTAGAATGTATACCTCATCACTTCTAAGCTCTTCTGAGATGTAGAATGTGTACCCCCACACTTCTAAGCACTTCTGAGGTGTGGACTGTATACTCCCTCACTTCTACCCTTTTCTGAGATGGAGAATGTATACGGCCTCACACCTAAGCCCTTCTGAAATGTACAATATACCCCCTCACTGCTATCCTCTTCTAAGATGTGGACTCTATACCCCCTTACTTCGATCCTCTTCTGAGATGTAGACTGTATACCAACTCACTTCTAAGCTCTTCTGAGATGTGTACTGTATAACCCCTCACTTCTATCATCTTCTGAGATCTAGAATGTATACCCCCTCACTTCTAAGCTCTTCTTAGATGTGGACTGTATACCCATCCACATCTAAGCTCTTCTGAGATGTGGACTGTATAGCCACTCACTTCAATCCTCTTGTGAGATGTTGAATGTATACCCCTCACACCTAAGCTCTTCTGAAATTTAGAATATACCACCTCACTTCTTTCCTCTTCTGAGATGTAGAATGTATACCCCTCCACTTTAAGCTCTTCCGAGATGTGGACTGTGTACCCCCTCACTTCTATCCTCTTCTGAGATGTAGAATGTATTCCCCTCCCTTCTAAGCGCTTCTGAGATGTGGACTGTGTACCCCCTCACTTCTATCCTCTTCTGAGATGTAGAATGTATCCCCCTCCCTTCTAAGCGCTTCTGAGATGTGGACTGTGTACCCCCTCACTTCTATCTTCTTCTGAGATGTAGAATGTATTCCCCTCCACTTTAAGCTCTTCCGAGATGTGGACTGTGTACCCCCTCACTTCTATCCTCTTCTGAGATGTAGAATGTATTCCCCTCCCTTCTAAGCGCTTCTGAGATGTAGACTGTGTACCCCCTCACTTCTATCCTCTTCTGAGATGTAGAATGTATCCCCCTCCCTTCTAAGCGCTTCTGAGATGTGGACTGTGTACCCCCTCACTTCTATCTTCTTCTGAGATGTAGAATGTATTCCCCTCCCTTCTAAGCGCTTCTGAGATGTGGACTCTATACCCCCTCACTTCTAAGCTCTTCTGAGATGTGGAATGTATACCCCCCACTTCTAAGCTCTTCTGAGATGTAGAATGTATACCCGCCCCCACTTCTATACTCTTCTGAGATGTGGAATGTGTACCCCCTCACTTCTATAGTCTTCTGAGATGTGGACTCTATACCTCCCTCACTTCTATACTCTTCTGAGATGTGGAATGTATACCCCCCTCACTTCTATGCTCTTCTGAGATGTGGACTGTATACCCCTCCACTTCTATCCTCTTCTGGGATGAAGAATGTATCCCCCTCCCTTCTAAGCTATTCTGACATGTGGACTCTATACCCCCTCACTTCTAAGCTCTTCTGAGATGTGGACTATATACCCCATATCCCCTTCTGAGATGTGGAATGTATACCCCCCCACTTCTAAGCTCTTCTGAGATGTAGAATGTATACCCCCCACTTCTATACTCTTCTGAGATGTGGAATGTATACCCCCCCACTTCTATACTCTTCTGAGATGTGGACTCTATACCCCCCTCACTTCTATACTCTTCTGAGATGTGGAATCTATACCCCCCTCACTTCTATACTCTTCTGAGATGTGGAATGTATACCCCCACACTTGTATACTCTTCTGAGATGTGGGCTCTATACCCCCCTCACTTCTATACTCTTCTGAGATGTGGACTCTATACCACCCCCCACTTCTATACTCTTCTGAGATGTGGAATGTATACACCCCCCACTTCTATACTCTTCTGAGATGTGGAATGTATACCCCCCACTTCTATACTCTTCTGAGATGTGGAATGCGTACCCCCTCACTTCTATACTCTTCTGAGATGTGGAATGTATATCCCCCCACTTCTATACTCTTCTGAGATGTGGAATGTATATCCCCCACTTCTATACTCTTCTGAGATGTGGAATGTATACCCCCCCACTTCTATACTCTTCTGAGATGTGGAATGCATACCCCCCATTTCTATACTCTTCTGAGATGTGGAATGTATACCCCCTCCACTTCTATACTCTTCTGAGATGTGGAATGTATACCCCCCTCCCTTCTAAGCTCTTCTGAGATGTGGAATGTATCCCCCCCACTTCTATACTCTTCTGAGATGTGGAATGTATACCCCCCCACTTCTATACTCTTCTGAGATGTGGAATGTATACCCCCCCACTTCTATACTCTTCTGAGATGTGGAATGTATACCCCCTCCACTTCTATACTCTTCTGAGATGTGGAATGTATACCCCCCACTTCTATACTCTTCTGAGATGTGGAATGTATACCCCCCCACTTCTATACCCTTCTGAGATGTGGAATGTATACCCCCCCACTTCTATACTCTTCTGAGATGTGGAATGTATACCCCCCACTTCTATACTCTTCTGAGATGTGGAATGTATACCCCCCCACTTCTATACTCTTCTGAGATGTGGAATGTATACCCCCCACTTCTATACTCTTCTGAGATGTGGAATGTATACCCCCCCACTTCTATACTCTTCTGAGATGTGGAATGTATACCCCCTCCACTTCTATACTCTTCTGAGATGTGGAATGTATACCCCCCCACTTCTATACTCTTCTGAGATGTGGAATGTATACCCCCCCACTTCTATACTCTTCTGAGATGTGGAATGTATACCCCCCACTTCTATACTCGTCTGAGATGTGGAATGTATACCCCCCACTTCTATACTCTTCTGAGATGTGGAATGTATACCCCCCCACTTCTATACTCTTCTGAGATGTGGAATGTATACCCCCCACTTCTATACTCTTCTGAGATGTGGATGAGCAGCGAGAGCTTCCGAACACTCACAGTGCCATAATTACCAAAATGAGAGGAATATCCAAGCAGCACTATATGTAAAATAATACTGTTTAATAAAAACACAGAATTACTAAACAAACTAAAACACCCATCTTGGTGAAAGAAAATCGCACAGTTATACCGGCTGAATATACACCAGATGCAGACAAAGAAGCTGGGAGATGTATTGCTGAATGGATTTCACAATCAGGCAAATGGATGAATGAATAAAGGCAATGCAGGCAGGTGCTTGAACCATAAGGCGGTTCAATCAGGGATTGGAATCTGGCTCACGGTCTTAATATAGTCTTACATTTATTTATTTATTTATTTATATTGCGCCATAAACCCGCAGGCATCTGTGCGCCACATGAACACAATAGACGCAACAAAAGAACAGGACGTATTGGTATCAGTAAAGGCCAAGAGGCTGCGTCATCCCTGACTTTGAGCCAGCAGATTATTTGAAGAGAGTAGTTTTCAGAGAGGGCCTAAAGGTTTTAACATTACTGTCCAACTTAAGCATGCTAGGGAGAGAGTTCAATACCAGTGTAGCTTGGGTGGGAAGGCCCTCCCTAGGCCACACACGCTTTTGAATCCGTCTTTCTTGATTGTTCCCAAGTAGGTGGAATGGAGAGCACAGGTTGGTGGGCATTGAGTGATGCAGGTCTTCAGATAAGCTGGTGCCCTTCCGTATAAACACTTGTGCACTAACGTTGGGGACTATGAAGTGAATGCGGACCTAAATGGGGATCCAGTGTAGTGATTTCCTCCCAAGCGAGATGTGATCCCGCTTGGGGATGCCCTTGATGATATGAACTGCATCATTTTGGACCATTTGAAGCTGGTGCAGACATTAGTTACTGGCCCCTATTAACAGTGTGTTGCAGTAGTCGAGATGAGAAAGAATGATAGCTCGACTGATTGAGGCACAATTATGTTCTGAAATAAAGGGCTTGACATTTCTAAGAAGTCTTAAATAGTGGTGCAGTTTGTCTGATTCTCAGAACCCAGGGTCGGATTTAAACACCCCAGAGTCTTAACTTTTTCTGTTATTGCTATACGACACTCCTTGGTGCTCAAGTGCGGGGACTCTTTCCCCAGCTTAGCTGCAGCCGCCAGGCTGTCAAACAGTAGGAGCTCAATTTTGCACCATTCAGACAGAGCCAATTCTCTGTCATTCATTTTTCGATGAATCTATGAATGGCGTTCAGTCTTTGTGTCCTTTTCATAGTCCCCAGTAATTTCCAAAATCAGCTGGGTGTCATCCTCATCATTCGTAAAAGAGACCGTAGGTCACTAACAAGTTGCAGAGTGGTCTGATGTATAGATTAAAGAGTGTGGGTGAAATGCAGGCACCTTGGAGGACTCCACAGGAGATGGGGGCAGGTTTAGAGGAGTCACTTTCCCAGCAAACAGATGAATGTCTACACACCAGGAATGATTTAACCCAACTAGAGGCTTGTAGGGAACAGCTCCCTATTCCTGCGAGGGTGTGGATCAACCGTTCATGGTCAAGCAGATCGAAAGCCGCAGACAAGTCCAGAAGGACCAGGAGCCCAGTTTCCCCTTCATCCACCACTTCAAGCATATTAGTCTGCAGGTCAAGGGAAGCAATCTTCGTTCTAAGGTGCGCTCTGAAACCTGATTGTTTGCTGTGGAAGATAGAAGCTGATTCAAGATGAACTTGAAGGCGGTTAGTGGCCACTTTGTCTAGAACCTTCAGCAGGAAATTACTGTTGGTAATTGGTCTAACATTTTTTGCATCTTTTGGGTCCAGGCCTGCCTTCTTCAGCAGTGGTGTAACAGAGGCGGCTCTAATGGCTTGGCTTCTGGAACTTCACTGTAATCAAAAGCCGCGTTTAGTAGTCTAGAGAGAAAAGGCGTGAAAATCCCTTTATTGCCAGTATTAATTTTGCCAGGATGATGATCTCTCTGCAAGAGGTGGGGTGCATGGAAGACAAGATGGAATCTATCTCCACATTGGTTACATGTCTAAAAGTGAAGTGAGGTACCTCTCTGTGTTGCTTGCGCATAGGTGCAGGTGGGTCTGGATAGATTGTGTCAAGTCTTTCTGAATTTCACCATGAGCTATGGTGATTTTATTGGCAAATGCTTGCTGAATGTTATCACAATTTTGGTTTGTTGGATGAACAGAGTGTGTTAAGGCTTTTACTTTTTCCCGTAGTTTCAAAATCTCCAAGAGCTTCTTCGAGTTGTTTTTTGCCCCAGCAATTTCTTCATTGAAGAAATTGTTCTTGGCTGTGGTGATTTTAAATTTATATGCTGCTTCGAGCCACTTCCAGTTGTCTTTATTAAGGGCTGAGGTGTTTCAGCTAAGTTTGTTCAGCACTTCTTTTAAGTTTCTTTAAGATTGTGAGGTCAGGTGTAAACCATTTTTTGGGGTTGGAGCGCTCTCGTACTGGTTTCTTGATTATGGGAGCAACTTCGTCCAGCATGCTGGTCAGAGCGTAGTTTTATGCTTCCACCAATCGTAAAGTGTTGGTGGAGGACATAATGTCTGTGAGACGATTCTGAAGATGGTGAGGTTTCACTTTTTTAAGGTTGAGGTTGTACGCAGCTATGGATGCGGTGGGTACTTTTCGTGGGACACCTTGTAGACGTGCAGTAAAATCAATTATGCAGTGATCGGACTGAATACCCGGGGAGGTATTTTTTATAACAACGTTGAGATTTCTTGAGATCACTCAATCGAGGATGTTTCCCGACGTTGCTGTAGGTTTGCTATTCTCTATTTCAAAGTCATTTTCAAGGAGAGCTTCTTCTAGTGACATTGCGTCTCTATTTCTCGGGATGTGGAGCCATCTATTAAAGTCGCCCTCCATCAAGGTAGAGCAGCCTGGAGCAGACGTGGGTTTTAAGGTCTGCAGCAAGTGCTCGTTAAAGCTGACCGATAAGATTGAAACTGCTACAACGGGTGGGTGTAAGTTTTAGATGCAAAATTGCTAAATTACACAATTGCTGCTTTAAAAAAAATGGAAATAGTTTTTTTTTAAATTCATGTACCCCCTTCCCACCTTCTTGATGAAATTTTCTCATGGAATTAAAACAAACTAATACACGCATGCAATAGTCTAGAGAAGAACGGGTGCTTCCTCGGGATGAGGATCTGTAGGGGCCTATGTAGGGGCCTGCCATATTTCCAGAGCCCAGCCATTCTCATCGGGATGAGGATCTGTAGGGGCCTATGTAGGGGCCTGCCATATTTCCAGAGCCCAGCCATTCTCATCGGGATGAGGATCTGTAGGGGCCTATGTAGGGGCCTGCCATATTTCCAGAGCCCAGCCATTCTCATCGGGATGAGGATCTGTAGGGGCCTATGTAGGGGCCTGCCATATTTCCAGAGCCCAGCCATTCTCATCGGGATGAGGATCTGTAGGGGCCTATGTAGGGGCCTGCCATATTTCCAGAGCCCAGCCATTCTCATCGGGATGAGGATCTGTGGGGGCCTATGTAGGGGCCTGCCATATTTCCAGAGCCCAGCCATTCGCATCGGGATGAGGATCTGTAGGGGCCTATGTAGGGGCCTGCCATATTTGCAGAGCCCAGCCATTCGCATATGTTCAGGCACCAGATACACCCATTAAAAAGAAACAGGGAAATGATGAAATGATATTGAGATGATGAACTGTTGAAATGCCGAGCAACAGCCCTGCCTGTGATAATGCCCTTGGGGTTCTGAAAGAGGTTCCATTGGGTTGGGGCAGTATAATGCTCCTTCCAGACCAGGGAAGGCCAACAATGTCATTTGCAGGACCCTCTCCACCCAAGGTTAAGATGAGAGGCCTGGTTACCAGTTTCTTCGCTGCCGTCCAGCTTTTGATTCTTCTGGAAGGTAGCATTTCTGACCCTCCATGGTGGTTTCTGGAAAGGACACGTTGCCCCTTCTCTAAAGCAAGATCCGCCCTATTGCAGGGAATAAGTAATCACCAAAATGTTGGGCAATCATTCCTTATACAGCTGAATCCTATCAGGGATTGGAGTATTGTCAAAAGCTCTGCTAAGAATCAATCATTGCCACCTTTTAATTGAGGGTACCCAGAGGGACGAGTCTTCAGGAAGCCATGTGGGCCTTGTGAAGGCATCTCAAAGTAGACACAGACTACAGATTCAAGTTTGCTTCGCAAAGGTTTACAAACTTAAATGGCAAGATGGAGTAAGGCCTAACTTGCCCTATACTAAGGTGAGATTTTCATCCCTAAATAAAACTAAGGAAAATCTGTGTCAGGAAGTTCTCCAAATCAAATGACTCTCTGTGTCCAAACCTATATTGGCCCTCTCAACTGACCGTGTACAGTGTTTAGGGATGTCAGCATCAAATGAGTAGTGTTCAAAATAAAGTTCAGGGTGGCTTCCAGCTCTTGGCTTGTAATCAGCTTCCCCTTCCCCAAGTTCAAAATAGTTCACAAGACACTGGGGTTCCCTTCCCCGAGAGTTGAAATCTTCCGGCTACTCTAAAGAACACAATTCCTTTGGACACTTCACAGCTCTTTTGATATTGACACTTCAGTTTCTTACCTTCTTAATCACACAATAGGTTGTTGTACAACACATCTTCTTTAAGGATACGTTCAGTGGATTTTCCATACAGGGGGGCACTTGGTCTAGGCACAGATGTCAGACCACCTGATCCCCCCATTACAGGTCATGCAACCAATACCCCTTTCCTGTTTGCTTTCCATCAACAATATGACACTGCTTCAATTTGACAGCGATGCTTGATGTGTTCACCTGTGTCACAAGCTCCTGACACTGTACCTTGGCATGGTTGGCCACCATGCACGTGTTACACGTTCCTATATTCTCCGGGCTGTTGCCAATGCGTTTTTCCTCATAACATGCAGTTCCTTGAACTCCTTTGACTGTTTCCAATGCTCATTTTCTCATATAGTGGAATTCCTTGAATTCTATTGGCTTTGGCCAGTACTTGGTTTCTCATCCCATACCCTTTTTGGTATTCTCTTAACTTTGCCAATAGTTGTGCCTCAGATAATACAGCTCATGGTATCTGTCAAATTCACCAACTTTCTTTCACTCCACTCAATATTCTGGAGTGCTAAAAATTAGCTTTCACTCTGTTCGGTATTCCAAAGTACTTATAGTGCCTTTCATTTGGTGCAATATTCAAGAGTCCTTACAATTGCATTCACTTAATTCAAAACAATATTCATTGCCTGGTCCGCATATTCACCTGCCAGCCCAGTGTTTCACCATCTTGGTACATTCCCCGGTCAGAGCTCACAACTCTGCGAGGTCCTCTACCGCCTTGGGTTCTCGCCTTCCTGTGCGTTCATCCCTCCGCGATGCTCCACCTGTAGTTCAGGACTCTTGCGACCACTTCGCTCGGTCACGCTGATTTCCCTTCTTTTCCTGCTGCACAAACTCTGCATCTTTGAACGTGTCTCGAGTGTTCCACTTGCCACACTGTTGATCCAGCGTTGCTTTCCCAGCTGCTACCACTGCCTCCATTTCCATAATAACTAGACCGCTCGCTGCTGAAGCAGTAGTTCGGCCTTACTCTTGCTGTCCTCGTCTCAGTACCCAGTTGAGGTCTATATGTGTGTGCATTGTTAGAATAAGGATGTCTTGCTCTAGTTGGTTTCTTCCTCGCCCTACTAGAGTACTGTTGATTCTCGGGGAATATTTTAGGGGAAGAACAGGAGAAGGGCTGTCAAAAGCCTGTGAAGGCTTGTGGATGGAGGGCTCATTATAAAAGGGAAATGGGAGATACAAGTCTTACCTAAGGATGTCCTTTCCCCCTCTCCCCCACTCCCTGAGTTCCCTCCACCCAGGTGATCCTCCATCGCAGAACCACTCCAAGGGTTAGGATCCAAAGGCTATGGCCTTTCTATGGCCACCCGATAGGAGGACACAGGGGGAAAAGATGTTAGGAGGCCCTCAGGTTCCTCAGAGCCTGACGTAAGTGATGCCAAGAATACCGAAGATAGCTGAATTTTTCCTTTCTATGCGACATGTTCCCTAGCAGCCCTGCTGCAAGTTCCATAGCCACTCTGCCACATGTTCCCTAGCTGCTCTGCCACACATTCCCTAGCCTCTCTGTCACATATTCCCTAGCTGCTCTGCCACACTTTCTCTAGCTGCTCTGCCACATGACCCTAGCTGCTCTGCCACATATTCCCTATATGCTCGGCCAAACGTTCCCTAACTGCTCTGCCACATGTTCTCTAGCTGCTCTGCCACATATTCCCTAGCTGCACTGCCACACATCCCTAGCTGCTCTGCCACACGACCCTAGCCGCTCTGCCACATATTCCCTAGCTGCTCTGCCACACATTACCTAGCTGCTCTGCCACATGTTCCCTAGCTACTCTGCCACATATTCCCTAGCTGCACTGCCACACATTCCTAGCCACTCTGCCACACATTCCCTAGCTGCTCTGCCATACATTCCCTAGCTGCTCTGCCACACATTCCCTAGCTGCTCTGCCACATGTTCCCTAGCTGCACTGCCACACATTCCTAGCCACTCTGCCACACATTCCCTAGCCACTCTGCCACATTTTCTGTAGCTGCTCTGCCACACGTTCCCTGGCTGCTCTGCCACAAGTTCCCTGGCTGCTCTGCCACACATTCCATAGTTGCTCTGCCACATGTTCCCTAGTTGCCCTGTCACATATTCCCTAGCAGCTCTGCCACACATTCTCTAGCTGCTCTGCCACATGTTCCCTAGCGGCTCTGCCACACGTTCTATAGCCACTCTGCCACACATTCCCTAGCCACTCTGCCACACGTTGCCTAGCCACTGTGCCACATGCTCCCTAGCTGGTCTGCAGCACGTTCCCTAGCCTCTCTGCCACACGTTCGGTAGCTGCTCTGCCACACGTTCCCTAGCTGCCCTGCCACACGTTCCCTAGCAGCCCTGCCACAAGTTCTCTGGCCGCTCTGCCACATATTCCATAATTGCTCTGCCACATGTTCCCTAGCTGCTCTGCCACATGTTCTGTAGCCACTCTGCCACACATTCCCTAGCTGCTCTGCCATACATTCCCTATCTGCTCTGCCACACATTCCCTAGCTGCTCTGCCACATGTTCCCTAGCTGCACTGCCACACATTCCTAGCCACTCTGCCACACATTCCCTAGCCACTCTGCCACATGTTCTGTAGCTGCTCTGCCACACGTTCCCTGGCTGCTCTGCCACAAGTTCCCTGGCTGTTCTGCCACACATTCCATAGTTGCTCTGCCACATGTTCCCTAGTTGCCCTGTCACATATTCCCTAGCAGCTCTGCCACACATTCTCTAGCTGCTCTGCCACATGTTCCCTAGCGGCTCTGCCACACGTTCTATAGCCACTCTGCCACACATTCCCTAGCCACTCTGCCACACGTTGCCTAGCCACTGTGCCACATGCTCCCTAGCTGGTCTGCAGCACGTTCCCTAGCCTCTCTGCCACACGTTCGGTAGCTGCTCTGCCACACGTTCCCTAGCTGCCCTGCCACACGTTCCCTAGCAGCCCTGCCACAAGTTCTCTGGCCGCTCTGCCACATATTCCATAATTGCTCTGCCACATGTTCCCTAGCTGCTCTGCCACATGTTCTGTAGCGGCTCTGCCACATGTTCCCTAGTGGCTCTGTCACACGTTGCCTAGCCACTGTGCCACATGCTCCCTAGCTGGTCTGCAGCACTTTCCCTAGCCTCTCTGCCACATGTTCCCTAGCTGCTCTGCCACACGTTCACTAGCTGCTCTGCCACATGTTCCCTAGCTGCTCTGTCACACGTTCCCTGGCTGCTCTGCCACATGTTCCCTAGATGCTCTGCCACACCTTCCCTAGCCACTGTGCCACATATTCCCTAGCTGCTCTGCAGCACGTTCCCTAGCTTCGCTGCCAGACGGTCCCTATCTGATCTGCCACAAGTTCCTTAGCCGTTCTGCCACACGTTCCCTGGTGGCGCTCTGCCACACATCATCTAGCCACTGTGCCACATGTTCCCTAGCGTCTCTGCCACACGTTCCCCAGCCGCTGTGCCACATGTTCCCTAGCCACTCTGCCACAAGTTCCCTAGCTGCACTGCAACACATTCCCTAGCCGCTGTGCCACATGTTCCCTAGTCGCACCGAACTGGATGGACCCCAGACGGCCCATTAGACTGATGGTCTCCAAACATCCCTTTAAGATGAGTAGCAACACCCTCAAGATAGCTGGGGATGCATATTCTTACTCTTGCACCAAATAACTATGACAACTCAATAGTTTGGCAAAGGGAGTCCGTTTAATGACAAGTACAAAAAACGGGGAGTACAATGAACATCAGCAACCGCTCGATCTTCCTTCTCGCTTAAAACTCCACTTAATTTCAGAAAAAATACAGTGTTTATATCAAAAACCTGTCATCACTGATGCGCAATATCTTAAAAACCTAACATGCAACGTGATTGGTTATAGGAAGGTAACTTTAACATAGGTACTATAACTGTATATGGTAACAGGGAGAGGGGATTGGATAATCAATGTCAGTTGGGCAACTAAGCCCTTCCTTCAAAATGGCCACTGTAAACATCACTAAAAGTGCGATGTCTCATTGGTTCTACTCACTATAGGACCCTAGATTGCGCAGTCCACTATGATTGGGTTGGCATCAGCCCCACTCATAATTTTCCACTTACGTCTAGCAGCATGCACAACAAGCAGCCAGGTGCAGGGGGTTTGTCTGCACCCCAGCTTTCCTCCAATTATGTTACAATCAATCATCACCTCAGTGCTCATGTGTCAATTACTTCTTTGTAGTTTGGCCTCGAGTCGGCTTCTTGGTCTGAGAAAGTTAAGGAGTGTGGGTATGGCAGGGATCAATGCGTAGGTGTGAAAGTCTCATCCCTTCCTGCCTGCTTTGTCGCGTGATTTGGACACCGTGAAATCAACCTCTTCTTCATGTATTTTCGTGTATTTGATTTCATTCTGCCAGTCTTCTACCATCTGTGGCTTTTTGTGTCCTTTCTGAACAGGATACTCTGTTCTTTTTCTCGTTCATTGTATCCACTGTTGGCCTTTTCCAGCCCGATATGACCGTGGCTTCTTGGCATGGTCACCTTCAGCTGGGTTTCTCTCTGTCTTAATTCTCGATTTGTTTGCTGCAGCACTCTCCTCTTGACACCTTTAGTAACCTTTGTTCAAATCTGCTTATGTGCGTAGTGGATTTACACTCATCTATAAAGTGCTTTTGAGGAATATATATGTATAGTTGGCGCTTGCCACAATCTATTTTACTACTAAGCATAAGCAAGTTTCAAAATGTCTTCGCTTCTTGCGGTTTCTTGCATCTGTACACGTTTAAACTAACTTGAATATCTTCATCGTGCTCATGGCATACGTTTATGCATCTTGACATCAACTGTTTCATCTTAGGCTCAAGATGTCACTTATCCATGGCATTTCGTCTTTTTGTCAGTATTCTTAGGTCATTATATCTTCTATATGTGCGTCTGTCCGATTTATTATGACGTCACCATTTGTCTTCCTTTAGTATCTTCTTGGCTTCTTCGGGTATTCCATTCAGACAACCGTCATTCTGTCTTGACTGTAGATATGGTTTTCTCAATGGGTACCTTACTGTCCAGGTTTCCTTAGGTGTTGGTACTTCAATAGGTGCTGTTACTCTGATAGGCACTGGACAGAGCCCAGCTTCTGCTCTTGCTGGTTTATTTGTTCATCATACGTCACATATTTTGGTGTGAAAGTACCTGGTACTTCGAAGGGGGTGACTGGAGTGTGGATGGAGCTTGACACTTCCTCTTCCGCACTACCGCATGTTTCCTAGCCTCTATGCAGCATGATCCCTGACCTTTCGACTGCAAATTTCCTAGCCGCTCTGGAGCACGTTCCGTAGCCGCTCTGCAGCACGTTCCCTAGCCGCTCTGCAGCATGTTCCCTAGCCACTCTGCAGCATGTTCTTTAGCCACTCTGCAGCATGTTCTCTAGCCACTCTGCTGCACGTTCCCTAGCTGCTCCACACGTTTCCTAGCTGCTGTGCAGCACATTCCCTAGCCACTCTGCAGCACGTTCCCTAGCCACTCTGCAGTATGTTCCCTAGCCGCTCTGCAGCACGTTCCCTAGCCACTCAGCTGCACGTTCCCTAGCCGCTCTACACATGTTTCTGAGCCGCTCTGCAGCACGTTCCCTAGCCGCTCTGCAGCACGTTCCCTAGCCGCTCTGCAGCACGTTCCATAGCTGCGCTGCAGCACATTTCCTAGCCGCTCTGCAGCACGTTCCCTAGCCATTCTGCAGCATGTTCCCTAGCCGCTCTGCAGCACATTCCCTAGCCACTCTGCTGCATGTTCCCTAGCCGCTCCACACGTTTTCTAGCTGCTCTGCAGCACATTCCGTAGCCACTCTGCAGCACGTTCCCTAGCCACTCTGCAGCATGTTCCCTAGCCGCTCTGCAGCACGTTCCCTAGCCACTCTGCTGCACGTTCCCTAGCTGCTCTACACATGTTTCTGAGCTGCTCTGCAGCATGTTCCATAGCTGTTCTGCAGCACATTTCCTAGCCGCTCTGCAGCATGTTCCCTAGCCACTCTGCTGCACGTTCCCTAGCCACTCTACACATGTTTCTGAGCTGCTCTGCAGCACGTTCCCTAGCTGCTCTGCAGCACGTTCCATAGCTGCTCTGCAGCACATTTCCTAGCCGCTCTGCAGCACGTTCCCTAGCCACTCTGCAGCATGTTCCCTAGCCACTCTGCAGCACGTTCCCTAGCCGCTCTGCAGCACGTTCCCTAGCCGCTCTGCAGCATGTTCCCTAGCCACTCTGCTGCATGTTCCCTAGCCACTCTGCAGCATGTTCCCTAGCCGCTCTGCAGCACGTTCCCTAGCCACTCTGCTGCACGTTCCCTAGCCGCTCCACACATGTTTCCTAGCTGCTCTGCAGCACATTCCCTAGACACTCTGCAGCACGTTCCCTAGCCACTCTGCAGCATGTTCCCTAGCCGCTCTACAGCACATTCCCTAGCCACTCTGCTGCACGTTCCCTAGCCGCTCTAAACATGTTTCTGAGCTGCTCTGCAGCACGTTCCCCCGCCGCTCTGCAGCACGTTCCCCAGCCGCTCTGCAGCACGTTCCCCAGCCGCTCTGCAGCACGTTCCCTAGCCACTCTACGTTCCCTAGCTGTTCTAAGCTCCCATTGCCTGTCTTCTCTTGGACAAAAAGTCTCTTCTGAAATGATCTTTTTGTTTCCGAACCAACCCCAACTAGTGGACTTCTTTGGAAGAGTGTATGGACCATCCCTTCTCAGGGACTTAGACCACCCCTCATAGTAGTGAGGCGTGAAATTCACGCTTGGAGCTACACGGGGCCTCCTGGGTATAGTTTGGACCTCCTCCTGTCAGTTCTGATTGGGGGGAAATACACTTAAGATGTCCCTGTCCTCTGACCAGCCACTGAGCCGGAGGCAACATAGTCAAATGAAAACTGCTAATTTGAGATTGGCCAGAACTCTGGTTGCTACATATCAATATATCCAGCTTTGGGGGGACAGTATGTTATACTTACATTCAGACACCCTCCAACTACAGGTGGGTCGGATTCTGTCAGCAGGTGTTAATCAATTGATAGCCAATGTAGGTTATAACATGGAAAACCGCTTCTTTGTTTTCGCTCCGTCCTCTACAACCCATCCAGAACAGGACTGCGAGACTTGTCCTTGGCCTCAAGCCCAGGGATCGTATCTCTCCAGGACTGAAATCTCTTCATTGGCTCCCAGTGGCGGCAGGGATCAAGTTCCAGACCCTCTGCATTGTCTAAGGCTTTCTGGGGCCTGGGTACGCACTACCTCAAACTCTCTCTTCCTAAGAATCTCCTTTCTCGTGCGTCCCGCTCATCCACCTCCAACTCTCTGAGGGTCAGTCGCTTTTCCAAACAGAGAGTTGGGGGCAGATCTCTTTCTTCTGTTGGGGCCTCCCTGCCTCTCTCAAATTTGAGCAGAACCATCTTCGGTTCCGGAAGCAACTCCAGCCCTTCCTCTTGCCTCTGCTTCCACTCTTACTCTCCCCTGCTGATGACCCATCTGTTCCATGCACTGGTCACCTAGCCACCCTCTGAATTTGGGCCCAGGTCCCTGCGTGTCCAGTTGCACCTCACACTGCCTCTTGGTCCCTCCAGCACTTGTGATCTGTATCTGTAACCCTACACTCCCCTTTGCACTAATGAGTCACCTGCTGGCTGCACCCTCTAATTACCGGCACTTAGCCACTTGTTGGCTGCACTCTGTTACCTGTACTTCTCCATCCCCAATCCCCTTTTACATTCTCCCCTCCCCCTGCACTTGCTTGATCTGAATGACACAAGGCCTAGTAAGATTGTTGTTTTGTCCTTCCTTGTTTCCCCCCTCCTTGTCTTGTTGCGCCTAGAAGCACTTGTGTACAGGCGCGTTATAAATGCCATATCACATCATATCATATCCTCTGCACATTAAGAAAGGTGAATCTGAAATTGGCCATATCTTTGCTTCCCTGCATACCACGTACGCATCCTTACGTGGCAGTCTTCTCTGGGTTGTCAGGTGTGTGCCCTCTGGCTTCCATGCTGGCAGGACGCTTCTGCCAGGTGGCAGAACACACGACATGCGCTTATACACGGCGCTGCACTTCTAAAATAAGCCTAATTCTGCTTAGCAGGGTGTGGGACTAAGCAGTCGCTAATATAATGTTCCTGGGCAGTAACGTTGCTGCTACCGCAGAGTGGGTGAACATTGACTACGTTGTTAGTCTCTTATCCTAAAGACAGTCAGTGTTTAAAGAATTGGACATGCATGGCGCTTTCAATCATGGACTTGTGTGTTAATTGAGCTGGAATAAGTACATCAGGGTGTGTGCTTGCTTGTGAGCCAATCCCTTGCCCTTCCCAGTCCCTTCTCCCTTTCCCGCCTTCTCCTGCTAATAGCAGTGTGGCCCCTCAGTAGGGACTCTGGCTGAGCGCCATTGTCAGGCAATGGCTCTGCTGACCTGGACGTGGTCCTCCTTCAGTGCTAGGAAGTGACTAGGCTTTACTGGTTCTGGCTCCGGTCCGGATCAACTTCCAGGGTTGACTCTTCTGAGCTCTCTGAAGCTCCGCTGGGAACCACACAGTATATAGTGCTCGTACCACTAACAAGGGGTATAGTGCCTTTCCACTACAAATGATCTAGTGCTTGTCTCACTACAAAGGGATATAATGCCCTTCCCACTAATAATGGCTATAGTGCCCTTCCTGTTAACAAGGGCTTTAGTGCCCTTCCCACTTATAAGAGATATTGCGGTCTTCCCACTGTGACGAATCAACTTCCGGGGCACCAGTGGTCCTGGGATGAATATCGGTTTCTAAACCATCAATCAGCCCCACACCTCTAGTACACCAGAAGGGATCCGAACAGATTGGAAACACAAGTAAATAACAAACCTCCTTGCCCAAATTTGGTAATGCGGACGGAACGGCAGGCTTATCTCCGCATGGTCGTGGATTATTGGTTAGTTACAACATAGAGAACATACAATTATTACGCAATGATAAAAGGGACTGTCCAGTCAAAATATATACTTTATCTTTTTCACAACAGACAGTTCTAGCAACACTACAAAATGCAACCCACCCTGTAAAGGAACACAGAGGGCAGACAGTTTCAAAGAAGGAAAAGAGATGCACTCTGGATACTGACTGGAAGGTAGTTTGTATACTAATTCATCGCAATAGTTCAAGCATACTTGGTTTCAACACAAAGGGAGATATGGGTCGTAAAATGCCACTAGTGGCCTTTGGAGAAGGACGGGGGTACAGAACCACAATGTACCATGTGCTGTGGGAGTGATTGGTGCTCGACAGGGTCAAGTCGGTTTCAGGGAACTTTGCAGCTTCTGCGACAGAGTTCAAGATGGGAGACAGCTCCGAGCAGTTCGACGAGCAAAGCTGGATGGACAGCTGCATGCTGGTCTGCAAGGCGGCTCAGGGTTCGGAATCATTGTCTCAGTTCTCGTCAGTGGTTCAGAAGCACTGGTCGACGTGTCTTGGATGGCGTTATCGACTGTGGCGTAACAACAGTCAACCGTTCAGTCTGTTGCACTTCGACAGGCTGAAAAAGTCATTTAAGGCAGACAGATCTGTTCATTTTACCCCGCTCTCCTTCTCTGCGCAACTGACAGATCTGTCCATTTTACCCTGCTCTCCTTATCTGTCCAACTGATAGATCTGTCCATCTTACCCTGCTCTCCTTATCTGTCCAACTGATAGATCTGTCCATCTTACCCCGCTCTCCTTATCTGTCCAACTGATCTGTCCATCTTACCCCGCTCTCCTTATCTGTGCAACGGACAGATATGTCCATCTTACCCCGCTCTCCTTATCTGTGCAACGGACAGATCTGTCCATCTTACCCCGCTCTCCTTCTCTGCGCAACTGACAGATCTGTCCATTTTACCGTGCTCTCCTTATCTGTCTGTCCATCTTACGCCACACTCCTTATCTGTCCAACTGATAGATCTGTCCATCTTACCCTGCTCTCCTTATCTGTCCAACTGATAGATCTGTCCATCTTACCCTGCTCTCCTTATCTGTCCAACTGATAGATCTGTCCATCTTACCCTGCTCTCCTTATCTGTCCAACTGATAGATCTGTCAATCTTACCCTGCTCTCCTTATCTGTCCAACTGATAGATCTGTCCATCTTACCCCGCTCTCCTTATCTGTCCAACTGATAGATCTGTCCATCTTACCCTGCTCTCCTTATCTGTCCAACTGATAGATCTGTCCATCTTACCCTGCTCTCCTTATCTGTCCAACTGATAGATCTGTCAATCTTACCCTGCTCTCCTTATCTGTCCAACTGATAGATCTGTCCATCTTACCCCGCTCTCCTTATCTGTCCAACTGATCTGTCCATCTTACCCCGCTCTCCTTATCTGTGCAACGGACAGATATGTCCATCTTACCCCGCTCTCCTTATCTGTGCAACGGACAGATCTGTCCATCTTACCCCGCTCTCCTTCTCTGTGCAACTGACAGATCTGTCCATTTTACCGTGCTCTCCTTATCTGTCTGTCCATTTTACGCCACACTCCTTATCTGTCCAACTGATAGATCTGTCCATCGTACCGTGCTCTCCTTACCTGTGCAACTGATAGATGTGTCTATCTTACCCTGCTGTCCTTACCTTTCCCAGTGCACACACTGGCCATCCCTCCTTAAGGAGCCTCCCCTGTGTCTGCTTAAGACTAGGTCCTCGGTCAGTGCAGCATCCTAGCAGTGCTCTGAAAAGCGGATGGGGGCTGAGGCTCTGTGCCCTGAAGTGGCTAATGTAAACCCTCACACTGTGGTGCCGTGCACGCAAGTCGCATGCAGGGAACGCCCCCACCTCCGTACCTAGCTCGAATAGCAGGGGGGTCACGGAAAAGGGTCTTGGGGAGCCTCTTGGGAGTGGACGGGAGGGGCAGTTTAGGGGAGTGCTGAGTCAGCAGGAGCTAGGGATGTTGCTGAACGCAGCACCGTGGGGCCGTGGCGGCTGCACGGCGCGCTGCTGTCAGCAGTTATGTCCGCTGCTTTAACATCAGCGAGTCCCCGTGTAGTGCCCACTTCCCGGCCTCGCGCTCGGGAGGTGACGGAAATTCGAGGAACACCTTGCCCCACCGCCACCCCTCCATTCCCATCAACTCTAATGCCACCTGTCACATTTCGTCTCGGGTAGGATGTGTGCACTCTTCAGCTTGGCTCCTGTGCGGCTGTGCTTGGTCTAACTTTTCTGCAAGTTCACACAAGTCATGGACTGGTTCCATAGGCGGGCACTCAGAGCCGGTCCTAGGCATGGGCAGTCTGTGCAGTGCCCCAGGGCCCCGCTGTCATAGGTGGGCACTCAGAGCCGGCGCCAGGCATGGGCAGTCTGTGCGGTGGCCCAGGGCCCCGCTGCCAGAAGCTGTCATAGGTGGGCACTGAAAGCCGGTGCCAGGCATGGGCAGTCTGTGCAGTGGCCCAGGGCCCCGCTGCCAGAAGCTGTCATAGCTGGGCACTGAGAGCCGGCGCCAGGCATGGGCAGTCTGTGCAGTGGCCCAGGGCCCCGCTGCCAGAAGATGTCATAGCTGGGCACTGAGAGCTGGCGCCAGGCATGGGCAGTCTGTGCAGTGGCCCAGGGCCCCGCTGCCAGAAGATGTCATAGCTGGGCACTGAGAGCCGGCGCCAGGCATGGGCAGTCTGTGCAGTGGCCCAGGGCCCCGCTGCCAGAAGATGTCATAGCTGGGCACTGAGAGCTGGCGCCAGGCATGGGCAGTCTGTGCAGTTGGAAGAATTTGTCCAATGGAATTACAGTGTCATGGCCAATCTGACAAACACAGGACATTTAAGAAGGACAACTGAACAATGGGCATGAAGCGTTAAGAAGAGAATGCCAAGCGGAGGGAGTTTACATGGTAGAGCATTTTTGGTCCTCGTAGGTCTCGGTTAAGGATGATCTGGCCATTGCCAGTCACTTGGAAAGAGGAACCAACCAATTGAGTCTCATTTTAAGTTACATTCTAAAGCGCAGCACAGCCGTGAATGTGCAACGGGTTATTTTCAGCAACAGAGTCTAATATTGAAGGCTTTTAATACATATGCTGGTTCTATGTGTGTGTGCTAGTCTCAAGCTTGCAGAAGAGATGTGTATGTATCCTCAATCAATATGTTTACACCGAATTAGCATATTTTATACTTTTACCTCTTCTGTGCTTTTGTATATTTTGTGCTGTATATGAAGTTGTTTATTTTGCCTCAAGTCTTCTCTATCTGTTAACAGTGTGTGAATGCGTTTGTTTACGCCCAAAGATATTTGATTTCTATGTTTACAGTTGTTATGCTGATGACTACTTGAAGTCTATGTTGGCTTATGTTTGATGTCAGTGTTTACAGAGGTTCCAGTGGCCTCTTTGGGGTCACTATGTTTACAGTGGTTTATAAGGCCTATTTGTGATATATGTATTTGTAGTTTTTTTTTTCTATATATGGGTGTACGCTCATGTGATCTCTGCATTTACAGCTGATCTACTTTCAATATCTTTGTTTACATGCTGCATGTGCCAGGGTATAGCAATATTCCATAAGTTCTGGGGCCAACAGCGCTAGTAACTGCCCACCTACCAAAGCCTAAGCTAGGGTCTGGGTCAATCCAGGTGGCTCCATTCCCGAACACAGGACTTAGGCCGTCACTAGTAGCATCCCCAGCTGTTTGTCTGTGTTACGATGCTGTTTCTTATTTATTTTTGTTTTTGAGAGAACATGTTTACCACAACTCGTGCATGCCTACTTCCCTAAAAAACAATCACCAAACAAAAATGGACGCAATTGGAAATGGAAAAGGGATGTTCACCAGGATTTGCAGGTGTCCAGGAAACAGTGGGAGGTACGCTGGCAAGTGGCGTGGGGCAGTGAGGGCCGGGGTAGTGCATTTAGGAAGGGGTGGGTTGACGGTGGGGGTGGAGGGATGACTTTAGACATGGCCAGTGGCACCCGCAAGTTGGACAAAGATGGCGGCCGGCAAAGAGGGACCATCGGCCAGCAAGAAACTCTGTCACATACTGGCAAATGTCGCCTGCGTTCAAGGCCATCTGATTTGCCAGCGATTGTGTCCTAGTGCGAACAAACACTAGATCTCTGCTTACAGTTGTTTATATAGGTGCATATTAGAGGTCAATATTTTCTGGTCAATGTTGGATCACTTTCTTCATGTTGCTTTTGTTGGCATAGTTGTGTTCTCTGTGTTTACAGTAGTTTATGGGTGATTTCTGCAAGTGCAATTGCATGCATAGGTGTATATGTGACTTGTTTCCAGTTGTTTGTTGGTGTATTCAGTGCTTTAAGTGGGCCGGGGCCCGCCTTGGTGGGTCTGAGCCGGGGCCCTGCCAGGGCCCCAATCCCACACAACATTGGCAGGACGCATTATCCCGCCACGGCCGCAGCCGCGACGGGAGATGCGCCCGCCAGTTTAATGTCAGGAAAGCTGACAGAAGTGCCAGCCAGGCACAGTGTCGCTGGCACTTCTGTCAGTCAGTGTAACTTCCTCTGATGACCTCTCATCTGGCTCATCAGAGGAAGTTACTGTTCCTTTGTTTGCCCTCCCAGGTTACTGACCCTTGCGAACCCGCTGGCTCCGTGATCTAATATGCAGTGCAGATTAGATCACAGAGCCAGCGGGTTCCCAGAGGGTGAAAGGCGCTTCGGGCTCCGTGATCTATCTGCTCTGAGCAGAGATCACTGAGCCTGAGGCGCCTATCTCCGTCGACAAAGCTTTATAAAAGGTGCCTTGAATTGTTTACGTGTCAAGCCATCTTTTAGAAACCTAGAAATATGTTACAAATGTCTATGTTTATAAAAGGTGGCTTGAAAAGTACACAAACCATAGTATTACGCATATAAACATATAAATGCTCACATACATTTATACATTTGTCTGCGCATCTTACTATGATTCAGGGTCGGATTAGCTCCTCAGCCTTTCTGCCCGTGGCTGGGCTGAAATCGTCCCTGGGGAGTGGGGGCCGGTTTCTGGCCATGCCTGGGCCGATTTGGGGAAGAAAACAAATTGAAAAAATGTTTTTGTTTTTTTTTTCACTTTCTTTTTCTTTTCTTTTTTCAAAAAGCCTTCTGAGTCGATACATGAGTACCCACACAGGTTGGGTGATATTGTGTGCATATTTCTTCTATAAAAAAGAGCTTAAGCGTAAGTGCTATACAATAACATATTATCATGTGGCCTTGGACGTCTGCTTGGATTCACAGTAGTTGAGTGTACTCAGGAGCAATGCTATTTGATGCCACTTTCTGTTTTGTCAAGGGATGAAAGGTTATGTTCATTGCTTCCCAGGATGTCACTTTGGGGTGGGCTCACTTCTGGTGATGTCATGGGTCGTGAGGCGAGGGGTGGGCCCGTTTTTGAGGCGAAGGGTGGGCCACTTTTTTGGGGGTGACTGGGCCTATTTCTTGTCCCAGTCTGACCCTGCTATGATTTGTGCACTTTTAGGCCCCGCCCACACTGGAAGCCACGCCCCCAAACGAAGGCCCGCCCCCCCTCCATTTCTTACCCCACTTAAAGCACTGGGTGTATTGTTCTCTATAGATTTACAGTGTTATTCAAGATAAACGTATCACTGTATTTCAAGTTACAGCACAATGAGCTTTGGATCATTGTTTCCAGCGAGGTTTATTCGGGATCCATGTATAGTATGTGGCAGCCTGAAGTCTCTGAACAGAAGCTCTGACATCACCACTCACCTGTGCAAAGAAAATGACGTCAATATTGCAACTGCAACACAGTATCACAGTTGCTATGCCATCTCTGCAGCTTGAACCAGCCCAAAGCAGAACGCTACCCTCTAGCTTGGCTTTCCCCGCCCCTCCATAGGGAACTGCTCATGGCGGCCGGGCTACTTTGTTCTTTGCTGGAGTTCAACACAGGAGAGCAGGACCGTTTACATTTATTTTAAATACTGAACGTTTTTTTTAGATTAATTTTCTTAAATTATGTTTCTGCACCGCGGTGAAAGGATGCCTACTAGAGATTCTAAATGGATATGTGCGCGTGTCTGCATGTAGCCTGGACCCAGCTGTGAAGTCATGGGCCCTGCACTGCACGTGGATTCGGCCACGGGGCACCATAATATGGCGACACTTGGCAGGACAGAGTATGGCGGGCACTCTGCAAAAGAGGCCATTTTCTGTCTCTGTAACATTATGTAAACATATGTAACTGGAACCCTCTTAAGAAATGCACCCAGAACCCCCCACCGCCCCCCGGGCCAGGGGCGCTATACAAATAAATAAATACAAATACCCTTGGAAGGCCCTGGAGAGAGGGTATGTACAGACTGCTACAGGGGTGGGGGGCACCGCCAGATGTTCTCCTGCTGAAGCTGCACATGTCTGTGAGTTTCACATGAGCCTCGATGAGCAGAAGCGAGGTACAGGGAGAAAGCGGGTATTCGCCCCAGTAATCACACTAGTAATTATAAAAACCGATGTTGCCCATGATTCGGAGTTGAAAAAAGTTGTAAGAGTAAATGGCAACACGAAGACAGAGAAGGCAGATGACCGTTACTGGTGCCGATCGCGATGGGCGTGACTGGTGCCGATCGCGATGGGCGTGACTGGGGCCGAGCGCGATGGGCGTGACTGGTGCCGATCGCGATGGGCGTGACTGGGGCCGAGCGCGATGGCCGTGACTGGTGCCGAGCGCGATGGTCGTCACTGGTGCCGAGCGCGATGGTCGTCACTGGTGCCGAGCGCGATGGCCGTTACTGGTGCCGAGCGCGATGGGCGTTACTGGGGCCGAGCGCGATCGCCGTGACTGGTGCCGAGCGCGATGGTGGCCGCTACTGGTGCCGAGCGTGATGGGCATTACTGGGGCCGAGCGCGGTGGGCGTTACTGGCGCAGAGCGCGATGGGCGTTACTGGTGCCGAGCGCAATGGGCGTTACTGGGGCCGAGCGCGATGGCCGTGACTGGTGCCGAGCGCGATGGTCGTTACTTGGGCCGAGTGCGGGGAACTCGTCTAGAGAGTTCCTAAATCTCACCTTGGAGACTGTCCTGGCCCTCCAGTAGCTTTCCCCTGCCTTATGCAAGGCTCTACACAGTGGCTTATATCCATCGCCTTATTTCACATGCTTAGATTGGTGTGGGTTTAATCTCTGTAGCACCTGCCCTTCCTTATCTTACTTGGTCCAGCTGTACACTTCGTTTACAATCCTTCCGCTTGGGGCTTTGTTTCACTTCCGCTGGTATCAATGGTAACCCCTGTGCTCACAGTTTAAATGATGACCCCTGCGCTCACAGTTTCAATGGTGACCCCTGCGCTCACAATTTCAGTGGTTACCCCTGCGCTCACAGTTTCAATGGTGACCCCTGCGCTCACAGTTTCAGTGGTGACCCCTGCGCTCACAGTTTCAATGGTGACCCCTGTGCTCACAGTTTCAGTGGTGACCCCTGTGCTCATAGTTTCAATGGTGACCCCTGTGCTCACAGTTTCAATAGTGACCCCTGTGCTCACACTTTCAATGGTGACCCATGTGCTCACAGTTTCAATGGTGACCCCTGCGCTCACAGTTTCAATCGTGACCGCTGCGCTCACAGTTTCCATGGTCACCCCTGCGCTCACAGTTTCAATAGTGACCGCTGTGCTCACAGTTTCCATGGTTACCCCTGCGCTCACAGTTTCAGTGGTGACCGCTGTGCTCACAGTTTCAATGGTGACCCCTGCGCTCACAGTTTCAATGGTGACCCCTGCGCTCACAGTTTCAATGGTGACCCCTGCGCTCACAGTTTCAATGATGACCCCTGCGCTCACAGTTTCAATGATGACCCCTGCACTCACATTTTCAATGGTGACCCTTGCGCTCACAGTTCCAATGGTGACCCCTGCGCTCACAGTTCCAATGGTGATCCCTGCACTCACAGTTTCAATGGTGACCCCTGCGCTCACAGTCCCATGGTGACCCCTGTGCTCACAGTTTCAATGGTGACCCCTATGCTCAAAGTATCAGTGGTGACCCCTGTGCTCAGCTCACAGTTTCAATCGTGACCCCTGCGCTCACAGTTTCAATCGTGACTGCTGCGCTCACAGTTTCCATGGTGACTGCTGCGCTCAGTTTTAATGGTGACCCCTGCGTTCACAGTTTCAATGGTGACCCCTGCGCTCACAGTTTCAATGATGACCCCTGCGCTCACAGTTCCAATGGTGACCCCTGCGATCCCAGTTTCAATGGTGACCCCTGCACTCACAGTTTCAATAGTGACCCCTCTGATCACAGGTTCAGTGGTGACCCCTGTGCTTACAGTTTCAATGGTGACCCCTGTGCTCACAGTTTCAATGGTGACCCCTGCGCTCACAGTTTCAATAGTGACCCCTGTGATCACAGTTTCAGTGGTGACCCTGTGCTCCCAGTGTCCATTGTTCGCCAGTGCACTGATGTATGCTGCCCTTTCAAGATGCCAATGTGATGCCCACTCTCTCCCGGCTACCCTACAGTGGGAACAGATTTGATTGTTTAGGGTTGAAAGGGTACCTGCTGCTGCCCCTCTGTGGATGAAACTATAAGTAGCTTCCTTGAATACCCTTATTGTGGTACTAGGCAGTCCATAGCCGGTCAGATAGCACAGCGCGCTAGGCACTCGCCACTGATATCTATGTGCAGCCTGCTGTGGCAGATTCAAATCTCAGCCTTTCATCCTCATGAGGTCGATACATGGAGTACCACTCTGTTGAATAATACTGTCTTCTGTTATTTCATCCCTCCGAGGTCGATGCATTGAGTACCACTCAGTGGGATAGTAATGTCTTCTGTTATTTCATCCCTCCGAGGTCGATGCATTGAGTACCACTCAGTGGGATAGTAATGTCTTCTGTTATTTCATCCCTCCGAGGTCGATGCATTGAGTACCACTCTGTTGAATAATACTGTCTTCTGTTATTTCATCCCTCCGAGGTCGATGCATTGAGTACCACTCAGTGGGATAGTACTGTCTTCTGTTATTTCATCCCTCCGAGGTCGATGCATTGAGTACCACTCAGTGGGATAGTAATGTCTTCTGTTATTTCATCCCTCCGAGGTCGATGCATTGAGTACCACTCAGTGGGATAGTAATGTCTTCTGTTATTTCATCCCTCCGAGGTCGATGCATTGAGTACCACTCTGTTGAATAATACTGTCTTCTGTTATTTCATCCCTCCGAGGTCGATGCATTGAGTACCACTCAGTGGGATAGTAATGTCTTCTGTTATTTCATCCCTCCGAGGTCGATGCATTGAGTACCACTCAGTGGGATAGTAATGTCTTCTGTTATTTCATCCCTCCGAGGTCGGTGCATTGAGTACCACTCAGTGGGATAGTAATGTCTTCTGTTATTTCATCCCTCCGAGGTCGATGCATTGAGTACCACTCAGTGGGATAGTAATGTCTTCTGTTATTTCATCCCTCCGAGGTCGATGCATTGAGTACCACTCTGTTGAATAATACTGTCTTCTGTTATTTCATCCCTCCGAGGTCGATGCATTGAGTACCACTCAGTGGGATAGTAATGTCTTCTGTTATTTCATCCCTCCGAGGTCGATGCATTGAGTACCACTCAGTGGGATAGTAATGTCTTCTGTTATTTCATCCCTCCGAGGTCGATGCATTGAGTACCACTCAGTGGGATAGTACTGTCTTCTGTTATTTCATCCATCCGAGGTCGATGCATTGAGTACCACTCAGTGGGATAGTACTGTCTTCTGTTATTTCATCCCTCCGAGGTCGATGCATTGAGCACCACTCAGTGGGATAGTACTGTCTTCTGTTATTTCATCCCTCCGAGGTCGATGCATTGAGCACCACTCAGTGGGATAGTAATGTCTTCTGTTATTTCATCCCTCCGAGGTCAATGCATTGAGTACCACTCAGTGGGATAGTAATGTCTTCTGTTATTTCATCCCTCCGAGGTCGATGCATTGAGTACCACTCAGTGGGATAGTAATGTCTTCTGTTATTTCATCCCTCCGAGGTCGATGCATTGAGTACCACTCAGTGGGATAGTAATGTCTTCTGTTATTTCATCCCTCCGAGGTCGATGCATTGAGTACCACTCAGTGGGATAGTAATGTCTTCTGTTATTTCATCCCTCCGAGGTCGATGCATTGAGTACCACTCAGTGGGATAGTAATGTCTTCTGTTATTTCATCCCTCCGAGGTCGATGCATTGAGTACCACTCAGTGGGATAGTAATGTCTTCTGTTATTTCATCCCTCCGAGGTCGATGCATTGAGTACCACTCAGTGGGATAGTAATGTCTTCTGTTATTTCATCCCTCCGAGGTCGATGCATTGAGTACCACTCTGTTGAATAATACTGTCTTCTGTTATTTCATCCCTCCGAGGTCGATGCATTGAGTACCACTCAGTGGGATAGTAATGTCTTCTGTTATTTCATCCCTCCGAGGTCGATGCATTGAGTACCACTCAGTGGGATAGTAATGTCTGTTATTTCATCCCTCCGAGGTCGATGCATTGAGTACCACTCAGTGGGATAGTAATGTCTTCTGTTATTTCATCCCTCCGAGGTCGATGCATTGAGTACCACTCAGTGGGATAGTAATGTCTTCTGTTATTTCATCCCTCCGAGGTCGATGCATTGAGTACCACTCAGTGGGATAGTAATGTCTTCTGTTATTTCATCCCTCCGAGGTCGATGCATTGAGTACCACTCTGTTGAATAATACTGTCTTCTGTTATTTCATCCCTCCGAGGTCGATGCATTGAATACCACTCAGTGGGATAGTAATGTCTTCTGTTATTTCATCCCTCCGAGGTCGATGCATTGAGTACCACTCAGTGGGATAGTACTGTCTTCTGTTATTTCATCCCTCCGAGGTCGATGCATTGAGTACCACTCAGTGGGATAGTACTGTCTTCTGTTATTTCATCCCTCCGAGGTCGATGCATTGAGTACCACTCAGTGGGATAGTAATGTCTTCTGTTATTTCATCCCTCCGAGGTCGATGCATTGAGTACCACTCAGTGGGATAGTAATGTCTTCTGTTATTTCATCCCTCCGAGGTCGATGCATTGAGTACCACTCAGTGGGATAGTAATGCCTTCTGTTATTTCATCCCTCCGAGGTCGATGCATTGAGTACCACTCTGTTGAATAATACTGTCTTCTATTATTTCATCCCTCCGAGGTCGATGCATTGAGTACCACTCAGTGGGATAGTAATGTCTTCTGTTATTTTCATCCCTCCGAGGTCGATGCATTGAGTACCACTCAGTGGGATAGTAATGTCTTCTGTTATTTCATCCCTCCGAGGTCGATGCATTGAGTACCACTCAGTGGGATAGTAATGTCTTCTGTTATTTCATCCCTCCGAGGTCGATGCATTGAGTACCACTCAGTGGGATAGTAATGTCTTCTGTTATTTCATCCCTCCGAGGTCGATGCATTGAGTACCACTCAGTGGGATAGTAATGTCTTCTGTTATTTCATCCCTCCGAGGTCGATGCATTGAGTACCACTCAGTGGGTTAGTAATGTCTTCTGTTATTTCATCCCTCCACTCTGTTGAATAATACTGTCTTCTGTTATTTCATCCCTCCGAGGTCGATGCATTGAGTACCACTCAGTGGGATAGTAATGTCTTCTGTTATTTCATCCCTCCGAGGTCGATGCATTGAGTACCACTCAGTGGGATAGTAATGTCTTCTGTTATTTCATCCCTCCGAGGTCGATGCATTGAGTACCACTCAGTGGGATAGTAATGTCTTCTGTTATTTCATCCCTCCGAGGTCGATGCATTGAGTACCACTCAGTGGGATAGTAATGTCTTCTGTTATTTCATCCCTCCGAGGTCGATGCATTGAGTACCACTCTGTTGAATAATACTGTCTTCTGTTATTTCATCCCTCCGAGGTCGATGCATTGAGTACCACTCAGTGGGATAGTACTGTCTTCTGTTATTTCATCCCTCCGAGGCCGATGTATTGAGTACCTCTCAGTGGGATAGTAATGTCTTCTGTTATTTCCGCGCTCCGAGTCCTATGGGTGTGTAGCGCTATGTTAGAAATACTGTATTATTACTAGCCCTCGGCTCGTAACTCTTTATGGGAAGAATGTCCAGTCATGGAGGGGTTCACACCCTGCTACACCCTGCTTCTGACCCCACACACCCCTGTGATCGATGCCATCTGCCAAGGTGTGAAAGCCTAGCTTTTAAGATTTTGAACACTAAAATGATGCAGGTAAATCTATCACGGAAAGGACGGTCTGCTAATGGGACCCCTGCTTTCATAAAATGGTCCATGCCAAAATGATAGTGCAAACATGTGCCTTTGATGACATAGCCTACAAGCCACCCAAGCGTCCCAGGGCAGGTTCAAAGGTCACATGTGCCTTCCTGACTGCTACTGGAACACAACATTCTTGCAGGCAGAGGTGGCGGTTTAATCTTCCGCACCACAGACCAAACTTCTAATAATTGTGCAATCAAGTCACTCTGCGCCAGGACTGCGCCTCAATCCAGGCGTAAGTGAAACCTTCCGCAACCAGCAGAGAAGGAACGAAGTTACCATTACTAAAGGCCATTGAAAATGGGGTGAAGGGGTCTCTCTGCAATCTCCATAGGGGTCTATAGAGTCCATACAAACAAGTTACCATGCATAGAGGTCATTGAAAGTGTCAGTAAAAGTGTCCCTCCACAGTCTCCATAGGGGTCCACGGGGTACATGGAAACATGTTAACTCTCAGACAACTCTGCCAGATCCAAAAGAGCAAACTACACCAGCCAACTAAACATCACCACCCGTAAAAAGGGCCTAGGGTGGCCAACTGTCCCGGATTTTGCGGAATTGTCCCGCAATTAGGGACTCTGTCCTGCAGTTTGCAGAGTGGTTGTGCTGGACGCAGGACAACCTGCCTCCAGCACAGCCCCTCTGCAAACTGAAGTGGCCATGCACACAGCACGGCACCGCCGCCGACTGCTTTCTTTCTCGGGCTGTTCTGCAGCCCCGGCTCCAAAAGTGGAGTGGAGCTAAAGTGCCCCCCCATCATCATTTTAGGATTCCATACGGCCCATAGAAACCACGAGCCTTCGGCATCAGGAAACCACCAATGCGCGTGCGCCAGCGATGAGCCACCTTGGGATGCACCCACTGCGCATGTGCGCGGCCGGGCTTACCATGAAGAGCCTCAGTACTGCCCACATGTTGGTTTGGAAACTGCTCTTCCTGAGGAGACCTCCTTCCTGCCTGCTGCCCTCAGACCACCTGGACCCACCGGTTGGTCTGTATGGCTCTCCTTTCTGCTGCCATTGTAATCTAAGTGTTGGATAAGTTATGTTAGGTTATGTGAAAGGATATTTATACCGGGTGGGTGCCATCTTTAGTGTGACAGTGGAGAGGCAAATACGAAGCCTGTGGTGTTGATGGGTGCAGGTTCCGTCTTTTATAGGTTTGGGGGAAACATGTGGGAGTCTGTTATCCATAGGGAAGAGCCGATGATTGGATAGACTACAGCATTTTAGTTCTGGTGAGCTGCTGATGTGAGAAGTGTGACAGGGCTAAAGAGGGGAGCTCAGTCATGGCTCAGGTAGCGTTGATGTACTAATAGCTGCACCTGTGCTCGTGGGGTGTGTGTGTGTATGTGAGTGGGAATTGCTACCACAGCTATTTGCAGACAGGTCCCATTTCTTTAGCTCTCAATGCCACCCCTTTCTCTTTCTTTCTCTCTCTATCTCTTTCTGGTATGGTATGGGATTGTTTATTTATAAAGCGCCTATACACAGGCACGTGTTTCAAAGCGCTCAAGGAGGGTGCGAACAGGGGAAAAAAGCAACAGTCGCACAGAGCCCTTGAAATTCTGAGCCGATAATAGTCTGCACAGGCAGAGTAAGTGCGTAAAATACATCTAACAGTTTGAGATACAACAAATAGACCTGACAACGATTCTGCAGCTTTACCAGTGCAATTAAGGGGGGAAGACAAGAGAAAAACAGACAGATGATCTTCCGGCAAGGTGCGTACGATCGTGCAAGTGCACACGGTCACAGGGAGGGTGTCATGCATGCTGGACGTGGTCCTACCTCCTACGCTCGTAGAACAGCTAGACCGTTCTATTCCAAATGGCGGTTGTTCGATACGTTGCCGGGAAAACGACGTTTGCACTTTTCACGTCGCTAACTTCACGTGTATTCTGCTTCGTCACGTGAACTACGGCATTACCTATTTAAGCAGCGTGGAAACTTCACTCGCTGCTTCTGATCGAATCATTTGGCGTTGTGTAGCTGAACCTCCGGTCTGCATCCTTGCAGGTTACTACAGCTACTTTTTGGGCCTTCTATAGCGTGTTTTCCGCCACACGCTGATTCCTGGAGCTGTTTGGTTGCGTGTAAATCCACACGCGCACGTTGCCTTCAAACGCGGCTGGCCTGGGCTGCGTGAATCCTGTTCGCGTGTTAATCCACACGCGCACGTTGTCTTCAAACGCGGCTGGCCTGGGCTGCGTGAATCCTGTTCGCGTGTAAATCCACACGCGCACGCTATCTTCAAGCGCTGCTGGCCTGGGCTGCGTGAATCCTGTTCGCGTGTAAATCCACACGCGCACGCTATCTTCAAGCGCTGCTGGCCTGGACTGCGTGAATCCTGCTCGCGTGTAAATCCACACGCGCACGCTATCTTCAAGCGCTGCTGGCCTGGACTGCGTGAATCCTGCTCGCGTGTAAATCCACACACGCACGCTATCTTCAAGTACGGCTGGCCTGGACTGCGTGAATCCTGCTCGCGTGTAAAATCCACACGCATACGTTGTCTTCAAGCGCTGCTGGCCTGGACTGCGTGAATCCTAATCGCGTGTAAATCCACACGCACACGCTATTTTCTTCGCGGCTGTACAGAACCGCGTGTACTTTGTTTATACCTTAAAAGGAGCGCTATTCCAACTCCTGCACCTGTGATATTAACAGGGGGATTGATTCATTTCTATACTTTACTCTACGTGGGAAGGAAGCTTTTCAAGGATAATTGGAAGGTGACAGTGAACAGTACTTTGGACGCTATCCTGTGGTGCATCAACCCGGTATCTAGCGTGAGCCTCGTTCCGTTCGGGATAAGTCTCCCTTACTAATCTTCCCTTCCTTGTCGTTTGTTCTACCTTGGATTCCTCAAGAGACTCTGCTGGACTCATCTGCCCTAGACTCAAGGTCAGTGTGTGCATTCATGTCATTTTCTATTCCATCATACTCAGGTTGGGGCAGTTATTCATGATACTTTATTTTGTTCTAGGCTGACTTCCTATACCTTACCCACGCCCTTTCCAGTGATCCATCGCTCTGCCTGTTTTACCAGTCAGAGAGTTGTATCATTTGGAAGGTCTTAACTTGACTTCACAACTATCAAAACGCGTGAACAGGGATCCGGAAGACCCTACCACCTGTATCCTTTTGAGTACCGTATCCTTTTCAGTTAATACTTTGGTGCTCTCTGACAGAATCAGAAGCCATGGAGGGTACGGATCCTTTAGCTGTTTTGACTCAGTTGATCAGCGATTTGAGAAATGAAATGGTTACGGCACAGGACATGTTACGGCACCGTATGGACGTTATGCAAGACGCCATGCACGGTAGTCCTCAGGGAGCACAGGTTCCAATGGCCACTGCATCTGGATCTGGGACTATGACACCCCCACGGGAAACTATTAATGTGGTTATGCCCACTCAGTTTCCCTTGGCCCCTCCGGAACGGTTCACTGGTGATCCCAAAACCTATAGAACCTTCGTTAATCAGTGCCGACTCCATTTTCTTTGCCGTCCTACATCTTTTCCTGACCTAACCACAAAAGCAGCATTCGTGCTTTCCCATTTAGGGGGCACAGCTGCTGCTTGGGCTAACCCTTTGTTGGAAACAAATAGCCCTTTGTTGTACGACTGTGACGATCTCTTGGCTGCTATGAGTAAAGTCTTTGACATGCGTTATGCTACTCAAGCCATGGATCTGGAGTTACTTAATCTACAACAAGGCAATCAACCTCTTTTGCCTTACATTGCCCGGTTCAATCAACTAACAGCCGAAACTCAATGGCCTGACGGCAAGAAAACGGCTGTTTTCTACAAGGGTCTTTCAGAAGAACTGAAAGATGCCTTATCTACAGTTCCGGTGGTTCCTACGGGATTCACAGAGTTGCTCGATTTGGTTTTACAAATCGATGCCCGAAGGAATGCTCGGAAAGGAGAGAAAAAGCCCTTCATGCAAGCCTCGGGGCGTTCAGAGACACCGGCAGTCCTCTCGAACGACCCCGAACCCATGCAGATTGGCGTTGTGAGAGGCCGGTTGTCCAATGCAGAACGAGAGAACCGAAGAAAGAACCATTTATGTATGTATTGCGGTTCATCCGAGCATTTATTGGCAACATGTCCTAAAAAACCCATCAAGCGTTCGGGAAACGCCAAAACTCAACAATAGCAGGAGTCCCTATGTCGAGTGTTTCATCGGACTCCAGTACCATTCCTAAACACGCACCCGTAATTGTTGAGGTGACGTTACGTTGTGGTGAACGAGAATTGGTTTCCAAGGCCATGGTTGATTCCGGAGCCACCAACAATTACATAGACATCACATATGCCAAGAACTGTTCCATACCCCTTGTAAACAAAAACAAACCTGAAACGGTTAATACCGTGGACGGATCTGTTTTGACTTCTGGTATGGTAACCCAGGAGACGGTATCTGTTCAGATGACATTATCGAATAATCATTCGGAAGAAATCATCTTCGATGTCATAGCTGCTCCGCAGTACGAGATCATACTTGGTCTTGCATAGTTAACCCTTCATAATCCCGCCGTTGACTGGGTTTCGGGATTGCTCCAGTATCCTTCGATTCATTGCAATGAACATTGCTTTACCAGTCAGGAGGTGTCAAACAAGCAACACATATTGGCCTCTATGGTGGGAGCTGCAACTATCAGCGTGGTACATCAAAGCGACACTACCATACCATGCGAATACGCTGAGTATGCTGATGTCTTTGACAAGGGCCAGGCAGAACAATTGCCTCCCCATCGACAGTACAACTGTCCTATTGAATTGATTCCTGGTGCCAAAATCCCTACAGGTCGTTTATATTCACTGACCCCAAAAGAAGACGTTGTGTTGAAAGAATACATTGACAAAGCTTTAGCGATGGGTTTCATACGGCCATCACAATCACCTGCTGCGTCTCCTCTATTCTTTGTTCCGAAGAAAGAGGGAGATCTAAGGCCTTGCATTGATTACAGGGCACTTAACGACATCACCATAAAAAACCAATATCCTTTACCACTGATAAACGTTCTATTGGATCAATTAGGTACTTCCAGTTACTTCACCAAATTGGACTTGCGAGGAGCATACAATTTAGTTCGCATTCGTGAAGGCGACGAATGGAAGACCGCTTTCAAGACACGGTATGGTCTTTACGAGTATTTGGTGATGCCTTTTGGTCTGTGCAACGCTCCCGCCACTTTTCAATTCTAGATGAATGATATATTCAGGGACATAATGGACCAGTTTGTGGTGATTTATCTGGATGACATTCTGATCTATTCATCATCTTTTTCGGAACACGTCAAACACGTTTCTACAGTCCTACAAAGACTCAGGGAGAACCTTCTTTATGTGAAAGCCGAGAAATGCGTCTTTCATTCACAGGAAGTGGAATTCCTGGGCTATGACATTACCAATCTAGGTGCTCGAATGAGCCGTTCCAAGGTGAAGGCCTTATTGAATTGGCCGATTCCGCACAATGTCAAGTCATTACAGTCTTTCTTAGGCTTTGCAAATTTTTATCGCAGATTTATTCATTCCTTCTCCAAAACAGTAGCTCCTTTGACGGCCCTAACTAGTTCTAAAGTTCCTTTCTGTTGGAACCTAAATGCCCAAGCATCATTTGAAAAGTTGAAAGAAGCATGTACCACTGCACCCGTGCTTCAACATCCAGATCCAGATCGCCAGTTTATCGTTGAAGCGGATGCATCCAGTGTCGCTACTGGAGCGGTACTCTCACAAGTTTGCACAGAAACCAAGGAGGAGCACCCAGTGGCTTTCTTCTCTCGCAAACTTACCCCATATGAACGAAACTACACCGTCACTGAGCGGGAACTGCTGGCTATCAAGGATGCCTTCCGAGAATGGCGTCATCATCTTCTTGGGGCCAAACATCAGGTGTTGGTGTACTCTGACCATAGAAATCTTCAAGCATTCAAATCCATGAAATGCCTTACGGCCCGACAGGCCAGATGGCATGTCTTTTTTGCCCAATACGATTTCCAGGTCACATATCGTCCTGCCCGAGAACACGTTAAGTCGGACGCGTTGTCCCGTATGAGTGAAGAGGCGAAGGAAGAAGCACAAGTACAGAATCAGTTGTTGGCAGATCATGTAATATGTAGTTGTTCTGTTCAACCATCCTTAAAAACCAAAGTACAAGAGTGGGTGAAAAATCATCCACAAGTTATCCAGGATATGAATCTGGACGTACATAACGGTTTACCATTCACACAAGGAGTGCTCTACCTACCGACGTCTTCAACGCGGAATAAAGCACTCAAGTGGAATCATGATTCCTTGATCGCAGCCCATCCTGGACGGAAGAAAACACTAGAACTACTCAAAAGATGGTGCTGGTGGCCGTCCATGTCAAAAGATGTCATAGATCATGTATCAACTTGTTCTGTATGCATCCAATGTAAAAACACTCCTGGTAAACCAGTGGGCTTACTCCAGTCCCTACCCATCCCTAACAAAGCATGGGACATGATATCTATGGACTTTGTGGTAGAACTCCCACCAAACCAGGAGTACGATATCATATGGGTTGTAGTGGATTATTTCACTAAATTGGCTCTTTATATTCCCTGTATTGGTTTACCAACCGCTGCTGTTCTGGCTGACCTATTCATCCAACACATATTTCGTTTCTTTGGTCTACCGTCAGTAATCATTACGGACAGGGGCTCACAGTTTGCGTCACGCTTTTGGAGAGCACTAACCTCTGCATTACTGATTGATGATAGAATGTCCAGTGCTTATCACCCTCAAACTGATGGGACAGACCGAAAGAGTCAACTGCACTATGGAACAATATCTGCGGTGTCTGTGTCTGCAGTACCAATCGGATTGGCTCACGGTCCTGCCGGCAGCTGAATTCGCCTATAACAACTCCTATCATAGTGCCATAGGCACTTCACCATTCTATGCGCTTTATGGACAGCACCCCCGATCAATACCTTTGGATTCCAGCTTGTCTTTGGATACTCCTGCCGCAGGCCGTACCTTTCGTGATCTGAAGAAATTACAGAGGAAAGTGAAGCAGCAATTGGAGCAGGCTAAAAGACGCGACAAGTTCTATGCCGATGCTCATAGAATACCCGCACCCGTGTACAAGGCTGGTATGAAAGTATGGCTGTCCACTAAGAAATTGAGAATTCCAGGCAAAAAGAAATTATTGCCTAAATACATTGGTCCGTATGTAGTGCTCCAAGTAATTAATCCGGCTGCTGTCCGTCTGGCTTTGCCACAACGATGGCGAGTGCATCCCGTATTCCACGTGTCACTCATTAAGCCATGTTCTGAAGCTACTAGATTGCCTGTACGGCCTGTTGCTATTTCTGTGCGGGGTTCAGATGAATACGAGGTACAGGACATACTGGATATGAGACTACGTTCTGGTAGGCCGTTTTATCTGGTGGACTGGAAGGGCTATGGTCCCGAAGATAGGTCCTGGGAACCTCTTTCTAATATTCATGCTCCTGCTTTATTGAAGCGTTTTCACACGAGAAGGGGAGAGGTTGCCCCTTTGGGGGATGGCACTGTCATGCATGCTGGACGTGGTCCTACCTCCTACGCTCGTAGAACAGCTAGACCGTTCTATTCCAAATGGCGGTTGTTCGATACGTTGCCGGGAAAACGACGTTTGCACTTTTCACGTCGCTAACTTCACGTGTATTCTGCTTCATCACGTGAACTACGGCATTACGTATTTAAGCAGCGTGGAAACTTCACTCGCTGCTTCTGATCGAATCATTTGGCGTTGTGTAGCCGAACCTCCGGTCTGCATCCTTGCAGGTTACTACAGATACTTTTTGGGCCTTTTATAGCGTGTTTTCCGCCACACGCTGATTCCTGGAGCTGTTTGGTTGCGTGTAAATCCACACGCGCACGTTGTCTTCAAACGCGGCTGGCCTGGGCTGCGTGAATCCTGTTCGCATGTTAATCCACACGCGCACGTTGTCTTCAAACGCGGCTGGCCTGGGCTGCGTGGATCCTGTTCGCGTGTAAATCCACACGCGCACGCTATCTTCAAGCGCTGCTGGCCTGGGCTGCGTGAATCCTGTTCGCGTGTAAATCCACACGCGCACGCTATCTTCAAGCGCTGCTGGCCTGGACTGCGTGAATCCTGCTTGCGTGTAAATCCACACGCGCACGCTATCTTCAAGCGCTGCTGGCCTGGACTGCGTGAATCCTGCTCGCGTGTAAATCCACACGCGCACGCTATCTTCAAGTACGGCTGGCCTGGACTGCGTGAATCCTGCTCGCGTGTAAAATCCACACGCATATATCGTCTTCAAGCGCTGCTGGCCTGGACTGCGTGAATCCTGCTCGCGTGTAAATCCACATGTGCACGCTATCTTCAAGTACGGCTGGCCTGGACTGCGTGAATCCTGCTCGCATGTAAAATCCACACGCATATGTTGTCTTCAAGCGCTGCTGGCCTGGACTGCGTGAATCCTAATCGCGTGTGAATGCACACGCATATGTTGTCTTCAAGCGCTGCTGGCCTGGACTGCGTGAATCCTGCTCGCGTGTAAATCCACACGCACTCTTTCTCTTCAAGCGCTGTGGGCCTGGACTGCGTGAATCCTAATCGCGTGTAAATCCACACGCACACGCTATTTTCTTCGCGGCTGTACAGAACCGCGTGTACTTTGTTTATACCATAAAAAGGGCGCCATTTCCAACTCCTGCACCTGTGATATTAACAGGGGGATTGATTCATTTCTATACTTTACTCTACGTGGGAAGGAAGCTTTTCAAGGATTATTGGAAGGTGACAGTGAACAGTACTTTGGACGCTATCCTGTGGTGCATCAACCCGGTATCTAGCGTGAGCCTCGTTCCGTTCGGGATAAGTCTCCCTTACTAATCTTCCCTTCCTTGTCGTTTGTTCTACCTTGGATTTCCTCAAGAGACTCTGCTGGATTCTCCTGCCCTAGACTTAAGGTCAGTGTGTGCATTCATGTCATTTTCTGTTCCATTATACTCAAATTGGGGCAGTTATTTATGATACTTTATTTTGTTCTAGGCTGACTTCCTATACCTTACCCACGCCCTTTCCAGTGATCCATCGCTCTGCCTGTTTTACCAGTCAGAGAGTTGTATCATTTGGAAGGTCTTAACTTGACTTCACAACTATCAAATTGTGTGAACAGGGATCCGGAAGACCCTACCACCTGTATCCTTTTGAGTACCGTATCCTTTTCAGTTAATACTTTGGTGCTCTCTGACAGAGGGGGAGCTCCAAGTGCACCGGTCGGTGGAGACTGGGGTAAGTGCAGAGAGAACCACTCTCATAGGTTAATTCTCAAGTGCAGTGAGTGTGGATGGGGTGTAGGGCCCTGAGGCAAGTGTGAAAGAGGACTGGCGGGGTGCCAGGAACCTGGGAGACTCTGAGGTACACCAGGTGGCCAGTCAGCAAGATGTAAAGAAGAGGAAGGAGAGAGGGAAAGAGCAGAGAGCTAGGTTATCAGGGTAGAGGGAGAGATAAGGAAGAGGAGAAGAGGAAGGTCATGAGGAGTTTTCGGGATTTAAGAAGATCAGAGTCAAGGCGGAGGACAGCAGGGAGGCTATTCCAGAGGGCGGCACCTTCTGAGGATAAGGTTCTCCCTCCAAATCTCTGCTTGGAGAACTGGCTCACTCATAGAAGGTTGGAGGTAGATGAGCAGAGGGCTTGTGAGGGGAAGTATTTAGGTTGGCAGCGTTGCAGGTAGGTAGGTCCCAGAAATCCACGTGAATAATGCAGAGGGTCTTGAACTTCATCCTTGCAGCCACAGGGAGCCAGGGAAGGGATTGCAGCACCAGAGAGATGTAGTCCCTGGGCTTGATGTCAAGGATAAGTCTTGAGGTTCTGTTCTGGATGAGTTGCAGCGGGCACAGGGCGGAAGAAGAGAGGTTCAGGAAAAGGCTGTTTTAATAGTCCAGCCTGGAGAGAACCAAGGCGCTAGAGACAGTGACCCGCTGGGAGAAAGTGAGAAAAGGTAGAGTACCTCTGAGAAGGTGTAGCTAATAGTTAGACTTTTTTGAGATGTCCGAAATGTCAGAGGAGAAGGAGAGAGTGGAGTAAAAAATGAAACTACGTTTTCTTGCCACGCAGGTGGGTGCGGGCGCAGGGCCAAGGAAGGCTGGCCAGAGTGAAAGTGGGAAAGCGGGGGCAGGGGTCCCAATGTGAACAATCTCAGTCTTACTGGCAGAGGTCATTTGCAGCACACCATGATTGAATAGCAGACAGGCAGTCAGATATGAGCGAGGAGGAGGAGGAGGCGGCTGAGGGTAGCCTGAAAGAATGTTGCGTGTCATCAGCAGAGCACTGGAAGTTGGAGGTGAAGGTGGCGATCACCCGTGCCAGGGCAGCCATAGAGACATCGAAGAACCAGGGGAGAGGTTAGATCCCTGGGGAACGCCACAGGTTGAGAGAGCTATAGTCGAGAGAAAGGCTCTGAGTTCCACCTCGGATGGGCGGTCGAAGAGAAAGGAGGTTAACATGCCAGAGCCTGACCTTTGATTCCCAAGGTATCACAGAGATGTGCGATCAGGATGTTGTGGTTAACTGTGTCGAAGGCAGAGGAGAGATCAATGAGAATGAGGACAGAGGGAGTGTTAGTGTCAAGATTTGAGAGCAGGTCTTCATGGGTGTTCAAAGGAGCAGTTTCTGTGCCTCTGGAGCAGTAAAGCCAGACTGATGGTCCTGGAAGCAGCCAATAGATTCAGTGTGGAGGGTCAGCCGAGAGATAGCCAACTTCTCCAGGAGTTTGCCCAGGAAGGGAGTGATGGGGATAGGGCAGACGTTTGCCAGAATGGAGGGGTCGGCAGAGGGTTTTTTGAGCAGTGGGTGCACAAGGGTGTGCTTACGGCAGTTGGGAAAACTCCACTGGAAAAGGAGAGATTGCAGAGATCAGCCAAGATTGGGGTGAGGGAGTCAATATTGTCTTTAATGGTTTTAGAGGGGCTGGGGTCCACCTGTTTGGATGAAGCCTTCATAGATCAGACTTGTCTGGTGACCTCATCAGGTGTGACGGGTGAGAGAGATGTGAGGGTAAGTGGAGGGGGTCAAAGGGAGGCTCCGGTGTTGCTGTATGCTCTGGTCTGGAAGAGAGGGAGGAAAGAATGTCTTGGGTTTTTGTGATGAAGTGTGCAGCCAGGGCCGAGCAAAGGTCCTGGGTGGGTGTGACAGAAGAAGAGGCTGCAGCAGGATTGGCGAGTTCCTTGCAGACTTTGAAAAGTTTGGCTGTGTTTTGTGAAGCAGCAGAGATGCAGGCTTGAATAAAGACTCTTTTCTTGGAGCGGATGTAGAGTCGATATTGCCTTTGAAGGAGGCGGCAGGCCAGTTTGTCAGATGGTTCACCCGACGCGTTCCATTTCTGCTCAGCTGCTCTACACTTGTGTTTAAGGGCAGCCAGGTCGTAGTCGTACCAAGAGTTGCACTTTTTGGAAGGCTTCAGTCGGACCCTCATAATAGGGGCAAGAGTGTCAAGAGTGTTGGAGATAGAGTGCTTGAGGTTAGCGAGGGCTGTGTCAGGGTGGAGTCAGCCACAGGAATGCTGAGGAGAGTAGGTGGAGGCAAAGGCAGCCACTGTCACTTTTTTCATGGGTCTGGTGATTTTGAAGTCGAGTGGCTGTGCCGAGTGTGTAGCTGCAAGAGGAGAGGAGAGCTTCAGGTTTGTGAAGAGAAGAGAGTAGTCAGTCCAGGAGAGAGAGGTAGGAAGCTGGATAGAGAGAGGGATGTCAGTAGAGATGAGAGCCTCCAATGTGTGGTCCGCAGTGTGCACGGAGCCAGAGAGTAGGATAGAGAGGGAGAGAGAGTCAGATAAGTTGTGGAAAGGACCAGAGGAGTCAGGAGAGTCCAGATGGATGTTCAGATCACCCATCCGGAGGAGTTGAGAGGAGGAGGAGAGTAGGGAGGAGGACAGGTCAGCCTATTCTGAGAGGAAGAGAGTAGACTGGCCTGGTGGAAGATAGAAGGTGGAAATAATGAGAGGATTTGGGGGAGAGTGAGTGTCTGCAAACTAGACACTCAAAGGAGGAGTAGACCTGAGTAGGTATGATGGGCACAGGTATCCGTTCTGGGAAGATAAGTGCCGCTCCCCCACCTGACCTCTTAGGCATGGGCACAGAGCAGATTTTGTAGCCTTCAGAGAGGAGTGTGTCAAAGCTTGTGACGGAGCTGTCCCTGAACCATGTCTCTGTGATGGCGAGGACATCAAGATCTATGAGTTCGAGGAGGTTGCAGATGTCAGACGAGTGTTTGACCGCCTAGCTAGTGTTGAGAGTGGCAATTTGGAGCAGCTTGCCATCTTTGAAGGTCTTCCTGGGGGGGGGCACAGGGGACAGTGGTCCCCCCCGTACCCCCCTGAGGGTGGCAAGAGGGCCAGGGGGATAGGAGAGGATGGCGAAGGAGCCAAGGCTGACAAGGGAGCCGGGACAGTACAGCAATGCAGGGGTGCCTGTACAGAGGAGGAAAAAGGCACAGAAGGTAATGGTTGCCTGGACGGAGGGAGAGGTGAGGCTAGAGAGGTGAGGGAGGAGAAGGTTGCATTGAAGATCCTGAACCATGATGGTTCCATTGAGATAAACATTAATGATGACTCTGGAAATGGCGTAGAGATCAAAGAGAACCTCCCAGCGAGTGCCACCATTAATAGGAGATGACGCAATAGGAGAGAAAAAGCCATCCATGTAGCAAGTCCCTATGTCAGGTGCGTTAACGAAGAAGAGGATGTCAGTGATAGTCTCTCTGATGGAAGCCTCTCGCGCTCTCTCTCTCTCTCTCTCTCTCTCTCTCTCTCTCTCTCTCTCACACTCACTCTATCTCTTTCTGCTACGTTGCAATAGCTAGCCCCACCACAGATGAAGAGTGATGGGCATAGAGGTAATTTAGGTCTGTGGTACCCCATGGTTCATTAGTCAACTGGCAAATATATTTGAGCCATGCAACTTCTATCTTAGAACAGAGAACAGTGTGCGCAACATGCACACTGGGCTAGAACATACTCCACCCCTCCTTACTCAACACCCCAAAGGACAGAGCAAGGAAACAAAAGGTGAAGAAAGTACAGAGAGCAACCAGAGAAAGAAAATGAAAAAAGAAAGAAAACAGAAATAATCCCCAAACCAACACGCTACAAATAACCATTGTTGGCAAATATAATCCTCCAGTCTCTTGGGCGGTCCGCGGGCCCTGGACGAAACACGCAAACCAAGCTCTCCAGGAATGCCAGCAACACCAACAATTCCAGAAACACTCGCGTCCTCCACAACAAGCCTTGACCTGTCTTCCACGATAGAAGATGGCACCTCCACTCCAGTGAGAAAATGCTGGTGCACCTCCACCTCCGTGGTTGCTCTGACACATCATCCATTCACCATCCCCCCAGACACATCCTGCACTGAGATGCTCCCCTTACTCCATACCGAACCTTCACTCAATTTCACGTAGCCATCACCCCTATGGGAAAAAGAAACACAGGCAATCCTTTCTGCATGAAATGTGGACTCTTAACACTTACAAAATCCCCCACCAGGACCTTGCATTCCTTGGGTTGTGCATTCTCTCATGCTGAAGCAATCCTCTGCCTCTCCCTCGCTGCAACAACTACATCCTCCAGATTGGTTATGGACTGTGCATTCCACCCACCCATCCTGGTACCAACATTCAATGCACCCTCCTGCCGCTCATGAGTTTGAAAGGTGCACATTCAGTCAAACACATTCAATGCACCCTCCTGCCGCTCATGAGTTTGAAAGGTGCACATTCAGTCAAACTACTAGGAGTCTCCCTTTGCGCAGCCACAGCATCAGTCAATACAACCTGCCAATCCAAAATGTTGGCCAACGCCAATTGAATCTCTCTACACAAATCAGTTGGCACACTCTACCAACCCATTCGCACTTGGGTTGTACATGGCCATTCTGTGGTGTTGTACACCTCTCTCCCTAAAATATTCTGCCATCTCCTGTGAGATGAACTGCAACCCGTTGTCGGTAACAATGTTTTCTGGTGAACCCTCTCGGCCAAACACTTTCTTAATACCAAACTGGTCTTAACAGAATGCACTGAGGTAAATTCAATCCACCTGGATTTATTTTGATTTTACTTTATTGTGCATTTGTAAGTCGCTTATACATCAAATAAATTGTGTTGTAATCAATTAAAACAAAATTGAATCTGTCCCCTTCACTGAACACATCAAAAGTTCCCATTATGTCCAATGTCACGCGGCTCCACAACTTGTCCGGAATCACCAGTGAATGCACTGGTTGCGTCCTTATCACCTGACTATTGTCACTTGCAGCACACTGGGCAAAATCCTTGACTGCCCTGCCCACATCACCATCCATCACAGGCCACCAGTAACACTCCCTCAGCCTCTTTTTCAGAGGTAAAGTCATTAACTAACTGCGCACACTGACTGGTGGCACCAACCTGTCCTCTCTCGTCACATCGCAGGAGCTCTCTGCAAGTTCATTGTCAACTGGTGCATACTTCTTGCCTACTTCTGAGTCCTTAATGGCAAACCACCCCTCTCTCAGACCCATTGTAATCTCTACCAACTCCGCATCACCAACACTCTCCCTTCGCCATTCCTTTTCCCTACCCCTGGTATGAAACATGCAGCTTGGACGCACACCTCGCTCTTCAAACTCTCCGCCCCAACATCAGGCCCTGGCAACTTAGACAGACAATCTGCCACAGCTTTCCTCTGCCCCAGAACATACTCGACTACAAAACTGTAATCCTGCAACCCAACCATCCAACATGCAATCCTAGGGGAAACCGATCCCAAACCCGTGGTGGTAAGCACATGCACCAATGGCTTTTGATCTGTACGCACCACATAGGGCAAACCACAGATGAGTGTCCGTCAATGTTTGGATGCCCAGTACGCATCCAATGCCTTTTTTTCAATGACGGAGTACCTGGTCTCCGGGTCTCGCAAAACTCTGGATGCAAACGCCACAGGCTTGTACTCTCCTTCTCTCCACTTTGACAAAACGGCCCCGAAGCCCACTTCACTGGCATTAACAATCAAAATAGTCTTCCCTTTGACATCAAATGTCAATAATGACAGAGCTTTATCCACACACTTTCTCAAATTCTCGAACTCTCTTTCACACTTCTATGTCCACACAAATTGCACATGCTTTTTGAGTAACTAACTCATGTGATTTGTCTTCTCTGCATCTCCTGGGATGAATTTCAGGTGGAATTCAGCCATACCCAGAAAGAACCTTTGACACTGGAACAGATGCATCCTTCGGTAGCTCATCCAAACTCTTTTCGGCCTGATTCCATCCCCATCAATGGTGTGGCCCAAATTTGTGATGCAGTGCACTTTAAATGGGCACTTTGACATTTTCACGGTCAAACCCTTTTCCTGCAGTACTCTCAACATTTGATGCACCCTTCAGTCATGCTCTTCTTCAGTACATCCCCACAACAAGATGTCATCTTGAAAATAATTTACAGCAGCCAGGCCACCAAACAATTCTTTCATCAAGTGTTGAAACACTGCTACCGTGGACGTCAACCCGAATGGCATGCTGCGGAATATGAAGACACCAAAAGGTGTTACAAAAGAGGTCAAATGGCATGAGAACCTATGCAGCTCGGTCTCATGGTAAGCCAAGGACAAATCCAATGTGCAAAACCATGACGCTCGGCCCATTGTGTTGTTGATGTTTGGAAGAGATTGTCTTTCCACCCAAATGTTATTGTTCAGGTCCTGCAAGTCTACACACATCCTTAAGCCCCATCTTGTTTCTTAGCCAACACGACTGGCGACATCCACTCTGATGAGTCGATAGCTTCGATGAGCCCTGCATGTATCAGCTTGTCTATCTCTGCCTTAAGCCTCTCACGAGCCAGCACAAGCACATTCTGGACCCTCTGGGTAACGGGCATTGCACCCTTCTTCAGTATAATTTTGTGTGCAAACCCTTTGAACTTCCCTAGCTTGTTCCTGAAAATGGTGGGATACATCACTTTGAGGCCCTCATTAGACATCTGTCGTTGGGCTTCCGCCTCCACACATACAACTGGTACAGCCCTGCCCAGGCATATTTTGATGTCCAACGACACCTGTGCATCCCAACCAAGGACACTGGCTCCCTTGTGGGCCACGTACAACTTCCCCTTGCTTTGTCTGCCTTTAAATTGGATGTCGGACCACTCATACCCCAACACAGTGATGGGGCCCTGTCCATAGGGACTCGGGTTAATGTCCAGATGCATAAGCACTTCCAATGACTTTTTGAAGGTCTCTTCAAACAACTCAGGGGAAATCATAGTGTACGGGGACCCTGAGTCTACCATAATTTCCATATCAGCACCATTTACTGTCACCAAGTCCCATGGCCCATACTTCTTCTCCCTTTCGACATGAAATAGCACCCTTTCTTCAGCCACCGGTACTGGGACCCTGAACTCCTCTGGCTCCTCAACCAAGTTGACACATCCTTTTGGTTTTCGTAATCCTTCCTTTGCTACTCTACACTGTCTTGCACTGTCTTGTCGTGTTGACCATGAAAATGTCAAAGTGCCAGTTGAAAGTGTATTGCATCACATATTTGGGCCACACCAATGATGGGGATGGAATCCGGCTGAAAAAGAGTTTGGTTGAGGTGCTGAAGGGTGCATCTTTTCCAGTGTCAAAGGAACAGCTAAGGTCCTTTCTGGTTATGGCGGAATTCTACGTGAAATTCATCCCAGGATAGGTGGAGAATACCATTCACATGAGCGAGTCACTCAAAAAGCATGTGCAGTTTGTGTGTATGCAGTGCCAAAGAGAGTTCGAGAATGTGAGAAAGTGCATGGACGAAGCACTGTGATTATTGACGTTTGATGTCAAAGGGAATACTGTTTTGAGTGTTGATTTTAGGAAAGATTTCGCTTAGGTGCATTTCTCCCAATTTGTGAACCCCCCAAAATTTTGTTTAGCTTACCTATCCTGACTTTTTCTAGTGGAGCATAGCCTTCAGCTGCACTCCACTGGGATTTTGCTCATTTGTTTTCGGGAAATTGACACGTCCTTCAGACTGTCAGTACTGGGAAACTATGTTTCCCTTAGTCTTCGAATGTGATGCCATTGCTTGGCATCATTTTATCTACACGCACACCAGACTTCCATTACACTTCCTCACATGGATAAAAGACAGAGCACAAAAGCACACTCTGAGCAAGGAAAAGCACACGAGGAAGAAGCAGTTCCAAGATGGCAGTTTAATACAAGGAGAAAGACAGCGAGACCAGAGAGAGTTGCAAGGAGGGAAGTGCCCTTGATCTTTTCAGACTGTTACTTTCGTGAACCTTGGAAAATAAGAAACCTAAAACCAGGGAATAAAGCTGAAGTAATCTGCATTGTGTGTCGGAGGTATCCGGGGCTATGCCTTGTCGATTACCCAGGTGGGGAGGAACAGTTGCTGCTGTGGTACTGTCCTCGGCTCCTACAACAGAGCAGCACCAGTAAAGACAGCACAGCCAGTGAGTTTGAGAGACTGATACCAGACCAGCTTGTGTTAGAACCAAGGTTGCAAGTGGAAACATTGTATGAAGAAATCTAAAGAGAATTGTGTGTGAAAGGTATGTAACGAGCAACACAAATATAATTGAAAACCAGCGGATGACTGAGCTTTTGGAAGCCAAGGAAGATAGTGCAGACAGAGTAGTCCTGCGCCACGTGGGTGGTCATTCGAAGGTCTCTGTTAAGTGTCCAACGGGTTGGCACTGTGAAAAGGGAAATTGGAGATTGAAGTGGTCCTGCAACGGGTCAAGCTAAATACTGTGCACATTCGAAAGTCTTCAATAGTTTAATGCAAACTGCAGTTGGTGCGAGCCCGGCTTAGGGAGACTACTAAGAAGAAGGGTCTTAGCGTGGCTGAGGGGGATCCGTGGTGAACCGTGAGTCACTTGAGAAACAATATTCTCTGAACATTGTAAAAAGGGGGATCGGATGCCGGAAGAGGTGGATCCACAGTAACAATCGTGATATAAAAGGGATCTGAGCCCGGCTGTGGGGGATCCAAAGTTAATTACAAGAATTTAGTATGTATAAGAAGAAAGGAACTTTGTGTTTTGTTTTGGTACATCAGACCCTCTGAATCAAGAGACTTTGAGGTAAAGAGACTCAGGTACAGAAGGCCCTGATGCTGGTAATGGAACTGTATCCTTGTGCCGAAGAAGCTAGAGTGTGTGCTTTGCTCGAGTGACCCGTCTTGTCTCATGCTGAAAACACAGGAAGGAAGGCCAATGGCCTGAACATCCTGACATATCATTTTGTGAACAATTCTTTCTTTTTCATGAACAATAGCCAACACCATTTGTATTTAGCGGTAAGGTTTGAGAATAGTTTTTATTATTTTTTTTAGGCCTTTTTACTTTGACAGAGACTCCACTAGGACTGCATTATTATTATTTGATGGTCGTAGCTGGCTCCCATCCTTAGATTTAGGGTTAGATGGGCGTTTATCACACCCTTGTTAAAGTTCAATAAACACCCTTGAAATATGGTCACTTGTGTCTGTCTTACTGTTTATCCTATGCCTTCATTACACTACCCCCAGGTCGAGCGACCCGGGTATTATTTATATGGGCATGCAGCCTCCCACAAAACCCACATCTTTCGCGGACTCCTGCATGTCACTTGTGCTAGTGCCAAGGATGAAGGTTGGGACTGTCTGGTCCCAATCTATACTACTGATTCCAATATGTCTGGTAGTCATGAATGACTGGAACCTTTGGGCCACGATTGGCCCACGCCTGGTGTGGATGTACGAGAGCAGATATTCCATTGGCTATCTGAGATTTGAGCATGAACCGAATCTTGGATAAGAGAAGGGGCTCTGCATCCATTCCAGGTCGACCTACTGAGGTTCACACCAAAATTCATAAGGGGCCAAGTATCCTTAATGAGAGAGCAGACTCGAAGAACCACCAGGGATGATTGGAAGGTTTGGCATCCTGATGCCTCTGTTGTCCCGTCAGACCCCTGCTTTTGCATCGGATCAAGAAGGCCCGCAAGGGCGCTTCGTCCTTTTGGCATAGTTGGAACAACTAATCTGAGAATCTCCTACTTACCCTCACAAAGAGCCTCTGTGGAAGTGTTCCTGGGCCATCCAGTGAACTGTCCAGCTCCAACCCAGGGTATTTCACAGGAATGCCGCCATGCCAAGTTTAGACTCAAGACGTGTGGTCCTGGGCCCTCTCCTGTCAAAACTCACTGTCCTAGCTCCTCTGGGTCGCGATTTATGAGAGTGCGCCACGTCGCGAGCATATGTGGTGCTTGCGATGCCCCGCTGTGGTGACCATCGCTGAAAGTGCCTAAAGACTTGCCCCTCTGTGTCCTGAGATGTCCTGCACCAGAACTATCTTTCTCCTTCCTTCAAGAGCTGAGTAAATGCTACTGTCCTGCCACAAATGATTGTCCTGTTCCACAGCCGCTGAGAGTCGGAGTGTCCTGAAACTGCAGGGTTAACCTACGAGTAAAATGGGCTAGACTGCCAAAATTAGTTTTGGACTGTGTTGGGGGTCGGTGAGTACTTTCTTAACTTAACAGTGGCTCCCTGGCACATCCATCTCTTTTTACGCACAAGAATCCATTAAAAGATACTCACCTTGGCTGGAATAGCCTGTGCTCTCCAGCTATTCCCGAAGTCCGAAAGTCAACCAGTATGCAAGGGTAGACCCTCCTCTAGGAAAAGGAACGTATTCTTCCTTGCCCCAAGCCCCTTCCTGACTAGCTACAGCCCTCTGAAGAGAACCCCCTTTTTTTCCGTTTTACGCACGACCATGCGTTGTTAACGCACAACTGTCCTTTGAGCGCTAGCTGCCTCACTTCATAGGGCTGGACTACATGAATTAGGGATTGCTGATGAAGAACTGCCTTAACTGATATATATGTTGAACTGACCCCTCTCTGTTGCAGGTTGTTGCTATTTTCTCCCCTTTCATCAGCATTAGGCTTAACGTAATTTGTATATATGTTGCATAGTGAATAAGCGTGTGTGGTAATTGTTTCCTTGATAACTGTGGTCATCCTGGAAACGGTTCTTGGATGTGACACACACACCTAAAGACTGCTCTAGTGCACTTGAATCAACCTGTAATTGGACATAGCAAGAGATGGAGGTCTGATTGTACTTATATTGCTGGCACCTATAATTCTTAAAACCGCTAGCGCCCCCGCTCCCAGCCATTTCTCCATCTTCGAATGCAAACATTTTGAGCTTTTTTAATTCAGTCTTATTACACAAACAAATCCCTCCTCCCTATCCTCCCTAATTACACCCCCATTAATCTTCTTTTCCCCATGGCTTTCCCCCTTTTAGTTCCCTCCTGCCAGGGACGGCGTCAGGGCTCTTCACCATTTCAAATTATAGGGCCTTGAGCCTCAGGGTGTGGCAGCAACAGCCTTCATTTTGCCAGTCAGCAGTCTAATAACACAGCAATATATTCCTTTATATATTACTTACTTTCTGGGTCTTACAGTGTCTGTTTGTTAGTGCTCACCTCACAAGCTGTGTTTGTTGGAGCCCTTCTGGCCATCACTTTCATTGGGGAAAACAAAAGTGTTATCACCTCGTTGCCGTTGAACATTGGTTCCTCCGCGTCAGCCACTTGATTTCAAAGAAGGATCATTCATAGCTATTCAGCGGGCATACAGTGTTTCAGCTCCATGCTGGCTTGCCGTCTCGTGATAATTGGCGGATATTAACCATCTCTTTATCTCCATTATAATGTATGCCCCCCACAGCTGCTTCAGGCGGCTTTCCTCTCTAAGCAAGGGGAGGGAAATCATCTAGTAGAAATGGGCCCCCACACATATTCAGCCGGAGCATGCTGCCCTGTTCCTTTTTATTTTTGCTTGCTTCTTTGTCTCACCCTTACCCCTTCACTGACCTATTTCAATACTCCTTATTCATTTTCACACAGTTGGTATTTTACAGGGTTTTTTACCAAAATGTTGGCTCATTTTCACCTTTAGATCTTTTAAACTTTCATTTTTTTAAACTTTCATTTTTAAACTTCCATACGTTAGACTTTAAATTTTACTTGGGACAAGATATGAATACACTTGGGCGCAGAGCACGTGAATTTTAGAACCATGATGCATGTTAATGTCTGGGTTACTTACCAGTAATCTACATTAGTCCTAGTCCTATTATTCCTCGTCCCAGTACTCAAGTGTGAGGTGGTCCACCTCCCACAGTAAGGCGAGAATAGGTCAGGGGCAACATGTTTGTCTTGGCAGCAAGACAACACAGTGCAACACAGGTTTGAATCCTGATCCCACGCTTAGAAACCAATCTCTGGTATTTAGCGTGTTATAAAAGAACAATTATAAACCCTTTTCTATTTTTATTTCCCTTAGCCACGCCCCTCTTCCTCCCGCCTCTGGGCATAATAGCCTGCCTCCGCCAAGCCACTACAGTAAATAGCAATGCCCGAAAGGCCCATTCGACAACGGGGAGGGGGAGGCGGAAAACTCGCACTGGGACGAGGAAGAGTAGGACTAGCAGTAGTGAAGATTACCAGTAAGTAATCCAGGCATTACCGACATGTCCCTCTACCTCGTTCCTGTACTAAGTCATGAGGCATGCCAACTCCAGAGAGAGTACCAAACACCACAGACCAGACTGGGATCTACAACTCGACCAACACCAATTTATTGACGTACAAAGTCCAAGACCTAGCAACAAAAAGCAATTCACAGAAGTGCCACGCGCAAGATCCCAGCCCGAAAGCCACAGCTTCCTTATGGTGGAGGTTAAAACGGTAGTGATGAACAAACGTGTTGGGCTCAGACCAGCTGGCGGCCCGACAATTGTCCTGGATAGGAAGGCCAGGCGCCTCTGCCCACGAGGAAGCCATCCCCCATGTGGACCTGCACTGCACCCCAGACAGGAGGAGAGTACCCACAGAAGAATAAACCAAAGAGATGGCATCCCTCAGCCATCGACTGATTGTGGGTACAAATGCTTTCCCCGCAGGGGTAGCGCCACCAAAGTGACAAACAGTCTGGAGGAGGAGCGAAAGACCTTACTGCATTCCAAATAAAGCAGGACACCCCTTCTGACATCCAGAGTAGATCAGCCACCGCCTCCAGGGAGAGGGAAAAAAGGAAGGAGGGTCAATCACCTGCGAGACGTGAAACTTGGAAGCTACCTTAGGAAGGAAGGAGGGGTGACACTTAAGGAACAAGGCATCAGGGGAGACAACCAGGTAGGGCGCCTGGCAGGAGAGGGCACCAATCTCACTCAGCCTACATGTCTGAAAGATAGTCACCAGGATGACTGTTTTAAGGGTAATCAATATGAGATAGACTTCCATCAAGGGCTCAAAAGGAGAGGACTACAGGGCCTGCAGAACCAAAGGGAGGCCCCAAGGAGACAAACCAGAAGCATAGACAGGCCTGGCCAATGAGAAACTCTTGAGAAGCCTGCCCACCAAGGAGTGGCCACCCACATCAGGACCTCCAAAGGACCGGATGGCAGCCCACTCAGCCCACAGGGTGGAGACAGAATGCACCATGTTGAACCCCTCTTGGAGAAACTGCACTTCAGGAGCCCCGGGAACCAAATAAGTGGCACAGCCCTGAGCCAGACACCAGGACATGAAATGTCCTCAGTGATGCTCTTAGGGCTTCAAGGTGGAAGGACACCGGTCCTGCTGAACAAAAGGAAACCACCTCCTCAGAGTTGCCGACAGACACTAGGTGAGCCCTCTCAGTTTCCAAGCTCCCCTGACGGTTGGCACAGGCTACCGTCACAGTATTGTCAGATCTTAAGAGGACCGTCCTACCCTGCAATACTGGGGCAAAGGCCTGCAGAGCCCCGAAGACCGCCACCAGCTCCCTCCAGTTGGAAGACCTGGACGCCTTCCTGCTGCAAGACAGTTCCTGGTGGGTCTGTCCCAAAGAAACCGCCCCCAACGGGTTGGCAGGTTCCCACATCATCATCATCATTACTACAGGCTTGCATCTGTGTTAATGATGATCAGAGAGGGCATACAGAGAGGAAACTCCTTTAAGTGATTGGACAGATGGAACCACCACTTGAGCTGGTCATGGATGGAAGCAACCACCAGAATCTGGGCATCAAAGCCCAGAGAGGCTTCCTTCCAGAACTAGAGGATGTGGAGCAGCAGTGGACGAAGATGAAGTCTTGCCCAAGAGACAACGAACAGAAAGGCTGCCATGAACTCCTGTGCCTGAAGGAAGTACCAGGCCTGAGTCACCTCCGGAGAAAGAAGAACCACCAGGCAGGCCCTCAACCGCTGAGCCCTGGTGAGAGGAAGCATCACCAGGCCCTTCGCCGTCCAGAGCCTGGCCCTGATAAACTGAGGGTCCTGAGACAGCTGCTGGTGACACTTCGACCAGTTGATGGGGAAGCCCAGGGAAATCAGGAGGGCACAGGTGGCCTTCACAGGTTGACGAAGGAGGTCCATTGATCGTGCTTTCAGGAGCCAGTAATCGAGATATGGAAAGACCTGAATACCCCAAAGATGTAGAGCAGCAATGACCAGTCCCAGAACTTTGGTGAAGATGTGGGGTGCAGATATGAGGCCAAAAGGCAAGGCCCAGAACTGGAAGTGATCCCTGCCTACTGCAAACGTGAGAAACTACTGATAGAATGATCAGATGGGAATGTGAAAGTAAGCATCTTCTAGGTCCAAGGATTCCAGGAAATCCAAGTCTCTCACTAGCGGAATAACTCTCTGAAGACATTCCATTTTGAAATGTTGTGTCTGAATGTGAATGTTCAGGGCCTTCAGATCTATGATAAGACTGTAGGACCCTGAGGGTTTTGGCACTAGAAATACAATGGAATAGACCCCCATACCCTGCTCGATCCACATAACCCGCCGAATGACCCTCTTGGAGAGGAGGTCTTACATGGCCAGATGCATGTCTGACCTCTTGACAGGGCACCTTGGGAGCAACATCTGAATTGTGCCGGACGGAAGAGGAGAGGACACAAATTCCAGCTTGTACCCCCAGCGCACCAGTCAATTGACCCAGGCATCTCCAGAAAGACGGGTCCATAGTGTCCAGAAGTACTTCAGGTGACCTCCAACCGGACTGGCATCCGGACTTCTGTCAGCGAGGGTTGACCCAATTGGAGCACCATTTCCTTCCTGTCACTGGACGACACTGTACACTAGTTTGAGCCTGAGAATGCAAGGGGTGGCTAGTAGAGACAAGGCCCCTTAAAGGAGGAGCAGACTTCCTCCTTAACTGCCCTTCGTGCTTGTCAGCCTTAAAAATCCAGTACGATTTGTTTTCAAGGGTATCCCCAAACAACATGCAGCCTTCGAACGGAGTCTTCAATGCCGTAGACTCCTGCCTATCCCTGGTGGGAAGGTGTCTGCGCCTCAAGAAGATTGACCCCATTGACATAGCAGCAGCCTTTACTCCAACAGAGGCTAGGCCTGACAAAAAATCACCTGTGCCCTGATCGTCTGCAGAATCGGAAACCGGTTCAAGCCATCTTCACTCGCCTTAATGATTTTAAGACCCTGAGGGCAGCATCGGCCGTGTAGGACGAATACGCTGAAGAACGCAGAGCCAGATTGGCAGCCTCAAAAGCTTTCTTCAAAGAGGCCACCTTTCTTTCAGTTGGATCCTTAATGGCATCTTTTGCAGACATAGAAGACCTCCCCGCCAGGCAGGACATGATGTTATCGACATGGACGACCTGTGGAATGCACCCTCCTGCCCTTGCAAGGGATACAACTTAACCAACAATTGGGGGACAGCAGTCTAGTCCAGATCAGTCCATTCCCACAGGATTTCAGCCTTCATATCAGGGAGGAGGGGAAGGCCTCTCTTGAGCGTGTGATTGAACTGCAGACGAGGGGTATAGTACCCACTGACAGAGTTGGCTGAGGCTCAGAGTCCAGGAACCCCATATAGTGGGATACGTGCAGGAGAACATCAGCAGTAGCCTCTTTCTCCAGGTACTTCCCCATAAGCTCTGATGACCGGGGGGAGGGAGAGTCCCCCAAGCTGGAGGATGAGGCATCAGATGAGGATGAACAGGAATGGGAGATCCCGCTAGTTCGGTATCCCTGGATACCCTCCTCCTGTAGGGCTTTCCTGAAGATTTTTTCTCAGCTTATCATATGGAACTCTGCTGCCCCTTCTCTACTTGGGAGGAGGAGAGGAAGAGGAGGAAGAGCAAGGCGAAGGAGAACGAGGCTCGACGTGCCTCAATTTCGCAGCAGGCTCCCTCATGGCAGCAACCCCAACCAGGAGGCAGAGGCAGGGCTGGTCAGCCCAATTTAAATAAGGTGCAGAACTACTTAGTGGAAAACAAGGGTTGCCTAGCCCCCCCCCCCCCCGGAGCTGATGTTGCTGTGGCAGGACACCAATGCCAAGCAGGGGCCCCTCCGGAGCTGATGTTGCTGTGGCAGGACACCGCTGCCCAGTAGGTGCCCCCCCGGAGCTCATGTTGCTGTGGCAGGACACCTCTGCCCAGCAGGGGGCCCCCCGTAGCTGATGTTGCTGTGGCAGGACACCGCTGCCCAGCAGGGACCCCCCCGGAGCTGATGTTGATGTGGCAGGACACCGCTGCCCAGCAGGGACCCCCCCGCAGCTGATTTTGCTGTGGCAGGACACCGCTGCCCAGCAGGGACCGCCCCGAGCTGATGCTTCTGTGGCAGGACACCGCTGCCCAGCAGGGGCCCCCCCGGAGCTGATGTTGCTGTGGCAGGAAACCGCTGCCCAGCAGGGCCCCCCCCGGAGCTGATGTTGCTTTGGCAGGACACCGCTGCCCAGCAGGGACCCCCCCCCCCCCCGGAGCTGATGTTGCTGTGGCAGGACACTGCTGCCCAGCAGGGACCCCCCCAGAACTGATGCTGCTGTGGCAGGACACCGCTGCCCAGCAGGGGCCCCCCCAGAGCTGATGTTGCTGTGGCAGGACACCGCTGCCGAGCAGGGGCCCCCTCGGAGCTGATGTTGCTGTGGCAGGACACTGCTGCCCAGCAGAGATCCCCTGGAGCTGATGTTGCTGTGGCAGGACACAGCTGCCCAGCAGGGACCCCCCTGGAGCTGATGTTGCTGTGGCAGGACACCGCTGCCCAGCAGGTGTGAAAACAAAACCAAAATATCGAGGCTGAGTACCCCAAAAGGAAATACACCGAACACAGGTTACAAAGGAACATACAAAGTACTTTATTTTCTACTGAATCCAGTTACAAAAACAGAGCAAAATCAGATAGCTATCGGCCCTCAGTACAACACAACAAACTCCAGCGTGGTTCAGTGTGTCCAGTGAGAGAGGTTGTACATTAGAATGCATTTGCTTTTTATACACCTGGTGGGCACGATGTCCAGCCCCACTTCGGGTTAATATTCCATTTAATACATCACCGATCTAGGGTTCGTGCCAAGTCTCGAACAACCGCATATAACTGTTTTGCCTTTAATACAAGTATCAACAAGCCTATGCAATAACTGTGTATTCTAAGATTTTCCATGCAGGCCTTCTCAAACATTAATACAATGTAGTTAAACAGATGTTCTACGTTCAGTATTTGAATACATTGTTTCAACATATGCTCGTGGATTAGTTTCATTGCACGAGTAATCCTTCTAAACATAGGTCAACGAAGGACAAGGTCTCAGTTCACGACCTCAGCAAGTGGCCTGCAGGCAAGTTACATATTAGCTATGTATAGAGGTCAAGACGGCCATGTTGTATTCTAGAATTACATCGTCCACCATTTTAACTCACAGGGTGACATTTTACAAAGCGAATCCTAAAATGGCAGATTGACCTAAAATGGCGGCTTACATTGATTTAAGATCAGGACCTTGCAACACGGTTTCGTTTGCAAGCGACTTTCGAGCAGCTTGGCGTAGGCCAATATCCATATTTTTACTGCAATAGGAGGCACAATATGATTTCTCTTTTGACAAACCCTCCTTTTGGTCTATGCCAAGTGCTAAAAAACTACTTTGGATCTCCTTGCAAATAACTCCATGCATCATCGTCCATGCACCTTGAATCACTATCGGAAATATCTATTGCCATTAAGTCATTTGCTAAAATATCTTTCAACACATATTCTTTGGAAGTTTTATCCGGGGCATACGCTTTATGTCCTATTGAACTTATCGCTTGTGTGCAACATCCTCCTAGAATCAAACACAAACCAGACAGACACTGAATACAGCAACAAAGAAACAACAGGATTCCCAAAATAATTAGCAAGACCGACAGTACCTTCCAACCCCAAGATTGCAAGAAGTCCCAGAACCAAGTGCTTAGATCCCAGTTTCCCTCGAGAACAGGCACTTCTGAACTGAATTTGTGCAGATTCTGTATTGCCTTGAAGATAGTTGGGGAGGAATCTGGTACAAAAACACAGCAAGCGAACCCCACTAATTTACACACTCCACCACGCTCAGCCAGAAAGATGCCATTCGGTTTTGAAGTGCTAATAATCTTATCGCCTTTTGTTCTAACGTCATATTATAGAGTATGTCCGTGGTCCGGTTGATGGTTCTCTCCAGTACTCCCGATAGTTTTCTGATATCTTCTGAATTCGTTATCTGCCCCTAAAATGGCACAACTGATTTAGCTATATCTCCCAAGATTTGTGCTGAGGTGTCACCATTCTCGTCCCGCCGTGGATGAGCCTTCGAAACTTCTCTTGTACTAGCTATAAACACCCCAGGTAACATGATCCCTAAATAACAGGCCCCCTGCCAATCCCTGGTCAACCATGGGAATGCTACATTACCACAGACAAAGTAGACAGGTTTGCCTACATACAAAGGTCTGTTTTCCCCAGTCAAATTTGCAACGTTGGCACAATCTAGAAAATTTCCCATCGACTGAGTTCCATTCCTCTGTATGCAAAAAGAAACTGAATCGGGGCTATGGTTAACAGTGTAAGAAGGAGGCATGGCATCCTTATTGCCTATTGGAGCCATCTTAAAGGACATTAAAGATTGGAAAGGACGAGACAGTTTATCAGAAGGCCTAATAGAAGCAACATTCGGTTTACTCCTGTTTGCGAAAAGCGAGCATCCCAGGGGAGTCAAAACACGTTTCTCAAAACTATTCAAATTGGTACCATCAAAGTTCCCTGAGATGCTATCATTCCACCGGCCAAAGAACAGTGCTCTAAGAGAGGCATAGCAAGCAGTTGTCAAAGGTAAAGGATGAATATACCAACCTAGCCCCTTATCCCCGTGTTGCGGTAAATGTGAGCAGACCCAACAGTTAGATTTATTAAAAATGGCATGCATAGCATTCATGATACGCAGTAGAGTATTATTGTGGTACCTTTGTCTGTCCTGAGAATCCCTAGGGGATAGAGTATGCAAGTGTTCAAAGGGAGTAGGAACAATAGGTGTACTTTCAGTAGGCAGCAAAAGTTCTAAAGAATGAGTTTCCTCGAGGTACCACAATCCTAAGGCAGCGACTATTAAGAAACCAAATATCATTATAAAAATACAGCAATACATTTTCGGGGCCCAGGCATTTTGTCCATTGTCCCGGTTGGTCACCACCTTATTTACAAGTCCCATATGAGCGGAAGCGGTAGCAGGCATTGTAGTCTTCAAATGGATACCCCAAAGTTCGTTGCTGGCGACTTCCCGGTCGAGCGACTTCTTAGTCCTTCCACAACCCTAGCAAACAGAATCCCCTTTCTCAAATTTGGGCAAAAAACAAGCCCTCGATGATCCTTTTCTTTTTCAGATGCACAGCCGAACCGTGCCGTAAGTCTATCAGATGCACAGCAAAACCGTGCCGTAAGTCTATCAGATGCACAGCAAAACCGTGCCGTAAGTCTATCTTCGTGGACTTAGATTATACCTTACTTTCCCCAGTACTGATTGATCTGGAAACAATATGTCATCACTTCCTGCTGGAAGCAACGTGTCGGAAGCAAGTGAAGATGCTGAATTCGAAATAGTAGTTTCCGGATGCAACATTTTTACGGAGTGTGGAGACAAAATGGCAGCTTCCTCAAGCCTCACGGGCTCAGAGAGATTCTCCGACACACTCTCAGGGCTACTTACTGCTTTGGGATCATTGGTTGCAGTATCAGCGAGGTGTTCTGTTTCTTCTGTAACGTGTGGCACAGGGTGAGGAAGTTTCTTGACGTGGGACGCGTGGATCCAGTTCTTTCTCCCAGCGACCCGCACCGCTGTCTGGGTGACCAACAGGACTTGGAATGGCCCACGCCAGTGAGGCGCAAGGCAAGAGGAGCGTTCAAACGATTTGACGAGCACCCAACTTCCAGGCCGTATGCTGTGACCCAGGCCCTCGTATCGCACAGGTAAAGCTTCTCGTACCTGGTGATAAATCAAATACATGTTTTTAGTCAACTGGCTACAATAATCTGAAAGTAATACATTTTCAACATTTCTTAATGAGTTACATTTAGGAAGGTTCCAAATATTGGCAGGTCTCCCCATTAACACCTCAAATGAAGAGAGCCCAGTCTTAGTTTGAGGGGTTGTGCGCATGGATAACAACACGATCGGTAAGGCGTCCGGCCATTTTAGTTTGGTGCCGGCACACGTCTTAGCGAGCTTGTTCTTAATGATACCGTCGTGTCTTTCTACTAGTCCGCGCTCTGAGCATGTCTGGCAGAATGGAACCGTTTGTCAATTCGTAATGCCGTACATATCTGCAGAATTACAGCAGCGACAAAATGTGGACCAGTGTCCGACCAGATAACTCTTGGTAACCCGAACCGCGGGAAGTATTCTTTTAACATAATTTTTGCAGTAGTCATAGCTGTAGCATCTTTAACAGGGAAAGCCTCAACCCATTTGCTAAAAGCACAGATAACCTCCAGTACATATTTCTTATTATCGCATCATTCCATTTCAATAAAATCAAAGTGGATCACTTCAAAGGGGACAGAGGGTGGCTGAAAACTACCCCTTGGAGTTACTGTCCCCTTTCCCACGTTGTGTTGCAGGCAAGTCATGCATTCCCGGACGCAGCGCTGGGCAATTTTCGAAATTTTGTCATTTACCCAAACTTTCTCTAACATTTTTGTCATCTTCTGGGTACATACATGCGTAGGACCATGGCCCATGATAACCATCATCATGACATATGCGTCAGGGAGTAGCCATTTCCCTTCTTCTGTGTCCACCCAACACCCGTCGTCATAAAGTTTCCCCAAGCCTTCAGCCCACCTTTTGGATTCTTCTAACGTGGCATCAGCTTGGATATCCCGCACAGATCCAACACCCTCATCCATTGCATAAGCATCTACAGGCTCCCTTGAAACATACATCTCCGTAAGGAGATCGGTTGCGGTTTGCCTAGCTATCTGATCAGCGAAAGCATTCCCTTTCCCTATGTCATCTCTATTTCGATGTGCTACACATTTCATAACTGCTAACTGAGTAGGGAGTGCAAGCGCTGAGAGTAGTTGTACTATTAGAGAGCCATGTTGAATTTTGGTGCCATGCGAAGTTAGGAACCCTCTCTCTGACCAAAGTCTCCCAAAGTTGTGAACCACCCCAAAGGCATACTGACTATCAGTATACATATTTACTGCAAGCCCTTCGGAAAGTTCACAAGCTCGGGTCAATGCTATAATCTCTGCGGCCTGCGCAGAATTATGCGTGATTCTCTTAGTTTCCACAACCGTGCTCAATGTAGTGATCGCATAAGCAGCTGTGGATGTACCATCCGGAAGTTTGAAGCAGGAGCCGTCACAAAACAGCTCTCCCTGCGGATTATCCAAGGGAGTATCTTTCAAATCAATTCTGCCCTTTGTTTCTTGTTCGGTCGTATACAAACAATCATGCGACTCTTCATCGCTGCAAGTAGTATCTTGTGGGAAAGGTAGGAGTTCAGCCGGATTAAGAACACAACACCTCTTAATTTGAATGTGAGGAGCAAACAAGATCAATTCATATCTTGTCAAGTGTGCAGAAGTGAGGTGTTGCGTTTGAGTTCGGTTCAGTAGAACATCTACAGAGTGAGGCACCATCAGGGTTAGATCATGGCCTAGGACCATTCCCTCACTCTATTTTACAGACGCAGCAGCAGCAGCGACAGCTCGCAAACATCTTGGCAAAGCGCATGCTACAGGATCAAGGGCGGAAGAAAAGTAACCGCACAGCCTATTCTTCCCTCCATGTTCCTGCGTTAATACAGCCAAAGCACATCCATCACATTCATGCACAAACAACACAAAGGCCTTTTCATAGTTTGGTGTGCCCAAAACGGGTGCAGAGCATAATGCAGTCTTAAGCAAGTCAAACGATTGCTGGTGTACCGCATTCCATGGCAATGGCGAAGAAATGCCCTTCTTTGTCAAAGCCAACATCGGTTTGATAACTAGTGAAACATTTGGGATCCACAGCCTACAGTAAGAAGCCATACCTATCAAGGATCTAACTTCCTTCTGTGTATTTGGGACAGACATGCCAGAAATGTGTTTAATTCTTTCAGGTGTCAATCTTCTTCCCTACTTTGACAGGAGATAGCCTAAACAGGCGACCTCCTGACAACAATATTGACATTTTTTAAGCGAAGCTTTGTGACCATGCTTAGCTAGATGGATAAGCAATAACACAGTGCCCTCCTTACAGGCACTCTCAGAGTCAGCAGCTAGAAGCAAATCATCAACGTACTGAAGCAAAGTACAGGTAGAGGGAAATTCAAGGGTATCAAGTTGTTCTTTCAAAGCCCCACTATAAATGCTAGGACTTTCTGTGCACCCTTGGGGTGCACGAGTAAATGAGCGTCCCCCTAAGGTGAACGCAAACAAATATCTACTATCCTTATGTATAGGAATACTAAAGAAAGCATTCTTCAGGTCCACAACACTAAAGTAAGTAGCTGTAGCTGGAATCATGGTTAGGATTGTCGTTACATCAGGCACAATTGGAAATTGTGGTGCCACGACTTTATTAATGGCACATAAATCAATTATGAAACGGAGTGGAATTGCATTATCGCCTTTCTTGTACATGGGTAAAATAGGACTGTTACACAAACTTCCTGAAATTTCTTCAATCACCCCGCGATGCACAAAATCGGAAACAATGCATTTCAAAGCTTGCTCGCCCTCAACTGATATCTTACACTGGGGAATGCATGACAGCTCAATTCCATGTTTCAAAACTATCTTGACAGGTTCAATCTGTAAAACACTAACATCATTGTCGTCAACAGCCCACAAGCTTTCTGGTACATTAATGAATTCTGGAGGCAAAGGTCTAATCAAGAATTGCGAGACAGAAAATTGCTGTGGTGCAATCGTCAAGCGCACTCCATCAGAAGAACAATAAATCACTGCATTTAATTCTTTCAACAAATTCAACCCCAGCAAGTTCTCTCCGCAATCCGAAGTCAACAGAAATGGACAATGGTCCATAAAGGGACCCAAAGAAATAGGTACCGACAAAGAAACCGGACAAACAACTGGTGTACCAGAAAACCCTACAGAAACATTGGTTTGCCCTGACAGTGGAATGTTTGGAACCCGTGGATGATCAATGGAACACTTCTGTGCTCCAGTGTCTATCAAAAACTGATGTTTCCTATTTCCCACCACCATTTCAACGTAGGGACCTTTCTGATTGACGGGAATAGGTGTAGGTTCCAAACCCTGCTTCGGGCAATCCTAACGAAACAGAATATCATCAAAAGGAAGCTCTTCAGATAAATATGCAGCAGAAGGATGATCAAATATGTTCCTGGTGTCCACACTCAGAGTCTGATTGTCCTGCGAGAAAGGTTGCTGAGGGTCCTGTGTAAACTGACCTCTACCAGGGCCCCTTGCACCCTGGATCCCCTTTCCCATATTTCCAAATGTATTATTTGACCTTTGTTGAAGGACGGGGCATTATGCTCGCCAATGACCCCCTCGACGACAACAAGCGCACTGGTTAATGTTCACAGGACCCAAGGGCACATTCCCCTGCGGGACATACTGACCTCTAAACTGACAACTACCCCCTCTGGGGCCTCTACCAATTTGCTGCAATAGCACTTTAGTTTTCAAATCGCCTTTTCGGTTTTCAACCCTATCTTTTTCATTATTGACATGGTTCTCGTAGTACTGAGCCATGTGCAGTACTTCTGATTGTGATTTTGCCTGCCAAGCGCTCTCAGAGGACATAATTTGTGAATGGATGTCAGGCAGCAATCCACACACAAATGTGTCCACGAACAACCTTTTCCCAGACTCTGTGCCTAGGTCTTGTCCACTGAAATCCGAGACTACCTGTTCGAACCGATTAAAGAACTCGGTAGCACACTCAGACTTTCCTTGGACACAGGCCGTATGTTTGTCCCATATAATTCTTTTTTCTGGAATTATAGTTTTTAATTTTGCAACAATTCTATCAGGCAAAGTTAGTATCAAATGAGGCAGTCTTTCACCAGCTGTCTTTCTCCATCGAGTCTAATTATATTCACCCATGTATCTCCCAACCCAGGTACGTCGTCAATAGTTCTAACTTGTTTCCATAAATCTACGGCAGGAGTACAGGAAACAATAAATCAATGTCACCTAGGGTGAACACTGAGGACTGCAAAACAGACTCTATCTCTTTGTAGAACCCTGTCGGATTTTTCCTAATGTCGGGAATGGATTGTCTAATAGTGTTCACTTCCTGTCGTGAAAACGGGACGTGAACAAACTGCGATACATAATGTGTGGGAATGTCCACAGCAGGTGCACCTGCTGCAACACTAGCAGGAATCTCAACCTTTGGGACAAATGTCGGAGGTACCTCTCTCATAGGCAACTGAGATATAGGCAACTCCGAACGCTTACTAAGCAACAGAGCTAAGTCGAGCGCTAAAGCAGTCAAAGAAGTCTCACGTGAAAAAGCTCTCTTGTAAATACTCAATAACTCTGTGGGACATCTAATCTTCCTTTTTACACACTCATACTGCAGGTATTCTACCATTACCTGTTTCACTTTCCTCTGCATTTCTAGCGTATATTGAGTGTACGTGTCATATACTTCAACAGGAGTTATCGACATATCCGAAATCAATCTAAGTGCATCTTTCGTACAAATTCATGCTACCTCAGATATCAATTTACGACAAGGAAGGAACCGTTTCTGTACATACATATTTTCCTCCTCGTCATCCTCATTCTGTAACTTTTCTAACTCCTTTCTATACCCAAATAACCTCTCGACATGCTCATTTACCTTCTCCACAGTGTCTCTAGAAAACGTTAGAGTACTTAGATCCCTTAACCCTTGCGGGAGATCCGCATAATTTAATCTTCCCCACATTATACTTAACTGAATCGCTAAACCTTCAATAAAAACATTTTTCTCAGGAAAATTAAACATATTATAAAGTGTGGCAAAAACGCTAGCTTGATCATCCTTCTCCATATAATGCTTAGCCCATGCAATTAACTCACGTTTCTTCTCCGGTGGTACAGTATTGCGAGTGACAACCTTTGACCCTGCACCTCGATCGATTACAAGCGGCTCAGGACCACTTGGAAGAGAGGGAGCAGGCAAATTTGATGGAGGTACTGTAACTGGTGCGATAAAAAGAGGTGGGGGAGCTGGAGGAAGGGGAACATTAGGCAGAGCAAGAACAACAGGAACAACAACAAGTGGAGCAGGAATAACAGAAGGAAGAGCTAAAGCAGCAGGAAGAGGAACATACGGAGGTGGCGCAGAAGCACCAGGCCTTCGTTCATTTAATAATTTGTCTATAAACTCATCAGAAACATGAAGATCTTTAGAAGGATAGATTTTCTGAATACCGAGTGAGAAAGCCCTATCCATATTTCTAGTCGATTCAGAATGTTTATATTGGTCATACAATAGTTCTTTTTTGGCATTCCTCTTGTGACGGCGCGCATGCAGGTCTTGCCTTTTTCTTTAATGGAATTGACTCTATATTCTCAATATGAGTGATTTCAAAACTACCATTGATTGGCCACTGAAGTTCGGAGGCATGTCTGGTTTGTCTGTGCCAAATGTCATTAAATACTATACTTCCAATGCCATGCTTACAGTACATAGTACATGCCGGCGACCCTTCCTGTGGTGCGGGACGGCTAAATTCCACAGATTGTCTATCACTGCGGAATAATGCCCTAAAGCAGGTAGACAATTTCCCAGGCATATCTCAAATTCTTGGTGTTACTTGGTCAATAATTGTGTCTGCAGATACAATGTGCCAAAATTCAAATTGTCAGGATTAAATTAAGAATCGGGTCACGACTCACCTGACCAAACCTAAGGAGGTCCGATCGTATTTCAAAGAACTTACCTAGCTAATCTTACCTCGTGTATGGTGATTTCGGCAAATCTGCCCGCCTCGATAAGTGGACCCTCGTTAAGATGCCATCTCGGACCATACGCTTATCGTTCAAGGATCGGGTCGTGCAGCGCTGCTGAGGTGTCGCGTCTCATTCAGTGGGGCCCCTTATGTCACACCGTCCAATCCCGGTCCAAAAGCGTGCGTCAACCTTCAACAATCCGGCATCAACCTTGAGGGTCCCTATTCGGGCGCCAACTGTGAAAACAAAACCAAAATATCGGGGCTGAGTACCCCAAAAGGAAATACACCGAACATGGGTTACAAAGGAACATACAAAGTACTTTATTTTCTACTGAATTCAGTTACAAAAACAGAGCAAAATCAGATAAATATCGGCCCTCAGTACAACTCAACGAACTCCAGCGTGGTTCAGTGTGTTCAATGAGAGAGGTTGTACATTAGAATGCATTTGCTTATTATACGCTTGGTGGGCACGATGTCCAGCCCCACTTCGGGTTAATATTCCATTTAATACATCACCGATCTAGGGTTCGGGCCAAGTCTCGAACAACTGCATATGACTGGTTTGCCTTTAATACATGTATCAACAAGCCTATGCAATAACTGTGTATTCTAAGATTTTCCATGCAGGCCTTCTCAAACATTAATACAATGTAGTTAAACAGATGTTCTACGTTCAGTATTTGAATACATTGTTTCAACATATGCTCGTGGATTAGTTTCATTGCACTAGCAATCCTTCTAGACATAGGTCAACGAAGGACAAGGTCTCAGTTCACGACCTCAGCAAGTAGCCTGCAGGCAAGTTACATATTAGCTATGTACAGAGGTCAAGACGGCCATGTTGTATTATAGAATGACATCGTCCACCATTTTAACTCACAGGGTGACTTTTAGAAAGCGTATCCTAAAATGGCGGATTGAGCTAAAATGGCGGCTTACATTGATTTAAGGTCAGGACCTTGCAACACGGTTTCGTTTGCAAGTGACTTTCGAGCAGCTTGGAGTAGGCCAATATCCATATTTTTACTGCAATAGGAGGCACAATATGATTTCTCTTTTGACACAGGGACCCCCCCCCCGGAGCTGATGTTGCTGTGGCAGGACACCGCTGCCCAGCAGGGACCCCCCCGGAGCTGATGCTGCTGTGGCAGGACACCGCTGCCCAGCAGGGCCCCCCCGGAGCTGATGTTGCTGTGGCAGGACGCCGCTGCCCAGCAGGGCCACCCCCCGGAGCTGATGTTGCTGTGGCAGGACACCTCTGCCCAGTAGGGTCCCCCCACGCTGCTGATGTTGCTGTGGCAGGACACCGCTGCCCAGCAGGGCACCCCCCCCCCGGAGCTGATGTTGCTGTGGCAGGACACCGCTACCCAGCAGGGACCCCCCCGGAGCTGATGTTGCTGTGGCAGGACACCGCTTCCCAGCAGGGACCCCCCCCCGGAGCTGATGTTGCTGTGGCAGGACACCGCTGCCCAGCAGGGACCCCCCCGGAGCTGATGCTGCTGTGGCAGGACACCGCTGCCCAGCAGGCCCCCCCGGAGCTGATGTTGCTGTGGCAGGATACCGCTTCCCAGCAGGGACCCCCCCCGGAGCTGATGTTGCTGTGGCAGGACACTGCTGCCCAGCAGGGACCCCCCGGAGCTGATGCTGCTGTGGCAGGACACCGCTGCCCAGCAGGGCCCCCCCGGAGCTGATGTTGCTGTGGCAGGACGCCGCTGCCCAGCAGGGCCACCCCCCGGAGCTGATGTTGCTCTGGCAGGACACCGCTGCCCAGCAGAGACCCCCCTGAGCAGATGTTGCTGTGGCAGGACACCGCTGCCCAGTAGGGACCCCCCCCCAAAGCTGATGCTGCTGTGGCAGGACACTGCTGCCCAGCAGGGATTCCCGGAGCTGATGTTGCTGTGGCAGGACACCGCTGCCCAGCAGGGACCCCCCCGGAGCTGATGTTGCTGTGGCAGGACACCGCTGCCCAGCAGGGCCCCCCCCCCCCCCCCGGAGCTGATGTTGCTGTGGCAGGACACCGCTGCCCAGCAGGGCCCCCCCCCGGAGCTGATGTTGCTGTGGCAGGACACAGCTGCCCAGCAGGGGCCCCCCCGGAGCTGATGTTGCTGTGGCAGGACACCGCTGCCCAGCAGGGACCCCCCCCGGAGCTGATGTTGCTGTGGCAGGACACCGCTGCCCAGCAGGGCCCCCCCGAGCTGATGTTGCTGTGGCAGGACACCGCTGCCCAGCAGGGACCCCCCCCGGAGCTGATGTTGCTGTGGCAGGACACCGCTGCCCAGCAGGGCCCCCCCCAGAGCTGATGTTGCTGTGGCAGGACACCGCTGCCCAGTAGGGCCCCCCCCCGGAGCTGATGTTGCTGTGGCAGGACCCCCCCGGAGCTGATGTTGCTGTGGCAGGACACCGCTTCCCAGCAGGGACCCCCCCCCCCCCCCGGAGCTGATGTTGCTGTGGCAGGACACCGCTGCCCAGCAGGGACCCCCCGGAGCTGATGCTGCTGTGGCAGGACACCGCTGCCCAGCAGGCCCCCCCGGAGCTGATGTTGCTGTGGCAGGACACCGCTTCCCAGCAGGGACCCCCCCCCCGGAGCTGATGCTGCTGTGGCAGGACGCTGCTGCCCAGCAGGGCCCCCCCGGAGCTAATGTTGCTGTGGCAGGACACCGCTGCCCAGCAGGGCCCCCCCGGAGCTGATGTTGCTGTGGCAGGACGCCGCTGCCCAGCAGGGCCACCCCCCGGAGCTGATGTTGCTGTGGCAGGACACCGCTGCCCAGCAGGGCCTGTTGATGCTTCCATCGTGAGGAATGGTCCACCCCTGGGCCCTGGCTATGCCAGTGAGGGTGGGGGGTCAAAGAAGAACAGGAGCACCTGCCAGAGGCAGGAAAAGAAACAACTGTTGTGGTTTGGGGCTATAATACTGGAAGGCAGGAGGAGGAGGGTGCGTGGCTAAGGGAAATAAACATAGAAAAAGGGTTCCTGTGGGATTTGGGCCAGCTCATATTTGAGTCCTGGGACGAGGAAGAGTGGACGTGGAGGTAATGTGAAGTGTTCTTTTTATATAATTTCAGGAAGCTCCTTGTGGGGGGCTGTGGACACGGACATCGGGAGGTCATCTATTTCCGGGATGCGAGCACAGCGGATTGTGGGTAGCATTCCAGTGCTGTTTTTCAGGGGAACGCTTCCGGGTTGTTTTGTTATTTTAGGACTGCCCTGAATCTCTTTGAAGGAGCCATCCAGGCGTGAGCCGAGACTGCATTATCCCGAGTCCGGATCGATGCACATTAGTGAGGAGATCCCGCAGAAGGCCCCCTCTCCTGTAGGCTCGGCTGAGCGGGGTCCTGAATGAGCCATCTCTTTATGCCTCACTTAATGGCTTTGCCTGTAACATGCTTTAGTAGAAATGCATGCCCTTCTGGACAGTTATTTTCAGCTCAGCCCAGTCTGAACCTGCCATCTATAATAGTCTGCTCTTCACATGCTAGGCCACCAGCCAATCATGGCTGCTGTTAGTCCGGACATCTTCTGTTATTCTGGGACAATGGCTTCATTTATTTTGGGACCCTCTGCGACTTACTCTGAACTGTGGGTGTGCCGCGTGACTTACTTATAGTCTTAAAGAACGGTTGCTTTATTTATTCACATTAAATCCTCGCCTCTCTTCCTTGTCTCATTCCTCACTGTCTGAAACTCCTTTTCTCCAGTCAAAAATGGCCTCTCCCTAAGGGTGACTCTTGACCCAGCTTCCCTTGATTTGTCTAGGAAACTTGCCTCTGAGAAGATTGCAGTATCGCCTCACATCTAGGGGAATGTTGTAGGGCGCCACAAGGAATCTGGCTCTCCTCTGGCGCCTCCACAGGCCCTGAGACCCAGACTCGCTCCCCCAGCAGGGATGGGGTGCTACCCTGACCCCCTCCTCCATCCTGGAGAAATGGACCAGGGAAGCAGGGAAGGCACAGAGATTTTTTACGCTTTGAGGCCTTAGTGCAGGCTAGTATCCCCGCTCTGGCGGAAAGGTGATCTTGGTTTGCACGGCTTATCAGGTGGCCATGGCCGAAGTGAACAGGTAGGGACACAATGCCACACTCTGTGCAAAGGGGTGCTCACAATATCATATGCAGGGTGTAGGCCCCCTCAGAGCCTAGCGGTGGAGCATGCCAGAGCGACGCCATCAGTGTGGAAATGCCCAAAGGGCATGCCGCGGAGCCTCTGTAGGTAATGGGGGTATCATTGACTGAATGGTCTGATACGTTTAAAAACTCCTCTCTTTCCTTCGAATTTAGTTTTCGGAAAGAATAATGGTCTTATTTTTTCTATTATACATTTAAATAATATGGAACTGTTGTGCAAAATTATAAAAACGCCTCCCACAAGACAACAAAATAATCTGAATGGACAGCTCCCTGCATCTCCTTTCTGCAATTTCTGGAATGTGCCAATGCTATCCCCCCAACATGTCAGTTACATGTAAACTGAAATAGTTTGACCATATACTCTAAACGCCTGAGGGGCTTCTTGCCTGGATGAGCCCTAGGTGGCCTCAGTGGGATGATCCTACCAGAGACCTCTGACCACAGGAAGCAATCCCTTCAATTCCCCATCCGCACTGTGTTTTAGGAGAACCTGGCCTCTTGTTTTCTCAGAATAAAATCCCACAAGTTATATTTCATAAAAACAAAAACGCACCATTCATTCAATTTCTTTTTTTTTGTAATTTTAAATTGTTATTGTTGTTTTTAGTTTGCTTAACAAACTTTTACAATTCTATTGATCTTTATACAATTTACAGAAAATGTCAACACAAATCTAACAAACAAAACAAAGCAACCAAATTACAGTCTTCATCATATCTCAGTATACAAAAATAGATTGCTACGTAACTTCACAGAAGTTAACATTTTAAAAGAAAAAGGAGGTGGGTGTGGAATGGTTCCAAGTTATTATTGTGTCTGTTTCACCCTAGTTGTTGCCTAGAACAATTTTGTGATGCAACTGTTTAATATAAAATATATGCAAGCGGTTCTTCATTAAGTCGACATCAAGAACTTTCTTTTAAGCATCAGAAACCATAATATTCCAATAGTAAAAACATAAAACATCCACCCCTAATTGGAATTAGCCATCTCGTCAGTATCAAGCCGCTTGCTTAAGATCAATGCGATGTGAATGAGTTTATATTGGAGGGAAGCGTCGCTGTTATTACAACACATCTGTATAATGGATGCGCACAGCTTAATTTCCAGAGATTTTGTACAGAGGGGGGCTAGAAACCCCACCTCTAGATTCCAAATACAATCCAAGCTACAGATATAGACCCCGAATCATATAGATGCAAAGATGGAGATGGACAAAGATGTTTCAAGACCACATGAATGCGTGTTTAAGACATGCTGTGCAGGTTTGGAATGCACACACATATTATGGGCCTCATTACACGGTAGACGGTAAACCATGGCGCTATTAGCACCATGGTTGCCGCCGGTACCATACCGGTACCACCATGGAGGAAAGGGGAATTCCCACCCCATTCCAAGGTTGGCGGGCGGTAATTCCCCATTGAACCATGGCCCTTCCCCATTCCCATTTTTGCCCCATAGGGCTCAATGGGAATGGGGAAGGCGCTAAGTATGGTGCCGCAAATTGCGGTACCGTAATTAGCACCAAGGTCCCTTTGCGGGTCCCAACTTTAACGGCGGGTCTAAACCAGCCGTTAAGGTCGGGTCCCGCAAAGGGACCTCGTAGTAAGGTGGTAAGGGTTTATGGGTACCGGTAAACCCTTGCCTCCTACCGTGTAATGAGGCCCATAGTATAGTATTAAAACTTGCCCCGCATATATAGAATCCTAAACAGATGCACTATTAGGTTGATGTCAACCAGCAGTGTGGCTAAAATCGAGGATTTAGCCTGATTTTCCAAGTTTATTAACTGCAATAGGCAAGTTAGTGATAGTAACAACGTTGTGCTTGTCCCCCGCATACAGCAGGTTCATAATCACTCCCTTCCGCACACTGTAGATCCGATATTTGCTTCACCAAAGATGTTCAGTCTTTGCATCTCAAAATAGTCACAGGACACCGTTACAGGTTTCCTTTTGGTATGCATTCTCACTAACTCAGCACATCCCATTGGATGCTTCCACGCTTCCTGTTGACCAGTGCTGTATTTTCCCGTTAGTAGGGAGCTTGTTCCCCAAGGGCGTTCAGCCCACTATCGCTTTGAGATCAAATCAATGTAAAATAAGGCGCTACTAAATGCCAAATGACAAAAGAATAACAATAACAATGAACACAAGCTGACATGTTCCCCTATTCAGACATAACCCCCTTAACCCCACTATTCTGTGAGCGTGCAGTACAACAGTATCCTTGTGACTTCAAGCAGATCACTGCCCCTTCTATATTTCTCAAAAATACTCTCGTGGAAATGTCATTAAATTCGTGACTCTTGGGGCCTCATTACACGGATGGCGGAGAACCATGGCGCTATTAGCGCCATGGTTCATGCCGGTAAAATACCGGCACCGCCTTGGCGGAAAGGGGAATTACCGCCCCATTGCAAGGTTGGCGGGCGGTAATTCCCCCTTCCACCATTGCCCTTCCCCATTCCCATTTTTGCCCCATAGGGCGGAATGGGGAAGGCGCTAATTACGGTACCGCAAATTGCACTACCGTAATTAGCTCCCTGGGTCCCTTTGCGGGTTGGTTTTTAACGCCTGCAAAAAGCAGGCGTTAAATTCCCCAACCCGCAAAGGGACCTCGTAGTAAGGCGGTAAGGATTTACTGGTACTGGTAAAATACCGGTACCGGTAAACCCTTACCGCCATCCGTGTAATGAGGCCCTTGGTCGTTTTCTTTGAAACAGGCATCTGTCCAGCATCTGCCTGCTGCGGAGGGAGTGCAAATACCCAGATGGCGTCATTGCAATGGCAGCATGTGATTGGCCAGTCAGGCAGCGTGGGAATAACTATTGCTCAAATAAAGGCCAGGCTCCCTTCCTGGATCGCCGTGGTCGAAGTGTTAAAAAAAAGTAGTGGAACTGTTTTCCCCAGCCCTGCACCCTTCTACTCCCGCCCCCACTTCCCCATTACCCCATACTCATCCCCACACCCCACAATGCTAACACCATACCTTCCTTTTCTCCGCTGCACCCCACACGGCTGTGTTTACAGTACTATTATGACAGAGGAACACAGCCAAAGAAAATGCAGCATTTAAATAACCATTAGTTTGTCATTGGCCGCCACATCATGCAGCCATTGTGGATGGCGGAATTACCGCCCCATTCCAAGGTGAGTGGGGCGGTAATTCCCCATTCACCATTTGCCCTTCCCCATTCCCATTTTTGCCCCCATAGGGCATAATGGGAATGGGGAAGGCGCTAATTACGCCACCGTAAATTACGGTGGCGTAATTAGCACCAAGGCGGTTTAGCGCCATGGATTTTAACGGCTGCTAAAAGCAGCCGTTAAAATCGGAATCAGGCGTTAAGGGTTAACGACGGCGTTAACCCTTAACGCCTGAGTTGTAATGAGGCCCGTTAAACACCAACACGCAAAGGGACACTTGTAATCAGGCGTTAAGGGTTAACGGCGCCGACGGCGTCGTTAAACCCTTAACGCCTGAGTTGTAATGAGGGCCAATGAGCGTCATGTCCCAGGCAGTCTATACAAAAGAACAGCAGCACCCCAGCACCTGCAAGATAGCTCAGCTGCAGCATGCTGTTCCACTGGGGTGTTACCTGCACGACTCAGGTTCACATCCCCAGTAGGGAAGACATGACTGAGTACCTAAGTAAAAGTGTCCCTCAGAGCCCTCCCAGAACTGTGCTCCAGGTTCAATAAAGTAAGGGAACGGTCCTTGATTCCCCAAAGGTAAGGGTGTGTCATGCTCTCTAGTTCCCGCCCACTCTGACCTCTGCCGGGTTGTCATTAAAGCCTGAGAGAAATCAGCTCAACCCGTGGAACTCTAAAGTGCCCCCTGTGGGCGGTGTTTATGGCGACTGCCCAGCGTCCAGTGGTCTCAGTGACCAGTGCCCACAGTACGACCCGCAAGATATAGCAGCAAAAAAGTCCATCTTGCAACATGCATGCATGCATACAATGCTAACAGGTAGCTCCTAAACCCCTAGAACAGCATTTCTGACGTTTCTCTTGTGATTATTGATTGAAAACAATCTCTTAGCGAGTAATTGCCTTAATTTAATCCATGTGCTGAATTTTGAAATGGTTCGTCCTGGTTTTATCGAAGCAAATTACTCCATGGCAATTTGCTTTGACAAAATCACTTTAAATTGTATTTATTTATTTAACATTTTAAATGGGGAGTCCCTCTATACCCTCCTCACCTCCATTGCCACGCCTACCCCCACCCCAGCCTAACCACCCAATACCCCAACCCCAAAAACGTATATTTATTTTCTCTCCCAAAAAGTGATTGTGTCCAAGTAAATGACCACAGAGTCATTTATTTGAATAAAACCAGGGTATTCGTCTGGAACACTGACCCCCTGAGCGTGAGCTCGCTGGAGATGATAACGTGGTGTGCTTTAGACTCATTAAAATGAGTGGCAAGAAGGTCACATTTAAAATGTTGTGCCTTTTAGCGCCATTTTCTACATTTTGCGAGACATTTGACATGGCAGTGAGGTGGGCCCTTTGCTGCCTGCGATACGCAGGCCTGTTTCTTGCCCAACTTGAGCTTCTCCAGCCCAAGAAGCCCAGAGGAAGACCTCGGTGTGCCAAGATGTATTCTGGGGGCTCCCTGTGCCCCCCCCTCTAAAATGATAAATGAACACCAGAGCCCTTCCCTCCTTCCAGCCTTCACTTCCTTTCCTCTGCTGTTTAGAAATCATGAATATTTGAGTGAGGTTTATATTTCTTTCCGTTTTTAAGAAAATGTCTTCCTAGAAATGGCCCCCACAAGACGGAAGAGCTAATGTAAAAGAGGTCAAATTAACTAGTCTTTGCCTGCAGCAGTTCCAAATATGCTTGATAGCACCAGTACAAATGCTGGATTTCTGACAAGCACGTGCTTATCATTAGCCAGACACCCACTTCAATTACTCTGTACTCACTGTTCCGTTAACACGCGCACTTAAGTTACCCTGTACACACTCTTCTTTTAGCACAGACACTTAAGTTCCCCTATACACACTCTTCCATTAGCATACACACTTAAGTTACCCTCTACGCACTCTTCCTTTAGCATACACACTTAAGTTACCCAGTAAACACTCTTCCTTTAGCATACACACTTAAGTTACCTTCTACACACTCTTCTGTTAGCACACACTTCAGTTACCCTATACGCGCTCTTCCGTTAGCACACACACCTAATTTACCCTGTATGCACTCTTCCATTAGCACACACACTTAAGTTACCCTGTACACACTCTCCCATTAGCATACACACTTAAGTTACTTTGTACACACTCTTCCCTTGCCACATGCACTTCAGTCACCTTCTACACGCTCTTCCATTAGCACACACACTTAATTTACCCTGTAGACACTCTTCGTTAGCAAACACACTTAAGTTACCCTGTACGCACTCTTCCATTAGCATAAACACTTAAGTTACCTTCTACATGCTCTTCTGTTAGTACACACACTTAATTTACCCTGTATGCACTCTTCCACTAGCACACAGACTTAAGTTACCTTGTACACACTCTTCCATTAGCACACACACTTAAGTTACTTTGTACACAGTTTTACCTTACCACATGCACTTCTGTCACCTTCTACACACTCTTCCATTAGCACACACTTCAGTTACCCTATACGCGCTCTTCCGTTAGCACACACACTTAATTTACCCTGTATGCACTCTTCCGTTAGCACACACACCTAAGTTACCCTGCACACACTCTACTGTTAACAGACACACCTAAGTTACCCTGCACGCGCTCTTCATTTAGCACAACCATTTAATTGTCCCAGTGTGCACTTTCCCGTTAGCATGGTTGTCACAGCAAGCTCTCATGATCATTAACCAATAAAGCCCCTGCACCATCACCGCTCATCCAAAGAACTTCTATCTTGACTAAAGGACTCATTTTATACAAGGATGTCCATAAACAATACCTTCTGCTCCAGTTTAGGAATCCATGGACTGACACCTCCGTCCTAACTTGTGACGAGGAACATATCAACCATTGGACATACTTTTCAGTGGAGCCTTAGAGTCCCTACCTCTTTCTTGCCATGTTTTAGCTAAATGGGAAGAGAACATCAGCTGTAAGTCAGTAGGTTCATATCTTTTCAAAAATGTTTCTCCACGCTTCGAAGGGAATTGAGGCATTAGGCTTTTCAAACTAGAAGATTCACTTGAAGAAAGAAAATATCTCCAGTGGTCAGAAACATGCAACTTTATTTACTAAGCCTACTATATGCTCCAAAACAATGGCTTTGGGCCTCATTACGACCCTGGCGGTAAGGGGTTAACGCCAGCGTTAGCTGCGCCGACCCCTTACCGCCAATTACGAGGTCCCCTAGCGCCATGGTGCTTTTAACACCTGCTTGTAGCAGGTGTTAAAATCCATGGCGCTAAGGGACCATGGAGTTAATTACGCCACCGTAATTTACGGTGGCGTAATTAACGCCTTCCCCACTCCCATTATGCCCTATGGGGCAAAAATGGGAATGGGGAAGGGTAAATGGGGATTGGGGACTTACCGCCCCGCCTAGGTCGGAATGGGGCGGTAAGTCCGCCAACCACCATGGCGTAAACGTAGTTTACGCCATGGTGGTAAAGTCACGGCCCAGGCGGTAACTTACCGCCTGGGTCGTAATGAGGCCTGCCTCTTAAGCAATCGACAGTGAGCCCACTATCCAACGCCTCCGTTTTTAGGAATTGGAAAATGAAGAGCTATACCATGACTACATCAGAGCAGGAAACTGGAAACCTCTTAAATAGGGCAGATGGAACCGTCATCATCCTCGTGCTTGGTAAAGCCACGACAATAGACATACATCCTTCTCACGTGGCAGAAAATGGATGCAACAGATTGAGTGAACCCTAAACAGATATCCGCCATTTGCCCCAAGAGGAAGCAGGTCATGCATCCGTAAAGGGCAGCACTCGACTACAATTATCCAAGCCCTCAAAGGTGAACATATTACAATAATGAAAGCGGCAATGACTGATCAGCCTCTCCAACAATGGCCACTTTATGGGAGACTGAAGTCAAGAATTTGATACCGACTCTTGTTAGTGTTGATGAAAGAAACATATTCGCTCACATTTGCCACTTGACCCTGTCAAAGGCCCTTCCTGCATCTAGGAGTACTACAGAGAGGAACTTCATATGTCATTGAACAGAGTAGAGGGTCATTAATTGTATTTATGTTTCTTTAAGGCACATTTATTTGTGTACTTCGATCTAGTGTCCCTGTCTTATTGAAGAGCAAAGTTTCACCTATTGTAGCTGGTCAGTATCCAGGTGACTGCTGTTTGTTTGTAATAACTGTGTTACTGGCGCACGATTTGGCACCCAGTGTGGACTATTTGTGACTCATTCATCACCATAATCCTCCCTGGGCAATGCCTATTCCTATGTTTGTCTTTATTTGCTGTTTGCGAGATTTTGGTACTCCCTTATTTAATTTCATGAACTATATGCCTCATAATGCACCTCGTGGCAGTTCTCATTCCCTGGCTATTACTATGGAGCAGTCTTAGAACCACAATCGTCAGAAGCCTTAGAGATCGGTGCTGCTTTCACTTTCCCAGGGCCAAAGAGGGAGGAAGAAGATTACTTCCAGGTGTGATGCTCCAGGTGCTGCTAATGAGCCTGCTTCTGCACAGGGCTGGGCAGTATTTAATCAGCTGCCTGCAGGAGCACAGGGCTCTTGCATTGAGTTCACTCCCAGCCCTTTGAGCCTTGGAATTCTGCTGGTTGGTGTTGCTTCCAGAGTCTGCTCCTGCTCCTGCACCCTCTGCTCCCTGCCTTGCAGCCCTGCTACTCTATCTACTCTCCCCTGCCTTCTGTCCTGCACCTCTGTGCTTCCGGCACAACTGCCCTGCTCCCTGGCTTGCAGCCCTGCTAATCTATCTACTCACCCCTGCCTTCTGTCCTGTTCCTCATTGCTCCCTGGCTTGCAGCCCTGATACTCTACTCTCCCCTGCCTTCTGTCCTGCTCCTCTGTGCTTCCAGCACAACTGCCCTGCTCCCTGCCTTGCAGCCCTGCTACTCTACTCACCCCTACCTTCTGTCCTGCTCCTCAGTGCTCCCTGGCTTGCAGCCCTGCTACTCTATCTACTCACCCCTACCTTCTGTCCTGCTCCTCTGTGCTTCCAGCACAACTGCCCTGCTCCCTGGCTTGCAGCCCTGCTACTCTATCTACTCTCCCCTGCCTTCTGTCCTGTTCCTCATTGCTCCCTGGCTTGCAGCCCTGATACTCTACTCTCCCCTGCCTTCTGTCCTGCTCCTCTGTGCTTCCAGCACAACTGTCCTGCTCCCTGCCTTGCAGCCCTGCTACTCTACTCACCCCTACCTTCTGTCCTGCTCCTCAGTGCTCCCTGGCTTGCAGCCCTGCTACTCTATCTACCCACCCCTACCTTCTGTCCTGCTCCTCTGTGCTTCCAGCACAACTGCCCTGCTCCCTGCCTTGCAGCCCTGCTACTCTATCTACTCTCCCCTCCCTTCTGTCCTGCTCCTCTGTGCTTCCAGCACAACTGCCCTGCTCCCTGCCTTGCAGCCCTGCTACTCTATCTACTCTCCCCTGCCTTCTGTCCTGCTCCTCTGTGCTTCCAGCACAACTGCCCTGCTCCCTGCCTTGCAGCCCTGCTACTCTATCTACTCTCCCCTGCCTTCTGTCCTGCTCCTCTGTGCTTCCAGCACAGCTGCCCTGCTCCCTGGCTTGCAGCCCTGCTACTCTATCTACCCACCCCTACCTTCTGTCCTGCTCCTCTGTGCTTCCTGCACAACTGCCCTGCTCCCTGCCTTGCAGCCCTGCTACTCTATCTACTCTCCCCTCCCTTCTGTCCTGCTCCTCTGTGCTTCCAGCACAACTGCCCTGCTCCCTGCCTTGCAGCCCTGCTACTCTATCTACTCTCCCCTGCCTTCTGTCCTGCTCCTCTGTGCTTCCAGCACAACTGCCCTGCTCCCTGCCTTGCAGCCCTGCTACTCTATCTACTCTCCCCTGCCTTCTGTCCTGCTCCTCTGTGCTTCCAGCACAACTGCCCTGCTCCCTGCCTTGCAGCCCTGCTACTCTAGCTACTCTCCCCTGCCTTCTGTCCTGCTCCTCTGTGCTTCCAGCACAACTGCCCTGCTCCCTGCCTTGCAGCCCTGCTACTCTAGCTACTCTCCCCTGCCTTCTGTCCTGCTCCTCTGTGCTTCCAGCACAACTGCCCTGCTCCCTGCCTTGTAGCCCTGCTACTCTATCTACTCTCCCCTGCCTTCTGTCCTGCTCCTCTGTGCTACCAGCACAGCTGCCCTGCTCCCTGGCTTGCAGCCCTGATACTCTACTCTCCCCTGCCTTCTGTCCTGCTCCTCTGTGCTTCCAGCACAACTGCCCTGCTCCCTGCCTTGCAGCCCTGCTACTCTACTCACCCCTACCTTCTGTCCTGCTCCTCTGTGCTTCCAGCACAACTGCCCTGCTCCCTGGCTTGCAGCCCTGCTACTCTACTCTCCCCTGTCTTCTGTCCTGCTCCTCTGTGCTTCCAGCACAGCTGCCCTGCTCCCTGGCTTGCAGCCCTGCTACTCTATCTACTCTCCCCTGCCTTCTGTCCTGTTCCTCATTGCTCCCTGGCTTGCAGCCCTAATACTCTATCTACTCTCCCCTGCCTTCTGTCCTGCTCCTCTGTGCTACCAGCACAGCTGCCCTGCTCCCTGGCTTGCAGCCCTGCTACTCTACTCTCCCCTGTCTTCTGTCCTGCTCCTCTGTGCTTCCAGCACAGCTGCCCTGCTCCCTGCCTTGCAGCCCTGCTACTCTATCTACTCTCCCCTGCCTTCTGTCCTGTTCCTCATTGCTCCCTGGCTTGCAGCCCTGCTACTCTATCTACTCTCCCCTGCCTTCTGCCCTGCTCCTCTGTGCTTCCAGCACAGCTGCCCTGCTCCTTGGCTTGCAGCCCTGCTACTCCCTCTACTCTCCACTGCCTTCTATCCTGCTCCTCTGTGCTTCCAGCACAGCTGCCCTGCTCCCTGGCTTGCAGCCCTGCTACTCTATCTACTCTCCCCTGCCTTCTGTCCTGTTCCTCATTGCTCCCTGGCTTGCAGCCCTGCTACTCTATCTACTCTCCCCTGCCTTCTGTCCTGCTCCTCTGTGCTTCCAGCACAGCTGCCCTGCTCCTTGGCTTGCAGCCCTGCTACTCCATCTACTCTCCCCTGCCTTCTATCCTGCTCCTCTGTGCTTCCAGCACAGCTGCCCTGCTCCCTGCCTCGCAGCCCTGCTACTCTATCTACTCTCCCCTGCCTTCTGTCCTGCTCCTCAGTGCTCCCTGGCTTGCAGCCCTGCTACTCTATCTACTCTCCCCTGCCTTCTGTCCTGCTCCTCTGTGCTTCCAGCACAGCTGCCCTGCTCCCTGGCTTGCAGCCCTGCTACTCCATCTACTCTATCCTGCCTTCTATCCTGCTCCTCTGTGCTTCCAGCACAGCTGCCCTGCTCCCTGCCTCGCAGCCCTGCTACTCTATCTACTCTCCCCTGCCTTCTGTCCTGTTCCTCATTGCTCCCTGGCTTGCAGCCCTGCTACTCTATCTACTCTCCCCTGCCTTCTGTCCTGCTCCTCTGTGCTTCCAGCACAGCTGCCCTGCTCCCTGCCTTGCAGCCCTGCTACTCTATCTACTCTCCCCTGCCTTCTGTCCTGTTCCTCATTGCTCCCTGGCTTGCAGCCCTGATACTCTACTCTCCCCTGCCTTCTGTCCTGCTCCTCTGTGCTTCCAGCACAACTGCCCGGCTCCCTGCCTTGCAGCCCTGCTACTCTACTCACCCCTACCTTCTGTCCTGCTCCTCAGTGCTCCCTGGCTTGCAGCCCTGCTACTCTATCTACTCACCCCTACCTTCTGTCCTGCTCCCCTGTGCTTCCAGCACAACTGCCCTGCTCCCTGCCTTGCAGCCCTGCTACTCTATCTACTCTCCCGTGCCTTCTGTCCTGCTCCTCTGTGCTTCCAGCACAACTGCCCTGCTCCCTGCCTTGCAGCCCTGCTACTCTATCTACTCTCCCCTGCCTTCTGTCCTGCTCCTCATTGCTCCCTGGCTTGCAGCCCTGATACTCTACTCACCCCTACCTTCTGTCCTGCTCCTCTGTGCTTCCAGCACAACTGTCCTGCTCCCTGCCTTGCGGCCCTGCTACTCTACTCACCCCTACCTTCTGTCCTGCTCCTCTGTGCTTCCAGCACAACTGCCCTGCTCCCTGCCTTGCAGCCCTGCTACTCTATCTACTCTCCCCTGCCTTCTGTCCTGCTCCTCTGTGCTTCCAGCACAACTGCCCTGCTCCCTGCCTTGCAGCTCTGCTACTCTATCTACTCTCCCCTGCCTTCTGTCCTGCTCCTCAGTGCTCCCTGGCTTGCAGCCCTGATACTCTACTCTCCCCTGCCTTCTGTCCTGCTCCTCTGTGCTTCCAGCACAACTGCCCTGCTCCCTGCCTTGCAGCCCTGCTACTCTACTCACCCCTACCTTCTGTCCTGCTCCTCAGTGCTCCCTGGCTTGCAGCCCTGCTACTCTATCTACCCACCCCTACCTTCTGTCCTGCTCCTCTGTGCTTCCAGCACAACTGCCCTGCTCCCTGCCTTGCAGCCCTGCTACTCTATCTGCTCTCCCCTGCCTTCTGTCCTGCTCCTCTGTGCTTCCAGCACAACTGCCCTGCTCCCTGCCTTGCAGCCCTGCTACTCTATCTACTCTCCCCTGCCTTCTGTCCTGCTCCTCTGTGCTTCCAGCACAACTGCCCTGCTCCCTGCCTTGTAGCCCTGCTACTCTATCTACTCTCCCCTGCCTTCTGTCCTGCTCCTCTGTGCTTCCAGCACAACTGCCCTGCTCCCTGCCTTGCAGCCCTGCTACTCTATCTATTCTCCCCTGCCTTCTGTCCTGCTCCTCTGTGCTTCCAGCACAACTGCCCTGCTCCCTGCCTTGTAGCCCTGCTACTCTATCTACTCTCCCCTGCCTTCTGTCCTGCTCCTCTGTGCTACCAGCACAGCTGCCCTGCTCCCTGGCTTGTAGCCCTGATACTCTACTCTCCCCTGCCTTCTGTCCTGCTCCTCTGTGCTTCCAGCACAACTGCCCTGCTCCCTGCCTTGCAGCCCTGCTACTCTACTCACCCCTACCTTCTGTCCTGCTCCTCAGTGCTCCCTGGCTTGCAGCCCTGCTACTCTATCTACTCAACCCTACCTTCTGTCCTGCTCCTCTGTGCTTCCAGCACAACTGCCCTGCTTCCTGCCTTGCAGCCCTGCTACTCTATCTACTCTCCCCTGCCTTCTGTCCTGCCCCTCTGTGCTTCCAGCACAACTGCCCTGCTCCCTGCCTTGCAGCCCTGCTACTCTATCTACTCTCCCCTGCCTTCTGTCCTGCTCCTCTGTGCTTCCAGCACAACTGCCCTGCTCCCTGCCTTGTAGCCCTGCTACTCTATCTACTCTCCCCTGCCTTCTGTCCTGCTCCTCTGTGCTACCAGCACAGCTGCCCTGCTCCCTGGCTTGCAGCCCTGCTACTCTACTCTCCCCTGTCTTCTGTCCTGCTCCTCTGTGCTTCCAGCACAGCTGCCCTGCTCCCTGGCTTGCAGCCCTGCTACTCTACTCTCCCCTGTCTTCTGTCCTGCTCCTCTGTGCTTCCAGCACAGCTGCCCTGCTCCCTGCCTTGCAGCCCTGCTACTCTATCTACTCACCCCTACCTTCTGTCCTGCACCTCTGTGCTACCAGCACAGCTGCCCTGCTCCCTGGCTTGCAGCCCTGATACTCTATCTACTCTCCCCTGCCTTCTGTCCTGCTCCTCTGTGCTTCCAGCACAACTGCCCTGCTCCCTGCCTTGCAGCCCTGCTACTCTATCTACTCTCCCCTGCCTTCTGTCCTGCTCCTCTGTGCTTCCAGCACAACTGCCCTGCTCCCTGCCTTGTAGCCCTGCTACTCTATCTACTCTCCCCTGCCTTCTGTCCTGCTCCTCTGTGCTACCAGCACAGCTGCCCTGCTCCCTGGCTTGCAGCCCTGCTACTCTACTCTCCCCTGTCTTCTGTCCTGCTCCTCTGTGCTTCCAGCACAGCTGCCCTGCTCCCTGGCTTGCAGCCCTGCTACTCTACTCTCCCCTGTCTTCTGTCCTGCTCCACTGTGCTTCCAGCACAGCTGCCCTGCTCCCTGCCTTGCAGCCCTGCTACTCTATCTACTCACCCCTACCTTCTGTCCTGCACCTCTGTGCTACCAGCACAGCTGCCCTGCTCCCTGGCTTGCAGCCCTGCTACTCTATCTACTCACCCCTACCTTCTGTCCTGCACCTGTGTGCTTCCAGCACAACTGCCCTGCTCCCTGCCTTGTAGCCCTGCTACTCTATCTACTCTCCCCTGCCTTCTGTCCTGTTCCTCATTGCTCCCTGGCTTGCAGCCCTGCTACTCTATCTACTCTCCCCTGCCTTCTGTCCTGCTCCTCTGTGCTTCCAGCACAGCTGCCCTGCTCCTTGGCTTGCAGCCCTGCTACTCCATCTACTCTCCCCTGCCTTCTATCCTGCTCCTCTGTGCTTCCAGCACAGCTGCCCTGCTCCCTGCCTCGCAGCCCTGCTACTCTATCTACTCTCCCCTGCCTTCTGTCCTGCTCCTCAGTGCTCCCTGGCTTGCAGCCCTGCTACTCTATCTACTCTCCCCTGCCTTCTGTCCTGCTCCTCTGTGCTTCCAGCACAGCTGCCCTGCTCCCTGGCTTGCAGCCCTGCTACTCCATCTACTCTCCCCTGCCTTCTATCCTGCTCCTCTGTGCTTCCAGCACAGCTACCCTGCTCCCTGCCTCGCAGCCCTGCTACTCCATCTACTCTCCCCTGCCTTCTATCCTGCTCCTCTGTGCTTCCAGCACAGCTACCCTGCTCCCTGCCTCGCAGCCCTGCTACTCTATCTACTCTTCCCTGCCTTCTATCCTGCTCCTCTGTGCTTCCAGCACAGCTGCCCTGCTCCCTGGCTTGCAGCCCTGCTACTCTATCTACTCTCCCCTGCCTTCTGTCCTGCTCCTCAGTGCTCCCTGGCTTGCAGCCCTGCTACTCTATCTACTCTCCCCTGCCTTCTGTCCTGCTCCTCAGTGCTTCCAGCACAGCTGCCGAGCTCCCTGGCTTGCAGCCCTGCTACTCCATCTACTCTCCACTGCCTTCTATCCTGCTCCTCTGTGCTTCCAGCACAGCTGCCCTGCTCCCTGCCTCGCAGCCCTGCTACTCTATCTACTCTCCCCTACCTTCTGTCCTGCTCCTCTGTGCTTCCAGCACAACTGCCCTGCTCCCTGCCTTGCAGCCCTGCTACTCTATCTACTCTCCCCTGCCTTCTGTCCTGCTCCTCAGTGCTCCCTGGCTTGCAGCCCTGCTACTCTATCTACTCTCCCCTGCCTTCTGTCCTGCTCCTCAGTGCTTCCAGCACAGCTGCCGAGCTCCCTGGCTTGCAGCCCTGCTACTCCATCTACTCTCCACTGCCTTCTATCCTGCTCCACTGTGCTTCCAGCACAGCTGCCCTGCTCCCTGCCTCGCAGCCCTGCTACTCTATCTACTCTCCCCTACCTTCTGTCCTGCTCCTCTGTGCTTCCAGCTCCCCTGCCTGCAGTCCTCTGTTCCCTGTCTGCGTCTGCAGCCCCTTGCTCTCCACCACCTATTATCTTGTTTCTTGTCTGCAGTTCCTTGTCCTATACCCACAGATCATGCTACCTGGCTTTAGCTTGCAAGTTTCCAGTCCTGAGTTTCCTTGTTATCTGTCAGCAGTCCTGCCCTTGTTATTCCAGTCCATATGTACAGCTCCATAAATAACTTGTTACTGGTCTGCAGTTTAGTCCTTGTTTTCCTATTCCAGAGTTTTCTTGTTCCTGGTCTATAGTTCATTCAGCTTTTCTTTCATTCCGGTCCTTAGTTTCTGCTCTGCAGTTCCAGTCTCCTGTACCATTGCACTTAGATCATTTCCTTTTCCTCTTTCTCTTTCATTTCTGGTCTCTGTCCTGAACCTTGATTGCTTTGACTTACTATTTGTCCCTGTTACTGTTTGTGTCCTCACTTGCGCTTGTGTAATTCATTTGTTCAGACTTTGGCTGCTGGGTTTCCCAGTAGGCAATCTCTGCCCCTTTCGTTTGTGGCATTTCAGTATTGTACCTTGTGTCATTATTAGCGGTGTGCTGGTTCCTGCTTCAGGAGGAAGTCACTGTTCAGTTCCTGTTGGACCTGTACAGGCTTCAGTCTTGTGAGTATTATTTTCTATGTTTTTCATTGAATTAGCTAGTATAAATCAACTTTACAAAATATAAAACCAATAATTTTCTTTTTTTAAAACAAGAAATTTAAACACAATACAAAATTACGAACAAAGGTAAAATGAAAATCTAAACAAATTAATAAAGCTAACACTGTAACAGAATTCATCGGACACTGGTTGACTTAACTTCGAGTACATCAGTCAATTTGAGTTAATGTAGAAACCTAATAGCTCTAAGTCTCGTTTGCGTAAGAAAAGCAGAGCAAATCATCTGCCATAAAAACTCAGGTGAGAGCATTCGATATGCATCTGTTGCTGTTTTGAGATGTTTTTTTTATGATGGTCAATCAACATGATGCATTCAACAAATAGATGCCTTAATGTTTCCTTCTGGTTAGGTTGCTGACAAAAATGGCAAAAGTTCTCAGTTTGGTTATTTTTTTCTGTCGGGCTAAAACATCCTTGACAGTCCATAGATTCAATCTCAGTCTCATGAAATCCCTTGTGTGTGACTGAGAAGGTGATTTCAATAGGTATTTCTCCGCAATACTGTATTTTTTAAATGCAAAAGGATGTTCGTTGAAGTCTCAATACAATTCGCATTTGGCTCTGGTTGTCGCCCAGTCCTTTTTATTTTCACTCGCATTGGATTCTCTAAAAGAAGCATGAGCGAAACATCAGCCCGAACCAACGCGCGTATAACAAGCCTTAATTAATGTATTAATTGGAAATTAGGAAACTAAGGGCCACCTTTTTAAGAACCCGCTTGAACTTACTTCATACAAGAGAAATTTTGGGAATAAGACACAAATCACCAACAAAAATCTGTAGACTATGCAACGCCCCTGATTCCATAGAGACAGTTCGCCATCTTCTTTTGAACTGCCCTTCTTTAACGCAAGAACGCTCTGCTTTTCTGACTCCTTGTTGGATCGATTCCTGTTTGATCGAAGAAGACACTTGGGGGTGTCGTCTCATCTCAGGGGAAAATTCCCGCTGGACAATAGCAACATCTAAACTAATGGAAGCGGCATTCAGTGAAATCAACACCCTTGAGCTTGGCTTAACCCTGCCTATCTCCTCGCCTTAAATTGCCTCAGGGTGCCATGGGGCGTGGTATAGAATTTCTTCACGTACGTGACACATGATGTCTATGTAACAGTAGACGGGAACTTCCTTAAACAAGATTGGCATTCTAGATTTTCTAAGAAGATCTTAGCCTTGTAAAAATCATGTATTTTGATTATACACAAGTAAATAAAAAATAAAAAAAATAGAAAATAAAAAATTAATACATCTTTGGAAGAAAAAACATAACTTGCCAATATCCCTAGAACAGAGTTATCTTGAAGTGCTGAGGTACACTTCCTGAAAAGGGACACTAGCTGGCACAGCTAACGAACATGAAGTGAAATCAAACCAAATTCATTCAGAAACCATGAGACTGGAACACATGTGGGGAGGTGTAAGACACCTCACCAATAGAGCCCTTCAAGTTTTACCCATTCATTCTCACCCAGAATTACTTTTTTTCGGAGGCATACATAAGAATCGGAGTAACCTTCTGCAAAAAGTGAGTGATAATGGGAGCAAGAGTAAATTTGCCATATTTGGCTTGAATGAGCTTGGTTTGATGTAATGAGGTTCTTATTTGGGCTCTTACGGTTTGCCTGTAAATCTCTGCCTCTCCCTTCCTTGTTATGATCGAGCCCAGGTATGTGCACCGTTGGACACATTCTAATTGAGTGCCGCTGTGTAATGATCAACTCAGTTTTTTATTACCAGGCTTCCTAGGTAGATTACACTGCATAACTTTGGTCTTTACCAAATGTATGGTTAAAAGGTTCTCATCAACATAAATCGCTCGTGCATCTAATGCTCTTTGTAGACCTTTTGGAGTCTTTGCAATTAAAACCAGGTCATACGTGTATAACAAGGATAACAATGGCTTGTTAGTTAATTTCGGAGCATCACAGATTATGTCCACAAAAGCTTCTCCCATATCTGAAATGAAAAAGTTAAAGATGGCTGAGGCAGGAATACATCCCTGCCTGAGCCCTTGATAAGTTTCAATTGGAGCAGTTCATTTTCCGTCTCCCGTTAGCCTCACCTGGATGGTGTTGCTAGTGTGCAGATCTTTAATGAGAGAAATGAGATATGAAGGACAGTCTCGCTCTATGAGTTTGCTAAACAAAAGCTGTTGCGACACCAAATCGAATGCAGCTCTTAGATCTACAAAGACCCCATATAATGGCTGTTTGAGAGTTGCATGATGTGACATGATAGATGTTAATGTTAGTAAGTTCACACTAGTGCCCATTCCAGGAATAAAGCCAGTCTGTAATGGATCCTGTTGATGATGTGCCAGGGTCCAATTGTTAAAGTTTCTCTGAATAAATTTGGAGAATAGCTTTCCTGGAGCACCAAGAAAGGCGATCGGCCTATAATTGCTAGCGTAAGACCGATCGCCCCTCTCGAAAATGGGCACTATCATCAAAGTTCTCATGATTGAGGAATACTGTTTCTTGTTATTAATTGGGAAAATATGGCATGCAAAATGCTGGCCCATAAAGAAGGATGTTGCTTAAACATGAAATTATTTAGGCCGTCTGAGCCAGGAGCATGTGAGTCATTCAATCTGCCAATTTTGAGCAATATGTCATCTTCAAGGATTTGCAGATCACTATAATCGGAACACTCAATAACTGATTGGGCTAAGCTGGGAACGGGACAGGCATACAAGGTTGTATAATATTCCACCCAATCATTCTCATTAAAACCATTTAGTTTGCAATGTTTATTAAGGCCCATATTTGTGCCGTATTCTTTTTTTTCAATGCTTTGAAGCATTGCTTCTCCGTCAGTTTGCAACATTTGAATTTTATGTAAACGTAGCCAATTTCTGTATTTACATTTAAGTACAGCATTACTTCTCGTTTATTTGCTTATTCATGATTGACGACTTTACAATCTCCTTGTGTTGTTTCCGTAGTAAAGCTTTTTTGGCCTGTACTTGAGCATCAAATTCATGTCTTGGTTTGACAAATGTGTATTTTGTGCTTTTAATATGGTACAGATGCAAGTACGTTGTATAAGAAGAATTAACTGTATGTCTATCTAGATCGGAGCCCTCAATGTTAGAATGAAAGGAAGTAAGGGCATATGTGTTCCAGGAAAACGAGTGCTTGCATTATTAACTATCATGTGCTGCATGAATTTGTTATCGTTCTCAGCGGCTACAGGATGATTAACCAGCCATTTGAGCCTTAGAAGCTCATGGTCACTGTGAAGTTGTTTAAGTGCCCTAAAATCTGTGGCCACAGTGAACGTATGTAGGTCAGTGTAAATGTAATGAATTATCGAGGCACTTGATCTTTGACACCATGCATATTTAGCATGTATGCCATCAGTGAAGGATCCGTTGCACATTAAAACATTTACTTTCAATCATTGGTGCCAACCACCTTCTCGATGACTCAGTTGGATTAGAGTTCTCTAGAGGTAGCAGTTTCATTTTTGGATCACCAGACAATATGGTGTTGGTAATTAGCGGTGAGAGCAGGATGGTATTTATTAACTGTTCCAAATCAGCAAAAAAGTCATCATCAGAAATTCCCACAGGATTAGGACACATTTTAATGACAACTATTAAACCTCCAGGGTGGGGAATGTTTGCCATTTGTAAAAACTGATCTGATGCTTCCCATGGTGCGATATGCCAATCTTTGTGATTCTTTATTGTGATCATTAACCCTGAAGATGATCTACCGGGGGAAGACAGTTTGGCTGGATGCAGAATTATAGTGTGATCCTCCCAAGTGGGGTTCTTAGTTAACCAGGTCTCATGTAATACTATTATATCGTGTTCAGCTAGGAAGTCTGCAGTAAAACCCAGTAAATGTGAGAATCCACATGTGTTCCAACTTATTAGTGATATGAAGCATTTCAGAGGCGATCAGCAAGTTACGAGCATGGTGTAGCCACTCTTCTAGATAATGCTTAATCGGATGGATTATACCTCTTTACAATACCACCTTGACCTTTGATGGACTTGTGGCCACTGGTGGATGAAGGAACTCTAGTGCCTTCCTGTTTAGGTTTGTCAAGAGTGGATGTAAGTGTGGGGTCCAATGCGAGAACAAAGCTCAGGGCGACAATGTCCATGCAAGCCTTGCACGGGTATTCCTCACCACATTGGACTGTACCCACAATCACACGATTGACGTGTCATTGTCATTTACTAATTCCACCTGCTGAATATCTCCTGAGGTGATGTCTTGCAGAGAATCCGTATCTTCACAAATGGCCATTATGCTCTCTATTTAGAACATAAGTCTCAAAGGTGCAGGGCGGCACTTGATTATTAGTCGATGTAGTTGCGACCCAGGTGCCGAGAAATTAGTCATCTTCGTCTGTGAAACACTGTTCATGAAAGAACGACTGTCCAGATTAGAGTGTATTTGATTTAACTGAAAACCACCTAGAGGCTGGGACGTATTGCCACAGTTACTCGTGCTCTTGGGGGTTTGTTTTAAATAATTCTCTATTGCTTCAGCAATTTGAGAGCTCGTAAGATTTCCAGCAGATGTTAATGCCCCTCTACTATTAGTAATTACTGGAACAGTGGGTGTGATAGGTATTTGTGTTTCAAGTGACATGTCATGTAGGACAGGTTTGACTGCATTAGAAGTAAATTGTTTCTTATTGAGCCGTTCACATAGACATAGATGTGTGTCCCCATTGAGATCACTGGCTCTAACATTATTACTCATGTAATGCAAAATTGCTTGTGTGATGTGAGCCATAATTTGATCTTGTGTAAGTGTAGCCACCCCCTCGCCTTTCTGTTGTGTTTGGACAGGGATCATTGCTGATGTACATGCTTGCGATGGCTTGACCTCTTGGGCAAGAATGGTTTGAGTATCTTTCTGACTCAAACAACGATGCCTGACTTGATTCACCGTTTTTGTTAAGGACACATTGTGAGTACTCACCAGGGGCCCACCCAAATTTGCAGACAATGGATCTTTGTTAGTCAAGGGTTTCTCAACTTCTAAATTGGATATCATCACATCCTTGGTCTGGTTACAATTAACATCTTGTGTCTGAGTTGTGATAGATGGATTCAACATAGAGGACAACCATGGATTATCGACTGCTAACGTTGGAGTAAGGCCCTGTGAATTGGGGCCGACAACAGACTTGTGAGCAGTGTGAGTTGCAATCTTAGAACATGATATTTCTCTTTGAAATCTCAATTAGCGCCCTGATGTCGGACAGAATTAACTCTTGTTCATTGGGATGTGGTGCCGGTGTCAAAACCTTCTGTTGGTTCGAAATTATCACAGGGCAACTGTTTACTAAGGTAGCTGGTGGTTTGTTAAGGCCAGAAGGTTCATGGTCAGTTGATAGAGCAATGATGGCTACTAAATCATTTAAGGGAGAATAATCCTGTACTTTGGATGGAATTGATTCAGTCTCCTCCCTCTGATTAGCAGATAATGATTTAAGTTTAGTTGTCGCCTTACGCATGAATGAAATTGTTTTGTTCTTAGGAACAACTCTCTTCAGAAATTGCTTGATGCTGGCTCGAGCTCTAGGTGGCAGACACTTTTAGTTTTCAGTTTTCTTAGTTTGCTCCCCAGAGGCGCCTTGTGTTACAAACCCAGCCTTCGTGTCAAACGATTTGTTTGTCTTCAAAGAGCCACAATTGGAAATAATAGAGTTCGATGGATCTGACAGTTGATTAATGGATTGACTGGGCCCAAATATACATGGCAGAGTCGCTACAGTATGTATCTCGTGGACTGCCTTGTCAGACACAGATGCCACATCAAGTGTGTCATGCGCCCCTTTACCAGATGCTCCCACACCACCATCCACTGCAGAATCAGAAATCACGCTCAAAGCTCTGGCCTGCTCACACGAGGAAATAATGTTCACAAATTCTGGTACGGCACTCACCCTCCATTCAGGTTTACTGCACCTACAATTAGAGTTCAATCATGGAACTTCGGTCTACAGAGTGGGCACGTTTGTAAACACGTCACATGCCTTACCATCTGATTTAAAACGCGCCTTCTCATTCACCACGCCATTCATCCGATTAACAATCTCGTTAATTTTATCATTTTGCTGCGTAAGTTTTCAATCTAAAGTTTCAAATAGTTTGGTGAGTGTGACTATGGTCATATTCATTGCATTTAACGTTATTCCCAGTAATAGCATTTGGGATTGCTTTGATTCACCCAAATTTGTTGGATGGCATCACAAATACTTCCAGAACTCAGCCTCTTTCTACATGAACTGCTGATAATGATGGAATAGTTACAATGGAGTTTTCAAAGAAACTGGGAGAGTGGAACAAACTACTCACCTCTGAAACCAAGAGCGAAGGAGCTGCAACTCTGGAAATGTTCCCAACGGAGCCCACATCACTTTCACAGGAAATTGTATGTTATTAGACGGTGAAGACCTATGTGGAGATGCATATACAGATTTAAGAGGTACTAGCTTAGAGGTAGACCGTGCAACGTGTGAATCATTTAGTTTGCACAGCTGGTGGGAATTGCCCAGAGTTATAGTACTACTGGAAGTCTTCCGCTGCCGACCTACATCTAATGCCGTCCTTTGCGTGATAGTGATAGAAATGTTTATAGATGCTGGAATTCCAGCCTCCAGACTAGTGGTTCCATTTTGTTGTTGAACGGAGACATCAACTTGGGTACTGCATATATCAAGTTCCGGTGTTGTACATATATGCCGACGATCACCATCACACCATTTCCCCCCCTCTGCTGAATAGCCATGAGCAGCCATTTTGCTTTTAAGTGTGGTTACTACCGGTGATCTTACAGGCGTAGATTTAAGAACACGTGAAGTGGTTGAAATCTTTAAATGGTTCCGCATATCCGTTTTCAAGGAACAACTTGCCTCGGTCATGAATCGAAATGCACACAGAAGGTGAGTAAGAGTGCACATTCTTAACAAGAGGAGTTAAAGCTTTAAAGAGACACCCCTCTCCGTCTGTATATAGATGTCCTCGCGTGCAGCTGAGCCAGTAACCAGACAGCACAACAGATGTTTGTGCTTGCAGGACTAGCGGTAGGTACCTCAAAGGGTGCTTGCACTTAAGTCAACTGCCCAGCCAATCAGTTGCTGTAATACAGGCAGCTGCTCAAAGAGACTTAACTCTGCAGTCGCAGCGGCCTATATAACAAGTGGAATCAAATGATGAACCATTCAGAATTGGTGGGTCGTGATCTGGAGCTGCTGTATAAACAATGTCACATGTGATAGAATCTTGTCCGCAATGGAGTGAATTGATCAAAGTATTTTTGTGGCGCCGTGCTGGTACAGTTGTGTAGACCTAGCTGCCCCGAGTACCATGCACAAATCAGAATGAAGAAATGCTGTTTCCAGTCCCAGAGGTCAAAGGGAGAGACCGTAGTACAGACCCGCAGTCCCCAGAGAGAACAATGATGGAATATCCCTGTATGGACTGGAATTGGCAGACAATGTCCCACGTTGCCAACAGTCAGCAGTAAACAGTCCAATGCATTTGCCTTTTAACAGCAGTGGGCTATTCGCCGCAAGGGCTCAACTTCTGTGATTTTGTTTCAGGTGTGCAGGAGGCGTACCTCTCCAGCCTCGGCACTCACGCTGTGTTGTTAAAGCAACATTGCCCAGGAATGGCTAATCCCCCACACTAACGTGATACGGGGGTTTAGATTCTATTAAAGACAAGAAGGCGAGTATTATGCATTTCAATCTTTACTCTGAAACCACAGCTGCAAAGAAAAAACTTTTACAAACAAAAAAGTTGTAAAGAACAGAACTGAATAGAGTTCAATGTCAATGTAAGGGTGCTCCCCAATCCATCATGGAGTACAGGTCATGCCCTGCAAAAGACCAATGAGCAGGGACCCTTCCTTATATAAGTCCATTACTCTAAACCCAACTCCTCTTTCTGTAGCTGTCTTGAACCAGACGTCCACTGCACAGATCAGATGATAAACGATGAAGACAAATCCAGCAAAGCTCTTGTATCACACCGTCTCCACATCTTGTGACTGTGAGCCACACTCCCGATCAGAACCTCAACGCGTAGCTGTAAGAACAACAAGCAAAGAAGGGTGGGTGGATGGGAAGAACAACAAACCAAAGAATGTTCTCTCTTGAAACACCTGTGTATATGCGTGTCATATCATATCGTATCATATCAAGGGTGGGTGGCTGGGATAATACTCGCCTCCTTGTCTTTAATAGGATCTAAATCCCCATCTCATGTTAGTGTGGGGGATTAGCCATTCTATGACAAGGCAGGAGGCTCATATTATGCAGGTTTAAAGCCCTTGCATCCCATTAGTACAACATGATTAATACAATAGTGACAATATAATAAAACATAATAGGAAAATAATGTTTTAAAATGTTTTCATTTGATCATTCAGATGACTGCAAGAGTATTGCCCAAGGCTAGGCTGGCCGAATAACTGTCTTATAAGGCATAGCCAAATACACTGCTATAAAAACAACTGGAAGATGTGCCAATTCCAGCGTTCCTTACAGGCCACCAAAACCAACTAGTTAAAAAAGAGAGGGGAAAAAAACTGAACAAAGATACCCTATACTAATAGGTTAGGAAAAAAAAAACATCAGAGTAATAAACTCCCCTGTAGTCCAATCAAACATTTAAAACACTTAAATTCATATCATCTTTGGGAACCTAGATAGCAAACAAAAGAAGATAAACACTTAGCTCTCCTGGAGATAAAGAAAAATACCCCTTAGTGGGTGAAAGCCTTGTAGGTTCCATCCCATACGTTAAAGATATCGTATTAGAAACAGGACATGTCACATAACTACACTGGGGAACAAGTGGGAAAGACAAATCTTCATAAAAGGTAAAATGGGAGTAAATGGTCATTTTATTAATCTGTAATAGGATGACCTATCCTGAGCGGAGGTGCTAGACTTAACCCACAATTGTCCCCAAACATATGTGTATACTAAGGAAGGTATGTCTTCTGGAGGTAGAAGCAGAATGGAAGAGAGGGGTCCCACCTGAAAAGTTAAACCTGCCAAACCACCAAGACGGAGAGCAACAGATCTCCCGAGCTCTTGAAGAAGGACTCTGCTACCATGACAAAGGAAGATATTTACAAAAACCTGACCCTTAAGAGACCGAACTTGGTAAGGAGAAAAAATGTATCTTACATCCAATCGCTATCATCATAGTGATATCTGACCCCTTTGTAGATGTTCCAGGTGCTTGGACCTTGTTCCCTTCTCCATGGTTGATAAATCCCCTAGAGGATCATACATTTACCAAAGGAGGACCCCTAAATTCCATAGTCTTAGCAAAGACTCTAAACTGCAAAGAACTGATCACTAAACAGTTAAAATAAAGTTGCTCACCAGAAGAAGACTAACCTCTATCTTAGCCAATCTGAAGAACCTTGAAGCCCCCAGCACCCTGTGCTGGCACCTTATTGCAAAACAATCTCCTGTGAAAACCCAAAAGGTCAACCTGCCATGGAGGTGACTAGGAGAAACAAGTTAATAACTATATATATATATCCCCGCCCTCTGAAGATCGCACTGACAGACACCTTCTGAGATAGATAACGTAGAGATGTTGGAACGCTTTGTGAAAGAGGGCCGTAATACCTCAGATGGAAGGTGAGCAGCACTCCCAGACCCCTCTATCCCACCAAGGGATATTGAGCGTTCCCAAAGGAGGAGAAAACCTCCCCCACTTATCTAAGGAAATCCTTGCAACCCAGAAGAATGCTACCCTGAGGACCACACCAAAGCCCCACTTTACTCCCTTAACATAAATACACTCTTCCACTTCTAACCAACCCCCTGACAGTGGAAGGGGGGCTCCGCTTAACGTAGTGAAACACTAGGAAGTAGCGCAAAGGAAAGTAAACTGATAGGAGGGAAATTCTCAGTGCAAGTCTGCACTGGTCATGAGCCAGAACTCCTGTAAAAGGAAAAACAGAAACCATCAGGTGATACTCCAAGAGGTGTAATATTATGATGCAATCTCCCCCAAGGATGGCGGGAAGGGGAATGAGGGGGAAAGGGACTTTGGGATAATTATCATGCCCCATAAATGAAAGGATGTGAAAGAATACTGGGACCAATGTCCCTTCAAAAACTGAGGTCTGAGTCTCTGTATGCATGTGGGGCTGACTGGCCACTATGGGGATCAGGGGAAGGAAAAATTAAGTACATTTCCCATAGCAAAATAGCACTTATATAGTGCTACGAACCCTCAGGTATCCGAGTGTTGCTCATCACTACTACCAACGGTGTGTGAGGAGTTCGCTTATCGATCTCAGCAGGATGAAAGACTGATTTAGACCCTCCCAAATTAGGAACCTGCATCAGCAGGCTCAGCACAGATCTGAAAACCAGCACTATTCGCTGCACTGTAGAAATATATATATATATATATATATAAAGAAAGAGGCTAAACAACTCTCTTGAGGGTACAGAAGCTTGCTTGTATTCCTCGAGCTGAGGAGAAATTGTAACACACTGCTAGACGGATAGCTGAAAACAGGCCAAGCCTTGGGAGGAAAACCATGGGGCAGGCGCCAGAAAGTTATTATTTGGCAATTCGTCCCTCTGATACCAACAAGCGTTTCTAAACACTCCATCCAATTAGAACATGGTTGCCCAACTTGCCTTGCAACAAAACTGAACAGATACCCCGAGCTGACCTTGTCTCCACCAATAGTCCCACTAGTATAATGAATGTCATAATGGGACAAATAGTAGGAGAAAACATGCCATCCATAAAGCGAGCATCAAGCCCTGCAGACATCAATAGAGGTATAATGCATCATCTTTTTTCTTCCTCATGTTGAGAGAAAAATACTGCAGCTTAATCAGCACGGGTGTTGGGTGGAGCAATTGTTATCAGGGAAAGCAAAACCTAAGGAAAGGACTGAGTTGTCCTGAAACTAAGGTAAAGGTCGACAGAATCTCAACCAAAAGACGAAGGTTAACACCAGAGTGATGGCTAGAGAGGAAGGTACAACCCTCCACATGGGTCTGTTTACAACCACCTCCACACACTCTTTTCTTTAAAGTACTTAATAAATAAATAAAATAATATAAAATAATATAAAATATCCAAGGAAGAAGGTTTACGCCCTCACAGGGGTCCGAACTCCGTCCTTATAGAAGCTGACACCTACTGAGCTATCTGGGCTACTGACAAATCTGGAAACGCAAATGTGTTCCAGGCATCACTTAAACATATTGTTTAGCACAAGAGTACACTGAGCAAGTGCACCTCAACTGCTCACCCTAGCAGGGTGTGGAAGCAGCAGTATACGAGGGGTTCACCTCGCAGAAGAACACAGGCAAAGCCTGCCACCGAGCAGGTGATAGCACACCTACAGGGAAGATAATGACAACTGCCACATGCATCACCTAATACAAAACAAAGCTGCCGACTGTAAGGGAGGAATACACTGAGCAAGTGTACCTCCAACTGCTCGCCCAAGCAGGGCGTGATAACCAGCAGTACACGAGGGGGTAACCTCACATTAGAACCCAGGCAGAAACCTGAAACCGAACAGGTTATGGCACCTACAGTGAAGGTAAATCACCTATGCACTGCGCAGCGTTTAAATAAATAAATAACACTGCAGATTGGTAGCGTATGAGGCTCTTCAGCAGGCGAACTAGTGTCAAATATAAGCTGAAAAATACCAATTTAAAAAAAAAAGTCAACATTTAAAAAAATATATAAAATACATAATATAAAAACATGTAAGTACATATACATATAGACATACACATCTATATGTGCACCCTGGAAATGGCGGGAAGCGAAGCCAGGTCCCTCTGCATGGTAAACCTGCAGCCTTCTTATTGAGCCACCTTCCTTGTGTGCAGAAACAGAAGCTTTCCTTAAACTTCCCAACAATTAAGGGCCACATTAAAGCTGAAACAATATATATATATATATATATATATACACACATAAATAACGAAAAAACATAGAGGCGCTTCAACTCAAAAGGAGGATACAGCTGCACGCTGTAGAAATGCTCACTGAAAGGGCTTTACCAACAAAATAGGGCTGAGCGCCTCCTTTAAAATTATAATTTTATATTTCATAATACCTTTAAAACTTTGATGTAGGAGGATTGGCTCGAAACGCCAACCTTTGAGGTACAAAAACACAATGACACTGGCCTTGTAAATACGCTCCAAGGAATGAAAATGAGAAAATGAAACGAAATGAAAAATGGGGCCATGCCTGCCGTAAATACACTCTGTATTTACATTACAGGAGCGTTGTGAAAGGAGTGGGCGGGCCAACCGCCAACCCCCAGCAGAAGGGCTGCTCGGTTTGTGAAATGAACTCCGCCACACACACGGACTGGAGCCCCTTAATAAAACCCAGCCGCATGCGCGGACTGGAACAGTCAAGAAAACAGAAAAACAGAGCTGCCCAGAGGGAATGCAGCGAGCGGGCCTCTCGGCGCCACCCTCTAAGTCACAACAGATCCTCAGAAGGGACTTGCGCTACTTGACGGAGACCCACGCGCGTCGGCCTGAAGCTAAAGCTTCTGACAGGCCCGCGCGCATTTGTTAAAGACATCAAAGAGAAACCTTGCGACATTAAAGCGCACATAAAACTTAAGTCTTTTTTGTACTTGAAAACCCAGCAAGTATATAATGTATACCAATAAACTACACAATCCAACATATTATATCAACTATTTGATAATTATTAACCAGCATGCAAATCACAACTAGAAGGAGTGACTTAGCTGTGGTGTCAGCAGCAAAGAAAGAGGAGTTGGGTTTAGAGTAATGGACATATATAAGGAAGGGTCCCTGCTCATTGGTCTTCTGCAGGGCATGACTTGTCCTCCATGATGGATTGGGGAGCTCCCTTACATTGACATTGAACTCTATTTAGTTCTGTTCTTTACAACCTTTTTGTTTGTAAATGCTTTTTCTTTGCTGCTGTGGTTTCAGAGTAAAGATTGAAATGCATAATATGAGCCTCCTGTCTTGTCATGGAATGCACAGCACACAGGAACAGTGTAGGATAACGAAACTAAATAAAAATAAAAATAATGTTTGTAACTCTGTCAGCAGTCAGCAGTAAACAGTCCAGTCTTGTGAGTACTGTTTCCGTGTTTGTGCCTTAGGGCCCAGACACCCACATTTGCTGCTCCTTTTCATGAGCATTCAGAGTAGGGCCCTGTAACAGTAACCAGCTCAGAAGGCTAGAGTCTCACCAGACCCTGAGGGAAACTCTTCCCTGTTAGGCAGAATCCTGTGCAGTGCCTTTAGGGACCACTACACACAATTAAGACTACAGGTGGCAATACAAGTTTTACCTTTGGTACAAGCCTGTACTACTATGTTAAAGTGGTAGCAATAGCGGAGCAGCCTGGCTTATCTCAAGAGTATATGAGCAGTAGCAGAGATTACACAAAGGGACCACAATTACTGTGACTCAAGCAAACACTGACTCAAGTTTTCAGGTAAAAAATGTAAGTACATTTATTTTTAAACCATCTGTTATAAACACAACAATTCTATTAATTCAAAACCACACGTAAAATACACTGCAACCAACCTATTCAATTTGGTACCTCTAACTCAAGGTAAGTACCCTATGTTTTAACAGACATGGTGTTGTGAAACAAAAGACGTTACTGGGAGTACACTTGCAATCACTTTTTGACAGTAATGACAGTTCGGTCTTACTAAAGATACGCGTATCCATAGCAAGAAATGTTACCGGGGCAAAAACACACTTAGCACCTGAGTTAACCAGAGAGAGTTGGGGGCAAAAATCATAGACAATACTTTTATCAAGGCAGACCGAATCAGAGAACACTATTTGACGGAATTCAAGAGTCAATAGGCCGGGGCTAGTGTCAAGTGGAACCGGGTTCCTGTTGTCGAGGATCACACAGTTCGACAGTTCAAGATTCAACGTTGCCAGGAGTACTTAGATATTTTCAACAGAGGAAGCAAAAGTTATAAGAAGGAGGGAAAACAAGGTCAAGCCTTGGAGGTGAAGAAAAGGGATTCACCCTAATTCCTCAAGCAGAACACAGTACCTTATTCAATGAAGAAGCTGGTGCCATGGCAGTTGTTCCTGTCGGTTTCCTGCAGACCCACGGATCCTGGAGCTTCAGTGCGAAGGAGGACGTCTGGAGGGGTCTGCACCACACAGGGATGAAGCTGGCAGCAGTGACGGTGAATAAAAGGTGCGCGCCTTAAAAACAGGAGAGGCTCTTCAGATGGCTATCCGGACCACTACAGCAGTGTGCAGCGATTTCAACCAAGAAGAGGATCCTCTGTCTGTGGAAGATGAGCTGGTTATCCCCACCAGGCTCAAGGGAAGAAGACTCCGGACTGGATCTTCTCTGGTCGTCGAAGGGTAGATAGCTCGCAACTGCAGCAGGGCTTCACCGGGATGGGGTAGTTGCAGCAGCCATCTTCTTCTACACTTCTCTTCGGTTCCTTGTAGTTCCAGTGGCAACTCTCTGACTTCTAGCCCAAGAGACCTGGATTTTTATGCGAAAATCCCCCATTCACACAGCCTGGCTGTCAATCATGCAGCAGGGGGGTTGTCCAGCCCGGACAACCACCTCAGCCAATTATGGCAAAGGGTGACTTGGGTTTCCTAGGATACCCTGTGCAGGGGGTGACTACACCCTTCCCTCAAATTCAGCCCACCTCGACACCCAGGCGCCTGGAGGAGGGCTTCTTGGCATAAGCCCACCAAAAGACAGTGAACAAAGGAGGCAAACATGGTTTGTCCCTCAAAGTAAAACACAAGAAGGACTTTAATCAAAAGAAATGGTGAATAAACCCAACCGGAGCTAAAAGAAAAAGTATTTGGTCAAGTGGGTTTAAGTTTGAGGCTAATATAATAGCCTAAAACAATACCACGTTTATATAATATAATCGCGGTAAAAAAGTTAGGGTAGATACCACTGCCACCAGCTAAGTCTAAATGTTAAAAGAGCGAAACAATGTTCTAAGAGGTACAGATAAAAAGGGATACGGAGTAACCCTTTCCAGTACTCCATGTAAGATGGGGTGTACTGGATCTGTGGTTAAATGACTAAGTAAAGTTAATGGCAACTTTACCCTTTTCTGGGGGACTGTAGTCAGCCCCAGAAATGGAGTTGGTGGGAAGTCTAAAAGGCAACCCTGTGTCACTGCACTGATGGTGCTGTATAACACACAAAAGAGGGGGACTACTGAAGTGGTGTACTCCAGAGTCCACAATCACAAAAACAGGTAAAAGACACATGGCAAACCATCGGTAAGGGTGGGGAAAGCTCACACTCTTACTCGGTGAAAAAAATAAACTCCCGAAATTCAGCAAAGCTGCTGGGGGACTCACTAGGTGAGGGAAATTAGCCATAAAATGAGAATTCTCCCTCACATTCCCCCATTCTGTGTACACCTCAAGTGGGAACCTAATGTGCTTGTCTTACTTGTTCTCCCTGACCCTTCCTCTTCACTGTGTTTGATGCCTCTTCTTATTACTTGCCCATCCTTTCTTGTCTGCAGGATTCCTTACACTCCTGTCTCTTGTGCACATTTCTCCCCTAGGGCTTGGTGGGCACTTCTCTGCACTTAAGCCCCTGACAGCGTATCTGGTAGCAGCTGCTGTCGATGCTCAAATACACCTGGTCTTGCATTACTGAAAGTCTCTGTCCATATTCCTAATAGTTTGGTGGTCATGTTGACTTAAGGTTTGCTTTCACCTCTTCCAGGTTAGACCCCTATCGTCGACACATACGGGACAGGTATATAAACTGTCAGCGCCAGCCCGTTGGAGCTGCTTGCCATACTTTTAACCTTCCTCCCATGGAGCAAAGGAAGACATCATCCTAGCTATTTCTCACTTGGAGCAGTAGAGACAGCCAGGTTAGCACATAATGTAATCCACCTTGACATAACTGATGTGGGCTCACAGAACTGACACTTGAAGGATATCAAATGAGAGTGACTTCAATAATTGTATTTCCTTAAGGCAACATTAATGACATTTTGAATCAGAGGTGTAGAGCTTAAAATGCTGCCTCTGGCTGCACTGACTTTGGATCTCAGCTGTCAGGAATGCACCTGACCTTTAAACTTGCCATGTGCCAATCAAGAGCAGGTGGTGCAGTTGTCAGGAGATCAGTGCAGCAAAGGCACATGTATGCATTATGCTTTTGGAATGGAATGTTTTTAAGGGGGCCTGATTAGCAGGCACCCCCTTTCAGAAACGGGATTACCCACATTGTATTATTTAATGCTAAGAAAAAAACAGAGCTTTTGTTCCCGGCCAGATGGCATCCCATCACAGAGCACAAACATTGCCATTAGCCTGCCATCTCTTTCCTCCCGCTCTCCCCACGACCTGCTCCCCATTGCATCCACAGAGACAGTCCTTGCTTTCAGGATGTATACATTGGTTTAAAGGATGATGTGATGTGGCTGGTCCAGGCACTGCCGTTACACAGCCTAACCAGTATCTTAAGTGTGCCCCTTACCCCCACCTGTCCGCGGATATCGAAGCACTATGTCTGTTTAAGAGATGCAGTCGAGGTGCAGGTCCATACAGTGCAGTGACACGGCCTGGCCAGTGGTCGAAGTGGCTGAAAAATAGTGGAGCTATGGATTTTGGAGAAAAATTGGTGTTGTTTCCAGTGACGGCTGGTGAATTTTAGAAATGGGCGGGACTGGGATAAACATGTGCCATAAATACGTGGTAGCGACCGAGCGTAGCGAGTGAGCCTTAAATAAATGTGAAGAGGTCAGAGGGCTTTCCGCATTAGAATTTTTTAAATAAATAATGGGTTAAACGGTGCATTTTTTAAAGCACATTTTCAGAGAAAATTGGGTGAAGAAATACAAAGTTTTCAAACAGATTTCTAGGGGAAGTCTTGACAAATCGATTTGATGCAGATTCACCGACAGGGCACAGGAGCATTTCCCGACACATTTGCCTGATGCCTTTTCTCACTACAATGCAATTTTCTGCCATTGTAAAAAAAAAAAAAGAAATGTAATGCTGAGTGCGCCCACACATGTCCATGCCGCTCCAACCAATATATGCTGGTATTTATACGTAAGAATGTACTAGCGTTGCTTTGACCATATTACCAGTAAAGATACTATAGGGAAACATGTCCCTACTGGCAATTGAAACATGTACTGACTGGCTGCACCGTGTTGGCTGGTGAGGCCGCATAGAAAATGCTCATCATGTTGGCTTTTGCCCATGGCATGCCAAAGCAATAAAACATGTCCATGCTGTAAGAACAGATTACAAATGCCCACACCACCCATATTATAAATACACCTCATGATGGCTTTAACCCCTGAACACTGTTCAAAATGTCATGCCATACCAGAGCAAGAAGCCCTTTCCAGATTGGCCACGTAAGAACACTTATATTGGTTTTGCGCGTAACCCCAGCATAGAATGCAATCCATAATACGAAATTGTGTCATCTTGATGCATGAATGCTACTCTAGGTAAGAATGTGCATCCTATTTGCTTTGCCCGCCATGCCACATGAGAACATGTTTTAGTGCATTGACCCCTTTCAGTCCCAGCCTTCCAGGCTAACACATCTATTCATCCACACCCACACAAGCAGACAGGCCCCCATGCAGGCTATTCCCTACACTTAACACAACTGTCCTATTGTAAGGGTGCAAATGTAATCACTTATACACGGTCACTTTGTTTTTCAGTTGAAGTCAGGGCGAGATTACATTATCTGCCCAGGATCACACACTTATGCTAAACAGTGAACGGGGATTTTAACCCACTCTGCAATTTGGGCACGGCCACCTTCTTCCACGCTTTACTTGGAACAAATATTTAAGTTTTGGGTGTCAAGACCTACAATAATACTGTCCTATAGAATTTACTTGAAAAATACACAAATTGCATAGTAAAGCATCATGACAACATGTAAATCCTTATAGCAGCATGTTGGGCCAAAATTATATCAGTGGACCTTTAATTTTCCACATTCTGAATGGAAAACGATGAGATGCAAAATGCAAACTATCTATTTACTCACTTTATTTTCAGAGCTTTAAGACATACAAAAAAGAAGTTGTGTAATAAACTTGCTTAGGTTTGGAGATTCGTCACAAACCCCCAGCGTGTTGTTTTGTATGGTTTGAAGAACATTCAGCTAAGGACATGAAAGCAAACTTTACTTTTTAGCATATCAAGCTAAAGGCATTAGGAGTGTGAAGTGTACACATTCTCAAAGGGTGCTTTATTGCGTTGCTCACTTTAACTGTCAGTCACAGAGTTGCAGGCTGACTGGTGGCCTTTAAGTTGGAAATTGACCATCATGCATGAGAAAGGCTTTGCTGCTGAATTCAAAGTTCCTTAAGCCAGGGATGTCGCCTGTGTTTCTCAGGGGGGCTGTGAGTGTAACTCTAGGAAATGAGCAGAGCAATGAAAGGCATAAATTGTTCTTTTGACTTTGTATTCATCAGGGAAAAAACCGTACCCCCATAACCACGACCTGCAATCATTGCCACCATGCAACAAACTCGAATTGCATTCTGGTCTGTGCAGTCCCTTGGGAGAGAGGGTGCTGAGAACAAGCGCAAATGGAGGACGCCCATTCACTTGTGTTTCATTTAATCGTGACTATGCCAAAAGTGAGCAATGAGCAATACACATTAATTTCGGGTTGTTTGTATTAATCAGGTTCACCATGACATGTATGTATGCAAACAACTTCATACGGCTGTACCTTGAAAGGTGCCCGTTGCCAGGCGTCTGACAATTACCACTCCACCCCATAACAACGCCCCCCGGCAGCCAAGCCAAGCCGTAAAGTGCATGCCCACACTAGCCCACGCCATGCGACCTTGACTTCCACCAGTAGACCAGTGACATCGTATTTCAAATTTGGCTGCGTAAATAATCATACCCAACCATTAGTGACCTAGCACGTTCAACCGTACACTTCCCGAGCCATGTTCCTGAAAGAGAGCTTGTAATGTCCCTGTTAAAGCCGCTGCCAGTCTTCCCTGTGGACAACAGAAGTGCACGTACCCAACCGAAAGATGAAGGAGGATTTGGAGAGAACTAAGAGACACGAGACAATGGTGGCAAGCGCCGGCAATCAGGGCTGGAGAGTGAGTTTTCCTGCAGCCCTCCTTTGAACCCCTCTAAGTAACCACAGTAAACTGCCCCAACAGCTGCCTTGTTCCCTGCCTTATGTTCTGGCTGATCTGGCAGTGCATAAATGTAGGACCATGCGTTCCTGAACCCCTTCACTCATTAACAACTGGTTCAATCGCCTGGCAAACTCACAATCTAACTGCTGGGCGTTTAGAAATAGAGTTGCTGCAATAACCAAAAACCACGTACCACACCCCCTTCAATGCCGCGAATAACGTGCTGTACACAGTTCAAAGATGCCCTGTGTAGAGTGCCCCATTTAAATTTCGGGAGCGAACCTGGCCCACTTACGACGAGCTTTTGTGTTACATTTTGTTTTCACACAGTAATCTCATTTATCACATGAATTGTCCAATCGCGCGGTAAGGGCAGGGAGGAGGGTTATTAAAGACAATGGGGGCCCATAAGAGGCAGCACTACCACCCTTGCCTCAATGCGCAGGCGTGGGCCAAAGCTCTGCCTTTCAGTCTGTCTGCAGCCTGCATCAGAAAGTGCAGTGCAGTCTCTGCGGCTGCTGTAACGCTGCGGCACCTTGGCTGCCTCCTCCCCCGTGGCTTGGTACCACTGCAGGCAGTGTGTGTGTTTTAAGACATGCTGCAGTGGGCCAGGTCCATGCAGTGCGGTGACTCGGCCTGGCTGGTCTCTGTGGCTGCGGGAACGCTGTTGTACCTTGGCTGTCTCGTCCCCCAGGGCTTGGTCCAACTGCGGGATGTGAGTGTGTATTAAGACATGCTGCAGTGGGGAAGGTGAATGCAGTGTGGTGACACGGCCTGGCCGGTCCCTGTGGCTGCAGGACAGTTATGTGGTACCTTGGCTGCCTCCTCCACCGTGGCTTGGTACCACTGTGGGCTGTGTGTGTGTATTAAGACATGCTGCAGTGGGGAAGGTGAATGCAGTGCAGTGACACGGCCTAGCCAGTCTCTGTGGCTGCAGGAACACTGCGGTACCTTGGCTCTCTCCTCCCTCGTGGCTTGGTACCACTGCAGGCTGTGTATTAAGACATGCTGAATTGGGGCAGGTCCATGCAGTGCAGTGACACAGCCTGGCCGGGCTCTGTGGCTGCAGCCACGCTGCGGTACTTTGGCTGTCTCCTCCACCGTGGCTTGGTACTACTGTGGGCTGTGAGTGTGTATTAAGACACGCTGCAGTGGGGCAGGTCCATGCAGTGCAATGACATGGCCTGGCCAGTCTCTCTGGCTTCAGGAACTCTGTGGTTCCTTGCCTGCATCTTCCCCCCGTGTTTTGGTACCACTGCAGGCTGTGTGTGTGTATTACGACATGCTGCAGTGGGGCAGGCCCATGCAGTGTGGTGACACGGCCTGGCCGGTCTCTGTGGATGCGGTAACGCTGCAGTACCTTGGCTGCCTCCTCCCCCATGGCTTGGTACCAGTGCAAACTGTGTGTGTGTATTAAGACATGCCGCAGTGGGCCAGGTCCATGCAGTGCAGTGACAAAGCCTGGCTAGTCACTGTGGCTGCAGGAACGCTGCGGTACCTTGGCTGCCTCCTCCTCCATGGCTTGGTATCACTGCGGGCTGTGTGTGTGTATTAAGACATGCTGCAGTGGGGCAGGTCCATGCAGTGTGGTGACACGACCTGGCCGGTCTCTGTGCTGCGGGAATGCTGCAGTACCTTGGCTGTCTCCTCCCCTGTGGCCTGGTACCACTGCAGGCTGTGAGTGTGTATTAAGACATGCTGCATTGGGGCAGGTGCATGTAGTGCGGTGACACGGCCTGGCCGGTCCCTGTGGCTGCAGGACAGTTATGTGGTACCTTGGCTGCCTCCTCCTCCATGGCTTGGAACCACTGCAGGCTGTGAGTGTGTATTAAGACATGCTGCAGTGGGCCAGGTCCATGCAGTGCAGTGACTCGGCCTGGCTGGTCTCTGTGGCTGCGGGAACGCTGTGGTACCTTGGCTGTCTTGTCCCCCATGGCTTGGTCCAACTGCGGGATGTGAGTGTGTATTAAGACATGCTGCATTGGAGCAGGTGCCTGCAGTGCGGTGACACGGCCTGGCCAGTCCCTGTGGCTGCAGGACAGTTATGTGGTACCTTAGTTGCCTCCTCCTCCATGGCTTGGTATCACTGCGGGCTGTGTGTGTGTATTAAGACATGCTGCATTGGGGCAGGTGCATGCAGTGCGGTGACACGACCTGGCCGGTCTCTGTGGCTGCAGGAACGCTGTGGTTCCTTGGCTGACTCCTCCCGGTGGTTTGGTACCACTGCGGGCTGTGCATGTGTATTAAGACATGCTGCAGCGGGGCAGGTGCATGCAGTGCGGTGACACGGCCTAGCCGGTCTCTGTGGCTGCAGGAACGCTGCGGTACCTTGGCTGCCTCCTCCACCGTGGCTTGGTACCACTGCAGGCTGTGAGTGTGTATTAAGACATGCTGCAGTGGGGCAGGTGCATGCAGTGCGGTGACACGGCCTGGCCAGTCTCTGTGGCTGCAGGAACGCTGCGGTACCTTGGCTGCCTCCTCCACCGTGGCTTGGTACCACTGCAGGCTGTGAGTGTGTATTAAGACATGCTGCAGTGGAGTAGGTCCATGCAGTGCGGTGACACGGCCTGGCCAGTCTCTGTGGCTGCAGGAACGCTGCAGTACCTTGGCTGCCTCCTCCACCGTGGCTTGGTACCACTGCAGGCTGTGAGTGTGTATTAAGACATGCTGCAGTGGAGTAGGTCCATGCAGCGAGGTGACAAGGCCTGGCCAGTCTCTGTGGCTGCAGGAACCCTGCGGTACCTTGGCTGCCTCCTCCACCGTGGCTTGGTACCACTGCAGGCTGTGAGTGTGTATTAAGACATGCTGCAGTGGGGCAGGTGCATGCAGTGCGGTGACACGGCCTGGCCAGTCTCTGGCTGCAGGAACGCTGCGGTACCTTGGCTGCCTCCTCCACCGTGGCTTGGTACCACTGCAGGCTGTGAGTGTGTATTAAGACATGCTGCAGTGGGGCAGGTGCATGCAGTGCGGTGACACGGCCTGGCCAGTCTCTGTGGCTGCAGGAACGCTGCGGTACCTTGGCTGCCTCCTCCACCGTGGCTTGGTACCACTGCAGGCTGTGAGTGTGTATTAAGACATGCTGCAGTGGAGTAGGTCCATGCAGTGCGGTGACACGGCCTGGCCAGTCTCTGTGGCTGCAGGAACGCTGCGGTACCTTGGCTGCCTCCTCCACCGTGGCTTGGTACCACTGCAGGCTGTGAGTGTGTATTAAGACATGCTGCAGTGGAGTAGGTCCATGCAGCGAGGTGACAAGGCCTGGCCAGTCTCTGTGGCTGCAGGAACGCTGCGGTACCTTGGCTGCCTCCTCCACCGTGGCTTGGTACCACTGCAGGCTGTGAGTGTGTATTAAGACATGCTGCAGTGGAGTAGGTCCATGCAGTGCGGTGACACGGCCTGGCCAGTCTCTGTGGCTGCAGGAACGCTGCGGTACCTTGGCTGCCTCCTCCCCCGTGGCGTGGTACCACTGTGGGCTGTGTGTGTTAAGGGGTGCGGTGGGTGGGGGCAGGTCCGTGCAGCGTAGTGCCTCCGTCTGGACGCGGTTGCCCCCCTGCCCCCTGCGATGCCGGCACCCCTTCCCTTCCGCCTCTCCACCGGTGTCCCCATTGATTCCCCGCTGCGAAGTAGGCCAAAGGCAGCAGCCGCGACTCTGCACTTCCAGGATGGAGAGAGACAGAAAGCCTGGGATGATGAATGGCGCTGGATGAGGTCATCCGCGGCATCCAATCAGGTGGCCCGCTGCAGGGAGGCTGAGCGGCCTCTGCAGATGCAGCCAGCTCCTGGCGGAGGCACGGTTGGAGAGATCCAGCACCACAGAAGTTGACTTGCTAGTTTAAAGACGACCCCTGCAAGGACAGCCGCCCCTTCCTCGAGGAGGACTATGCAAGGTGAGTGCTCCGAAAGCTGCCTGGCTCATTGCACCCAGGCCTTGTGACCCTGCCTGTTCTGTCATGTGCCTGCAGCAGGACAGCTGGGTCCTCTCTGACACCCTGCCCAGCGTGCACTGCCGATTGCTACACCTAGGCTCTCTACAGCCTGAGCCCTCTGCACCACATGCCTCGGTGCAGCATAAGCCTTTGTGCATCATGCAGCTTAATGCACCACAGGCCTCGGTGCACCATGGATACTTATGCACCATTAGCCTTTGTGCATCATGGGCCAATGTGCATCATAACCCCTGTGCAGCATGGACTCCTCTACACCATAGGCCGCTGCACATCATACACCGCTATGCTCCATAGGCCGCTGCACATCATACACCGCTATGCTCCATAGGCCTCTGCACATCATACACCTCTATGCTCCATAGGCCTCTGGGAATCATAAACCTCTATGATCCATAGGCCTCTGGGAATCATAAACCTCTATGATCCATAGGCCTCTGCACATCATACACCTCTATGCTCCATAGGCCTCTGGGAATCATAAACCTCTATGCTCCATAGGCCTCTGGGAATCATAAACCTCTATGCTCCATAGGCCTCTGGGAATCATAAACCTCTATGATCCATAGGCCACTGGGCATCATACAGCTCTATGCTCCACAGGCCTCTGGGAATCATACACCTCTATGCTCCATAGGCCTCTGCACATCATACACCGCTATGCTCCATAGGCCGCTGCACATCATACACCGCTATGCTCCATAGGCCGCTGCACATCATACACGGCTATGCTCCATAGGCCTCTGCACATCATACACCGCTATGCTCCATAGGCCGCTGCACATCATACACCTCTATGCTCCATAGGCCTCTGCACATCATACACCTCTATGCTCCATAGGCCTCTGGGAATCATAAACCTCTATGATCCATAGGCCTCTGGGAATCATAAACCTCTATGATCCATAGGCCTCTGCACATCATACACCTCTATACTCCTTAGGCCTCTGGGAATCATAAACCTCTATGCTCCATAGGCCTCCGGGAATCATACACCTCTATGATCCATAGGCCACTGGGCATCATACAGCTCTATGCTCCATAGGCCTCTGGGAATCATACACCTCTATGCTCCATAGGCCTCTGGGAATCATAAACCTCTATGATCCATAGGCCTCTGGGAATCATACACCTCTATGCTCCATAGGCCTCTGCACATCATACACCTCTATGCTCCATAGGCCTCTGGGAATCATAAACCTCTATGCTCCATAGGCCTCTGGGAATCATAAACCTCTATGATCCATAGGCCACTGGGCATCATACAGCTCTATGCTCCATAGGCCTCTGGGAATCATACACCTCTATGCTCCATAGGCCTCTGGGAATCATAAACCTCTATGATCCATAGGCCTCTGCACATCATACACCTCTATGCTCCATAGGCCTCTGCACATCATACACCTCTATGCTCCATAGGCCTCTGGGAATCATAAACCTCTATGATCCATAGGCCTCTGCACATCATACACCTCTATGATCCATAGGCCTCTGGGAATCATAAACCTCTATGATCCATAGGCCTCTGCACATCATACACCTCTATGCTCCATAGGCCTCTGGGAATCATAAACCTCTATGCTCCATAGGCCTCTGGGAATCATAAACCTCTATGATCCATAGGCCTCTGCACATCATACACCTCTATGCTCCATAGGCCTCTGCACATCATACACCTCTATGCTCCATAGGCCTCTGGGAATCATAAACCTCCATGATCCATAGGCCTCTGCACTTCATACACCTCTATGATCCATAGGCCTCTGGGAATCATACACCTCTATGATCCATAGGCCTCTGCACATCATACACCTGTATGATCCATAGGCCTCTGGGAATCATACGCCTCTATGATCCATAGGCCGCTGGGCATCATACGCCTCTATGATCCATAGGCCGCTGGGCATCATACGCCTCTATGCTCCATAGGCCGCTGGGCATCATACACCTCTATGATCCAAAGGCCTCTGCACATCATACACCTCTATGATCCATAGGCCTCTGCACATCATACACCTCTATGCTCCATAGTCCGCTGGGCATCATACGCCTCTATGCTCCATAGGCCGCTGGGCATCATACACCTCTATGATCCATAGGCCGCTGGGCATCATACGCCTCTATGCTCCATAGGCCTCTGCACATCATACGCCTCTATGCTCCATAGGCCTCTGCACATCATACACCTCTATGATCCATAGGCCTCTGCACATCATACACCTCTATGCTCAATAGGCCGCTGGGAATCATACACCTCTATGATCCATAGGCCGCTGGGTATCATACGCCTCTATGCTCCATAGGCCTCTGCACATCATACACCTCTATGCTCCATAGGCCTCTGCACATCATACACCTCTATGCTCCATAGGCCGCTGGGCATCATATGCCTCTATGCTCCATAGGCCGCTGGGCATCATACACCTCTATGCTCCATAGGCCTCTGGGAATCATACACCTCTATGATCCATAGGCCTCTGCACATCATACACCTCTATGCTCCATAGGCCTCTGCACATCATACACCTCTATGATCCATAGGCCTCTGCACATCATACACCTCTATGCTCCATAGGCCGCTGGGCATCATACGCCTCTATGCTCAATAGGTCTCTGCACATCATACACCTCTATGATCCATAGGCCTCTGCACATCATACACCTCTATGCTCCCTAGGCCTATGGGCATCATACACCTCTATGCTCCATAGGCCTCTGGGAATCATACACCTCTATGATCCATAGGCCGCTGGGCATCATACGCCTCTATGCTCCATAGGCCTCTGCACATCATACACCTCTATGCTCCATAGTCCTCTGCACATCATACACCTCTATGATCCATAGGCCTCTGCACATCATACACCTCTATGCTCCATAGGCCGCTGGGCATCATACACCTCTATGCTCCAACGCCTCTATGCTCCATAGGCCTAAGGGAATCATAAACCTCTATGATCCATAGGCCACTGGGCATCATATGCCTCTATGCTCCATAGGCCGCTGGGCATCATACGCCTCTATGTTCCATAGGCCACTGAGCATCATACACCTCTATGCTCCATAGGCCGCTGGGCATCATACACCTCTATGCTCCAACGCCTCTATGCTCCATAGGCTGCTGGGCATCATACGCCTCTATGATCCATAGGCCTCTGCACATCATACACCTCTATGCTCCATAGGCCGCTGGGCATCATACGCCTCTATGCTCCATAGGCCTCTGCACATCATACACCTCTATGATCCATAGGCCTCTGCACATCATACACCTCTATGCTCCATAGGCCGCTGGGCATCATACGCCTCTATGCTCCAACGCCTCTATGCTCCATAGGCCACTGGGCATCATACGCCTCTATGCTCCATAGGCCGCTGGGCATCATACGCCTCTATGCTCCATAGGCCGCTGGGCATCATACACCTCTATGCTCCATAGGCCGCTGGGCATCATACGCCTCTATGCTCCATAGGCCTCTGGGAATCATACACCTCTGTGATCCATAGGCCTCTGCACATCATACACCGCTATGCTCCATAGGCCTCTGCACATCATACACCTCTATGATCCATAGGCCTCTGCACATCATACACCTCTATGCTCCATAGGCCGCTGGGCATCATACGCCTCTATGCTCCATAGTCCTCTGCACATCATACACCTCTATGCTCCATAGGCCGCTGGGCATCATACACCTCTATGCTCCCGAGGCCTATGGGCATCATACACCTCTATGCTCCATAGGCCTCTGGGAATCGTACACCTCTATGATCCATAGGCCGCTGGGCATCATACGCCTCTATGCTCCATAGGCCTCTGCACATCATACACCTCTATGCTCCATAGTCCTCTGCACATCATACACCTCTATGATCCATAGGCCTCTGCACATCATACACCTCTATGCTCCATAGGCCGCTGGGCATCATACACCTCTATGCTCCATAGGCCACTGGGCATCATACGCCTCTATGCTCCATAGGCCGCTGGGCATCATACGCCTCTATGCTCCATAGGCCTCTGGGAATCATACACCTCTGTGATCCATAGGCCTCTGCACATCATACACCTCTATGCTCCATAGGCCTCTGCACATCATACACCTCTATGATCCATAGGCCTCTGCACATCATACACCTCTATGCTCCATAGGCCGCTGGGCATCATACGCCTCTATGCTCCATAGTCCTCTGCACATCATACACCTCTATGATCCATAGGCCTCCGCACATCATACACCTCTATGCTCCATAGGCCGCTGGGCATCATACACCTCTATGCTCCCGAGGCCTATGGGCATCATACACCTCTATGCTCCATAGGCCGCTGGGCATCATACACCTCTATGATCCATAGGCCGCTGGGTCACATATGCCTCTATGCTCCATAGGCTTCTGCACATCATACACCTCTATGCTCCATAGTCCTCTGCACATCATACACCTCTATGATCCATAGGCCTCTGCACATCACCCACCTCTATGCTCCATAGGCCGCTGGGCATCATACACCTCTATGCTCCAACGCCTCTATGCTCCATAGGCCTCTGGGAATCATACATCTCTATGATCCATAGGCCGCTGGGCATCATACGCCTCTATGATCCATAGGCCTCTGCACATCATGCACCTCTATGCTCCATAGGCCGCTGGGCATCATACACCTCTATGCTCCATAGGCCGCTGGGCATCATACGCCTCTATGCTCCATAGGCCACTGGGCATCATACGCCTCTATGCTCCATAGGCCACTGGGCATCATACACCTCTATGCTCCATAGGCCTCTGGGAATCATACATCTCTATGATCCATAGGCCGCTGGGCATCGTACGCCTCTATGCTCCATAGGCCTCTGCACATCATACACCTCTATGATCCATAGGCCTCTGCACATCATGCACCTCTATGCTCCATAGGCCGCTGGGCATCATACACCTCTATGCTCCAACGCCGCTATGCTCCATAGGCCTCTGCACATCATACACCTCTATGATCCATAGGCCTCTGCACATCATGCACCTCTATGCTCCATAGGCCTCTGCACATCATACACCTCTATGATCCATAGGCCTCTGCACATCATGCACCTCTATGCTCCATAGGCCACTGGGCATCATACGCCTCTATGCTCCATAGGCCGCTGGGCATCATACGCCTCTATGCTCCATAGGCCACTGGGCATCATACACCTCTATGCTCCAACGCCTCTATGCTCCATAGGCCGCTGGGCATCATACGCCTCTATGCTCCATAGGCCACTGGGCATCATACACCTCTATGCTCCAATGCCTCTATGCTCCATAGGCCGCTGGGCATCATACGCCTCTATGATCCATAGGCCTCTGCACATCATACACTTCTATGCTCCATAGGCCTCTGCACATCATACACTTCTATGCTCCATAGGCCTCTGCACATCATACACCTCTATGATCCATAGGCCTCTGCACATCATACACCTCTATGATCCATAGGCCTCTGCACATCATACACTTCTATGCTCCATAGGCCTCTGCACATCATACACCTCTATGCTCCATAGGCCTCTGCACATCATACACCTCTATGATCCATAGGCCTCTGCACATCATACACCTCTATGCTCCATAGGCCTCTGGGAATCATACACCTCTATGATCCATAGGCCTCTGCACATCATACACCTCTATGCTCCATAGGCCTCTGCACATCATACGCCTCTATGCTCCAACGCCTCTATGCTCCATAGGCCTATGCACATCATACACCTCTATGCTCCATAGGCCTCTGCACATCATACACCTCTATGATCCATAGGCCTCTGCACATCATACACTTCTATGCTCCATAGGCTGCTGGGCAACATACGCCTCTATGCTCCAATGCCTCTATGCTCCATAGGCCTCTGCACATCATACACCTCTATGCTCCAACGCCTCTATGCTCCATAGGCTGCTGGGCATCATATGCCTCTATGCTCCAACGCCTCTATGATCCATAGGCCTCTGCACATCATACACCTCTATGCTCCATAGGCCTCTGGGAATCATACACCTCTATGATCCATAGGCCTCTGCACATCATACACCTCTATGCTCCATAGGCCTCTGCACATCATACGCCTCTATGCTCCAACGCCTCTATGCTCCATAGGCCTCTGCACATCATACACCTCTATGCTCCATAGGCCTCTGCACATCATACACCTCTATGATCCATAGGCCTCTGCACATCATACACTTCTATGCTCCATAGGCTGCTGGGCATCATACGCCTCTATGCTCCAACGCCTCTGTGCTCCATAGGCCTCTGCACATCATACACCTCTATGCTCCAACGCCTCTATGCTCCATAGGCTGCTGGGCATCATACGCCTCTATGCTCCAACGCCTCTATGATCCATAGGCCTCTGCACATCATACACCTCTATGCTCCATAGGCCTCTGGGAATCATACACCTCTATGATCCATAGGCCTCTGCACATCATACACCTCTATGCTCCATAGGCCGCTGGGCATCATACACCTCTATGATCCAAAGGCCTCTGCACATCATACACCTCTATGATCCATAGGCCTCTGCACATCATACACCTCTATGCTCCATAGGCCTCTGCACATCATACGCCTCTATGCTCCAACGCCTCTATGCTCCATAGGCCTCTGCACATCATACACCTCTATGATCCATAGGCCTCTGCACATCATACACCTGTATGATCCATAGGCCTCTGGGAATCATACACCTCTATGATCCATAGGCCGCTGGGCATCATACGCCTCTATGCTCCATAGGCCGCTGGGCATCATACACCTCTATGATCCAAAGGCCTCTGCACATCATACACCTCTATGATCCATAGGCCTCTGCACATCATACACCTCTATGCTCCATAGGCCGCTGGGCATCATACGCCTCTATGCTCCAACGCCTCTATGCTCCATAGGCCGCTGGGCATCATACGCCTCTATGCTCCATAGGCCACTGGGCATCATACACCTCTATGCTCCATAGGCCGCTGGACATCATACAGATTTATGCTCCAGAGTCATCAGGGCATCATACACCTCTATGCTCCCTAGGCCTATGGGCATCATAACCCCTGTGCAACATGGACTCCTCTACACCATAGGCCTCTGGACATTATACACCTCTATGCTCCATAGGCCTCTGGACATTATACACCTCTATGCTCGATAGGCCTCTGCACATTATACACCTCTATGCTCCATAGGCCTCTGGGCATCATACACCTCTATGCCCAATTGGCCTCTCAGCATCATACACCTCTATGCTCCAAAGACCGCTGGACATCATACATCTCTATTCTCCATAGGCCTCTGGGCATCATACAGATTTATGCTCCAGAGACATCAGGGTATCATACACCGCTATGCTCCATAGGCCTCTGCACATCATACACCTCTATGATCCATAGGCCTCTGCACATCATACACCTCTATGTTCTGTAGGCATCTAGGCATCATGTACCTCTATTCTCCATAGTCCAATGGGAATAATACACCTCTATGCTCCATAGTCCAATGGGAATAATACACCTCTATGCTCCTTAGGTCTCTGGGCATCTTACACCTATATACTCTATAGGCCCATCTGCATCATACACCTCTATGCTCCATAGGCCTCTGGTATTATGCACATCTATGCTCCATAGGTCTCTGGGAATCATACACCTCTATGCTTCATGATATGATATGATAGGTTATTTATAACACGCTTAATACCCGGAGGTTTCTAAGCGCGGACCCAGGGATCAAACCTGTGTGCTCCATGTCGTCTTGCTTCCAAGGTGAGTGCATTGCCCATGAGCTATCCTCCTGAGACGTTGGCCCATCTGCTTCATACAGCTCTATGCTCCATAGGCCTATCTGCATCATACACCTCTATGCTCTATTGGCCTCTAGGCATCATGTACCTCTATTCTCCATAGTCCTCTGGGCCTGGAACCGCTCTATGTTCCATAGGAATCTAGGCATCATACATCTCTATGCTCCATAGGCCTATCTGCATCATACATCATACACCTCTATGCTCTATTGGCCTCTAGGCATCATGCACCTCTATTCTCCATAGTCCTCTGGGCATCAAACAGCTCTATGCTCCATAGGTCCATATGAATCATACACCTCTATGCTCCATTGGCCTCTGGGCATCATACATCTCTATACTCAATAGGCCTCTGGGCATCATACACCTCTGGTCTCTATAGGCTCATCTGCATCATACACCTGTATGTTCCATAGGCCCATCTACATCATACACCTCTATGATCCATAGTCCTCTGGGCATTGTGAGAAACCTGAAGGTGTCTCACCCGCTAGTCCCTGGGGATCTGTCATTCAGATGTCCAGGACATGGCCTTCGCTCTTGGATCCAGTTCCTAGGGATGGACCAGTGTGGGAGGATCACCTGGATGGGGGTCTTCGGGTATTGGAAATGGGACACCGAAGGGTGAGACATGGTATTGCCTTCCCTATGACACCTTTTCCCCATCCTGTCCAGTAGGGTACATAGTAACTACCCCACTTTTTCCAACACACTTTCTCACACCGTGAGCGACAACAGACTAACACCAGAGCCGTTTACCTGACATGTCCCAACACAAGGGTCAGGCAGAGTCGGGAAAATGCCGACAACTACACACACCTCACTGCCCTTTCCCCTCCCCATTGGGATAAAAGGCAGAGCACACGAGCACACTCTGAGTCGACCACGGCTGAACGCACGAGAAAGCAGCTATTCCAGGATGGCAGTTCAAGCAGAGGAGAAAGTCGGCAAGACCTAAAAAGACTTCAAGGGGGAAGTTGCTTGTGCCCTTTTTAACGCAGACCTGCAACACCTCCGACAAAAGAAACATAAGACCGGGAATCGCTATTAGCTAATGGTGTGACGGATGTCGGCGGTACATAGAACCCTCCCACACTGATAGCCATGGTGGGGAGACATGGTTGCCATCGTAGTGCAGTCCTTGACTTAAGCAGCAAAAGAAATGCCAACGAGTTCAGCAGAGCCGGTGAGTTGGAAGAACCTGATAGTGGCTTGGACTGTTAGGCACAAGGTTGCAGTGGCAACAGTAAGAAAGAATAAGCTACAGAGGTCTTTTGTGAACAAACTTGGTACCAGAGATAGAGTGGTCTGGCGCCACATGGGCACTCATTGGAAGGTCCCTAGATGGTACCCCTCTCCTGAACAAAGAAAGCATTGAACTGAAAGAAAATGAAATCCCAAGTAGCAAGAGGCCATAGAGAAGGCCGGCGTGAGGGGTCAAGGTGGTCATACAAGGATCAAGCCAATCACCTTGTAAAATCAAAAGTCCTTGACATGTTGTACAAATTGTGAACTGCAGAAAGTGTGAACCCGACTGAGGGATTTGTAAAACTGGCTTTGCGCCCAGCTGAGGGGAACGTTGCGTGAACTGTGATATTGTGAAGCACGCACTTGCCATAGAATAACAGAGTGACCGAGTGAGACTTTGTCTCCCTTCAGAAGCCTTTGTTTAAATTGGCAGGTACTTTGAGAGGCTAATACTGAAAGAAGGATCAGAGCCCGGCTCAGTGGGATCCTAGGGTGAAGAATAACAATCTGATGTGAAGGTGATCAGAACAAACTGTTGTGTTGTTTTTGTCATATCATGCCCTCTGAAACAAGAGACTTTGCATGAGAAGAGACTCGGATGCAGAATGTGCTGATATAGAGAAAAGCAACTGTAAGCTCATGCCAGAGAAGCCCAGGAGTGTGCTCTGCTCAAGAGTCCTGCCTTGCCCCGTGCTAAAAACATGGGGAACGGAGACCCCGGCCATAACATCCTGACTTATCATTTGATGAACACTTCTTTCTTTTCTTGTGAAACATTACCCCACATTATTTTGTAGCATAGCGGTAAGGATTGGCAATAGGCTTTTTAGTATAGGCCCATTTTATTTAACTAGACTCTACTGGGACTGCCTTATTATTATTATTTGATGGTCGTAGCTTGCGCTCATCTTAGATTTAGGTTTAGAATAGGCGTTTATCTCACCCATTTTACAGTTTAATAAACACCCTTGAACTGTGATCTTCTTGCTTTGATACAATGCCTTCCTTACAGCATCATACAGCTCTGTGCCTCACAGGCCTCTGGGCATCATACACCGCTATGCCCTATAGGCCCATCTTCACCATACACCTCTATGCTCTCTAGGCCCATCTGCATGAGATCTCTATGCAAAACCTTTCCAAACCCATGTCCACTTCTGCACCCAACTCTGCAGGCACTATGCTCCACATATGGCTGGTCACTTCCTCCATACAGACAGACACCAACTTCCAGACACTGCAGGCACCAAACGCCACACACTGGTGGATCCAGCACCAAAACCTAAGAACACCACCACCATACACTACAGACATGCCCATACAATGCAGGCACCACTCTTGTACAGTGCAGACACAATCTCCCCAAACGCTGCAGACACTGCCCGCTATAAACCGCAGACTCCCCTCTTCATGCACAGCAGTCACCAGGACTCGAAATCTTACAGGCAATAACAGCAGTCACTGCAAACAATAGAACCCAGAACACTGTTAACATCATCCGCCATGCGTTAGAGAAACCATTTGCATATGCTGCATAGACCAGCTCTTACGTGTAGTGCAAGATCGCATACTACAGCCATAGGGCCCCGTAACACTGAATACGACGTCTGACTTCCCAGTGCCACTGGGACATTACAATTCACGGCGGCGCGGGAAGTCAGGCGCTGGATTTCCTAACTCCCCATTAGGACTCTATGGGAGTGGGGCGACGGAAGCGCAGGCACCGTTGCTAGCAGTGCCGGCACTTCCGTGAAGAATGTGCCTACTGGGGCCACTGCGCCCGGCATGGTCAGTCCTGTTGGGCGCAGCGGCCCCGGCAGGTAAACCCATAGTGTAGAGGTCTGGAAACAAGGGTGCTGGTAAGCTTACCGGCAACTTTGTTTCCGGAAATACCACACTTGCAATGAGGCCCATAATGTTATGACGCTGCAGATACCAGACTCCAAGCGCTGCAGGCAACATCCCCAGAGCACTGCAAAAGCAGCAACCAAACACTGCAGGCAACAATGCACATACACTGCAGGCACCAGTGCACTTGCATTGCAGGAAACTGCGCCCGTGCACTGTAGGAATCAGTGCCATTGGAATGCAGGAAACAGCACCCATTTGCTTTAGGCACCAGCACCCATGCCCTTTATGGAAAAACATCAATGCTCTGCAGGTATCAGTCCCCATGCACCGCAGACACCAGCTCCCATGCACTGCAGGAACCCGCACATATGCCCTGCAGTCACCCGTAGGCATGTGTTGCAGACACCAGTGCCCATACCCTCCAAGTACCAGTGCCCATGTGATGCAGACACCAGCGCCCATGCACTGCAGGCCACAGCACCCATGCACTGAACGAACCAACATGCATGCAGTGTTAGCAGGAGTACCCAATCACTGCATGCATCAGCATCAAATCACTGCAGGCACCAGCACCCATGCACTACAGGCAACTTCACCCATTCACTACAAGCACCAGTGAGGATGGAAGCAACACTTCCCAGGTTGTGCAGTCAACAACTCCAATGTGCTGCAGGCACCAGTACCCATTCACTGCAGGCACCTTTGCACTGCAAGTACCAGGCCCCTTGCACTGCTGGCACCAGCCCTCATGCACTGCAGACACCAGAATGCATTCCCTGCATGCACAATCATGCATGCATTTTAGACAACAGTGCCCATATCCTAAAGGTACCACCGCCCATGCACTGCAGGCACCATCACCCATGCAATGCAGGCACCAGCACCCATGCAATGCAGGCACCATTACCCATGCAATGCAGGCACCAGCACCCATGCAATGCAGGCACCAACACCCATGAACTGCAGGAGCCAGCATGCATGCAGTGTTTGAAATAGTACAAATACACTGCAGGAAACAGTACCCATGCACTGCAGGCACCAGAATCCAATTACTGCAGGCAACTAAATCCATTCACTGCAGGCACCAGTGTGTATGCACTGAAAGCAACAGTGCCCATGCACTGCAGGCAACGGCTCCCATGCGTGGCAGGCACCAGCCCCCATACACTGCAGAAACCACCCCCATGCACTGCAGGAACCAGAATGCATGCACTGTTTAAAATAGTACCCATACTCTGCAGGGAACAGTGCCCATGAGCTCCAGGCACCAGCATCCAATCACTGCAGGCACCATCACCCATGCACTGCAGGCATCTAAATCCATTCACTGCAGGCACCAGTGTGTATGCACTGAAAGCAACAGTGCCCATGCGCTGCAGTCAACAGCTCTCATGCGTGGCAGGCACCAGTCTCCATGCACTGCAGACACCAGAATGCATTCCCTGCATGCACAATCATGCATGCATTTCAGACAACAGTGCCCATATCCTAAAGGTACCACCGCCCATGCACTGCAGGCACCATCACCCATGCAATGCAGGCACCAGCACCCATGCAATGCAGGCACCATCACCCATGCAATGCAGGCACCAGCACCCATGCAATGCAGGCACCAACACCCATGCACTGCAGGCACCAGCACGCACACCTTCCAGGCACCAGCATTCATGCATTACAGACAACAGTGATCATACCCTAGAGGTACCAGTTCCCATGTGCTGCAGGCACCAGAGCCCATGCACTGCAGGCCCCAGTGCCCATACACTGCAGGAACCAGCATGCTCGTGCTGCAGGCAACTGTGCCCATTCACTGCAGACAAAAGCTCTTATATGCTGCAGGCACCAGTCCCCAATCCCTGCAGGCACCATCACCCATGCAATGCAGGCACCATCACCCATGCACTGCACGCGACATCTCCTATACCCTGCATGCACCAGCACCGTGCACTGCAAGCACCACCCCACATGTTCTGCTGGCACTAGTGCCCATGCACAGCATACACCACTGACCATTCACTGCAGCCAGCAGCGTGCACCTCCTGGGCATTGCTTATTTGATATGTCTAAAGTCAGCCGGGCCGCATTGCTAGGGGTTTGCTGCAGGCTTCCCTTTCCTCATGTGTCCCTTCCTTTTCATTATATGTTGTGACCCCGGAGGCATCATGGCCCTAGTTGATGGGCTTTAAGGCCCAGGGCCCCGCTACTTAGTGCGACATGCCACTCCTGCTTTGGGGCAGATGCCTATAAAGTGTGATGCTGCCACTCCTGGGTGAGTGCCCTGAAGGTACAGTGCTCTTTAGTGATAGCCCTGAAGGTACAGTGTTCTTTAGTGATAGACCTGAAAGTACAGTGTTCTTTAGTGATAGCCCTGAAGGTACAGTGCTCTTTAGTGATAACCCTGAAGGTACAGTGCTCTTTAGTGATAGCCCTGAAGGCACAGTGTTCTTTAGTGATAGCCCTGAAGGTACAGTGCTCTTTAGTGATAACCCTGAAGGTACAGTGCTCTTTAGTGATAGCCCTGAAGGTACAGTTCTCTTTAGTGATAGCCCTGAAGGTACAGTGCTCTTTAGTGATAGCCCTGAAGGTACAATGCTCTTTAGTGAATGCCCAGAAGGTACAATGCTCTTTAGTGAATGCCCTGAAGGTTCAATGCTCTTTAGTGATAGGCCTGAAAGTACGATGCTCTTTAATGATAGCCCTGAAGGTACGATGTTCTTTTGTGATAGCCCTGAAGGTACAGTGTTCTTTAGAGATAGCCCTGAGGGTGCAGTGCTCTTTATTAGTAATAGCCCTGAAGGTGCAGTGATCTGTAGTGATAGCCCTGAAGGTGCAGTGCTCTTTAGTGATAGCCCTGAAGATACAGTACTCTTTAGTGATAGCCCTGAAGGTACAATGTTCTTTAGTGAATGCCCAGAAGGTACAATGCTCTTTAGTGAATGCTCTGAAGGTACAGTGCTCTTTAGTGATAGCCCTGAAGGTACAATGATATTTAATGATAGCCCTGAAGGTACAATGCTCTTTAGTGATAGTCCTGAAGGTACAATGCTCTTTAGTGAATGCCAGAAGGTACAATGCTCTTTAGTGAATGCTCTGAAGGTACAGTGCTCTTTAGTGAATGCCCAGAAGGTACAATGCTCTTTAGTGAATGCTCTGAAGGTACAGTGCTCTTTAGTGAATGCCCTGAAGGTGCAATGTTCTTTAGTGATAGCCCTGAAGGTGCAATGGTCTTTAGCGATAGCCCTGAAGGTATGATGTTCTTTAGTGATAGCCCAGAAGGTGCAATGCTCTTTAGCGATAGCCCTGAAGGTATGATGTTCTTTAGTGATAGCCCAGAAGGTGCAATGCTCTTTAGTAATAGCCCTGAAGGTATGATGTTCTTTATTAATAGCCCTGAAGGTATGATGCTCTTTAGTAATAGCCCTGAAGGTATGATGTTCTTTAGTGATAGCCCTGAGGGAGCAGTGCTCTTTATTAGTAATAGCCCTGAAGGTGCAGTGCTCTGTAGTGATAGCCCTGAAGGTGCAGTGCTCTTTAGTGATAGCCCTGAAGGTACAATGCTCTTTAGTGAATGCCCAGAAGGTACAATGCTCTTTAGTGAATGCCCTGAAGGTTCAATGCTCTTTAGTGATAGGCCTGAAAGTAAGATGCTCTTTAATGATAGCCCTGAAGGTACGATGTTCTTTTGTGATAGCCCTGAAGGTACAGAGTTCTTTAGAGATAGCCCTGAGGGTGCAGTGCTCTTTATTAGTAATAGCCCTGAAGGTGCAGTGCTCTGTAGTGATAGCCCTGAAGGTGCAGTGCTCTTTAGTGATAGCCCTGAAGATACAGTACTCTTTAGTGATAGCCCTGAAGGTACAATGCTCTTTAGTGAATGCCCAGAAGGTACAATGCTCTTTAGTGAATGCTCTGAAGGTACAGTGCTCTTTAGTGATAGCCCTGAAGGTACAATGATATTTAATGATAGCCCTGAAGGTACAATGCTCTTTAGTGATAGTCCTGAAGGTACAATGCTCTTTAGTGAATGCCAGAAGGTACAATGCTCTTTAGTGAATGCTCTGAAGGTACAGTGCTCTTTAGTGAATGCCCTGAAGGTACAATGCTCTTTAGTGAATGCCCAGAAGGTACAATGCTCTTTAGTGAATGCTCTGAAGGTACAGTGCTCTTTAGTGAATGCCCTGAAAGTGCAATGTTCTTTAGTGATAGCCCTGAAGGTGCAATGGTCTTTAGCGATAGCCCTGAAGGTATGATGTTCTTTAGTGATAGCCCAGAAGGTGCAATGCTCTTTAGCGATAGCCCTGAAGGTATGATGTTCTTTAGTGATAGCCCAGAAGGTGCAATGTTCTTTAGTGATAGCCCAGAAGGTGCAATGCTCTTTAGTAATAGCCCTGAAGGTATGATGTTCTTTAGTGATAGCCCTGAAGGTACAATTCTCTTTAGTGATAGCCCTGAAGGTATGATGTTCTTTAGTGATAGCCCTGAAGGTACAATGCTCTTTAGTAATAGCCCTGAAGGTATGATGTTCTTTAGTGATAGCCCAGAAGGTGCAATGCTCTTTAGGGATAGCCCTGAAGGTACAATGCTCTTTAGTGATAGCCCTGAAGTTTTGATGTTCTTTAGTGATAGCCCTGAAGGTGCAATGCTCTTTAGTGATAGCCCAGAAGGTAGAATGCTCTTTAGTGATAGCCCTGAAGGTGCAATGCTCTTTACTGATATCCCTAAGGGCATGGTACTTGCTCTTTAGCGAGCCCCAGAGTTTAGATGATCTTTAATGATAGCCCTGAAGGTACAGTGCTCTTTTGTGAGTGTCTTGAAGGCATTCTGCTCCTTAAATGTTGACCTGAATCTACGCTGCTCAGTGATCAGTGAGAGCAATGCTGGTCCTTTGTGTAAGGCCTGAAGCACACTGCTCCTCCTGAGTTAGAGGCCTGAGGCACACTGCTCCTGAGTTACATGCCTGAAGCACACTGCTCCTCCTGAGTTAGAGGCCTGAGGCACACTGCTCCTGAGTTACATGCCTGAAGCACACTGCTCCTCCTGAGTTAGAGGCCTGAGGCACACTACTCCTGAGTTACATGCCTGAAGCACACTGCTCCTCCTGAGTAAGAGGCCTGAGGCACACTGCTCCTGAGTTACATGCCTGAAGCACACTGCTGCTCCTGAGTTAGAGGCCTGAGGCACACTACTCTTGAGTTACATGCCTGAAGCACACTGCTGCTCCTGAGTTAGAGGCCTGAGGCACACTGCTCCTGAGTTACATGCCTGAAGCACACTGCTCCTCCTGAGTTAGAGGCCTGAGGCACACTACTCTTGAGTTACATGCCTGAAGCACACTGCTCCTCCTGAGTTAGAGGCCTGAGGCACACTGCTCCTGAGTTACATGCCTGAAGCACACTGCTCCTCTTGAGTTAGAGGCCTGAGGCACACTACTCTTGAGTTACATGCCTGAAGCACACTGCTCCTCCTGAGTTAGAGGCCTGAGGCACACTGCTCCTGAGTTACATGCCTGAAGCACACTGCTCCTCCTGAGTTAGAGGCCTGAGGCACACTACTCTTGAGTTACATGCCTGAAGCACACTGCTCCTCCTGAGTTAGAGGCCTGAGGCACACTGCTCCTGAGTTACATGCCTGAAGCACACTGCTCCTCTTGAGTTAGAGGCCTGAGGCACACTACTCTTGAGTTACATGCCTGAAGCACACTGCTCCTCCTGAGTTAGAGGCCTGAGGCACACTGCTCCTGAGTTACATGCCTGAAGCACACTGCTGCTCCTGAGTTAGAGGCCTGAGGCACACTACTCTTGAGTTACATGCCTGAAGCACACTGCTCCTCCTGAGTTAGAGGCCTGAGGCACACTGCTCCTGAGTTACATGCCTGAAGCACACTGCTCCTCCTGAGTTAGAGGCCTGAGGCACACTACTCCTGAGTTACATGCCTGAAGCACACTGCTCCTCCTGAGTTAGAGGCCTGAGGCACACTACTCTTGAGTTACATGCCTGAAGCACACTGCTCCTCCTGAGTTAGAGGCCTGAGGCACACTGCTCCTGAGTTACATGCCTGAAGCACACTGCTCCTCCTGAGTTAGAGGCCTGAGGCACACTACTCCTGAGTTACATGCCTGAAGCACACTGCTCCTCCTGAGTTAGAGGCCTGAGGCACACTGCTCCTGAGTTACATGCCTGAAGCACACTGCTCCTCCTGAGTTAGAGGCCTGAGGCACACTACTCTTGAGTTACATGCCTGAAGCACACTGCTCCTCCTGAGTTAGAGGCCTGAGGCACACTGCTCCTGAGTTACATGCCTGAAGCACACTGCTCCTCCTGAGTTAGAGGCCTGAGGCACACTACTCTTGAGTTACATGCCTGAAGCACACTGCTCCTCCTGAGTTAGAGGCCTGAGGCACACTGCTCCTGAGTTACATGCCTGAAGCACACTGCTCCTCCTGAGTTAGAGGCCTGAGGCACACTACTCTTGAGTTACATGCCTGAAGCACACTGCTGCTCCTGAGTTAGAGGCCTGAGGCACACTGCTCCTGAGTTACATGCCTGAAGCACACTGCTGCTCCTGAGTTAGAGGCCTGAGGCACACTACTCTTGAGTTACATGCCTGAAGCACACTGCTCCTCCTGAGTTAGAGGCCTGAGGCACACTACTCTTGAGTTACATGCCTGAAGCACACTGCTCCTCCTGAGTTAGAGGCCTGAGGCACACTGCTCCTGAGTTACATGCCTGAAGCACACTGCTCCTCCTGAGTTAGAGGCCTGAGGCACACTGCTCCTGAGTTACATGCCTGAAGCACACTGCTCCTCCTGAGTTAGAGGCCTGAGGCACACTACTCTTGAGTTACATGCCTGAAGCACACTGCTGCTCCTGAGTTAGAGGCCTGAGGCACACTGCTCCTGAGTTACATGCCTGAAGCACACTGCTCCTCCTGAGTTAGAGGCCTGAGGCACACTGCTCCTGAGTTACATGCCTGAAGCACACTGCTCCTCCTGAGTTAGAGGCCTGAGGCACACTGCTCCTGAGTTACATGCCTGAAGCACACTGCTCCTCCTGAGTTAGAGGCCTGAGGCACACTACTCCTGAGTTACATGCCTGAAGCACACTGCTGCTCCTGAGTTAGAGGCCTGAGGCACACTGCTCCTGAGTTACATGCCTGAAGCACACTGCTGCTCCTGAGTTAGAGGCCTGAGGCACACTACTCTTGAGTTACATCCCTGAAGCACACTGCTCCTCCTGAGTTAGAGGCCTGAGGCACACTACTCTTGAGTTACATGCCTGAAGCACACTGCTCCTCCTGAGTTAGAGGCCTGAGGCACACTGCTCCTGAGTTACATGCCTGAAGCACACTGCTCCTCCTGAGTTAGAGGCCTGAGGCACACTGCTCCTGAGTTACATGCCTGAAGCACACTGCTCCTCCTGAGTTAGAGGCCTGAGGCACACTACTCTTGAGTTACATGCCTGAAGCACACTGCTCCTCCTGAGTTAGAGGCCTGAGGCACACTGCTCCTGAGTTACATGCCTGAAGCACACTGCTGCTCCTGAGTTAGAGGCCTGAGGCACACTACTCTTGAGTTACATGCCTGAAGCACACTGCTCCTCCTGAGTTAGAGGCCTGAGGCACACTACTCTTGAGTTACATGCCTGAAGCACACTGCTCCTCTTGAGTTACATGCCTGAAGCACACTGCTGCTCCTGAGTTAGAGGCCTGAGGCACACTGCTCCTGAGTTACATGCCTGAAGCACACTGCTGCTCCTGAGTTAGAGGCCTGAGGCACACTGCTCCTGAGTTACATGCCTGAAGCACACTGCTCCTCCTGAGTTAGAGGCCTGAGGCACACTGCTCCTGAGTTACATGCCTGAAGCACACTGCTGCTCCTGAGTTAGAGGCCTGAGGCACACTGCTCCTGAGTTACATGCCTGAAGCACACTGCTGCTCCTGAGTTAGAGGCCTGAGGCACACTGCTCCTGAGTTACATGCCTGAAGCACACTGCTCCTCCTGAGTTAGAGGCCCATGAGACTGAGTTGGCAGAGGAGGGAGAGGGGTGGTGGGAAACTCAGACATTATCATGACCTGCTAAGACTTATGGCAGTGGCAGGGCAGCTTAGAATTTGAGGACTGCAATCACCCCTTTCATCTTCCTTATAATGTTATTTAGCAGAGTGAGAGAGGCCATACATTTTAACATGCTCAGTGGCCTGGTAGGACTTTTGCCATTCAGGGCAGGGCTGGGCTAGGCATTTGTTAGGCATTGGTCGAGCCAGTGTTCAGACCCCTTCTCATTTTGCAGTCTCTCTCTGGCCCTTTGCATTTTAAAAGTCTCTCGGGGGGTGTATGTGCCTGTGCAACAGCTAAACGTTTGGACCAGGCCAGAACCAGCCATGCTTTATTCACCCAGAGTCTAAGGGCTGTCCTTCCAGGGAGGGGCACAAGGGGGCTGTTCCCCACATGGCGCCCCTGGAGGCAGGGAAGGTACCAACTCACCCCTTAACAGCTATTTACACTGCTACGATGTTCATTCATCACCAGTTTTTTTTTTCTCTGAGTTTTTTTAGCACACATTTTTTGCAGAAAATGATCACAGAAAAATATGGGGGGGGGTTGGTAAGGGCATATAAGGGCTGGGGGGTGGGAAGATAGGAAATACATTAAAGGGAAGGGGAGTTTTGGGGGGATCCTTTCCCCCAAATAAAAATAAAAAATCCGATGAGTTTTTTAGGTGAAAACAAACAGCAAAAAAGACTGCTAAAAAAGAATGGTGATGAATGAACATAGAACCATTTACACCAAAGAAGAGACAGGGGCAGGAGCGAGGCTGTCTCTCTGCAGTGCGTGGGGAACCATTTACCCTACGGAACAGACGGGGGAAGGAGCGAGGCTGTCTCTCTGCAGTGCGTGGGGAACCATTTACACAACAGAATAGAGGGGGGCAGAAAGAGGCTGTCTCTCTGCAGTACGTGGGTAACCATTTACACCACAGAAGAGAGGGGGAGGAGCGAGGCTGTCTCTCTGCAGTGCGTGAGGAGCCATTTACACTACGGAAGAGACGGGGGCAGGAGCTAGGCTGTCTCTCTGCAGTGCGTGGGGAACCATTTACACCACAGAAGAGACGGGGGCACAAAGAGGCTGTCTCTCTGCAGTGCGTGGGGAACCATTTACACCACAGAAGAGATGGGGCAGGAAAGAGGTTGTCTCTCTGCAGTGCATGGGTAACCATTTACACCACAGAAGAGACGGGGAAGGAGTGAGGCTGCCTCTCTGCAGTGTGTATGGAACCATTTACTCCACAGAAGAGAGGGGTAAGAAGTGAGGCTTTCACTCTGCAGTGCATAGGGAACCATTTACACTACAGAAGAGGGGGGAAGGAGAGAGGCTGTCTCTCTGCAGTGCATGGGGAACCATTTACACCACAGAAGAGACGGGGGCAGGAAAGAGGCTGTCTCTCTGCAGTGCGTGGGTAACCATTTACACCACAGAAGAGACGGGGAAGGAGTGAGGCTGCCTCTCTGCAGTGTGTAGGGAACCATTTACACCACAGAAGAGGGGGGACGGAGAGAGGCTGTCTCTCTGCAGTGCATGGGGAACCATTTACACCACAGAAGAGACGGGGGCAGGAAAGAGGCTGTCTCTCTGCAGTGTGTAGGGAACCATTTACTCCACAGAAGAGAGGGGTAAGACGTGAGGCTTTCACTCTGCAGTGCATAGGGAACCATTTACACTACAGAAGAGACGTGAAAGGAAAGAGGCTGTCTCTCTGCGGTACATCTGGAACCTTTTACACCACAGAAGAGAGGGGGAAGGAGCGAGGCTGTCTCTCTGCAGTACTTAGGGAACCATTTACACCCCAGAAGAGACGGGGAAGCAAATAGGTTGTCTCTCCGCAGTGCGAGGGGAACCATTTACTCCACAGAAGAGAGGGGGAAGGAGCGAGGCTGTCTCTCTGCAGTACCTAGGGAACCATTTACACCACAGAAGAGACAAGGAAGCAAATAGGTTGTCTCTCTGCAGTGCGTGGGGAACCATTTACACCACAGAAAAGAGGGGGGAGAAGCAAGGCTGTCTCTCTGCAGTACATAAGGGAACCATTTACACCACAGAAGAGACGGGGAAGGAGTGAGGTTGTCTCTCTGCAGTACCTAGGGAACCATTTACACCACAAAAGAGACAGGGAAGCAAATAGGTTGTCTCTCTGCAGTGTGTGGTGAACCATTTACACCACAGAAGAGACGGGGGAGGAGCAGGGCTGTCTATATGCAGTGCGTGGGGAACCATTTACACCACAGGAGAGAGGGAGGAGGAGCGGGGCTGTCTCTCTGCAGTACATAGGGAACCATTTACACCAACGAAGAGACGGGTAAGGAAAGAGGCTATCTCTCTGCAGTGCGTGGGGAACCATTTACACCACAGAAGAGAGGGGGAAGGAGCAGGGCTGTCTCTCTGCAGTGCATAGGGAACCGTTTACACCACAGAAGAGACGGGGCAGGAAAGAGGCTGTCTCTCTACAGTGTGTAGGGAACCATTTACACCAGAGAAGAGAGGAGGAAGGAGCGAGGCTGTCTCTCTGCAGTGCATAGGGAACCATTTACACCACAGAAGAGAGGGAGAAGGAGTGGGGCTGTCTCTCTGCAGTGCATAGGGAACCATTTACACCACAGAAGAGACGGGGCAGGAAAGAGGCTGTCTCTCTGCAGTGTTAGGGAACCATTTACACCACAGAAGAGACGGGGCAGGAAAGAGGCTGTCTCTCTGCAGTGTGTAGGGAACCATTTACACCACAGAAGAGACGGGGCAGGAAAGAGGCTGTCTCTCTGCAGTGTGTAGGGAACCATTTACACCACAGAAGAGACAGGGAAGGAGCGAGGCTGTCTCTCTGCAGTGCGTGAGGAGCCATTTACACCAGAGAAGAGAGGGGAAAGGAGCGAGGCTGTCTCTCTGCAGTGCGTGAGGAGCCATTTACACCACAGAAGAGACTTGGAAGGAAAGAGGCTGTCTCTCTGCAGTGGGTGAGGAGCCATTTACACCAGAGAAGAGAGGGGGAAGGAGCGAGGCTGTCTCTCTGATGTACATAGGGAACAATTGGGGTCATTACGAGTTTGGAGGGAGCCATGGGGTTATTAGCGCCATGGCTGCCTCCAAACTCGTGTCCAAGTTCCTTAAATGGGGACTTACCGGGTCATTCCAACCTTGGAGGACCCGGTAAGTCCCCATTCAAAATACCCATCCCCATTCTCATTCGAGGCCCCATAGGGCTCAATGGGAATGGGGAGGGAGCTAATAACGGGCCTGTTATTAGCTCCCAGGTCCCAGTGCTTTAAGTGGGCAGGTCCCTGCCGGGTCCCGCTGTCCCACCACAACATTCGCGGGATGCATTATCCCATCACGGCCGCAGTCGCGACGGGAGATGCACCTGCCATTAGGTCAGGCAAGCTGACAGAGGTGTCAGCCAGCCACAGCTTCGCTGTGGCCAGTCATTGTAACTTCCTATGGTGACCTCTTGCGCGAGAGGTCACCAGAGGAAGTTACTGTTCCTTTGTTTCCCCAGGTCGCCGAGGATTGTTTAACCCTTGGCGAACTGGGGACTCGATACATATTTCGAGTTTTATAAAAGATGGATTGAATTGTGCACTTTTCAAGCCATCTTTTATAAACAGAAATGTTTATCAAAGATGGCTTGGAAAGTACACAAACCATAAGGTACACACACACATATATAAATGCTATACATGTGTGTGCGTACCTTACTATGGTTTATGTACTTTTCAAGCTATCCTGAAGTACACAAACCATAGTGATGCACGCAAACAAATGTATAAACGTAAGCATGTATATATTTTTGTGCGCACCTTACCATAGTTTGTGTAGTATGCAAGCCATTTCAAAGATGGCTTGCATCAGAGGCGTAGCCAGGATTGTCTCACAAGTAGGGCCTGAAGCTAATGTAGTTGGGCCCACCGCAGTGACATTAACCTCAGTAAAAGACCCAAAAACGCTGCTGAGTAAGCATTTACAAATTTTGGGTGGGCTTTGCCCGCTCAGGCCCTACCCTGTCTACGCCTCTGGCTTGCATACTATACAAACCATAGTATACATAAATATATAAAATGTTTACGTACCTTACTATGGTTTGTGTACGTTTTTAAGGCCACGCCCATCCCACAAGCCACGCCCTCAAATGAGGGCCCCCTCTCAATTTCTTACCCCACTTAAAGCCCTGCCTGGTCCCTTAGCGGCTCCCGCTAAGGATGGCTGGTTTTACAAGCCGGCCTTAGTGGGACCAGCTAAGGGACCTTATAATGCAGCGGTAAGGGGTTAACGGCACCGGCATCCTTACCGGCGCCGTCAACCACTTACCGCCAGCCTCGTAATGAGGCCCATTTACACCACAGAAGAGAGGGGGAAGGAGTGAGGCTGTCTCTCTGCAGTACGGGGGAGGCTGTTTCTCTCTGCAGATTGTGGATGTTGGATGAATTTTGCTCGTTTACTACCACAAAACCCGCAATTCCAGACTCTGATGGAAACCTTCTGTTCTTGTCTCCTTAGTGCCCCCCTCCCTCTGCCCTCATCATGGAGGCCCTCAGAGTTCAGTTGCCCCCCTCCTCCCCCCCCGGTGCCCCCCCCTGCATGAGCTGTGCCTGTGCTGTCTCGGGCCGCCTGCATGCCGGCCTCATGTCTTGTCTGTGGGCTCGTTGTCCGCGCTCTGATCTGCGTTTCTTTCGATGGTTCTTCACCGATAGGGCCGGCGGGGAGCGTGGAGACGGCTGACCTGGCGACAGCAAAGGTAGGATGGAAGTGCTGCCGCCCCCCCTGCGCGTAAGTGCCTCTGCTTCGCAACTTCTAGCTTGGCTCGCAGTGCGGCAGCGGGAGGAGCCGGGGCAGGGCAAACGCAAAGTGTGTCAGAAGCTCCTGGTCATTCCCAGAGCTAGGCATGGCCCAGTGGGGGGGGGGGGGTAGATCACTGTAAAAGTAAACCACTGCTTCATTATACTGTAGATGCGTGGCAAAAAGGTCCTGTGCGCAAGACTAACGGGGGGCGGGGGGGGGGGGGGCGCAGTTAGGTGGGACTTGGAGGTGGAGCTTCAAGTGGGAGGAGATAATGGCTGTCACAAGTGTGAAAAGGAGTGAGATCTCGCTCTCTCTCTGGAAGCAGCGTGGTCACCTCACCATCTTTCTCTGACATAAAGTGATTTGCCCAGGATCACTCATTTTGTTCAAGTGGGACATCTGCTCTCCCCTCCCACCCACTCTTCCCTTCCAAAACCGTGTGCTCTCTCTCCCATTTGTCCCCCTTTCAGCTTCCACTGTCTACTCTGTTCATGTTCCACGAGGACCCCCGCGCCTCCCACCTCACATCCAGAGAAAATGTCGCCGAAAATATCCCACAGCCAAAAAACATGCTGTGTAAAAGCACATTCTAACGCATATATGTGTGGGGGGTGGATTAGGGTTATATTTCATGGCAGGGTTGAGTATGGGGGAATGCAGGGGTCCCCCGAATACAAATGCATTCAAAAGTGCACTTTGAAAGGTGCCTTTTCAGCTGCAGAATTTCTAGTGGCGAAAGTGTCATGCCCCACCTTGCGTGTACTGCCCTTGCTTCCATCAGTCCGGAAAACAAAGGTTCATCCAGGCGTGGACCGCTTGCCCACTGTGCTTAGAGAGGCTCAGCTTCAGCCCACTGAGGAGGACCAACAAGGCCGAAACACGTGTCTGGGATTGCTGATGGTGATCTTGTCAAGAGGAGAATTGCCTGGCATTTCCGTTCTGGACTGCCCCGGGGAAGGACAAAGACTGATATGCAAATTAATTTCTCCTTTATGGAAGGTACACAGAACTAAGTATGGGTGCCAACTCTGCTTAGTGGGAAACCTTCAAAACAGGTCATTTGAACTGTGCTGGTTCTCAGTAGTGCAGCTTTCACAAGCTTGAACATGTGCTACTTTGAATTGTTAATATGAACAGTCACTGTTTTATATATTTATTTATTTGAATTGTTTAGCCCTGGCCCTACCCAGAGGGCCTCGGAGCAACACCAGTCTAGTAAACAACGAGAGAGGCCTTTTTGGAACAGCATTCACTACAAACGGGTTGATCCACTTTTAGAGACTTCTAATGTTCGCAGATAAGGCACAGTGAGATTACACTATTTGCGAAGTATTACTCACTTTGGTGAAGTGGTGAAGCCAGGATTTGAGCGTAGGCAGAAATGTAGGCAATTGGTTGCACATCTTCCCAGCAACAGTCGGTAGACATACATTTTAATGTTTGGGTTGGAAGACCTAACATTTTACTCCTTTTCATATAAATGACTCTAAAAGTACAAAAGTCACCTGATGAATCAACCTAGCAACATATAAATCATTGTGAGAACATGGTGATAAAGGTATGGGGTAATTTCTTTAATCCTAAATTGCATGGAGTAGACACTTGCATTTGCACTTTTGTGGAACCGGTCTGCTCCGTGCCGAGTTTATTATTTCCACTGCATAATATACATGCTACTAAATTTCCACTGCATAATTTCCATGCTACATATTTTCCATGCTACTAAACTTTTAATCTCCTCCCTTATCTGCTCTCGCCTCTTCTACTGCTCCTCCTTACTCTTTGGACTTCCGACTTCTCATCTCACCCCCCTTAAATCTATCTACCATTCTGCCGCCCGTACTCTCTGTCTCCTCTCCTCCCGTGACTCCATCTCTGCTTCTCTTTCTTCCCTTGGCTGGCTTCCCTTTCACTCCCAACTTAAATTTCATGTTCTCAGCCTATTCTTTAAATCTCTCCACGGTCTTGCTCCCCCTTATCTCTCCTCCCTCCTCTCCACTCCCTCCCGCTCCCTTCGCTCTGCTGACCACTTCCGTCTGACTGTCCCTCCTTCCCCTTGTGCCCCCTCCCGTTTCTGCTCCTTCCAACTCCTAGCCCCCCTGCACTGGAACTCCTTACCTCTCTCACTCCGCTCTATTTCTACCTTTTCCTCATTCCGCACACCCCTTAAATCTCTCTTTCTCCATTCCCCGCCATGAAACCCCTCTCCCTTCTTGCCCCCCCTCCACCTTGCCTCATCACCTTGATCATCTCCCTCGCCTCCCCCTCCCAATTCTCACCCTTTACCCCATCCACTTCCCTACTCCTCCTCTTCCCCTCCCCTCCCTCTCCCTCTCAGTTCTACTGCACTCCTCTCCTTCTTCCTACAGTTTCATTGCTCTACTTACTGTCTTTTTGGTCTGATTCACATTTGTAAATTGCTTCTACTCTTACTGTTATAATGTTAATTGTTTTATGTATCCTGTTGCTAAAATGTGTAGCGCTTTGGAGTAAAGCGCTATATAAACTAAATGAATAAAAATACAAATAATGAAAAAGGCCAGAATAAAACACAGGCACTATTGCCTTCACCTTTCCACAAGGTATCTGGAAAAGTGTGAATTACTCCTGCATTTAACAGTTGCATGAAGAATCTAAAATGCATTCCTATGGAAGCCAGCCTGCTTTTCCCAGGAATAAAAGTCTGGCGGATTCCTTAGAAACCTGTTGGTTTTCAGCCAGCATGAAAACCTGACTGGCGGACCTGGGAGAAAGACGAGGGGAACGTGTTGAAGTGCTAAATCCAGCTGCCGCCCTTCTGTATTGTTTGTGGGACTTTGAAAGTGACCCCTACGATTGTAGCTGTATTTTCATCACCCTGAATGAAAACCCACAAGTTCGAACGTGGAAAGTCATGAGAACCCACAAACATTATTTCCAACACGCACAGAGTGAGATCAAATGATTGATAGGATAATTGTTTCACAAGCCTTCAGCTTGCTCTGTACCACATGATTTCCAATCACCCAACAGCATCACTTAAATGGCCCATTAACACCGTATAGAATTCGAATAATGAAAGGGCCAGGGTCGGTGCCAGGGTCAGAGCCAGGGCCAGAGCCAGGGCCAGAGCCAGGGTCGGTGCCAGGGCCAGAGCCAGGGTCGGTGCCAGGGTCGGTGCCAGGGTCAGAGCCAGGGCCAGAGCCAGGGCCAGAGCCAGGGTCGGTGCCAGGGCCAGAGCCAGGGCCAGAGCCAGGGTCGGTGCCAGGGCCAGAGCCAGGGCCAGAGCCAGTCACCCGTCCGCATCGCTAATCAGGTCCTGTTGTGAATGTTCGCTGCTGTCCGGCGTTGAACGATCATTACGACCTCGTTAGGCCTGATTCCCCATTGGAAAAGGCTCTGTGAATCAGGCCCTTATAGAGTCAGAGCAGGTGGGCCTCGTCGGCATTTGCTCCTGGTCCGACTATTAAACCCGCCTCTGCCATTAGTGCCAGTGGCAAACACTGCGCATCAAAACCATTCTTAAACAAGCATTGGCAAAGCCAGCAGACGTGGCTGTTATCCTATGGTTGGGTAGGCCAGAGGAGGGTGTAACAATGCCACAGCCCTTCCCCCAGCACACAGGAGAGCAGTGCAGCTTCACTGCTCTCCTTGAACTGTCAGGGTGCTTGTGGGCATCATACAAGTCCCAGTCTTAGCGCTGTTCTGTTTCTATGGTTCTTCGGCAGGAGGCGGTGGGGGGGGGGGGGTGAGGTCCTGCACATCAGAAAGCCCAAGATCCGGCAGCTCCAAGAGCTTTCGGTCTGCGTTAGCGCTGATGTTAGGATTAAAGAGGAGAGCTGTTTGTGGGAGGTGTGGGGGGCGGGGGGAGGCGTGTATGGGGATGGTCATTAGCTTGTGTACAGTGTTGCTCATCCTTGTGGCCTCCCATGCTAGGGCCATCTGCCTGCTCAGTTATGGCGCCTTTGGACATGGCCAAAGCTGATATTTACGCCCAGGAGGAGGTGGACTTTCTAAAACCAGAAGATCCAGCTGCGCAGTGAGACTCTCAGCTGTGTTGCTACTGGAAAATTGCAGAGATGGGCTTCCAATGAGAGCTGGTGGGCTAGACCGTCAACATAAGGATTTGGTAAAAACACATACATAGGGATTTTATAAATAAAGCAAACATTCTGAAAATGAACTGACTCCGTGCAGTAGGGTGTGAGGTGTTTCACTGGATCAAGGCACTTTGGTGGAAGCTGTTTCACTGGATCAGTGCACTTTGGTGGAAGCTGTTTCACATGGTTAGTGCAGTACGGTGGGACCTGTTTCACTAGATAAGTGCACCATGGTCGGAGCTGTCTCACTGAACTTGTGCACTGGATGAAGGCACTATTGTGGGAGTGGTTTTACTGGATCAGGAAACTATGGTGGGAGCTGTTTCACTGGACCAGTGCACTACAGTGAGAGCTAAACAATTAATCAGTGCAGCAATAGAACTGCTTAACTGGATCTGGACACCACAGTGGGAGATCTTTTATTGGATCAATACCCTGGGGTGGGGGCTATTTCACTGAATAAGTGCCCTACAGTGGGAGCTGTATCACTAGAGCAGTGCACTATGCTGAGAGCTGTTTCACTGGATCAGGACACTGCAGTGGGAGCTGTATCACTAGAACAGTGCACTATGCTGAGAGCTGTTTCACTGGATCAGTGCACGGCAGTGGGAGCTGCATCACTAGAGCAGTGCACTATGCTCAGAGCTGTTTCACTGGATCAGGTCACTGCAGTGGGAGCTGTAGCACTGGAGAAGTGCACTATGCCGAGAACTGTTTCACTGGATCAGTGCAGTAGAGTGGGAGATGTATCACTAGAGCAGTGCACTATGCTGAGAGCTGTTTCACTGGATCAGTGCAGTAGAGTGGAAGCTGTATCACTAGAGCAGTGCACTATGATAGCTGTTTCACTGGATCAGTGCACTGCAGTGGGAGCTGTTTCACTGGATCAGTGTACTGCAGTGGGAGCTGTATGACTAGAGCAGTGCACTATGCTGGGTTCTGATTTGCTGGAGCAACATTGCCTTTTTTTTAATAAACTGCAGAATCACAAATAATTAATTCCAAGTTTCTGAGGGAAATCTCTGGGAAAATGTGAATAAAATAAAGTGACTTTCCTTCGTGGCGTGTTTGGTGTGCGTTGGTTGGGGGTGATCGGCCAGTGCCAGTGTCCATTGTGCGAGTTTGCTTAGTACCTCCGATTTTTCTAGGAGTATTAGAGGAATCTGGGCCGTCTGCTCTGCAGAGTGGGGAGTTTTTGTCTTCTTCGCCATATTTCAAGGCGCTTCTCACAACAAACCCAGACCCTGCCCACAGCCCACCCTGGCGCAAGGTGGCCTCGGCGCTTGCCTGCTCTCCCCACTGAGAAGCGGCGATGTAATACGTCAAGCCGCCACTAGAGTGCGCTATAGAGACATGCATTTGCTCTAGTCAAATCCTCTCTGACCTTCAGCTAAATCTGCGGCCGGTGGTTTCTGGAATCCCTCCGCCCCCACCCTCCTGTAGAGACCTTAAGTCGCGAGCCTGTCGGGGTTAATGAAGAACCATTGCAGCCCAGAGAGCTCCAATCCGTGCTAGCATTCAGTGCTGCACTTCCTGCTGCACTAGTGCACTCGGCGCGTGCCTGTCTGCTGCCTGTTCTTAGTTTGGACATTAGGGGGCATGCACTGCACAACCTAGAATCCAACACTATTGCATCACAGTACAGATAGATAAAAATAGCAGATAGGGAGGGACGCAAAGCTTGTATGTGTTGTGTGGTTAGTTACCCACTCATTGACTGCCCCCTGGCCCTGCTATCCCCTATAGCCGTTTCCAACCAGGTCCTGCCCCTCCCCACCCCGAAGCCCACCCCATGGCAACTCTTTGAGTTCGCTTTAGTCAAGCCTTACCATGAAACTTTGCACGCAAAGTACCTGGCAGTGTTTTTTTCAAATCAGTCTTCTGAGAGCTAATGACTTAAATGGAGCTGTAAACCTGCCACTGGTGTAATAAAAAATGTCTTAACCAGGTCTGGCTTCAGCCACTCTATTTAAAAAAAAAAATGTGTGCCCTTCACTGAAGTCTTGTTAAAATAAACACATGGCAGAAACACCAGTTTTGGCTGTGTATACGATGTAGGCATTTGCCAGGCACTGCTGTTATATGTCCAGAGAGTCGCACCATTTAGCACCTGCTACCATCCATGGCCAGTTAATACCAGTACCACAAGTGCCTTTCCCATGCCTACACAAAAGCCGAAGCTGTTGGCATTGCCAATGCATGTTTTTCTGTGGTGCATCCGTTGTGTTCTATGTCTAAGAATGGAGAGTTTGTCTCAGGTGGCGAGGGCAGGTGACCAGTTCAAAGGGTTGTACTGGAGCCACCTGCAAAAAGCAGGGTTTAGGACCCTCGCCACACAGTCCTACAGATGCGTGGTGTGCCAGCCACTTCACTCCCCCAAAACAGGCAAATATTTCCAAGATAAAAAACAGAGACTAGAAATACTTCCAACAAAAAATCAGAAACAGCAGACAGATCAGAGACGGCCACTTGATTTCACCCACACTGCTGCAAAGGTGCCAAGATGCAGGACTTGCTCACATGGATGTTTCATAGTTTAATGTGCTTTTGCTTGTTGGGGTTCAGAATTCTTTTTTTGACTCCCTAAAACTGATTGTTCTCTAAAATGTACATATTAGGGAGTGCATTCTTTTCGCTTCAGAATTTCTTCTGGATCCTTAGGGATATTTACATATGTCTGTTCAGAAGGAAAAGCAACCACTCTCCTACTCGTCTTTTCCTCTCACAGCTGACTGGATGTTGTCTACCTCTGTGTCTGAATGTGTATTGCTGTACTGCCTTTGGTATGGCCTCGAAGCGCTGTGGGCTTGAACGCCCTTTGGAAGACTGTAGTCAGAGATGTAAGAGGTAAGGAAAGGATTTCTAAAATGCAAGTGTGCATTTCTAGCCAGCACGAAGGGCCGGCAGGGAGCGGCTCTGCCCCTAGCAACAGCCTGTAGTTATCCATTGAGAGAATGGGTGCCGTGAAACATTGTCAGGGGAGTGGGAGAGTTAGAGGGGTCGGATTATGTGAATGGCTGGTCTCAATTTTCTGTGGGCCTCAGCTGTATTCTATCGGAGCGGCTGCTGCCTGTTTTGGGTGTGTGTAATTGAGTAGTGTTTATTGAGCAGGTGATTGGGCTGTGCCATGTGGCATAGGGTTACGTTGCGTTGCAGTGGCATGCTTGACGGTCCGTTGGAGAGAGAATGACACCTGCTTGGAAAAGATCTTGCCAGCCTATCATAAAGGCTTGACTGGGGTACATTCAATGGGGGTGGTGATATGCGCCCCCTTGTCGACTCGTCAGATGCCCCAGCATTCCTGTCGTGGGGTGAGTAGTAATTCCTCCAGGAGATGGGCCGAGTCTGTACCCGACTCAGTGTTTTCTCTGCCTGTTGTCTGCTTGTGTCAAAACCTGGTGTTTTCCCTGACTGTTGTGTGCCTCCCTCAGTCCCTGACTGGACGTTTTCTCTGTCCATTGTATGTCTCTCTCAATGACTGATTGTATGTTGTGCATCGCTCTCAGTGACTGATTGGATGTTGTCTGCCTCTCTCAGTGACTGATTGGATGTTGTCTGCGTCTCTCAGTGACTGATTGGATGTTGTCCATCTCTCTCAGTGACTGATTGGATGTTGTCTGCGTCTCTCAGTGACTGATTGGAGGATGTCCATCTCTCTCAGTGACTGAATGGATGTTGTCTGCGTCTCTCAGTGACTGATTGGATGTTGTCTTCTCTCACAGTGACTGAATGGATGTTGTCTGCCTCTCTCAGTGACTGAATGGATGTTGTCTGCCTCTCTCAGTGACTGAATGGATGTTGTCTGCCTCTCTCAGTGACTGAATGGATGTTGTCTGCCTCTCTCAGTGACTGATTGGATGTTGTCCGCGTCTCTCAGTGACTGATTGGATGAGGTCCATCTCTCTCAGTGACTGATTGGATGTTGTCTGCGTCTCTCAGTGACTGATTGGATGTTGTCTGCCTCTCTCAGTGACTGATTGGATGTTGTCTGCGTCTCTCAGTGACTGATTGGATGATGTCCATCTCTCTCAGTGACTGATTGGATGTTGTCTGCGTCTCTCAGTGACTGATTGGATGTTGTCCATCTCGCTCAGTGACTGAATGGATGTTGCCTGCCTCTCTCAGTGACTGAATGGATGTTGTCTGCCTCTCTCAGTGAGTGATTGGATGTTGTCTGTGTCTCTCAGTGACTGATTGGATGTTGTCCGTCTCTCTCAGTGACTGATTGGATGTTGTCTGCATCTCTGGGTCTGAATGAGTATTGATGCTGTCGGTTGTTTGACTCTCTTGCTCATTGCCTGGCATCCACTTACATTATTTCAGTTTCTTGTCACTTTTTGAAGTCTTTGCCATTGTGTCTTCCTTCCTGCTCCAGGTGAGCAGAGGTGAATATTTGGCACCTGACTGGCCTTCTCAGATGTTTATGTTAATGTTAAAAGATATGTTTACCGGACACTATCAGCACCGGAGTGGTCACTTGGTGCTCTTGCAGATCTTAAACAAAGGGGGGTATGTCAGGGCGTGTCAGTAGGACACATTTTGCAGAAGAGCAAGGGAGCTGTGAAATACTGTTGGCAGCTTCAGTTTGGTTAACACAGTTCGCCGAGCTTATTGATGTGGTATTTGGTTCTGAGTCTTTTGTGTGCTGTTGTGTGGGGCTATGTGCGTTGTGTTTTTTGTTGCAGTGTGGTGAAGTGCGTGTGGGTTGCTGCGGTTTTAAGAGGTGTGGTTGTGTTTGGTTAGAGTGTGAGCTGTGTTTTGGGAGTGGTGAGGTTTTTAGAAGTTTTGTGGGGTTGGTTAGTAGCCTTTTCGTTATGAGAAATACACACTCCTATTGTGTCTCTTTCGGGATTTAAAGAAGGTTGTCGTCCTCTCAATGATTACGTTTCAGCCTGATAAGGCTGCGTCATCTCTCTGTTATTATGTTAAGTCAGCTAGTCTTTGTGTTTCTATCTTTGCATTTGGCTGTCTCTTTTATCCCAGTGTGTCAATGCTGCAACCTAGTCCTTTTGGATCGATTTACTTGCAACCTATGCCCCTTCTGAGTGGGTAAGGTTGGTGGTAGTGCCTTTGTGTTAGGCATGTTTGCTGTTGTTCTGTCCTCATGGGGTTGTCACTCATGTTCTCTTTCATCTATCATCATCTCTCTTATTCTTGTAGGAGTTTCCCTTAGTCAGTTCTAGGTGTTATCTGTGCCGTCATCGGTTCTGTCAGTCTGTTCTTTGTGTTTCCTGTTTGATTGTTTCAGCTGTTTCCGTCTGGTTCCGAGGTGTTGAATAGCCAGGTTTTTAGACGTTTTCTTAATTGTAGGTGATCTTTGGTGTTTCTTATTCCTTTCAGGAGGTTGTTGCAGGTTTTTGCAGCTAGGTGGGAGAAAGAGGAGCCCTCTCGTTTTTTTCCTGGCGTATGGTTTTGATTCCAGGTGGTTTTCATTGCTTGATCTGAGGAGTCTTGCTGGCTTCTAGACTCTTATGTTCTTTTGCAGGAATTCTGCTCCCTGTCCGCTGATTGCCCTGTGTGATTTGCACATTGTTTTGAACGTGATACGATGTTTGATTGGAAGCCAATGTAGGATGTATTTTAGGATACATTGAAAGTTTTGGAATTATCGAAAGGCTCACAGACAACACTGTTTTCTGCTAAAAGGTGCTTTCTGCTTGGATAATAGAGTGCATCAGCAGCCAGAGTCCATTTCTTGGGTGTTTTATAAGTTGAGGTTTGTCGATGTGACTGTGCAAGTGCGTCTTTTTGTCGTGTGTGATTGTTATTTTAATTGTATCCAACCTGCCTATGAAGCAGTTGCTTTGTAAAAAAGGAAGACATGCTTCACACGTGTTTCCTTTGTTTCATAAACTGTTCCATGTGACATTTATGAACAGTATCCATAACACTTTGCTCGTAAGTATTAACCTATGTTATTTGTGTGCAATCGCTTTTATTTCACGAGGGACCTCTGTGAGTAACGTGCATTGCTGTGAGTGGCTGCACTATTGTGAAGTGGGAGCGCATCATTTCTTCCACTGACGCTATGTGTTCCCAGTGGGATGGTGTGTACATGTGGTCCCACTGGAATGTGTTGGGCAAGTGGTCCCAGTGGGACGGTATTGGACATGTGGTCCCAGTGGGACTGTGTTGGGCATGTAGTCCCAGTGGGACGGTGTTGGGCATGTGGTCCCAGTGGGACGGTGATGGACATGTGGTCCAAGTGGGATGGTGTTGGGCATGTGGTACCAGTGGGACAGTGTTGGACAGACATGTGGTCCCAGTGGGACAGTGTTGGACATGTGGTACCAGTGGAATGGTGTGGACATGTGGTCCCGTGGGACAGTGTGAACATGTGGTCCCAGTAGGACGGTGTGGACATAGGTCCCAGTGGGACGGTGTTGGACATGTGGTCCCAGTGGGACGGTGTGGACATGTGGTCCCAGTGGGTCAGTGTGGACATGTGGTCCCAGTGGGACGGAGTTGGACATGTGGTCCCAGTGGGACGCTGTTGCACATGTGGTCCCAGTGGGACGGTGTGGATATGTGGTCCAGTGGGACGGTGTTGCACATGTGGTCCCAGTGGGACGCTGTTGCACATGTGGTCCCAGTGGGACGGTGTGTACATGTGGTCCAGTGGGACCGTGTTGCACATGTTGTCCCAGTGGGACGGTGTTGCACATGTGGTCCCAGTGGGACGCTGTGCACATGTGGTCCAGTGGGACGGTGTTGCACATGTGGTCCCAGTGGGACAGTGTGGACATGTGGTCCAGTGGGACGGTGTTGCACATGTGGTCCCAGTGGGACGCTGTTGCACATGTGGTCCCAGTGGGACAGTGTGGACATGTGGTCCCAGTGGGACGGTGTGGACATGTGGTCCAGTGGGACGGTGTTGCACATGTGGTCCCAGTGGGACGCTGTTGCACATGTGGTCCCAGTGGGACAGTGTGGACATGCGGTCCAGTGGGACGGTGTTGCACATGTGGTCCCAGTGGGACGGTGTTGAGTATGTGGTCCCAGTGGGACGGTGTTGGTCATGTGGTGCCGTGGGACGGTGTTGGGCACGTGGTCCCAGTGTGACGGTGTTGGGCACGTGGTCCCAGTGGGACGGTGTTGGTCATGTGGTGCCGTGGGACGGTGTTGGGCACGTGGTCCCAGTGGGACGGTGTTGGGCACGTGGTCCCAGTGGGACGGTGTTGGGCATGTGGTGCCGTGGGACGGTGTTGGGCACGTGGTCCCAGTGGGACGGTGTTGGTCATGTGGTGCCGTGGGACGGTGTTGGGCACGTGGTCCCAGTGGGACGGTGTTGGTCATGTGTTGCCGTGGGACGGTGTTGGGCACGTGGTCCCAGTGGGACGCTGTTGCACATGTGGTCCCAGTGGGACGCTGTTGCACATGTGGTCCCAGTGGGACGGTGTGGACATGTGGTCCAGTGGGACGGTGTTGCACATGTTGTCCCAGTGGGACGGTGTTGCACATGTGGTCCCAGTGGGACGGTGTGGACATGTGGTCCCAGTGGGACGCTGTTGCACATGTGGTCCCAGTAGGACGCTGTTGCACATGTGGTCCCAGTGGGACGGTGTGGACATGTGGTCCAGTGGGACGTGTGGACAAGTGGTCCCAGTGGGACGCTGTTGCACATGTGGTCCCAGTGGGACGGTGTGGACATGTGGTCCCAGTGGGACGGTGTGGACATGTGGTCCAGTGGGACGGTGTGGACATGTGGTCCCAGTGGGACTGTGTTGAGTATGTGGTCCCAGTGGGACGGTGTTGGGCATGTGGTGCCGTGGGACGGTGTTGGGCACGTGGCCCCAGTGGGGGCATTCGCAGTGCACGTGGCGGCTCTCCCCCGTCTCATCGTAGAGGATGCGTCGATGCTCCGCCGGCTCTCGCGTGTATGTTAATCAGTTTGTGATCCGTAAATCGGCGGATGGGATCAAGCTGAGGTAATATGGGGTCTGCCGGTGATTGGCTGGACTGGAGCATGTCACACTGCGGGACCGCCCATCACCCGACCGGATTGGAGATTGGAGAACTGCTGGCCGTCCTCGCATGCAATCCCTGGCTGTCACATTCCCAGGAACCAAGTCCCTGACCTGGAGCCATCCACAGCCACCTCTCGGAACGTGCATCTACAGGGCTCCACACGCCCCCCTTGCCTCTCACCCTCTGGGCCACACAATATGCAGCGCCCACCTGCTCGCTGAGTGCACCAGTCTCTAATAGTGCTCTACGTGAGTGCCCGCTTGCTGCCCAGTGCCTACTTGATTGCCGAGCATATAAATGCAGTGGTTCATTTGTGGGGGTGTTTGCCAGGGCTGAGCCCATGCTTTATTTCTGAGCGATCACACTTATTGCCTCCGACTCAGTGCTTTGGGTATTGTTCTGTTTTACTGTCAGTCTGCCTCAGTCACACCGCAAGAAGAACAGCGAGGCCACCCCAGCACTGCTGTGGGAGTTATCTAGTTACCCGAGTAAGGAGCCGGCGCCAGGGGCTCACGCACTTCTCCAGTCAGCCCGCGTGATGCCCCTGACAGCAGAGTGGGTGCCCGAAGCAGCGCCACCACAGGTTCAGGGTCTATATGTGTCATTGTGAGTTTGATGCTGTATTTGCTGCACCTCGGCAGGTGGGGGCTTTCTGTGTGGACATTCAGGGCCTTGTTAAGCTGGGCCTTTTCTTCTGGCGTGCAGGCAGCATGGGGTCCAGCAATATGCAGTTGTGTAGCAGGTCACAAACTCACAGGATCTTAAACACACACTGGCACATGCCTATCATCAGTGCTGCAAAGACGCCAGTGCCATTGCTGGGCAGAGGGGCATCCAGCACCGAGAGGGTAACAGGACAAATCTCCAGCTAACAGCACCGCCAGAGGGGAGGGAGGGGCCAGTGAACGCGCCCCCGCAAGGACGGGTGCCTGTGCTGAGTGCCGACCTAGATGGAAAGACCTTGCTCTGGTCTTTGGCAGACACGTTAAACAGGACGAGCGCACTCATCCCCAGCGCTTAAGAGGTTAACCAGTTCAGTAAGGACGATGTGTTCATTAGTTTACTTTGTGATGAAAAGCTATTGCTCTGTCTTCCGTGGCTATATGGTCCCACTGTTCCTCGGGTCACCTATGGAATCAGAGGCCATTGAGAGCGACTGTGATGTGTTACAAGAAGCACTTACACCCCTGGTGTAAAGCTATGTTGATAAGTATTGGTAAAACACACATCAGCCCGGGCTGGTGCACATGCAACCAGCCGCGACCCCAAATATGCTGACACCAAGAAGGAGCGGTGCGAGGCAAGCAGCCACCCCGACGCGGCACAGGTGTGTTGGAGAATATTCACTACCCAGCACTTATTTATTTATCAATGAAGCACTGTGTGAGTGTGTGTTTGCTCGCTGAGTGCGAGCTATTCTGAGAGTAGCTCGCTTTCAGTCCCTGGTGTCCTGCATGGGCCCCCGTGGAGTGTGCTCCAGCAGGACACCCCCGCTGTTGAGACACTCTCATAATCCATTAAAGGACAGCTTACAGGGCGCTGCTTACGTTACTCAGTTTAGTACCACGAGCTGCTGCCATGTGCACGGTCCCCAGGCACTGGAGCGGGCCTGGTCGTGACTAGAGAGGGACGAGGGAACATGCAAGACAGATGTGGTCTTCCTCTGCTGTGCGCGTGCATCTCTGTCTATCAGGGGCCAAGTCCTAAAAATAAAAGTGGGGGGACCGGAACTCATCAACAAACGCAATGGGATGTAACATCGCCAGAAATTAGCATATCAAGGTGAAATATACACATTTCATCAAATTGGCTTTCCATAATCACCCAAATTTCACAGGACGAATGGCATTTGCCAAAATCCACACAAAAAGCAAGAGAGGATATTTTCTTCCAATTGTGTTTTTGAAAACGTTAAAAGGTGTTCATGTTTTAAACTTCAGGAACCAATACACATATTTTCCCTAGAACTTACAGTACTGAAATGGGACATTTCACCTTTAGTTGACTGTTATTTTTCATCATGTTATATAGTGCAGTGGTGAAGGGTCTGGCTGTAAAGCGGACGACTGCCGTTCGATCCCTGAGGTCGGCTTTAATTCGTGAAATTCAAAGAGGACATTCAATGTTTCTCATTTTAGCTGGTGGGGACTGAGTCCACCCTCTGAAAAAAGTGGGTGGACTCCGTCCCCGCGCGTGTACCCTCGACTTGAGCCCTGTTGTCTATACCACGTTGCTCGGTGTTTCATGCCCAGAGCAATTAAGGCACCTGTGTCCATAGAGGACCCTTGTGGCCCCTTGCTGCCAGGATGAGCAGCTCAGAACTGTAGCATTCTGTGGTTGCTGTCTGATAGCAGAGTTTTTCAGTTTCCATGTGTGGGTAGAGTATTTTGGTATGGGTATTGCATGTTGACAAATAGCATTGAGTCTGTTCATGCATGAGGCTGTCACTCTAGACCTCACTCGGTATTTAGCTAATACGTCCAGTGTGCAGTGGCGCCCAGACTGCTAGAGTGCACCCCTGGCAGGGTAAATGTGAAGCAAAGTCCTGAGACACCCTAGAGTGGGCAGCATATAGCGCCTGGTTCTAAATCACACTGGGTAAGACATGGAGGAGCAGGCGGCAGTGAGTACCAAGTACACAGTGGAGTGAGTTTGCTCCATGGGAAATTCCTAAAGGGACACCCAAGTGTAGAGTGTCAGTTTGGAAGCTGGAGGCAACATCACAGTGGTACCAAATTACAGTGAGGCACCTGGAAGTGGGACTACCGTGGGACATTTGAGAGCAAAATTAGGAGGACACCTAGGAGGAGAATAGCAAGGGACCAACTGGAAGCATTATGCATAAGTAAGTAGAATAGTGAACATGTAGCCATGTTTTCCTTGCACGTGAACTCACCATCAAAGATTCCACATGCTGTAGGCTGTGTAAGGCTGCAGAAGGAGGAGGTTGACACACAGGTGGAATGATTGTTGATATCAACTTTTATTATTACAGAAAATAAAGAGAAAACCTAACTTTCCCGATCTCCAAGAGGGGTTTCCCTGCCTCAACTAAAATATTACGGGTTCAGTCAGAATGTCCATGTAAATCAATAGTCCACTGCCCCGCATCATGAAGCCCGGCTTCCGTCCCTTATGCGTATAACTAAACTAAAGAGGGGGTGGATCGTCTTGGCCCAGAGGAATGGCCTCTTTTTCCTGGACAGCGGACCACAGTTCCAGTTGTTAGGTGTGACTTTTACATGAGGGAATGACACCCTGACCCAGGTCTCAATCCCTTTCCAAGGTTCAACATTCCAGGTTGTAATGTCAACAAGCAGAAACGTTCTCAGTTCAAACTCAAGAGGTAAAGTTCCAGCTCAAACGTCAACATTCTTTATTGCCGATAGTTGCTTCTTGACTATAGGGCGCCTAGAGAATGCCTCCCTTCTCCAGGTGTCGTGTTCCTTGGCTCCCCACCACCTGGGGATTGACTCCCCTCCCCTGGTCTCAGAAAAGGATCGCTGATCCCCGAACCCTCTGTTTGAGAATGTTCCCTGGGGCCTGGCAAGACTTGGGGGTAGCCTGCCCATGGTGCCAGCAAATCTGGCACAGTGACAACGAAGATAAGCTCCACCCGACTCTACCGTTAGCATAAACGCACCACTTCGGCGGACACCTGCCGCAGGCACGGCTTTCCACCCATGCACTCTAGAGTGCAGCTATGATATGACAAATTCGGTCTAGCTGGTCACATACCTTTGCACTGAAACACCAGACTTTCCTCAACACCTAAGCCATTGGAATACAGCGTCAACCTTCGACAAATTCAGTCTGAGTACACATTGAGTCTCCTGCACTAACGGTCAGTTGCGACCACCTTAAGCACCCGTCTATGTGCCGGACCTCTGCTTAATGGAGCCTTGCCAGCCCTACTAAGCCCTCATCTCAGCCAAATGCACACTTGCATCTTATGTCTACTCTTAGAAATGTTCCCATGCCTGGACTTTGCTCCCTGAGGGTGTTCCTAGCACAAAGCACTTTGAGGCCATACCAATGCCATACAAATGGTAAAAGGCGCTATATAAATGACTAATACAATACAATACAATTTCTTCATCCCAGGGGGAATGACTCCCTTCCCCTTGAACACTGCTTTGATCCTTCTTGTGAATTCAGCCACAAGGAGAATGACTCCCTTCCCTTGGCCTTCCTTGGCTTTTATTAACAGTTCACACCACAACGGGGGGGTGTCACCGTTGGTGGTTCGCAGGGTCTTCCGACCTCAGCTTCGGGTAACTTGTTACATGTCTGGTTCACACATCTGCTGAAGCTTCATCGAAACAGTTGCTTCGTTCCGGGTTGTCTGCAGTATATAGCCAGCATGATCTGCTTGTCTGAACCCTTTCTGTTCCAGGAATCCATCCGGTATACCCATGTTGGACCAGATAGAGATGCCTGAGCCTCTTTGCTCCAGACCCGATGAGCAGCGTTCCCTCCTTTCCATGCCAGACAATCCTCTCGCTTGCGGTTCCTCATGGGAGGGTCTGCCTACGAAGGCTAGTCCTTCCTCTGTCTTTATGTTGAATGAGTGATGATAGCTAGAATGCTCGTCCAAGTTCTTAGGAGGACTCTTTAATGTTCTGCAACTGCTCCTCATCTCAGTACCTGTCAAGGAGGTCTTCATAAAGTCTTCCCTACTCTTCCTCGTCTCAGTAACTGTAGGATATTCAGCCCCACATATATACATGGAAGTGTGGAAGTGAGGGACGTGAAGGTGGACCTCATGGATTGAGGGTAGGTAAAGGAAGTGGGTGGAGGGTGAGGGGTGTTGCACCGTGTTCTCCCTAGATGGTCGTCCTTGTCCCTAGAAGGGGAGTCTCTCCCCATGAGAGCCTCCCGCTGAGTACCACCCCCTGGGTGACTATCGGGTAGCGGCCTCAATTCCCCGGCCTCATGGGAATGGGGTCCCCACGGGAAGTGATGTCATCTAAGGATTCATCACATTTGTTTTCTAAATATGAAATAAAACAATGAATATTTTTTCTAATAGAAATAACCCTCGCTCATCAGTAAATATAGAGTCCAAAACACGTACCCAATAATGTGTATTTAAAAATAAATTGGGAGGTATAAATATAGTTGGTCGTTTAGGAGAAAGGCAACGCTAACAAATAACAAACATCTGAGTGATCGCAAATAATTAAAGATGCCAGGGATGCCAGGGATTGGTGCAACCAAGATGTCTTCAGTCATGCCCAGTGTGGGACCCCCATGGTAACCCCCAAAACCTTGTACCTAGCATCTAACCAGATCTTGATGAACTGCCCCTCCAGGAACCTCCAAGACGTCATCCTTCACAGACTCTTACCCAGTCTGGCTTGACTAATCCAACGCTAACCTGTTAGAGTGGTCCCATGAACAGAACCCAAGAGCAGGGAGACTGATGGGGCCCTTGAGTTGAACCCTGCAATAGTGAAATAGACCTCCAGTGGAATTTGTTGTGCTACCAACGTGGTACAATTCAGAGTGTGACACTGGCAACTCTACTGGGAATAGACAAGTCTTCACCAATGTGTCTCTTACTGCGTCTTCCCAATGTATCTACAGGAACCATTTTATTTATACAGGAGGAAAAGTTATTGTTTGATCGGAAAAATGCATACAATAGATTGAAGTAAGACAAGGGTTAATTTCCCCCAATTACAAGCAAGAGGAACAGTTCCAGGGGAAATCCCTCACACACAAACACAGAAGAGTCTAAAAATGTTACATATCTTACTGTTTATTGAAAGCTTTCGAAAAAAGGGATCAAGTTATGGACAATGCACAATTCTTCAATACTTTCTCACTGGTTACAGGCTTGTCATAGAGTTTTAATGCCGAGTGACGACACAAAATAAATGATACATTGTAAAAACCTAGGGTAAACTGGGCTTGGTTAGTGAGGAAGGCTATATATAGAACATATATGGGGTTAGTACCGTTATTGGCTAAACCGTATTTGGTGGCTCCTCCTGTGACCACCTCCTAAATGTTGCAACTACAGGCATGTCAGGTTAGTGCATTACTATTACGTGTTGCAACAAAGCGTGAGCTAGTGTGGAGGTGAGTAGGAATTGGTCACAGAGGGTCTTCAAAGCGCCAAGGCTGAAGAAAGTTACCAGCCCATGTGCATCTATTCAAGGTGGTGGAAACAGTCCCAAAGGAGCTGCTTGCACCCAACAAGCTACCATCTCCGATCCTCTAGGCTTTGAGACAGAACATTAAACTATAAACCTTGTATTACTTTTGTATCATCTTGCGTTTATTAGGGTGAGAACCACGGTCTCCGTCCGGCTCGAATTAATAGGCTTTGTCTTCCAGGTTCAGATCACGTGTGTAGGGATCACGAACCTTGCATTTATGAGGATTCTCGGCTTTTACACATGAAGGTGTCCCATCTCTTCTGCTAATGTGAAACGTTCTCTCTCTCGATGCCCTTGGCAAGGATGTGCACAATCGCTGCACTGACAACCTGGTCTGCACCCCTTTGCGAAGTCGGCATGTCAGGCCTCTCTCGTTATTCTAGAGCCTTCTCAGTGCCTTCCATTTGCTTCAATGCAACTGTGAATTCCATCTTTATTTACATGGCAACTCATATTCGTTGCATTCAGAGCCAGCAAGCAGTTCATATGTATTCTTGTGCAACTTGTGGTTACAGCATATCGAAGGTGTATTCGTAAACTATCTAAGTGGGTCATAAGCATGTTCTTCGTGTCTATGAGCAATCCAATCTATGTTTCTGTGTAGCTTCATGCAGGAATGCATATGTGCTTCATGTCTACGCACCTATGTCATAGTCTTAGTCGTGACGTGTTCAGCCTTCTGCGTAGTTACAGTCAGTCTACTTGCTCCATCGACTGCAAATGTATCTGTTGAATAACATCATCAGGCTAGGGTCTGAATGGTTTATCGAAAAGACAATGCATCAAAAAATATGCATCGAAAATAAATGCATCGAAATTCTATGTTTAACATTAAAAGAACATATCCATCGAAACTTTTAAATCGAATGGATATGGACTTTTCAATGTAAAAGATAGCATTTCAGTGCTTTCATTTTCTACGTTAAAACATTACATTGTTCTGTCCAGTGCTGAAATTTCGGCATTGTCTAACTCTTTGTAACGTTTTAAGGTTTTTGTGTATATTGGGGATTCCCTCTCAGCCCTCCCTGACCGCCATGCCCACCCCCTTTTAACCCTAACCCAACCCTAACCCTTGCCCTAACAATAATTCTAATCCTTGCCCTAAACCTAACCCTAATTCTAACCCTTGCCCTAACCCTACCCCTAATTCTAACCCTTGCCCTAACCCCAACCTTAATTCTAACCCTTGTCCTAACCCTAATTCTAACCCTTGCCCTAACCCTACCCCTAATTCTAACCCTTGCCCTAACCCCAACCTTAATTCTAACCCTTGTCCTAACCCTAATTCTAACCCTTGCCCTAACCCTAATTATAACCCTTGCCCTAACCCCAACCCTAATTCTAACCCTTGCCCTAACCCTAATTCTAACCCTTGCCCTAACCCTAATTCTAACCCTTGCCCTAACCCCAACCCTAATTCTAACCCTTGCCCTAACCCTAATTCTAACCCTTGCTCTAACCCTAACCCTAATTCTAAAACTTGCCCTAACCCAACCCTAATTCTAACCCTTGCCCTAACCCAACCTTAATTCGAACCCTTGCCCTAACCCTAAATCTAACCCTTGCCGTAAACCTAAAATCCATTGAAATCCATCACATTTTATTTAAAGAAAAGGCATTTCGATGGAAATGATTTTCATTGAATAACATTCGATGGAACTGACTTCAATGGATTTGCACTTGATGAAAAGACCAGATATGGTCTGAATTGCTGTCTGAGTAAATAGCGCTTCTAACATCTGTGGTACATCGGCGATGGGGATGAAGGGGTCAGGAATGATGTACACCATTAATTTCTGTGACGTTGAGACAAGGGTGGCACCGGTGCAACGAAGGCCATGTTCATGTCGCCCTCTTCAAGATATCAGATTTGACAGACAGCAGTGAGCTTCTTGCAATGAGGTGAGTTTGATTGACATTCTAACAAGGTTGTGGAGAGGAGTAAATGGAACAGTCACCATGGACAATAAATGTGCAGATTTACATAAATTAAGGAGAACCAAGCTTAGACACTTTGAAGTGCAGGTAGGCGGTATTGCCAGCTGTGCTCGGGATGTGACTATGATGGGTGAAGTGCTAGAGTGGTGGCAGAGGAAGTGAGGGACAGAGGCCGGTTAGAGGCGATGGAAAAATGCTCGCTAGTAGGCAGGGAGGTAGGTTAAAAACTCGCCAGTGCGGAGGTCGGCTTTTAGTTTGGTTTGGAACAGATCCATGTGGACTATTTCTCAGATGTCTGGGTGACGAAATGCAGACTAGTGCTCACGCAGCAGCAGAGTAACCCATCACTGCTGTTGCGATATACATTATAGGGAGATGTTTTTCGCCCTGTAGTTATGGCGAAACCTAAGTTCTATTGATTTAGAAAGAAATCTGTTGCTAGGAACTTTTTATTCGTTTGGCACATCAATATGAGATATCCGGTGACGCCATCGAATGCAATGCATTGAATGAAAAAGCATTGAATGCAAAATCATTGAATGCAAAAGCCTTAAAAAATGATTTTTTTGTAGGTAAAGGTTTTTTTTAAGGGGTAAAAAAACCTGGGTTGGGGGACCCCCCCATTAAAAAAAAATGGAGAACATTTTTCGATGCATTTTTTTTCTAGGTTTTTGCATTCGATGCTTTTGCATTCGATGCTATCACTATAAACCCAATATGACATTCCCAGAATGTTTTTTCTTGCCTAGGGTCCCCTAAAAGGGGAAGTTTGGTGGCAATTTGTGCAACAGATTACATCATATAACACATTTAATAAAGGGGTGTTTTATTCATTTTTTCAGTGGATTTCCCAGAGGGAAACTGAAAATCTTTCATACAATTGTGGCGCCTAGACCACTCGTCAAATGTGTTTCAAGTTGGAAACCTGTTGGACTCAAAGCGGTGTAGGAGTGCCCTTTGGTGGCTTGGTGTAAACCTTTCGATTATTATTTTGTGTAATCTGGTGGAGAAAGGGATGCTTATATCTCCCATGCTGCATTGCAGAAACGGAGGCTTTTCAGAAATGAACAGACAGCATTGTCTTTCACCCATGTGAGGCATTCACACAAGTAGTCTTGTGGGAATGGGAACGTATACCAGGCTCACCAGGGGCTGAAGAGAACATTACCTATGTAAGTGCCCAGTGTGTCTAATATGGCAGAAATCAAAGATTCATTGCTGTGAATGTCCACAAAAGCAACAGACTCAGTGCAGAGGATGGGATGTTTGATTATAGCAAATACCTCGCATTTCTAGCTATGTGTATACCCTTTCAGCAATGCAATCTTAATGACACCTGGCCTACAAGGATCGTTGTCTCTGTCTTCCCTCTGTTTCCCCTTCCTTGCCCCATCGCGCCTTGAAACACTTGTGTATAGGCGCGTTATAAATGTCATATCATAACATGTCTTTTGTGATCCTGGCAGTTGTTGTGCACCCAAAAGTCTTCCTGGGTCACGTGATCTCATGTCCACCCCAAAGGCAGAGGCGAAGAGGCTTGGGATTCTGCAAACCTACACGTTCTTTGCTTTCGCCCTCCCCCGATGGCACGTGCCCGTTTCCTGGCAGAAACCCCACTCGCTCTCAGTGGCAAAGTGCTGACTGGATGTTTTCCCAGTGTTGTGTTTCTTTTGTGCTTTGATCACTTTGTGCTTCATGCATTCTAGTTTGGTACAATCCATGGCAGCAATGCTTTGTGTTAGAACTAGAAGTGACCCCTTTATGTCGTACTGTAAACACCTCTCCCCCATCCCCAGACCGCCCAGGAATGAGCGCACAGTGGTATCTAAACACAGTGGCAAAGCCTGGCGTAAGACAACACTGCATGATTTAATATAACACGACACACCATTCTCCAACTGGACACAATTTGGCAGTACATAAATCCACACTGCACAACCTGAGGCAGATAAAATAGCACCAGACAGCATCATTTGGCTGTCTCCATGACCACCAGTCTGGCTTCAGAGCTGCCAGAGGCACAGAAACTGCTCTCCTGAACACCCATGAAGATCTGCTCCCTACTCCTGACTCCAGCCTTCCCTTTGTCGTCATCCTCCTGGACCATTCCTGTGCCTTTGACACAGTCAACAACACCATCCTGATCAAGCCACTCCATGAGAACCTGGGCATCACGGATCAGGCCCTGGAGTGGCTGACCTCCTTCCTCCTGGACCGACGCTCCCAGGTCCAACTTGGGTCCTTTCTCTCCACCACCTCTGTCTCAACATGTCGTGTTCCCCACGGCTCTAATCTCTCACCCCTAATCTCTCAGACCTCAATGTCTACTTCGCCCCCTTGGCCCTCCTCATTTCTAGGTTCTCCTCTAACTTTCAATGTTATGCGGATGACACTCAGCTCTCCTTCAGGCTCCCCTCAGCCAACTCTTCCGCTCATTCCAGACTGTCTATCTGCAATCCAGGATTAATGCGCCTCCAACGACCTCTGCCTTCATGCCAGTAAGACGGAGATCCTTCTCATTGGGACCCCTGCTTCCGCTTTCCCTATTACACTCTGGCCACCCTCCTGAGCCCTCTTCCTTTGCCTTACTGTTTGGCAAAAAACCTTGGTGTCATCTTCAACTCCACCCTCTCCTTCTCTCCGAGCATCACAGACCTTGCCAAGAAGACCCACTATCAGCTGCACCTCCTCAGAGGTATTCTTCCCTTTCTCACTTTCTCTTGAGGCCTGGTTTTCTCTAGACTGGACTACTGCAACAGCCTCTTTCTCAATTCCTCCCTCTACTCTCAACGTTCTACAACTAATCCAGAACAGGACTGCAAGGCTTGTCCTTGGCCTGAAGCCCAGAGACCGTATCTCTCCAGCCCTGAAATATTTCCACTGGCTCCTGGTGGCTGCAAGGATCAAGTTCAAGACCCTCTGCATTGACCACAAGGCTTTCTGGGGCCGGGGCCAGCACTACATCCAACTCTCTCTTCCAAAATACCTTACTTCTCGAGCTTTTCACTCAGCTACCTTCAACTGTCTGAGGATCAGATGGTTCTCCATGCAGAAAGTGGGGGCATATCTCTTTCCACTGCAGGTGCATCCCTATGGAATGGCCTCCCTGCCCCTCTCAAACTTGAGCCGGACCACCTGAAGTTCCTGAAAGAAGCTCTAGACTTTCCTTTTCTCCTCTGCTTTCTCTCTTTCCCTCCCCTGCTGACCAACTGTCTGCAACGCTGACTGATTGCTTGGCTACCCTCTGAGCCTAACGGGTACCAGGCTCCTCCATGATCAGTCTCCCCTGCACTGCCTCCATGCCACCGTGCACGTAGGGTCTGTAACTGTAACCTCTACAGTTCCTTGTTCTCCTTGCACTACCCAGAGCCGTCCTGCCCTGATTGCACGTCCTCCTTCTCTCTCCCTGACACTCCCCCTCTCCCTGCACTTGGCCTTGTCGCACTTGCACGATCTGAATGACGCAAGGCTTAGTAAAATCTTTTATTTTTTCCTCCCTCTGTCTTCTCTCCCTTGTCTTGTTGTGCCTAGAAACACTTCTGTACAGGCGCTTTATAAATGACTTATCATATATCATAACATTTAAAACAACGTGACAAAATGGGACACAGTTTGAAAAGGCATAAAACAGCACGTGATATTTCATACAATGACCTGACATACTGTGACATAACAAGTTTAAAGAAAATATAACACTACATTATGCAACACAATAACACATGCATTGGTGGTTTGTGCTACTCTGTATGATTCTAGGGGCCACTTCAGTATGTAATGGAAGAGGGTGTGTGAAGGAGAACAATACATAGCTGGGCTACAATCACAGGTAACTGTGATGTGTTCAAATTGCCTGTGCAGAAATACAGAACTGTGTAAAGCTTTAGGGGTTGTGGTGAATCGACGAAACGTGTAGATTTGATTTTCAAGGTTCATTTTCAAGTTGTCTGAATGGAATTTTTTGTCAACATTGTTTTGCTTCTTTGTGAAATCTACTCCATTGACCAGAATGCACTGTCAGAGCTCTCCTCTAATGTGCTTTCTTTTGCACTCTTTGGCACTTTCACTGATGTGTCAGATCTATCCTCTTATGTGGTACTATCCCTAGCACGCATTGGCTCTTTCACTGCTGTGTCACATGTCTCCTTTCAAATGATATATTTTGCACGCTTTGGTACTTTCAGTGCTGTGTCCCATCTCTCCTCTCGTGCTATCTTTTTCAAGATTTGGTACTTTCACTGCTGTGTCACATTTCTCCTTTCAAATTATATATTTGGCATGCTTTGGTTCTTTCACTGCTGTGTCACATCTCTCCTCTCATGTGCTATCTTTTGCACTCTTTGGTACTTTCACTGCTGTGTAGGATCTCTCCTCTCATGTTGTCTTTTGCATGCTTTGGTACTTTCACTGCGGTGTCAGATCTCTCCTCTCATGCTGTCTTTTGCAAGCTTTGGTACTTTCACTGCGGTGTCAGATTTCTCCTCTCATGCTGTCTTTTGCATGCTTTAGTACTTTCACTGCGGTGTCAGATCTCTCCTCTCATGCTGTCTTTTGCATGCTTTGGTACTTTCACTGCGGTGTCAGATTTCTCCTCTCATGCTGTCTTTTGCATGCTTTGGTACTTTCACTGTCACTGCAGTGTCAGATCTCTCCTCTCATGCTGTCTTTTGCATGCTTTGGTACTTTCACTGCGGTGTCAGATTTCTCCTCTCATGCTGTCTTTTGCATGCTTTGGTACTTTCACTGCGGTGTCAGAGCTCTCCTTTCATGCGGTATCTTTTGCATGCTTTGGTACTTTCACTGCGGTGTCAGAGCTCTCCTTTCATGCGGTATCTTTTGCATGCTTTGGTACTTTCACTGCGGTGTCAGAGCTCTCCTTTCATGCGGTATCTTTTGCATGCTTTGGTACTTTCACTGCGGTGTCAGAGCTCTCCTTTCATGCGGTATCTTTTGCACTCTTTGGCACTCTCATTCTCTCACCAGCGGCACAGCATATTTGCTGAACCACTAAACTCCCTCGTGCACCATTTGATGCTCTCTATATCCTGGTGATGTTGCAGGCCTTTAGTTTGAAGTATTGGGAAGTGCATGTCATTGCTTCGGTGCCGTCCTTACCTCCGGGGCGTGTGAGCTTTGCGCTTGTACTGAATGGCGCAGCGAATCCTCTATCGTGTGAACACTCCACGGGAACAATGATCCATATTTCCCACTAGGTGCATGACGCCACCTCTCTAAGCTCGTGTATGTCCAAAGCCTCAGATGATGGACGTGCCTCCTCCCCTCCCGCTGATACGTGCAGCCACAGTGCATGCTTCTGGAACTTGGAGCAGGGCAATCTCAGACCGAGAAAGAGGAAGGGGGTGCGGGGGGGCATGATTCACGTGCATTGTCCCTGGGTGCACCCCCAGCACCCTGTAAGAGTGGTTAATGCCCCCGTGCCACACTGCCACGCGCATCACTCAACCGATACAACGCAAGAAGGGACAGTCCAAGCTTCTATCGGATACAATAGGTGCAAGTCAGTGTCTACATATCTGAAGTATCATGTCAGGAGGTAATGTAGCTCAGTGAGTTATGCACTTGCTGCAGAGAGCTCTGAGATATCTACACTCCAGAGGAGTCCCAGCAGCACCACAGTAACCCATCCAGCTCCCAGGTGTCATTGAGTCGGGTCATCGCAGCACTAGTTACTTACAGCACTGCGCAGTGGTAGCGCCTTGACTGACAGTGCGGGTGCGCTGAATGAATGAGATGGACTTGCCGCAATCCTTCTGTGCTCCCGGGTTTGAATCCGGGCTCTCTGTCTCAGCCTTTTATCCTTTTGAAGTTGACATATGTGGTCATTGTCAAATGAGTGTTGCATAATGAAAGCGTAAAAGTGCCCCTGGGGTTGCACTTTGCGCTCCCTCTCATTGTCCTGCTGTTCTAAGGCACCTGAGTGCATCCCCGCTTGCTTTCCTCCCCGCCTTTGGAGATCCTTCTGTTTTACGCCTCCATGAGATTGTCGTGCAGGCGCAAAACCGAAGGAGCCTATGGAATGCGCCTCCCATTAGCACCCCCGAAACAGCCTGCAGATCTAAAGCGCCATTTGCAGGTGTTTATTGCTCACAAAGCAGAGAGTTCCAGTGAGGAGTGAAGGGTTCACTCCTCACAATGGCACAGCACTGCATGAGTGTATAGAGGGGCCGTCAACACATGGGTCCAGTCATTGGTGACCTCCTGCAGGCAATTAGCATGTCTTTCCATGAGCCACCCTGTGAGTGCCATTACCATCATGATACTGTCAGACTCATTGCAAAGGGGGCACAACGGCAAATCAGGGTGTAATGCTTGCATCTCTTGACTGACCTCTCTCACACAACACTCGGGGAAGAGCCTTCGATTATTACAAAACAATTAATTGTCGTACCCCATTAAGATGAAGTGAACACACTAACGTGCATTCCCAGGAATGTTTATTGTGATCCAATGAATGCAGGTAGAGTAGATTAACAGATCAAAAGAATATCGACATTGCAAACAATAGAAAAAAGGAAAAACATATTTTTACAAAACATGCAAAGACACAGTAATAAAGTACCTGTGTGTGCTCCTTGTGTGGAAATCAAACTGCACATTGAAATCAGTCACCGCAATCACACCCACCAGCACACCACAATTGCTCATGTGAAAAAAACAAACAACATGAAAGTTGCACAAATTAAATTGAAACTCAATACAAGCCCATCATGGGACCAATATATTCTCCCCATGCTGGACATCCTAACATCCAGTGCGTGAAAGCGTGCTTGAAAAGGCCAGTTATGTGTAATTTACATGTGTACTGGCCATGTGCTATGTGATGAACCCAATAGAGTCATCAGAGATTCCCCAGCAGTGACCTCCTCCCACGTGGCCAGGGGACGGCAGCCGCTACCTGATCCTGACCCTGGGGGCGGCATCATGAGGGAGGATCTCCTCCCATGTGGCCAGGGGGAGGCAGCCCCTACCTGATCCTAACCCTGGGGGTGGCATCATGAGGGAGGATCGCACCTCCCATGTGGCCAGGGGGAGGCAGCCCATACCTGATCCTGACCCTGGGGGCGGCATCATGAGGGAGGATCGCACCTCCCATGTGGCCAGGGGGAGGCAGCCCCTACCTGATCCTGACCCTGGGGGCGGCATCATGAGGGAGGATCGCACCTCCCATGTGGCCAGGGGGAGGCAGCCCCTACCTGATCCTAACCCTGGGGGTGGCATCATGAGGGAGGATCGCACCTCCCATGTGGCCAGGGGGAGGCAGCCCCTACCTGATCCTGACCCTGGGGGCGGCATCATGAGGGAGGATCGCACCTCCCATGTGGCCAGGGGGAGGCAGCCCCTACCTGATCCTAACCCTGGGGGTGGCATCATGAGGGAGGATCGCACCTCCCATGTGGCCAGGGGGAGGCAGCCCCTACCTGATCCTAACCCTGGGGGCGGCATCATGAGGGAGGATCACATGGAAGGAGACAACTAACAAGGAGATGTCATGACTTCTTTGAATGAGGCACAATAATAATAATAATAATTTAGCATTGATATAGCGCTATGAGCCGCTGCTTATTATTACCCACAGTGTGTGATGCTAATTTATCGACCTCGGGCGGATGAGAGGCTGAGTTTGGCCCTGCTGGGATTCGAGCCTGCGTCAGCAGGCTCTGCACAGATGTTAAAGCGAGCGCTCTACTCGCTGTGCTATCGGACCAGCTACCCCCCTCCGCCTCTCCTCATGAGTAAGTTCCTCTGACACACAAAACCTTAATGAACTATTGCCAGCTAATGGCTCCCCGCTTTAGAGGAAATACAGAAACAATGTATTTACACTGTTCTGGACAGGCCCCCACCTTTGGCCCAAACACCCACAACTCACACATAACATCTTCTGTTTCTGATGTGCCTTTATATGATATCCAAAAGAAAAAACATCAAAGAGTTAGAAGTCCCAAGACAACTATGACTCCAACTCCCAAAACCACCCATGCACTGAGATGAGGAGTTGAATGGAGTTTGTGCAAATTGACAGATGCTCGTAGTTCAACATGCAGACTAGTTGTTTTTCAGACCTTCAGTGCACGGGACATTTTAAGCCGAGAAACACACTGCTGTCAAGTCAAGCAGTGCAGGAAGAGACATTGCCACCCAGGCTGAGGCTCAGGAGCTCGAGGCACACCGCCGGGGCTGGCGAAAAAGAGAGTACTGCTGGGAAACGAGAAGTACCATGTGTGAGCAAGAAGGGCCTTGATGATGCTGGGAGCCACGCAAGAGCTTCTAGAGGTTAGACTGCTCAACGTGACAGCATTCTCCAACCCGGGCCAAGAAAGAGAGGTGGTGGGTGACTGAAGAGCTGCGCAGGACGCAGGGAGAATGTCCGCACACTCCGAACTGGAAAGCGGGTGAAGGAATCACACGGCGGAGGAGAGAGCAGCATCCGAGATGCTGGAAGGAACTGGTGAGTCTGCCCAAAGCAGCTGCGGATCCTGGGGTATTCCGACAAGTGCACAATCAAGTGTTTGAATTATACATTATTGCTGACGCAGAAAGTGCACACAGTTTGTTTAAATGCAGTCAAGGCAAAGTACAAACTCAACACCCAGTAAGCCAGAAGCCATGAAGGGAGAATTGAAAGTTGTGTCACAGCAGAAAAACAGGCTCATCGAAGGTTCGTGGCAAGGGTTCCTGGCCTAAAGTCAACATCGTAAAAATCAAGGTCAGCTATCTATTTTGAAGAACGAGTGTGCAGAGGATGGATCCTCTCACGTTAAGGTGCAACACAAAGGATGCCAAGTTTTAATTAATTTGGAGCATTTAAAAGCTGCAAAACTGACCAGATCGTGGTCTCCTGTCACATGAGCCAAGGATGGAAATAGTTTGAACTTGGAGTTACAGACACGATAGCGAGTGCAAATTCTCCTTTGCATTCTCAAAGATAAAAATACTCTGCAAAGCCAAGTACAAAGACAATTTCATGGCAGAAGGCATGGGTGATGAGAGATGCAAGGCTAATTGGGTGGTGAGGTAGCTTCATGTCCTATCTCCCTGTTTCTGTCATTTTCTCTAATTTGTATGTTCATTTCCAAGCCCCCGATGTCAAACTAGGGTGCTTACATTTTAAGTTATCCTTGGCCATCTGTGGCAATGGAATATATTGCGGCCTTGCTCCCTCCTTCTCTAACAAGGGGAACTGTCAGGATCGGTGGTTGGAAGGTGTGGAATTACTGGCGGCTTTAGCGCTCTAGTCCTCATCCAACATGGCTGACTACACTATAAAAGCCGACTCCTCCCCTTTTGCCGGTGCGTTGTATCTGTTTTCCTCTTGCTACTTCGCTTGCACTTCGGTGCTACTCTTGTGATTCTTGTGATTACTCTATTGTATCCTGAACCCCCTTCCCGGGGTCCATCTATTTTTGTATCTGTGTTTTCTATTCTTTCTTTTCCTTTTGTACGATTACCTGCCTGTGTACTATCATTACCCTTTGTCTGTCCACCTTCTGTAACTATACTTTCATCCTCCCGGCTTGCTTTCTCAGCTTTCATTCACGACTTGCATTCACGGCGCCTTGCCATACCGCCTTTATTTCACACTCTACCACTGCGTTTATTTTCTGTACGCGAACTGTTTTCGCAAACTTCCATTTCTTTGTTCTTTCCTCCTCCCTGCTTGCATGCACGGCGTCTTGCCAAACGAAACCAGCCGCTTGTAATTCACATGCAAACGGCTGTGTTTCCTTTCTGTACGCGAATTGTTTTCGCAAACTTCCATTTCTTTGTTCTTTCCTCCTCCCTGCTTGCATGCACGGCGTCTTGCCAAACGAAACCAGCCGCTTGTAATTCACATGCAAACGGCTGTGTTTCCTTTCTGTACGCGAACAGCTTTAGCGACTTTCATTTCATTTTCTTTCTGGCTTCCGGCGACCAGCCGTTCTTACTTAAACTTTAGTATTCTATCTCTTCGGTGTTAGGGGATCCTTTGCTACCATATATATATATACTTTTTCCTTGTATGTTTTGGTTCGTTATATTCTTCCGTGTAATTGAGCCATTCTCATCTTACAGTACTAACTTCAGTACTAGATTTGGTCTTTGGAAACAACTCTCACTTACTTCAGAACCAGGGTTTTTTCTGCCTTCCGGCTTTTTCCCTGGGGCGAGGCTGGCCCTCCTGGGGGCCTCCTTGGGCAGTTTCTCATCTCTGTCACGGTGGCCTCTGGAGGGGCCAGACCTTATTTACACGAAAGAAAAGGTCGGAAACTAAAGGATAACCAAACCAAGGAAAGGAAGAAGGACAATAAGAAATCCGAAAAGGTACTTAAGGACCGTTCTTCTGAGGATTCAGGTGAGGAGAAGGGGGAGTTTGAACCGGGACCTGACAGCATACAACGCCCAATTCACACTATGGCATCATTGGAGCAATACCAAGAACTGTTTGCGGCTATGCAGAATTTAACTGTGGAGGTTCAAGCCCTGAGAACGGAAGATGTTGCACTCCGACAACAAGTAGTGGTACGTCAGGATGGTCATGGTGACTTACCCACTATGCCACTTTCTTTCGGCAAGTACAACGGGTACCCTGGAGGTCTAAAAGACTTTCTTGATGCTTGTAAGGTGTACTTTGCCTTCAGGACACATGCTTATGAAACGGCCAGATCAAGGGTCGGTTTCATCATCGCAAACCTTTCAGGAAACGCATTATCCTGGGTCACGCCGTTGGTCACTAACAATGACCCATCCCTAAATGATTATGACCGTTTCGTAGAACTTTTCAAGGAAAGATTTGACAGACCGGAGGTCTTCTACTCCTCCTTGGAAGCCATTCTGGATGTTTGTCAAGGTAACTCTGATCTTCAAACCTACGTTTCCCGCTTCCAGAGTTTAGCAGCTAAAGCAGACTGGCCAGACTCGGCCCAACAGACCATTTTTAGACGAGGTCTTCACGACGAGATTAAGGACGAGCTTGCTAGAGTTGCCAGACCTACATCTTTCCGAGAGTTGGTAACATTATCACTCCAGATCGAATTTCGCCTACAGGAAAGGCGACAAGAAAGAAGACGACCCAGAGGAATTCCTCAAACAATAAGGCTCCCATCTCCTTCTCCTCAAGCAAGACCCTCAGCCTTGACAGAAGAACCCATGCAGATAGGAGCCACTCGAGGTCCCCTGACGCCAGACGAACGAAGAAGACGACGGGACACAGGATTATGTATGTACTGTGGGTCTTCCAAACATCTACTGAGAGACTGCCCGGAGGTACCCCTTCGACGGAAGGGAAACTTCAGCCCCCGCTCTGCTGCAAGGGAAGTGTCGGGGGACTTGACAAATACCCTTGCAACAACTCAAGAACCTTAGACAACAAGGAAGAAAACAGCCTGATGGTGTTCAAGGTTAAACTGTGGCTGTCCGATACTGCCCCCACTGAGGTATTAGCAATGTTGGATTGCGGAGCAGCAGGCAATTTTATGGACCTTAATTGGGCCACTGAACACCAGGTGGCTACCAGACTCAAGTCAACTCCTATTCCAGTAGAAGGGGTTGACGGCCGGCCTTTATCCTCTGGACCCATCACCTCAGAGACTTTCCCGCTGAAGATGGAGATGGGCCAACATAAAGAGATCTTAGTGTTTGATCAGATCAGGGCCGCTCATTTTCCTGTGGTGATAGGAATCCCATGGTTAAGAAGGCATAACCCGCACATTAACTGGACAGACAATAAGGTCAGCTTTGATTCACTATTTTGTAAGACCAACTGTATGGACTACCCTATTACCCAAACCACCAATGCCAGATTGGAAGAAGGAAGATCTACTCACAATTCCATGGTCATTTCTTCTGTCCCTCTTCAGTATCAGGCATTTTCCGAAGTATTCCTGGATACCATACCCAAGATACTGCCTCCTCATAGGGCAGAGGACTGCAGCATCGACTTGATACCAGAAGCCATAGTTCCCTTTGGACGCATGTATCCATTATCGCTTCTGGAACGCAATGCTCTTAGAGAATATTTAAATGCAAATCTACAGAATGGACTTATCCGTGAATCCAGGTCTTCTTGTGGAGCTTCGTTATTCTTTATCCCTAAGAAGGATTCAGTAGAGTTACGTCCTTGTATAGACTATCGAGGATTGAATAAGGTTACCATCCGTGACAGATATCCCATGCCACTTATAAGGGATATATTAGAAGCTGTACAAGGAGCTGTATATTTCACGAAGCTCGACCTAAGAGGTGCCTATCACCTTCTGCGGATAAGACAAGGAGACGAGTGGAAAACGGCATTCCGCACCCCATTTGGTCTATATGAATATAGGGTCATGCCTTTCGGACTTGTAAACGCTCCAGCTATATTCCAAAGATACATGGATAAGGTGTTTTCTGATATGTTATTCATAACAGTAGTGGTTTATCTAGATGACATCTTGATATTTTCCAAGACACTTTCAGAGCACAGAAGACTTGTTGTACAGGTATTGCAGCGCCTTAAGTCCCATCAGTTGCTGATCAAACCGGAAAAGTGCAGATTTGAAGCTACGTCAGTATCCTATTTAGGGTTTATCCTATCTAAGGAGGGCATAGAGATGGACCCAATCAAGATCGAGGCTATCCGAAGCTGGAAGGAACCTACTAATATCAGGGAGCTACAGAGTTTCCTGGGTTTAGCTAACTTTTATCGGAGATTTATATCCAATTTTTCAAATACTGTGCTTCCACTGACCTCTCTGTTAAAGAAGGGAGTAAGGTTCGTCTTTGATGAGGACCCCAGAAGAGCCTTTATAACACTCAAGGAATGCTTTTCCAAGGCACCCATACTGATCCAGCCAGACCCAACTAAACCATTCATTATGGAAACGGATGCCTCCATAGGTGCAGTCGGGGCTATCCTACTACAGAAATCTGAGGACGAGGTGGAACATCCAGTGGCCTATTTTTCAAGGACTCTTACTACGAGTGAGCGCAACTATTCAGTACTGGAAAGGGAACTTTTGGCAATCAAGTTAGCCTGTCAAGAGTGGCGCCATCTGTTGCAAGGGGCTGCTCACAGCTTTGACATCAGAACGGACCATCGTAACCTTAGGGTCTTACAACAAATGGAATGCACCAATGCACGCCATGCTAGGTGGGCCTATTTCTTCCTGCAATATGATTTTAACATCACCTACATTCCGGGCACTGAAAATTTGAAGGCGGATGCCCTGTCTCGTAGTCTAGGGGAAGGCTCTGGAATCTACAGGGGACACGAATTGGTCTTCCCAGGGCTTAAGATTATGGCGTCCACTCTATCCTTTCTTCAAGATTTGATACCTCAATATCAAACAGGCTCTGATCCTCCATCCTCTATCCTCCAAGGCAAGGATGGGTTATATTATCATGGGGAGGCCTTGTTTATTCCTACCAAAAAGCTCCAGACTCTAGTCCTGTCCTGGTGCCACGATTCCCCTTTAACAGGACACCCAGGCATCAGGAAGACTTATGACTTGCTACGCAGGGGTTTTTGGTGGCCTACCCTACGGAACGATGTTTGCCAGTATGTTTCTACATGTTCGGTTTGTGCCTCCAACAAGCATCGAACCGGGAAACCACTAGGTCTACTTCAGCAGGACTCCTTACCTGAACGTCCCTGGGAACATATTTCCACTGATTTTATTGTGGATCTCCCTCCTTCGGAAGATATGTCTGTGATCATGGTAACTGTTGATTCTTTCAGTAAGTTGGCTCACTTCTCCGCTTTCAAGCATGTTCCATCAGCCTCAGAGACAGCAGCCGTATTCCTTCGGGATATAGTCCACTTGCATGGGTTGCCTCGGACCGTGGTTTCAGATCGAGGACCTCAATTTACTTCGAAATTTTGGGCATCTCTTTGCCAATCACTAGGAATTCACAGGGCTCTCTCTTCGGGTTACCATCCTCAGAGTAACGGACAGACCGAGAGGTTGAATGCCAGTCTGGAACAGTATCTGAGATGTTTTTGTAGTCCTCAGCAGGAAAATTGGTATCGCTTCCTTCCACAAGCAGAGTTCGCCTACAACAATGCAGTTCATACGTCCATCCAGATGAGTCCTTTTTTTTGTACCTATGGGTATAATCCCCAACATTTGCCCTGGCTCAGTACCCCTTCCACCAAGATTCCAGCGGTGGACGGGGTTCTGAAGGACTTACATGAGGTACATGAACTTGCACAACAGGCTCACCTGGCCACTCAACAGGCTCAAAAGAAATGGGCAGACAAGAGTAGAAGCCCCAACCCTACGTGGCAGGTAGGCCAATCAGTCTGGTTGTCTACCCGTTTCCTGCCCAGGTGGGTTCATTCTGGTAAATTTTCCCCCAGGTTCCTCGGACCTTTCCCCATTGTGCAACGGATTAATCCGGTTGCTTTTAAGATCAAGCTCCCTGATTACCTCAAGAAGGTACATCCGGTCTTCCATGTCTCCTTACTCAAGGAATACAAGGAAGATCCTTTCCAAAGACCAGTCCACAGGGTACGTACGCAGGTGAAACCAACACCTGAAGAATACGAAGTGGCTTATTTGGTGGATTCCCGGTACCACCGGGGTAGGTTACAATACCTAGTGCATTGGAAAGGTTATCCGTTGGATGAGAGATCCTGGGAACCAGTGAGCCATATCAAGGCACCCCGATTGGTTAGGAGATTTCACCGTTTCCACCCGGGCAAACCAGGGGGACCCCCGAGGAAAAGGGGGTATACTGTCAGGATCGGTGGTTGGAAGGTGTGGAATTACTGGCGGCTTTAGCGCTCTAGTCCTCATCCAACATGGCTGACTACACTATAAAAGCCGACTCCTCCCCTTTTGCCGGTGCGTTGTATCTGTTTTCCTCTTGCTACTTCGCTTGCACTTCGGTGCTACTCTTGTGATTCTTGTGATTACTCTATTGTATCCTGAACCCCCTTCCCGGGGTCCATCTATTTTTGTATCTGTGTTTTCTATTCTTTCTTTTCCTTTTGTACGATTACCTGCCTGTGTACTATCATTACCCTTTGTCTGTCCACCTTCTGTAACTATACTTTCATCCTCCCGGCTTGCTTTCTCAGCTTTCATTCACGACTTGCATTCACGGCGCCTTGCCATACCGCCTTTATTTCACACTCTACCACTGCGTTTATTTTCTGTACGCGAACTGTTTTCGCAAACTTCCATTTCTTTGTTCTTTCCTCCTCCCTGCTTGCATGCACGGCGTCTTGCCAAACGAAACCAGCCGCTTGTAATTCACATGCAAACGGCTGTGTTTCCTTTCTGTACGCGAATTGTTTTCGCAAACTTCCATTTCTTTGTTCTTTCCTCCTCCCTGCTTGCATGCACGGCGTCTTGCCAAACGAAACCAGCCGCTTGTAATTCACATGCAAACGGCTGTGTTTCCTTTCTGTACGCGAACAGCTTTAGCGACTTTCATTTCATTTTCTTTCTGGCTTCCGGCGACCAGCCGTTCTTACTTAAACTTTAGTATTCTATCTCTTCGGTGTTAGGGGATCCTTTGCTACCATATATATATATACTTTTTCCTTGTATGTTTTGGTTCGTTATATTCTTCCGTGTAATTGAGCCATTCTCATCTTACAGTACTAACTTCAGTACTAGATTTGGTCTTTGGAAACAACTCTCACTTACTTCAGAACCAGGGTTTTTTCTGCCTTCCGGCTTTTTCCCTGGGGCGAGGCTGGCCCTCCTGGGGGCCTCCTTGGGCAGTTTCTCATCTCTGTCACGGTGGCCTCTGGAGGGGCCAGACCTTATTTACACGAAAGAAAAGGTCGGAAACTAAAGGATAACCAAACCAAGGAAAGGAAGAAGGACAATAAGAAATCCGAAAAGGTACTTAAGGACCGTTCTTCTGAGGATTCAGGTGAGGAGAAGGGGGAGTTTGAACCGGGACCTGACAGGAACTGCGTGAACCCCATTCCATAGTCGTATCCCACTATTAGTCTATCCATGGCAGGGACAATCATCCCTGTCTGTCTTCTTGCCGCAATGACCTTAACCTGCTTACATATGATGGAGACTCTCCCTTCTCACTATGTGATCGTCCTCGGGGATACCCATGATATGCTATGGGATCTGGCGTTCCTTCTTTAGGATGTTCCAGATCTGACCATCTTACGTCTTTATCCATCTGTTGGTTTCTCAGGGGGGCGCACACACCCTCTCTATCTGCCTCACAACTTCACTCTCTCTCTTCGTCTGACATTTCCAGACTCAACTAGTATGACTATCATCCCCCTCTCTGTCTAAATCTAGTCTCCTCAAGGACAATGCTCGACGTTCATCACTAAAGAGGTTTCCTTCCTCACTTGATTGAGGTACTGGTGATTGATCATCCTTCCCTCGAGCTCCATACTCACTATCTCATCTTAATTGCTGATAGAACTTATCGATCCTTTCTCCAATGCTTTCTGCATCATCTCTTTCTTCGTCTAGTGCTACTCTAGATACTGCTGGCGTCACTTCCATTATTGGGAGAATCTCTTCCACTCTATCCCATCATATTTCTGGGCTTGCCCTCATTTGTTCTTTATGAATAAGACTGATAGCAGAACCTCTCTGTCTTTTTTTCCGCTCTATTTTTTCATCTACTTCCCTTTGCTATTTCACATCTCTTCTAACTCTTTCTTCCTCCTGCCTTTGTTCTTCCCTCCTTAATCCTTCCCTTCTTTCCTCTTCTTCCCTTCATCTCTGTAATCTTTTATCCCTTACACTGTGTGTTTCCTCCTCTTCTCTCTTTCTTTCCTTTCTGTCCCTCTCATTTATCATTCTTTATCTATTGTCGTACTTTCTTTGTTCTTCTGCCAGTTTTTCGTCTTTTTCTTGATCCTCCTGATATATCTGTTCTTGTTGATCCCTACTTTTCCTTCTTTGCTCATCTTCCTTTAATCTCCTCTCTCGTTCCTTATCCTTTCCATCGATATTTTTCATCCTTATCCTATCTTCTCTTTGTCTAACCTATCCAATCATTTTTTCCATTTATCTTGAGAAATATCTGTCCTCCTATCCATTCATTTTGTACAAGCGCTACCTCCTCGTCCTTATATTTTTCTCCTTTCCATCTCTTGATTTCTCTGTCTGTTTGTCGACAAATTCGACCGTTCGCTTCTTTCTTCATTGTCTTGTATGAATTTAAAAATATCTTCCTTTCTTTTCTTCTCTTCCGGACTATCATCACTACTGTAAGTGGGGGGTTCATATATCAGATTACTTTTCCCCGCCGCAGTTTTTAATTCCTTTAAAGGATACACTCCTATCTCTTCCGTAGCAACACTCTTTGCTTCAAGCAAGGTAAGGGGAGCTGAGGGCTCAACGCCTAACCCTTATGCTGATTGGGCATCCACTCCTCAGGTGGCTGGTCTTCTTTTTCCTCTTGGTACATCTTCCAAAGTTCAAAAATTGCTAATCTTTTCTCTAATTTCTTCCCTGTGTATGCAGGGTGCAAGACCTAGCCAGACCCCAAACCACTCAAAACAAGTCCCTCAGAGCAGCCCTCAGTAGTCCTAAAAGAGAACACATCTCTCAAGCAAGAAAAAACGCTCGCTGGCTACCAGATAAAGACCGAATCACTTTCAAGATTCTCTCGACCGCACACAAATGCATCAACCTAACCGCACCCTCCTACTTATCGGACACTCTAGTCAGAACTCAATCCACTAGACCCAATAGACTAGAGTACACCAACCAACTCACAGTACCACGAATTACCAGGGCCAAGGCAGGAGGAATAGGATTCCCCTACCTGGCACCCAAGCTTTGGAACACGCTACCCACAGCCATCAGAGCTGAAACCTCTCTCCATGCCTTCCGCAAAAAGCTAAAAACGACGCTCTTCAACTAGCTGCTAGCTCTCTGTATGTGCTTGCTCACAGCCTTGCCACAATGCCACGTCATGCTGTATGTGTTTACATGACCACTGTAACTAAGATAGGTACATCTACTGTAAACAGCGCCACAATGCCCACGGGCTGCTGTGCGCTTAACAAATGTGAATAAATAAATACATAAATAAATAAATATGTGGTCATGTGTTGCAATACCGTTCTTGATAATGATCCCCCATGTGGCCACGGCATGAACATTTTATCTGCTGTCCCCTTTACCCATTCTGCACTGCACTCTTTGAGCTTGGGCATGTGTTTTGGCAGTGTCTTGCATGGGTGCATGAGAGGAGTGTCCTCCGTAATGACAAGTCTCAATTGACTGTCAATACTTACCAGATTGTTAAATAAACCTTTTACCTTAACTTAAATCACCACTTTTAACATTTTAAAACAACAATTATGAGCAAGCACCATCAATCGCTGCTCCAGCCTCTTATTTCACTGCCCTGTGTATTCGTATGATTGGGGCCCATTGTTTGGTACACTTTATCTTTAATCACTGTTACTTTTTCAGCTCTTCACAATTCTATCGCTCCTCAGTACTTTATTCAACAAACACCATTTAGACTAGTCAGGCATTTACACGTTATAAACACGTTGATCACCTTCCCACTTATCTTATTTATTTCCCATTTATACCTATGGGGTACACTTCTCTCGTCTTTACTTTACCCTATAGAGGGTTTGAGACATCACCTCACACAGTCCTGACCTGTGTGTTTTTCTATATTTCTACGCCCATTAGAGTTTGAAATGTCTCCTTCTAATTCCCTTGAATTTGGACTCCTAGGCCGTACCTCTTATCTTCACAATATTTCCTGTTACTCAAAATTATCATAATCCTGTCCCCTTATTTACCATTCCCCTTAGTCTACTTACCATTCGTTAATCGACTTGAGGCCTTCAGTATCGACTCCTACTTCATTACGGCCCCTTCACCTTCCGTCAGCAGAGCGCCCGTGGAAACCGAGCAGGGATTTATTGAAAGGGGGACTTGCCCACTGTCTCGGTTCTTCTTGCAAGTTTATTTCTATTCGGCCGCTCTCCACAGGAAACTCTGCGATTTTCCAGCTAATGGCAGAGGATTCCCGATAGTCCGAAACTCTAAGCAGAACTAGTTTGGATCTTTGAACCATTTACACTGCTATCACATGAGCTTAGGGCCCTTTAGGAACATGCATATGTAATGGATTGGATTGTACGGAATAATTCTTAGTCCAAATAACCAAACCAACTCAGGAAGATGGCAAAATACTGTTTTTTTTAGCAATTATCGAAAACAGGGAGTTTGCAATGAACATCAACGGATGTACGCCCAGTCTCTCAGCGATCTTTACACTAAACATAGTCTTTTATACCAAAAAAACATCAGAAGTAACATCATACTATATGGCAATAATGAAAAACCTATTGAGAGTCGGGATTCACTATGGACAACATCTAATTATATCATTCTATAGGGACTAAGATTGTGATTGACTGTCCACTATCAGGTGGACAACATATGCCTACCTCTAAAACATGTAATCTTCAGGAATATTATATACATTGTTTCTCATTGTTCTTCAAACTATAAGGTCCTTCGTTATATGCTCTAATACAATTAGTTGGCATGTTTGTGCCAGGTCTAGAACATTCAGTTTACTTAGCAGCATGTAAGCCCAGACCCAGGTGCAAGGAGATGTGCCTGACGCTTTCCCACCCCCCAATTAGCCCAGCATCTCTCATCGCCCATGCCTTCTGCCATGAAGGTTGACTTCGATCTTGGCCTTGCAAAGTATCCTTGTCTTTAGAATACACGGGAGTGAGAGCACTCACTATCATGTTCTGGGACTCCAAGTTCGAACTCTATTTCCATCCTTTGCTCATGTGACAGGAGACCATGATTTGGTCCAGTTTTCAAGTTTTAAATGCTCTAAATGAATTAAACTTGGCACTCGTGGTGTTCTTTCTTTGCACCTTAACAAGGGATGATTCATCCGCCACTCGTTCGCTCATTTCCAGAATAAATAGCTGACCTTGGCTGCTTCGGTCTTGACTCCAGGCCAGACAGTCTCGTCTTACAGCTCCACTATTCTGTTTATTCTTGCTGTGACACTGTTTTTCCTTCCTGCTTCATGGGTTCTGGCTTACTAAATTCATGATACCGATATCCAGCTTCCATGTAATGGTGGCTTTGCCTGAGTTCTATGCACGCTGTGGTATTGGCACAACGCCTGGTGTCGAAAACGGCACAGTCTCATGTTTCCAACATATGGGAGGAAAGAGGGAGGGGTTTCCTGCAGAGGCCTGCAGCTGCTCCTCTACACCAACCCTTGATAGGGTGTTCACTATTGCCACGTAGTATGACATCACTCTGATGCCTTATTTAGTGTAAGGACCATACCTTGTGTGGAGATCATTGAGAGACTGAGCGTACATCCGTTGATATTCGTTGTTAACTCCCTCTTTTAGACACTTGTTAAAAAAACAGAACTTGCTAATATCTTGAGTTTTTTTGCTTATTCCATCCATTAACATATGCACGTTCCTAAGGGTCATATGCTCACACTGGTGACATGCAGCTCTCCTTCAAGCTTCCCTCCTCCTCCTCCCCTTCTCCCTCTTTCATTCCCAATTGTCTGACTGCTATTCAGGCATGGTGCATGGCTAACAATCTCTGTGTTAATTCCAGTAAGACTGAGATCCTTTTCATACGGACCCCTACCCTTGCTTCCCCCCCTACCCTCTTTGTGTCTCTCCCTTCACCATCATGTGAGGCCAAAAACCTTGGTGTCATCTTTGACTCCTCTTTCTCCTTCTCTCCTCACATCATGGACCTCACCAAGAAGCTCTGCATCATTAGAGGAATTCTCCCTTTCCTCACCTTCCCCCAGAAACTCAATGTCTCCAGAGCTCTGGTCCTGTCCAGGCTGGATTACTGTGATGGCCTCTTCCTCAATCTGCCTCTCTACTCCCTTCACCCACTTCAACTAATCCAGAAAAGGACTACAAGACTTATCCTTGGCCTCAAGATCAGGGACTGCATTCCTCCGCCCCTAAAATCTCTCCACTGGCTCCTGGTGTTTACAAGGATCAAATTCAAGACCCTCTGCATCATCAACAAGGCCTTCTGGGGCCTGGGAGTCCGTTATCTCCAACTCTCTCTCCCTAAGTACCTCCCTGCTAGAGTCTGCCGGTCCTCTAGCTCAAACTCTCTGCATGTTAGACGCTTCTCCAGGCAGATAGTGTGGGGTAGATCACTCTCCTCCGCAAGTGCCTCCCTCTGGAACTGCCTCCCTGCTTCTCTCAGACTTGAGCCGGACCTTGCTTTTCTCTACCTCTTTCCCTCTCTCCTTTCCTTGCTGACTCCTCCTCTGTCGCTGCGACTGGCGGCCTGGTCCTCTATAAACCCGACAGTCTACCAGGCCCTCCCTGACCAGTCAATGCCAGCATTTCCCCTCAGTATAGCCCTATTCGCCCTCCCTATTATCACCCCCTTGTGTCTCTCCCACCCCGACCCTAGCACATAGTCGCTGACCTTCACCTCCGGCACCCCCTTGCACTTACGTCCTGGAACGCTCCTTAGCACTTCCTAGCCCCAGGGCCAACCCTACTTCTTCTTGCACTTCTCGTTACTGCACTTGCAGCATCCAAATGCCACAGGGCCTAGGAGGAGCATTATTATTGTGTGTTGCTGTTTCTGCTTTCCCTTCTCCCCTCCCCTTTTGCCTTGTGGTGCCTGGAATCACACTTTGATGTATAGGCACCTTACACATATTCAATACATGCATAAATAGATAAAATCTTCTGATGTCATTTTTTGGTAACCATTTATAATCGTGAATTGAGGTTACCAATGTTGGTTTCATTGTGTTGTTTATGCCACGATTACTGTGAATGTTGTGTTTATGTTTAGTAGAATAAACCTTAACAATTGCCTGTGCAACATTTTTCAACTTTCCACTTTCATAATGAGTTAGCTTAACTTGCTTCTTTTTTCACCGGTTTCTATTTATTTAAATATTTACACTTACATTCGTTCTATTGGTTAATTTTCCTTTTGTATTTTTGCAAAGATAATGCAGAGGTCTTTGTAAATCCCACCTCGAGCTGCGATACTTTGAGAATCAGCGTAGACGTGTTGAGCTTCTGATTCCAGTTACTTCATCTTCCTTTCTCTTGGTGAAATGTTGTTGTTTAATTGTATAATATTAGTGGAGAAGCGCTGTATAGAACACTAGTACTGTCATAGGCGCTATACGTGACACTACATTTCTCTTATAGATAAGTCTGCTGTTCATGACATTCTGCAGTAGAGGGGAACACATCCCAGGACACAATTGTTGGCATTTTGACAGATGATGAATGTGTAATGTTTTGATTAGATTTAGCTGCACATAACACACCCTGTGAGCCATACCGTGCAGGCCCCATACTCCAGGTTCACTGTCTGCATTATTCCACTTAAACCATACTTTCATTTCAGTAAATTGGCAAGTACGATTTCCCATGTAGCCATTTGTGTATAAACCTTTTAAAGTGCACAAATGTAGGCTTTACGCTCCTCATGTTTTTTTATATTTTTATTATTATCCATCAGGCTGAATGGAATTGTACTTAACTTGTCAATGTAAGAACATTAGATCGTACAGTTCGTGATGTATGACCTATGTGTGTAATTATGATTTATTTTTATGTTTTTATATTCTGCCTCTTCAGAGCATTTTTTTGTAAAGAATGTCTTACTTTTTGATATAAGATCAATTTGATTTTTAAAGCAATATAATGTAAGAATTGTGTAACTTACTTGTGAGCCTTTATTTTACAGTTCTGCCTTCGCGGCATATAGATCTTTTTTCATTTATAGAACATGTTGTGACCAGTGTTTCTTGAGTTCTTGTGATGGCGTGTAATTACTTGTGTAGTGACTTATATCTGGAGTTTTACTCATAACGCAGTGCACACAATATTAAGTAGTAATCCTGATCGGTTAGTTTAGTGCTGTAATTGTTATTCCCATAGAGACACATCTCCCCTCATAAAGCATCTCAGAATATTTGTTTACACGGGGTTTTGTCTGCATTTAGTGTGTGGCATACTAGTGCATTTCTATCGTTGGTGCATCAGTGCGCTATTATATCTTTACACAAAGGCCACTCTGTGAGATACATGTATCCAGACTGGTTCTGGGACGTTGACATGTTAGAGCCCGCAGAGGTTAATACGGATGCTGCTGTTCCAGGTGTGGAAGCATTGGCTGATCACATTGCTTACCAATGAAGCAAAGCACAGGACCACGTGATTGGCGTTGGCAATATTGGCAGTAAATAAACTTACAAGTGCATTAAGAGCGAATGTAGCCACGTGTGCTAAATGTATTTAAATGTCTTGTATTAAAGGCGTTATCAGGAGCAGATGTAATGTGGCGTTGTATAGCAGTTTGCCCCCCTGTGGGGGGGGGAGTAGTTTTTGAGGCTATTAGATCATACATTTGATGGTATATTAGTGTTTTTTTGTTTACATTGCTTCTTTCCCACATATTTAGTATCTTTTTATGGTATTGTGTCTCTGCAACCCTTGCTTATTTATTAATTCACAGGCCTAGCTCGAGAGCAGTGGAGCGCTGTACAGAGATTGGGCTGCCATCTTTTAATAGTAGTTAGTCCTGTGAGTTGAGGTCTGTGCATCCAATGGAATTAGTGCTTGGTCAGGTGTTGCTGAAAGAGCCAAGTTTTGGGAGATTTGCGAAATTGGAGAATTGTGGCGGCATTCCGAGCCAACACTGGATTTGAGTTCCAGAGGGTGGGTGCATGAAAAGGGAAGGATTGTTTATGGGTCCTCTCTTTGCGGATGAGTTGTGATTCAACCCAGTTGGTCAATTTGCTGCGTGAGGAGCGTGTGCCACCAGATATGTGCAGCTCAGCCACCAGGTATGCTGGTCTGCTAGTTGTGACTGCTTTGTAGATGATACATGCAGTCTTGAACAGTCTCCTGCCCTAGAGAGGAAGCCAATGTAGTTTGTGTAGGATGGGGGGGATTCAGTCAAATGTCCATGTTCCTGTAATAAGATGTGATGCAGCAGGGTGGACTGCTTTTAGGGCAGCCAAGTGAGCAGTTGGCCGCCCTGTCAGGAGAGCATTTCCCCCATCAATGTGCAAGACCATAAGAGTCTGGACTACGGTCCGGAAGTCCTGCGGCAGGATGAAGGGTTTGATTTTTGGAAGGGTAGAGATTCAGAGCAAAGCCATTTGGGCCTTCTTGGACATGTGTTTCTAGAAGGACAGATTGCTGTCAATGGTGGAGCTTAAGGATTTTGTGGTGTTCGAGAGATATGGATCAAATCCTTCTAGGCGCATATCATTGAGCCATTGTTCAACAAGTTGTGTTTTAGTGGGCAGACCGGTAAGCACATATTCAGTCTTGGGTGGTTTAGTTTGAGGTAGACAGTCGACCTCCAGGACTGGGTGATGGCTAGGTAATTGCAGAGACAAATCATGTCATGCATGCAATTGACTTGGCTCTCATGTACAGCCGAGGATCATCTGTGTATTGGTGGATGGCTATATTGGGATCTTTGAGGAAAGTGTCCAGAGACTCCATGTAAAGATTAAAAAGGATTGCTGAGAGGATGGAGCCTTGAGGGACTCTGCAGGAGACCAGGATGAGTTCAGCTTGACAGCTTGGTGTCTGCCTGAGAGGTAGGTGGTAAACCAATTCAAGAAAGTCCCAGAGAAACTCATCCTATCAGAAAGGAGGCAGAGGAGGATGCAGTGGCCGACGGTGTTGAATGCAGCCAAGAGGTCGAGGAGGCATGAATGGCCCGTATCCATGATTTGGAGGGCATCCTCCACCACCTGGGTGGTGGTGGTCTTGATGCTACACTTCGGGCGGAACCCTGACTGATAGTCATTTAGGAAATGGAGTTGTTTGATTCTCTAAAGTAGTTGTGAAGCAACTGCTTTTTCCAGATTTTTGTCAATAAACGGGAGGTGTGTGATGGGCCAGTAGTTGGCCAAGGTTGCCTGGATCTATGGTTGTTTTTTTAAGAGGTCATATGAGAGCAGTCTTGAGGTTGTGTGGGAATGACCCTTCTGCGAGCAAAGCATTAATCATGCTAAGGAACACATTGACCGCTCGGCCCTTCAATTGTTTCATGATGGAGGACTGGATTATATTGTCAGAGTAAGAAGGATGTTTGAGGGAAGCAATCATTTTTAGGAAATTTGGTGGAGAGAGTGGAGAGAATTCAGTGTAGAGGGGCTGTGAACATGCTGAGGTGCAGGGGGCATTAATGCTGTGAGAGGCTGAGTCAGTGCTTATTTCCTTTGGTGCGCCAATTTGTGGTAAGTGAATTGCCTAGTAAAAAAACATAGAGCACAATGATGAGTTTGGCAGTAAAGTGGCTGTAAATAGGCCGATTTACATCCAAAATCATACCTGTTGCCATCACTCAGGGCCGGCATTACCGCTAGGTTGCACGTGGTGGCGTGATGGTGTCCATCTCCAAGTACATGGGACTCCAAGGGGATTGTTTGTGGTTTTACCATCAATGGTGATTCTGCACAGTACATCTACAGGTTTTTCAACCTTAAGTGTTTGATTAATTCTACATTTTATCTCCAAACTCAGAATTTGACTTTGCGATAAAAATTGTGGGAATTCCATGATAACCAAATAAAGTGGGGGTAACGGAATTACCGTCAGTTTGTTATTGCACCACCAAACTCGTGATCTGTTATATTCTCTGATACAAGTTATATGTGCCAGGGCTTTATTTGGTTTTAAATCCAGCATACACACTCCACCACATTACTCCCCCAGAATATGCACTCCACCACATTACTCCACCAGAATACACACTCAACCACACTACTCCACCAGAATACGCACTCCACCACACTACTCCACAAGAATACGCACTCCACCACATTACTCCACCAGAATACACACTCCACCACACTACTCCACCAGAATACGCACTCCACCACATTACTCCACCAGAATACGCACTCCACCACATTACTCCACCAGAATACATACTCCACCACATTACTCCACCAGAATATGCACTCCACCACATTACTCCACCAGAATACACACTCAACCACACTACTCCACCAGAATACACACTCCACCACACTACTCCACCACCACATTACTCCACCAGAATACATACTCCACCACATTACTCCACCAGAATACGCACTCCACCACGCTACTCCACCAGAATACGCACTGTACCACACTACTCCACCACATTACTCCACCAGAATACGCACTCCACCACATTACTCCACCAGAATACACACTCCACCACACTACTCCACCAGAATACGCACTCCACCACACTACTCCACCACAATACGCACTCCACCACATTACTCCACCAGAATACATACTCCACCACATTACTCCACCAGAATACGCACTCCACCACGCTACTCCACCAGAATACGCACTGTACCACACTACTCCATCACATTACTCCACCAGAATACGCACTCCACCACATTACTCCACCAGAATACACACTCCACCACACTACTCCACCAGAATACGCACTCCACCACACTACTCCACCAGAATACGCACTCCACAACATTACTCCACCAGAATACACACTCCACCACACTACTCCACCAGAATATGCACTCCACCACACTACTCCACCAGAATACACACTCCACCACATTACTCCATCAGAATACACACTCCACCACATTACTCCACCAGAATACACACTCCACCACACTACTCCACCAGAATACACACTCCACCACATTACTCCACCAGAATACGCACTCCACCACATTACTCCACCAGAATACGCACTCCACCACACTACTCAACCAGAATACACACTCCACCACACTACTCCACCATAATACGCACTCCACCACATTTCTCCACCAGAATACACACTCCACCACACTACTCCACCAGAATACACACTCCACCACACTACTCCACCAGAATATGTACTCCACCACACTACTCCACCAGAATACGCACTCCACCACATTACTCCCCCAGAATACGCACTCCACCACACTAATCCACCAGAATACACACTCCACCACATTACTCCCCCAGAATACGCACTCCACAACATTAGTCCACCAGAATACGCACTCCACCACACTACTCCACCAGAATACGCACTCCACCACATTACTCCACCAGAATACACACCCCACCACATTACTCGACCAGAATACACACTCCACCACAGTGCTCCACCAGAATACGCACTCCACCACACTACTCCACCAGAATACACACTCCACCACATTACTCCACCAGAATACACACTCCACCACACTACTCCACCAGAATACACACTCCACCACACTACTCCACCAGAATACACACTCCACCACATTACTCCACCAGAATAGGCACTCCACCACACTACTCCACCAGAATACACACTCCACCACACTACTCCACCAGAATACACACTCCACCACATTACTCCACCAGAATACACACTCCACCACATTTCTCCACTAGAATAGGCACTCCACCACACTACTCCACCAGAATACACACTCCACCACACTACTCCACCAGAATACACACTCCACCACATTACTCCACCAGAATACACACTCCACCACATTTCTCCACCAGAATGCACACTCCACCACACTACTCCACCAGAATACACACTTCACCACACTACTCCACCAGAATACGCACTCCACCACATTAATCCACCAGAATACGCACTCCACCATATTACTCCACCAGAATACACACTCCACCACATTACTCCCCCAGAATACGCACTCCACCACATTAATCCACCAGAATATGCACTCCACCATATTACTCCACCAGAATACACACTCCACCACATTACTCCCCCAGAATACGCACTCCACCACATTAATCCACCAGAATACGCACTCCACCACACTACTCCACCAGAATACGCACTCCACCACACTACTCCACCAGAATACGCACTCCACCACATTACTCCACCAGAATACACACTCCACCACACTACTCCACCAGAATACGCACTCCACCACACTACTCCACCACAATACGCACTCCACCACATTACTCCACCAGAATACATACTCCACCACATTACTCTACCAGAATACGCACTCCACCACGCTACTCCACCAGAATACGCACTGTACCACACTACTCCACCACATTACTCCACCAGAATACGCACTCCACCACATTACTCCACCAGAATACACACTCCACCACACTACTCCACCAGAATACGCACTCCACCACACTACTCCACCAGAATACGCACTCCACAACATTACTCCACCAGAATACACACTCCACCACACTACTCCACCAGAATATGCACTCCACCACACTACTCCACCAGAATACACACTCCACCACATTACTCCATCAGAATACACACTCCACCACATTACTCCACCAGAATACACACTCCACCACACTACTCCACCAGAATACACACTCCACCACATTACTCCACCAGAATACGCACTCCACCACATTACTCCACCAGAATACGCACTCCACCACACTACTCAACCAGAATACACACTCCACCACACTACTCCACCATAATACGCACTCCACCACATTTCTCCACCAGAATACACACTCCACCACACTACTCCACCAGAATACACACTCCACCACACTACTCCACCAGAATATGTACTCCACCACACTACTCCACCAGAATACGCACTCCACCACATTACTCCCCCAGAATACGCACTCCACCACACTAATCCACCAGAATACACACTCCACCACATTACTCCCCCAGAATACGCACTCCACAACATTAGTCCACCAGAATACGCACTCCACCACACTACTCCACCAGAATACGCACTCCACCACATTACTCCACCAGAATACACACCCCACCACATTACTCCACCAGAATACACACTCCACCACAGTGCTCCACCAGAATACGCACTCCACCACACTACTCCACCAGAATACACACTCCACCACATTACTCCACCAGAATACACACTCCACCACACTACTCCACCAGAATACACACTCCACCACACTACTCCACCAGAATACACACTCCACCACATTACTCCACCAGAATAGGCACTCCACCACACTACTCCACCAGAATACACACTCCACCACACTACTCCACCAGAATACACACTCCACCACATTACTCCACCAGAATACACACTCCACCACATTTCTCCACTAGAATAGGCACTCCACCACACTACTCCACCAGAATACACACTCCACCACACTACTCCACCAGAATACACACTCCACCACATTACTCCACCAGAATACACACTCCACCACATTTCTCCACCAGAATGCACACTCCACCACACTACTCCACCAGAATACACACTTCACCACACTACTCCACCAGAATACGCACTCCACCACATTAATCCACCAGAATACGCACTCCACCATATTACTCCACCAGAATACACACTCCACCACATTACTCCCCCAGAATACGCACTCCACCACATTAATCCACCAGAATACGCACTCCACCATATTACTCCACCAGAATACACACTCCACCACATTACTCCCCCAGAATACGCACTCCACCACATTAATCCACCAGAATACACACTCCACCACATTACTCCCCCAGAATACGCACTCCACCACATTAATCCACCAGAATACACACTCCACCACATTACTCCCCCAGAATGCACACTCCACCACACTACTCCACCAGAATACACACTTCACCACACTACTCCACCAGAATACGCACTCCACCACATTAATCCACCAGAATATGCACTCCACCATATTACTCCACCAGAATACACACTCCACCACATTACTCCCCCAGAATACGCACTCCACCACATTAATCCACCAGAATACACACTCCACCACATTACTCCCCCAGAATACGCACTCCACCACATTAATCCACCAGAATACACACTTCACCACACTACTCCACCAGAATACGCACTCCACCATATTACTCCACCAGAATACGCACTCCACCACACTACTCCCATCAGAATACACACTCCACCACATTACTCCACCAGAATACACACTCCACCACACTACTCCACCAGAATACGCACTTCACCACACTACTCCCACCAGAATACGCAATCCACCACATTACTCCACCAGAATACACACTCCACCATATTACTCCGCCAGAATACGCACTCCACCACATTTGCATCGCTCCATCAGCGAATCCCTCAACTCCAACATCTACTATTTCTATCTCCAAATCTGTATGAGTTCTCACAGCAGATCCTGATATCACAGGGAATGGTTTTCTTATAACTTCAAAATCTTGTCATAATGAAACATGCGCAGTTATTCTTTTGATTATTTGCACATGTTCAGTGTTGTCAAAGGTCATTTTAATGGACTATATGAACAAGTTGCTCACATTATTTCTGAACTTACTGTATACACCAAGGCACCCTTTACTTGTCCTATGTCTGCATTTACATTTCTGTAGAATATGGTGGTTTCTAGTGCAGCTATTGTGAAACCTCTGGATGGCGGGACTTTTCATCTCTTTGTAGGTTGTTCATCCATGTTGCATCTAGACGAGGCATCGGGCCTCGCGGCAGGTTTGGCAGTATTCCAGCCGTAAATCTACCACCAGCACGGGGTTACGAGTGCTGGGACGATGGTGAGAATCCCCGTTGGACTCCTTAGGGATTTTAATGGAATTACTGCGAGTGGTAACATCGCACTTAAATGTGCAGAGTTTTGGGGCAGGATTTACTGCCAGCCAAATGCTGGAGGCACCTTCTCCTCTTTACCTAGACATCTGTAAGCCTTCTTTGCTCCAAATTCGTTCTTATTGATTCTCTTTAGGAGTCTTATACATGGGCTATGTTCATAATTGGCAACTTTCCATATGTGTTTACGTGGTAGTGGCCTTTAAGAAGGCAGAGCCTTTGTTTCTGTGAAGTAGGAGTGTTTCGGCGACACTATATGATTCTATATGCCTAGTTTGCATAGTTCTATAAGGCATTCGCTGTCCATATGGGAGCTGGGTCATGTGCCGCTCCACAGGTTTCCTGTCTTGCATGACTGCTATTGTTGTAGCAGCCATGGTGTGCATGTATAGCTGCTTCTACACAAGGCTTCCGGTGTCATGGTATTTATCTTTGCACCCTTGCTCTCTGCACTTATGCATATGTATTGTCCAGTAATGTTTTCAGTATGCAGCCATATGTGTTCTGTAAATAAAGAAGTTGTAACTAGTATTTACATGGAGAAATCCCACCGCTGCTTGGATTCCTGCAAAGGGGAAACTCCTAGCGCTGCGTTCCTGCACAGGTCAAGGGTTGCATAAGAGCAGACCTTAAAATACATTTAAAAAGAAATGCATTCCTTTGCCAAGCTTGTTCTTATGTTGCTTTGCACAGCCACTCACCTGCTATGCACGTTTGACAAGATAAACACCCAATCACGAGACACGCATTTCCGGTTTTATCCATTTTTTGCAAATACACACTGAAAGGAAAAGGAGTGATTTCCGCCTGTATTTATCTGTACAAATCAGTAAAAGGGAGCCTTCCTTATAAAGTTACAGGTAGCCACAGTGTTTGCCTCCCCCACCCCAATCCCCCACAGTGCATGGACTTTATTGATGGTACACGAGGTGTTCACTGTAATGCTGTGCATGCAAGGCAAGTCTAAGGTTTGTTTTGGTTTCATTCTATATCAGATTGGTAAAGTGGTTAGTGGGGCACCTGCTGCTAAATGCCTCTGAAAGTGTGGTCTGAAGATTGGCGTTCAGTGGCCTGGACACCGAGAAGCCGAGTGGGCGTCCAGAAGGTCCTGTGTGAATAGCAAAGTCTCCTCACATGGAGTAGCCCTAGTATTCTAGGGCTCCATGCGAGAGGCAAGAGTCTGGGGGCACTGGAAGGCAGCAGGGTCGAGACTAATGTGCAAGGGCTCGATTGCCCCCATGCAGAAGCATCCTGGAAGCCACATGTGTGTTTCAAACAATTGTACCTCGCAAACACTGGACGTGTTCCTCTGTTATAAATGGTACATAGTGAACATGAATGAGGGTATGTCAGCCATGATGCAATGTGTTGGAGTACGGGCATTACTCATTCTAATGTCAGGTCTACTAGTCCCGGAAATGACACGGCTAATGGAGCTCCTCCAACAACGTTTAGGAGAATAATGTAGCCTCTCTTTAGGACATCTTTTGGTTAATGTGTAATGCCGCACTGTTCGTTGGCAAGCCTTTCTTTACTAAAATTAACTTTGCATGCGGTTTCCAATGTCTCTGTCTCCTGAGGTGTGAGCATGGATGGCCAGGAGAATTATAAGGTCCATGTGGATTATTGCAAGTCACTGGCGTGTAGGCAAGTTCTTTTTTTTCTTGCACACACATAATGCATTTTTTTGGAATGGTGGGTCACAAAGACTGCCCAGCCGATCATAATTGGTTCAGGAACCAGACAGCTAATAACTGGGTGTTCTACAGAGAGGCACGCGTGGTGTTTAATGGAAATGCACACTGTTTGCTAGGACTTTCCAGGGGCTGGCTGTCATAGTATAACTCTGTATGTGAAATGTAATCCTAGGGGCAAAATGTATGATAGAAAGCGCGGGAGGAGCTCTGAGTGGTCTCCCACTCCGTGTGCGTGCAGAGGACTCATTGTCAGACCCCAGTGCAAAGGGTGGCCTGGAGGCAGTGTGGGAGGGTGGCAGGGTGAGCAGGAACCTGGGCCTGGAGGACAGAGGGTGGCCAGGTGCACGGTGCCAGGAGAACAGTTCAGAAGGGGACAGGAGCGGAAGGCAGAAGCAAAGAGGAACATCTTAAGGTGCTTCCAGAACCAGAGATGTTTCTTCTCAAGTTTTAGAGTGGCAGGGAGGCTGTTCCAGAGCGAGGACCTGGCGGAACACAGAGATTTACCCCCAACTTGTTTCTTAGAAAAACAACTGACCCTGAGGGAGGTAGAGGAGTGAAGTGTAACGCTCACCTGATTCCCATGGAGGCGCGGGTCTTGGCAGGAAGGTGTCTGTGACTCGAAAAGTGATGTGCAGGACTCGATTGGCTTCTGGGGTCGAACCTCTTCGCACTGTGTGTCGAACTCGAAGAGTGAGGTTTCTGCAGGTGAAAGAATATGGGGGTTAATGGCCTGGGTTGTTGAATGTCCCTCTCTCCCTCTCTCTCTCTTCCCAGCTTTTCTGTAGAGCCCCCCAGGTCAACGTGCTCACCTTAGATAGGTGAATGCTGGGCTCTCCATCTGCGTCTGGTGCAGGGTGCCGTTGCCAGTTCCTTCACTGGTGAAACATTGGCCTCTTGAATTCAGAGGATGGTTACCGTCGTTATCTGCACGAGCGGTGAGTTTCTGGACACCTTTTGTCTTTATAGTCTTTAAATGCGTGGCACGTTAATATAGAAGACTCTGTATAATGCTTTTTCCTTATGTATTGCAGGACTCTTGGGATGGAAGATGGAGTGAAGCGCCTGGAAATTCGTAAGTATGGCAAGCGCTCTAACTGTCTCTTTCCTTGCAGCTTAGTTCGTGTTAAAGAGACGCCGGAGTATTCGCAGGCGTTTTATTGCGACGAGCGTGATGGGCGTGAGTAAATACCTGCTTAATGTCTTTTTCTTTTGTCTTTCAGATGTTGGTTTGCAGCGCCGGAGTCAGCGGAATACTAGTAAGTTTTAACTATACTTTGTCTTCACAGGCGGCGATGCAGAATGAAGAAATCCGGAATTCACGGCGTGCCGGTAAGTATAACAATGCTTTTGTCTTTGCAGGCGAAGGTGCAGCGTGAAGACACGGCGGCTGCTGATGGATCAGGTGAGAAAGCACTGTGTGTAGAGTTTGTCTTGCTAACCTGTTGTTTCTTGTCTTTTGCAGGTGCTGATGTTGACTGGATACAGGAATGGTAAGTATAATTCTTGCAGGTTCAGGATCGAAAGTGGAAAGGCCGGAACAGACTCGGTGAGCATTCTGCTGCAGATGCAGAATAACGCGAAGCACGTTTCATCTATCGGGTGTGGTTTAAATAGCCTTGGAGTGATGAGGCGTCTTCTTCCACGGCCCCGCCTAGGTAAGAAAAGAGTTCCAGTTTCCAGAAGAGTTCCAGTGCTGTATCCAGGGAGTGGAGCTGCCCCACCCAGGTAAGAAAGTAGTTCCTGATCACAGAGGGCTTCTAAGTGGCTGGTAAGTAAGCAGCATGGTCTGCTGCAGGTAAGTCCACCCAAGCACTCTCACACCAATTATGAGCCCGGCGCTTCCAGTGCCCGGACCGATGGTTTTGATGAGCCTGGTGCCACCGGCGCCAGGACAGGGTCCAAAAGGTCCCAGTAGGGACCGGCTGGTGCCTAGGATTAGGGTTAGGGGCCTGCTTCCAAGGACGTTGGGCTGGTCCTGGCTCCTTGGAAACAGTGATCATGACATGAAGAGCTCGAGAGGGGAGGTATTTGCGGAGGGATAGCTGAAGGTATTTTGCACCCAGGTCCCAGAAAGCCTTGTGGACAATGCAGAGGTTTTGAATTGAATCCTTGCATCCACTGGGAGTCAATGAAGGGATTTCAGAGCTGGAGAGATACGATCCCAGGGCTTGAGGCCAAGGACATGTCTCACAGTCCTGTTCTGGATGAGTTGCAGAGGGCGGAGAGTAGAGGCGGGTAGATTTAGAAAGAGGCTGTTGCAATAGTCCAACCTAGCGACAACCAGGGCTCTGGAGACAGTGAGCTTCTGGGGGAAGGAGAGGAGGGGTTCGTTTTTTAAGGAAACAACTATGTGGTGTTTTTAGGGGGTGGCCAAATACCATCTTTTGTCATGGAATAGAGAGCGCGGGTTCCCATAGCAATGTCCCCGTTAGAACACGCCACACCTTCGTGGTATGTCCATCATCCCACAGCTCTGCATTCCTAGTCACACGACGTGCACAGCTTCCCTACTCTCTCAGCAGTGTTACAGGCCGAGTACTAAAAGTACCCTGGTCTGTTGGAAGCTCCACGGATAGCGTTGCAGAGCTGCTCATATGACAGGTGGCCTTGTAATGGTTAATGCTGCCGAAATGTATCTTCAATAAAAAAACAATCAGACAAACGCAAAATACTTAGTTATTGATGAATTACTGAAGGGGTTCAGAAATGAAACCCAGAGAAAGCTTTCCCGGTACATCGTTGACATGCAGGAATCTTTCGGGGGAAACAGGAAGAACCCAGCTCTCACTCTGTGGAGCTATTAACTCCACTTCCATTGTTTAGCTCATAGAAGCCAACTCTGAACCGTGAAAGCACAGTCGAGCATATGTGCCCATTATATATAGAGCAGTTAGTCGTGGAGTTCGCGGACAGGTCAGGCGGCCGAGCCCAGACTGATTTCTGGAGGTTCCTCTCTGTCCTATTAAGAACTTGATCGATTCAGACTTCATGGCGGCCTGCACCCCCTTATCCTCATGGATGAGAGACACTTATGTATCAGTCAGTGTGGTTCCTGGGCAGAGAATGTAACCAAGGCTTGACCTGCACCCCCACTAGGACTGTGGGAAACACCGCCACATTGTGCCCGCGTCCTGGTGTCACTCTAAAGATTTCTATTTGCAAAGGGCACTTTCCAGGTCCACGCGCTTCTCCGTGCGGTCTCCTCAATCAGAAGCAAAAGGGCTCCATATTCCAACTACAAATCCTTGATTAAGGCATCGAAAGACCTGCCCTACAGGGGGCGCGTTTTGCACTGATCAACCAAAGAGTGTAAGAGAGGGGTGACCAGAGGGAGGACCAGATCGAGGACCAGAGGGAGGACCAGAGGGGTTACCGAAGGGGTGACTAGAGGGGTGACATGAGGGGTGATCCGAGGGGTGACCAGAGGGGTGATCAGAGGCGGGACCAGAGGAGTTACTAGAGGGAGGACCAGAGGAGGGAGCAGAGGGAGGATCAGAGGGGTTACCAAAGGGGTGATTAGAGGGGTGATCCGACGAGTGATGAAAGGAGTGACCAGAGGAGTGACCAAAGGGGTGACATGAGGGATGATCCGAGGGGTGACCAGAGGGGTGACCAGAGGAGGGACCAGAGGGAGGACCAGAGGGAGGACCAGAGGGGTTACCAGAGGGAGGACCAGAGGAGGGACCAAGTGGGGCACTTTGTACCCCAGTGCCCGTGGAGGTGGTGGGGGCGCGCGGGGGTGGTGGGGCCACTAGCAGAACCCCAGCTGTGAATACCGCAAAGGTATGAAGCATCACCCCAGTGCATACCCGGTCGGTGGGATGAGCACAACCTCCGGAAGAAATGCACTGTATCGATAGGTCCCTGCAATCCCTGAGTGGGCTCGGACCTCCAACCTTTCAGCTAGAAGTCACCTGATTCTGCCAGAGAGCCTGCTGGGAAAATGGCTTCTTAGCCAGGCCTGGAATAGCAAACGGAGCACAAGTACTGCTCTGTTTAGTTCCTGCAGAGCAGTGCATTAAGTGGGATTATCTAGGGGGCGTGGCCTAATTTAGCCACGCCCCATAAGAAGAGCCCCCTCGCCTTAAATTGGGGGTGCTGGTATGGAAGTAGAGCATGGGTGCATTATTACCTCCGATGTACCCAGCCCCTCCTTTTAAAGAAAAGAAGGGGCTGGGCGCAGCAAAGGTGTGACACCAGTGCGCCAGTGTGCCCCAGCTCGCACCTAGCAGACAATCCTTTAATCCAAGGAGCCACGTGGTGCAATGCTTTACCACGCGCTCCTTGAATGAAAGGGCTTCCTGCTACATGATGCCGATGTACTCGGAAACCAAAGGAGAGCTGGGCACTCCACCCCCCTCCTGTTTCTGAGTACAGACACATCAAGCATCCTGTGGAGCTGAAGTGCTCCACGGTTACACAGGCTGCTTGCAGGTGTGCAGGCAGCCTGTGTAACTGCAGCGCTGCAGCTACACAGGCTGCCCAATGGAGGTGTATGCAGCTAGTCGGGGTTGGGCCCCGCCTCGGCAGCCCTTTTTGGAGACTGCCAGGGCTTGGCACTTGCTAGCCCCAGCCCACTTAAAGCCCTGCAATAGAGTCTCATCTGAACCTCTACAGTTTATCTCCAAGGAAATGGCTGCAACCCCCCCCGCACCCCCTCATCCCCACCTCCTTTCCCTCTACTGAAGTGTAGTCTTGGCAGCCACCGTCATATGTTAGTCCTACTTTGAAGTTTGTGGATTGTCCATTTTTTGTTGTTGTTGAAAATGTGGTCACCATACATGTGACCATCAAGGGAACCAATGAGCGACAGAGAAGCAATCTGCAAGCTTCATACATATAAACACGTGATGATATACCTTCCGCATCCCGCATCCCCTCCCGCTCCTGCTTTTCTACTGTTGTATGTGTTCATGTCGGAAGAGGTAGTATAACGACAGCCCCCCCCCCCGGTTGATGAAGAGGTAGTATAATGACAGCCCCCCCGGTTGATGAAGGGGTAGTATAACGAGAGCCCCCGGTTGATGAAGAGGTAGTATAATGGCAGCCCCTGGTTGATGAAGAGGTAGTATTACGACAGCCCCCGGTTGATGAAGAGGTAGTTTAACGACAGCCCCCCGGTTGATGAAGAGGTAGTATAATGACAGCCCCCCCGGTTGATGAAGGGGTAGTATAATGACAGCACCCCCGGTTGATGAAGAGGTAGTATAACGACAGCCCCCCGGTTGATGAAGAGGTAGTATTACGACAGCCCCCCGGTTGATGAAGAGGTAGTATAATGACAGCCCCCACCCCGGTTGATGAAGAGGTAGTATAATGACAGCCCCTCCCCCCAGTTGATGAAGAGGTAGTATAATGACAGCCCCCCCGGTTGATGAAGAGGTAGTATAATGACAGCCCCCTGGTTGATGAAGAGGTAGTATAATGACAGCCCCCCGGTTGATGAAGAGGTAGTATAATGGCAGCCCCCAGGTTGATGAAGAGGTAGTATAACGACAGCCCCCCGGTTGATGAAGAAGTAGTTTAACGACAGCCCCCCCGGTTGATGAAGAGGTAGTATAATGACAGCCCCCCGGTTGATGAAGGGGTAGTATAATGACAGCCCCCCCGGTTGATGAAGGGGTAGTATAACGACAGCCCCCTGGTTGATGAAGAGGTAGTATAACGACAGCCCCCCGGTTGATGAAGAGGTAGTATAATGACAGCCCACACCCCGGTTGATGAAGAGGTAGTATAATGACAGCCCCCCCCAGTTGATGAAGAGGTAGTATGATGACAGCCCCCCCGGTTGATGAAGAGGTAGTGTAATGACAGCCCCCTGGTTGATGAAGAGGTAGTATAATGACAGCCCCCTCCCGGTTGATGAAGAGGTAGAATAATGACAGTCCCCCCCGGTTGATGAAGAGGTAGTATAACGACAGCCCCCCGGTTGATGAAGAGGTAGTATAATGACAGCCCCCCCCCCCCCCGGTTGATGAAGAGGTAGTATAACGAGAGCCCCCCGTTGATGAAGAGGTAGTATAATGACAGCCCCTTGGTTGATGAAGAGGTAGTATAATGACAGCCCCCCCGGTTGATGAAGGGGTATTATAACGACTGCACCCCGGTTGATGAAGAGGTAGTATAACGACAGCACCCTGGTTGATGAAGGGGTAGTATAACGAGAGCCCCCCGGTTTATGAAGAGTTAGTATAACGAGACGCAAACTGACGACAGAGACTGTGGCCAGATGGGAGCAGGATTAACTATAAGCGCCCATTGCCAGAACAAGTGAACAATGTACACATGTACATTATGTCCATACATACATGTCTGTCACATTTTCCCGTTGGGTCATACACATATTTTCTATAATTTCTAAAAATAATCCAGACTGTGCAAAACACTTACATGCAGAGAAAGAACCGCTGCCTCTACAGCTAATGGATGTATTTAACCTTGCAGGAATGATTATAGCCACTGATGCTAGATCTCTATTCCTTGACATTTCGAATCTGCAGTGTCCTCCAACAGTAGTTTCAACTGGTTTCCCTTCTTTTCGAATGTGTTTGATTTGTTTCTGTATTTGTCTGTACTGAGATTGATAATATGTTGTAGTATTGCACAGGAGAATGTAAGTGTTTTGCCGTCTTGATTATTTTTTAGAAATTATAGAAAATATGTGTATAACCCAACTGGAGGTCTTTTTAGTTTTGTAAGAAATGTATTAAAATAAATAAAAATTCTAAACTGATATAGAGTGGTGTTCTCAACACTCTTATAGTAATTCAGATAGTCATTGTTCTGACCAGTATATCCTCAGGGACAAAAAGGAAGGGGTAGTCGACCTGTTCTCTGTCTTTTTTCGATATATATTTCTCCCATTTGACAGTGTCGCCCCCCACCCCATTTAAAAAAATAGGGAGTACCCAATTCTAAGTACTGTCACATTTTCCGACAATTTACTTGATGTATAGGCGCCAAACAAATGCACAATAAATAAATAAATAATGTGTGGGGGTGGGAGACACCTTTTCTCTGCACATTCCAATGACTCGCAGAGTTTAATGTCAAGAGCAGGACATTCAAGTGGAGGGTGCAGGTATAGAGAAGGAGTGGCAGCATCAGCAGGGATGGGCTGTGGTGGAGCACACGTGTGTGTGTGTGCGTGCGTGCGTGCGTGCGTGTGTGTGGCTCCACCAGTAATGCAGATTGCAGCCCCCACGGGTAGAGCAGTGGAGGAGGGGGCTGCTTATTCATATTGTTTTCCAGGTCCCCCCTCTCTACCATTCATCTCTCTGTACCTCTCCCCCCGCTTCTTTAACCCGTCTTTCCTTTCTGCCTCTCTGTCTTTCCACTCCTTGTCTCTGTTTCTTTTCCCACTCCTTCTCCTTTTCTATCCACCATCTCCTTCCATCCCATCCCAGTCTAATCCAGCCCTCCCACTCTAACCGTTCTCTCTCCTCCCTCTCATTCCTCCCATTCTCTTCCCTTGCAGCCCCCATCACTCCTCTTTTCTTCCTACCCCTTTCTCTTTCTCCCTATCACTCTCTCGCTCTGAAGTCCCTCCTCAACATCCTGATATGTCTATACAACACATAGTCCGCTTATATACTCATGTTAAGTAACGGTATCACATGTTTGCTTGCATGGTGTTTAACGTCTAACTGAGCCCAGGTGTGTCAGACTAAATGGCAAACTCATGGAGCTCTTCTGGGTTTGATGTGTCTGTCCTGGTTCCCTGGTGATTGGTTGCCTAAGGTTGGCGGAGCGCAGCCCATCCTTGATCACACCCCTCACGTTGGTGTCTTCTCACTGGATCCTGTGGGACTCACTCGAACCCATCTCGTCGGTTCGGGGAAATGGGTGGGGGGGCTGTTCTGTGGGCCAGCCAGAGTCCTCTGCGTGCTCCTGGAGATTCTGGAGCCCTATGCAAGACCCACGTCCCTCACACGTTCTCTTGATGAGTTTGATTAGGATGCGAGAGAGAGCATGTGTTCCCCAGGGAAGGCTGGCCACCCCTGTTCAGTGGCATTTGATAACTTTTGGAAGAGTTCCATTATCTCCTTAGGCCCTTTTGTATATGGGTTTTTGTTAGCATCCTTATGCTGTTATGCATGTTCACGCTTACTTCCCCCATAACAACATCCCCAAAACGCTTCCTCATCCATTTCCCTGTGCCTGTCCCCCTTTGCTTTCCCACGCCCACAGTTTAAAACATACACATAACAAGGACCCTTTCCTTTTTTATTCTTAATCACACCTGGCTCTGTGTTTGTCTTAACAGGACCTCTCTGACTTCCTACACGGGTTTCCCTCATGAATTCCCTCTTCTTTGTGAAACCCAAACATCCATCGCTGCCTGCGTGGGAACCAGAGAGTCCTTCTAGTTTCAGCCCCTTCTTTTGTGTCTACACGGACCTTTGTTTACTCTGGCCAATCGCATGTATTATTGGTTGGTAGTCTCTAGAGTTAGTCCAGAAGGAGGAGGAGGAGGGTTTCTTCTAATCACACAAGGATGTTCATTGGCAGGGGGTGGTCTTTGAGGAAGATGTTGGCCTCCTGGGGTTGGGAAAGGCACCAATAGCTAGAGCAGGTACAGTATAAGATGGCCTATTGATTATTGGCTCAGACAGAGAAGAGGAGGCGGGGCTTGCAGAATGTTCATCATTGACAGCGAGGAAGGACATTGAGGTGGTGGGAAGGCTGACTACAGTGGGCGGGCACTGCCACCGGAGGCGATGACAGATTGGGAGATGGAGAAAGAGAAGGTGGGGGCTATGCAGGGAGGCCGCATGCTAGAGCTGTTGGCTACAACAATGTATTAATCAATTTTGGGATTGGAGAAGGGATGGCGTAATGCAGAGAGAAGGTACTGAAAATGTCGTGGGCTGCCCATAACCTATGGTTTAGAAGGTGCAGGGAGTTGTTCGGGCTGATGGAGGAGCAGGAAGTGGTTGGGCCAGTAGTGGTCTCCGGGCACATGTTTTAGGGGGTGCCCGCTCCTGAAAAGGGGTAACGCAGGCACCGGTGTTCCCTATCAAGTGTAAGGCGGGATTGGGGGCATCCCTACCCCAGGCGTGGGTAGTCCCCAGCTTGTCATGGGCAGGGGAAGATTTTGAAGGAGTTGGGAGATACTCTGACATTCATCCCATGCAGGGTTCCACTGAAATGGGGGACGCCAAACAACGGGTTGCTCCTAGCAGATCACGCAGTGAGCAGGCCCAAGCAAGGGAAGCGTCGACGACTAACTAGTCCTAATCCACATAGGTCAGCTACTGGTGGTCGCTCCTCCGCAGCCCAGCACCACTCATGGTGATGAGGACAATGAGGGGGTGTCCTCATAGGGGGGCACACCTGTCCATTGCCAATCGTGCACAGGCCTACCCAAGCACCTCTGACCTCCCTGAATGTTGTGTCAGGGCCGCCATCCACCAGCAGGACCTTGGTCCCTGAGTAGTCCCACCACAATTGCAGCCTGCTGTTGGTAGCCCTTTGGCTGGGTCATTATTTGGGCAGGGATGGGGTAACTGAATGGTTCACTGGCCAGACATGCATTGCCTAAAATGACAGATGACTCATTAGTCAAGGAGCTGAAACCATCATTGCATTTTGGATGCCTTTAAGGGGCAAATACATTGCCATGACCCTATCCTTCTCTGGGAGACTGACTAGGCAAGAGGTTAGAAAGGTAAAGCCAGAAGGAATGTCCCCAAACATTGCAAGGGTTGTTGCGCAAGAGAGCCACACATAAAGGAAGTAGTAAGGAGTTAAATGAGTGAAAGGAGCCAATCCAGATTAGACTCAAATTAATGGACCAGGATCTGGAAACTTTACTTTCTACATCTCAAGATCCATGAGTCACGATAAGCAGAAAGGACAAGCGATCCAAGGCTTGGGTAGTTCCTTCCAACTAACGTACCAGTCCCTCTGACTTACAACGAGGGTTTCCTGTTTGCAGTGTTTGTTTTTACAATTCTGCTGGTGTTTTTCAGGTGTTTTTTTAAAAAAGGTTCTAATTCTGTGTACATTAGTGTTTACCCATTGTAGCCTCAAACAAATCACGGGGGGCTGTTTTCCACTATAGACACAAAGTTATGTTTCATCGATGTGTGGATAACATGCATTATTCTTTTGAAGCAAAACAACACACTTATGTCTCTGATGCGCACCTTGTTATCTCTGTGCATTCATGGACTTTTAGGACTGAATGTATAATGGAATAGGAAAACTACACATACAAAAATGCAAACTATCAAAAAAGGACTTGATGGGCTCCAGTTGTGTTACATGGGGGAAGGTAATGGCGTGAATTAATTTTGCAGTGGACCCTAAAACATGAACTACCCAACGGTAATAGACTTCAAGTTGTTCAAGAAAGCGAGGTGAAGGTGCATCATGGAGAGTAGCAGAATCCATATACCCCAACAATCCATCTAAGTGTGATACATTTCCCACCCCAACAATACATCTAAGTGTGATACTTTTCCCACCCCAACAATCCAACTAAGTGTGATACATTTCCCACCCCAACAATCCATATAATTGTGATACATTTCCCACCCCAACAATCCATCTAAGTGTGATACATTTCCTACCCCAACACTTCATCTAAGTGTGATACATTTCCTACTCCAACAATCCAAAGTGTGATACATTTCCCACCCCAACAATCGATCTAAGTGTGATACATTTCTTGTACCCAAAAATCCATCTAAGTGTGATACATTTCCCTTCCCCCAACAATCCATCTAATAGCGATACATTTCTTGTCCCCAACCATCCATTTAAGTGCGCTACATTTCCTACCCCCATTAATCCATCTAAATCTGATACAGTTTCCACCCCCAGCATACCATCAAAGTGCACCACATTTCTTGTCCCCATATATCCATCTAAGTGCAATACATTTCTTGTCCCCAACAATCCATCTAAGTGTGATACATTTCTTGACCCCAACAATCCATCTAAGCATAATACATTTTCCACTTCCAACAATCCACCTAAATGAGATACATTTGGTGCCAACAATCCATCTAAGTGCAAACATTTCTTGTCCCCAACAATCCATTTAAGTGTGATACATTTCCCACACCCAATAAACCATCCAAATCTGATACAGTTTCCACCACTGAACAATCTGTCAAAGTGTGTTACGTTTCCCAGAGCTCTGCGATCATCTGCCTCCAACTCCCTCAGGGTCAGTCGCTTCTCCAAGCAATGAGTTGGTGGTCGATCTCTTTCTTCGGCTGGGGCCTCCCTCTGGAACAGCCTACCTGTCTCTCTGAAGCTTGAGGAGAACCATCTCCGGTTCCGAAAGCACCTCAAGACCTTCCTCTTTGCTCCTGATTTCTCTCCTCCTCTCCCCTGATGATCACCTAGCTGAAACTGAAACTGCACTGGTTACCTGGCTACCCTCTGATCTCGGGCCCAGGTCCCCTCACCGCCAATTGCACACCTCCACTGTCCCCCTGGCAACCTTTTCACTCAGGGGCTGTTTCTGTAATCCCTACCGCCGCATACTAGCACTTGACACCTGATGTCTGCACTTACCCTTGCACTTGCCTTCAGCTGGTCGCACTTTTTATTTATAGTTTTGTATTTATGTCACTGCTATCCTTCGTACTACACTGCCACCTCCCTTATCCCCTGCACTACTCCCCCTCCACTGCACTTGCGCAATCTCAATATCACCTGGCCTAGTAAGAGTGTTGTTTCTTTCTTCTGTCTGTTTCGCCCTCACTTGCCGCGTCGTGCCTTGAAACACTTGTGTAGAGGCGCCTTATAAATGCCATATCATATCATATCACCCCCAACAAAATATGTAGGTGCGATACATTTCCTTCCCCCAACAATCCAAAAAGTGTGATACATTTCCAAACCCAACAATCCATCTGAGTGTGATACCTTTCTTGTCCCCAACAAAACATATAAGTGCTATACATTTCCCACCCCCAATAATCCATCTAAGTGCAATACATTTCTTGTCCACAACAATCCATCTAAATGCAATATATTTCCCACCCCTACAATCAATCTAATTGTGATACATTTGATGCCAACAATCCATAGAAAGTGCAAAACATTTCTTGTCCCCAACATTCCATCTAAGTGCAATACATTTCTCACACCCACAATCCATCTAAGTGTGATAGATTTCCCACCACCAACGATTCATCTAAGTGTGATACAATTCTTCTCCCCAACAATCCATCTAAGTGTGATACACTTCCTAACACCAGCAATCCATCTAAGTGTGATGCATTTCCTAACACCAGCAATCCATCTAAGTGTGATGCATTTCCTACCCACAATAATCCATATTATAAATGCAATACATTTCCCACATCCACAATACATCTATGTGCAATACATCTCTTGACCCCAACAATCCATCTGTGATTAATTTCCTATCCCCAACGATCCATCTAATCTGATACAATCCCCACCCCCAATAATCCATTTTAGTGTGATACACTTCCTACCACCAACAATCCATCTAAGTGCAATACATTTCTTACCCCAAACAATCCGTCTAAGGGCCTCATCACGACTTGGGTGGTAACGCCAACGGTATTACTGCCGGCGGTATTAGCCCTACCGCTGAACTCCCCGGTGCTAATAGCGCTGGATCACGAGTTCGGCGGTAATGTCAAACCCCATTCCCCATTGAGCCCATTCGGGAATGCCCCATTCCCCATTGGGCTCAATGGGGAAATTTTGCGCTAATACCGCCGGCGGATTTCCCGCCGGCGGTAATAGCGTGAATTTTCGGCAGATTTCCCCCCAGCTCAGAGCTGGGGAGAAATCCGCCGAAGTCCTGCTTTGGCGGACCCTTAAATCCGGTGGTAATAGCGCTACTGCTGGATTTAAGGGTTACCGCCAAAATTCGTGATGAGGCCCAAAGTGTGATATACCTCCTACCCCCAAACATCCATCTAAGTGTAATACACTTATTTTCCACAATAATCCATTTAAGTTCAATACATTTCCTACCCCCAACAATCCATCTAATTATGATACATTTCCTACCCCCAATAATACATCTAAGTGTGATACATTCCCCACCCCCAACAATCCAGTGCAATACATGTTCGACCATCAACAATCCATCTAATTGAGATACATTTGATGTCAACAATCCATCTAAGTGCAAAACATTTCTTGGCCCCAACGATCCAATTAAGTGCGATACATTTCCTACCCCCAATAATCCATCTAAGTCTGATACAGTTTCTGCCCCCGAACAATCTGTCAAAGTGTGATACATTTCTTGTCCCCAACAATCCATCTAAGTGAGATACATTTCCCAGAGCTCTTTACTCATCCACCTCCAACTCCCCCAGGGTCAGCCGCTTCTCCAAGCAACGAGTTGATGGTATATCTCTTTCTTCAGGTGAGGTCTCCCTCTGGAACAGCCTCCGTGCCTCTCTGAAACTTGAGGTGAGCCATCTGCAGTTATGGAAGCACCTCAAGACCTTCCTCTGTGCTTCTGATTTCTCTCCTCCTCTCCCCTGCTGATCGTCAGGCTCAAACTGAAACTGCACTGGTTACCTGGCTACCCTCTTATCTCGTGCCGAGGTCCCCTCCCTGCCAGTTGCACACCTGCACTGCCCCCCTTGGCAACCCTTGCACTTGGGGGCAGTTTCTGTAATCCCTACAGCCCCCTACTATCACGTGACACCTGATGTCTGCACTTACCCTTGCCATATGCTGGCCGCACTTTGTTTTATAGTTTTTTATTTATTTTACTGCTATCCTTTGTACTGCGCTGCCCCTTCCCTTATCCCCCACACTTGTCCCCCAGCCCCCTCCCCAGCACTTGCGCGATCTCAATGTGACCTGGCCTAGTAAGATCGTTGTCTCTGTAATCCCTCTGTTTCCCACTCCCTTGCCTCGGCACGCCTTGAAACACTTGTGTATAGGCACATTATTAATGCCATATCATATAATATCACTCCCAACAATATATGTAAGTATGATACATTTCCTACCCCCTACAATTCACAAAGTGTGATACATTTCCAACGCCAACAATCCAAGTGCAGCGCCTTTTTTGTCCCCAACAACCCATCCAAGTGCAATACATTTCCCACCCCAATAATCCATATAAGTGTGATAAATTTCGTGCCCCCAACAGTCCATCTAAGTGTGACACATTTCCTACGCCAATCAATCCAAGTGAGATACATTTCCTACCCAGATAATCCATCGAAGAGCAATACATTTCCCAGCCCCAACAATCCATCTAATTGAGATACATTTCTTTTCCCCAGCAATCCATCTAAGCGCAGTACATGTTCTACCACCAGCAGTCCATCTAATTGCAATACATTTCTTGTTCCCAACAATCCATCTAAATTCAAAACATTTCCCACCCCATCAATCCATCTAATTGTGATACATTTGATGCCAATAATCCATGTAAGTGCAAAACATTTCTTGTCCCCAATTATCCATTTAAGTGTGATAAATTTCCTACCTCCAATAATCCATCTAAGTCTGATAGAGTTTCCACCCCCAAACAATGCATCAAAGTGCGATACATTCCACAACAACAATCCATCTAAGGACAATACATTTCCCAGAGCTCTTCACGCATCCACCTCTAACTCCCTCAGGGTCAGTCGCTTCTTCAAGCAACAAGTTTGTAGTAGATCTCTTTCTTCAGGTGAGGTCTCCCTCTGGAACAGCCTCCCTGCCTCTCTGAAACTTTAGGAGAACCATCCCCGTTTCTGGAAGCACCTCAAGACCTTCCTCTTTGCTTCTGATTTCTCTCCTCCTCTCCCCTGCTGATCGTCAGGCTGAAACTGAAACTGCACTGGTTACCTGGCTACCCTTTGATCTCGGGCCGAGGTCCACTCCCCTCCAGTTGCACACCTGCACTGCGCCCCCTGGCAACCCTTGCACTTGGGGGCAGTTTCTGTAATCCCTACAGCCCACTACTAGCACATGACACCTGATGTCTGCACTTACCCTTGCACTTGTCATATGCTGGCTGCACTTTTTGTTTATAGTTTTTTTATTTATTTTACTGTTATCCTTTGTACTGCACTGCCCCTTCCCTTATCCCCCACACTTGTCCCCCGGGCCCCTCCCCAGCACATGCATGATCTCAATGTGACCTGGCCTAGTAAGATCGTTGTCTCTGTAATCCCTCTGTTTCCCTCACCCTTGCCATGTCACGCCTTGAAACACTTGTGTATAGGCACATTATTAATGCCATATCATATAATATCACCCTCAACAATATATGTAAGTATGATACATTTCCTACCCCCAACAATTCAAAAAGTGTGATACATTTCCAACGCCAACAATCCATCTAAGTGCAGCGCCTTTTTTGTCCCCAACAAACCATCTAAGTGTGATACATGTCCTACCCCCAATAATCCATCTAAGCGCTATACATTTCCAACCCACAACAATCCATCTAAGTGTGATACATTTCTTGTCCATAAAAATCCATCAAAGTCCAATACATTTTCCACAATCAGCAATCCATCTAAGTGCAATAACTTTCTTGTCCCCAACTATCCATCCAAGTGCAATACATTACCTACCCCAATAATCCACATAGGTGTGATAGATTGTGTGCCCCCAACAGTCCATCTAAGTGTGACACATTTCCTACGCCAATCAATCCAAGTGAGATACATTTCCTACCCCCGATAATCCATTTAAGAGCATTACATTTCCCAGCCCCAACAATCCAACGAAGTGCGATACATTTCTTTCCCCCAGCAATCCATCTAAGTGCAATACATTTTCCACCACCAGCAATCCATCTACGTGCGATAAATTTCTTGTCCCCAACATCCATCGAAGTGCAATACATTTCCCACACCCACAATCCATCTAAGTGCGATACATTTCTTGTCCCCAACAATCCATCAAAGTGCAATACATTTTCCACCACCAGCAATCCATCTAAGTGTGATACATTTCTTGTCCCCAACAATCCATCAAAGTCCAATATATTTTCCACAACCAGCAATCCATCTAAGTGCAATACATTTCTTGTCCCCAACAATCCATCAAAGTGCAATACATTTTCCACCACCAGCAATCCATCTAAGTGTGATACATTTCTTGTCCCCAACAATCCATCAAAGTCCAATACATTTTCCACAACCAGCAATCCATCTAAGTGCAATACATTTCTTGTCCCCAACAATCCAATCCATCCAAGTGCAATACATTTCCAACCCCAATAATACATATATGTGTGATAAATATCGTATCCCCTACAGTCCATCTTAGTTCGACACATTTCCTACGCCAATCAATCCAAGTGTGATACATTTCCTACCCCCGATAATCCATCTGAGAGCAATACATTTTCCAGCCCCAACAATTCATCTAAGTGGAATACATTTCTTGCCCCCAACAATCCATCAAAGTCCAATATATTTTCCACAACCAGCAATCCATCTAAGTGCAATACATTTCTTCTCCCCAGCAATCCATCCAAGTGCAATACATTTCCCACCCCAATAATCCATATAAGTGTGATATATTTCGTACACCCAACAGTCCATCTAAGTGTGGCACATTTCCTACGCCAATCAATCCAAGTGTGATACATTTCCTACCCCCAATAAACCATCTAAGAGCAATACATTTCTTGCCCCCAGCAATCCATGTAAGTGCAATACATTTTCCACCACCATCAATCCATCGAAGTGCGATACATTTCTTGTCCCCAAAAATCCATCAAAGTCCTTTACATTTTCCACAACCACAATCCATCTAAGTGCAATACATTTCTTGTCCCCAACAATCCATCCAAGTGCAATACATTTCCCACCCCAATAATCCATATGAGTGTGATAAATTTCGTACACCCAACAGTCCATCTAGGTGCGACAAATATCCTATGCGATTCAATCCAAGTGTGATACATTTCCTACCCCCGATAATCCATCTAATTGCAATACATTTCTTGTCCCCAACAATCCATCTAAATTCAAAACATTTCCCATCCCAACAATCCATCTAAGTGGGATACATTTATTGCCCCCAGCCAGCAAACTAATTCTCATACATGTCTTGTCCCCAACAATCCATATAAGTGTGATACATTTCCCATGCTAAACAATCCATTTAAGTGTGATTCATTTCTTGTCACCAAGAGAGGCCACTATCCAGTGGCAACTGATCTTCCCCTTGGGTGACGCAACAGTTTGGGGCGAAAATAACTAGTACTATCACAAAGGAAAGGTACTGGTGCGTCAGGGATTGGCCCTGTTGGGTTTGAATTGTTTTAAAGTAATTACCTGGTCCAATCATGTTTAACCATATAGGTTAAGACTTCTACATATAGTTATATATAACAAAAAGACACCTTGTGAGTCCCAAGTTTTCAAAACAGTAGAGTGATATTATTAAGAATACCATCGTCAAGGACACAAAAGAATCAATGAATACACATTTAACATGTTGTAATTACAAGCAAGTGTTTACATATATTGTGAAAAAGAACAAAAAGCAAAACAGTTTTTGTTATATACACACTGAAGCCCAACATAGGGGGGCATATTAAATTGACAAACAAGTACATATTCTTAAAAGTGAATAAAAAATACCTGAAATCAAAATCAAAAGATTTGTTAAAGAAGAAGGAGAAAACTAGAAAGTAAAACTAAACATGAACAAAAGTATATGTCATATACATGTTTAGTTTCTCCGTTAGGTCAAAAATAAAACTTCATTGTAAGATCAATTTAATGTTTCTAACTAGGTTGTTACCTCACAACAAAGTAAGAGGCAAAAAGAAAAGAACAATTTTTTATAAACGGAAAGTACATTCTTGTGTTAAACTAAGGTAGAGCCCCAAGGTAGGAATTGTTCTAAGTTGGGGTTGGGTCTGCCAACGCAGAAGGGGGAAGTCGGGAGGAGCCTAAAATGGTCTTCCTTTGGGAGGTGGACTGTCAGTGGTCCGAGGTCCAAATTAGATGGAATAATCTGTAAGGGCCTCCATTCCCCTCTTTAACAGCAATGCGTTTCGGCGATTGTAGACATATAAATTTTTCTCTTCACATCAGAAGAGAGCACTGCACCTTCATCAGGGCAGTGGGTAGCAGGACCCTGTGTTGTAAGAAGAAGAGGAGCAATAAATGAAGAGGTGCTGAAAAGGAAACAGCAAAATAGAGGGGGAAGGTATATCTCTCATGGTGTCGATTCTAATATACAAAGTTTAAAATGTACAATAGCGTGATTGCATAGTTGCAGATCAATGAACATGGTCATGCCTACAAACAAACTCTCGGCCATGTATGAAATCCCAAGTGCGGGGATAATCATGCTGAGTACAGATAGAATCCCAGGGAATTGATAATCATGGTATGGGGTCCCCTTCTAGAAAATCAGCATGGGTCCCAGGACAGGAGACGCGCGCCCACCATCCCCAACTGGAGAAAGAACACAGTGGAAATGGGAGGGAGTGAGAGATGGGGAGCCTAATAAGAAGAGAGGTGGTAGTCCAACGTTTAGTATAAACCACTGACCTGTAATAGTAGAGAAACCCGCGTGTGAACGTGGAGTTCTTCGAGTACGTGGTAGATTCAAAGTCCCCGTGCAGGGGAGAGGATGCACTGGTTGGACGTCATAAGAATCGGCATCCAAACTGACTGCGTCTGAAAACAATGTATGAATAAATATATGGCAATTGTTGAGTTGTGCAAGTAAACTTTGTAAAGAAATCAGTGCATTATGTATGTGGCTCATAGGCAACCCACATTATATTGACCTGTATCATGGCCACTAACGACTATGTACAGTGGCAGTGAAAATATCATGAAGAGATAAGGAAGTACCTGTGCTCCGTCAGCTGAGGGTTAACTGATAATAGAAGTAGTCTGGACGAAAAATTATATCCTGTCCCGTGGTCTGAGTAGGAGCCGGAGATGAATGATCTATTCAGTCATATCCCAGTGACGTGTTCACAGTGTGCTCTGTCAGCGCAATAAAATGGAAGAGGTGAGGGGAAAATAAATGAATAAATTAATCCTCTCTTGCAGAAACCTGTGTATGCGAACGGTGCAAGCCATAAAAAGTACGCCAGAAAAAGAAAAGACTGCTTGCCTGGTTAGCCGGAAATCGAAGCTCCGTATGATGTTGGAGAGTGAGATGGACCAAGCCTCTGCAGCGCCGGGTATCGAGGGATGCCACTCGAGAGTACAAAAAAAATGCAGAAGCATTTTAGATCGTCACCATGGTGATGACGTTGCGTGCGAGGGCTGGGTGCAAACCCTGGTACCTGATTGGTGTAAAGTGACCAATGGGAGGCACCAGGACTGAAAGATACGTAGAGGAGTATCTCCAGGGAATGGGGAAAGAATATGAAAAGAGACGAGATAGGCTGATGTGACACTGTGCCGTACTTCGTAAAGAATTCATCTTATCAAGGGGTGTTTGGAGCTCAGTATGTGATCTGCACGGTTCCTATCCGTGCCACTGAGCACCTTGATGGTTGCGAGTAAGAAGGTAGAAACAATAAGAAATAAAGAAGAGGCTGCGTAATGTTGTGAGGCAAAAGCGGGATTCCTGTCATGCAAAATGCATGGAAAGCCTAGATGTAAAGAAGTCACAATAAGTGGGTTCAAGGCACAATGTGTGTACACAATCAGTGCCCCCATTTCCTGGACCGGGGGTGGCAGAAGGGGGGGGCACAATGAAGACAATGGGGAGAGGTATGTGTATGAGCATTACAAGGGGAGTAGTGCTGATGGTGTGGGCATGACCCAAGGTATGTGAATCTAATCCATCAACCCCGGAGATGGGTCATGGATCGTGGGGGAGAGAAGGTTCAGTGGTATGCACAAGGGATTAGGAACCTCGTTAAAAGGGGGACTGCTCATTCAGACCATTTTCCAGAGAATCAAGTCTGTAAATCCAACTCTTTTCGAGTTCAAGGGGTCTGTTTTGTATGTTCTGGCCTGTTTGGATTTTTTCCAAGACCCACCAGAGAATGTCATCCGGTGTGTGGTGATTACTCAGAAAATGTGTGACCAAAGGTGAGGTAATGTTTTTGCACCGGATCCTGGATCGGTGTTCGGTAATCCGGGTACCTGCATTGCGCATTGTTTGGCCCACGTAACGGAGGCCACAAGGGCACTCAATGCAGTATATTACTTGACTGCTTTTGCAGTTGGACTGATTCTTAAGGACCCATTGTCTGTCGCCAATAGCAAATGATTGTATTTTCTTGGTGAATTTACATACCGAGCATGTGCCACATGGGTAGTGGCCGGTAACTTTCCGTAGGTTCCAAAGACCTGTGCGTGGGGGATCTCGGACAAAGGAGGAGTGAACCAAATGTTCCTTAATGTTCCTCGCTCTCTTAAAGGCAAACCGAGGTATGGGTTCGTCTGTAAATTGTAATCTTGACAATGGGCCAGTATTTTCGAATCACTTTTTTAATATCGAAGGTGTTAGGGCCATGTGTGATCACACAGGTTAATCTTTCTTCTTTCTGTTGATTGGTCTCCATCCTGGGTGTCAAAAGTGAGTCCCTATTGGTAAATCTGGCCCTCTTGGTTGCGTTGGTCACCAGTCTTTTTGGATATCGGCGTGTGTGCAGCCGTATGCCCAATGCATTTGCATTTTCATAAAAATTGTCCAAGGATGTGCAGTTTCTTCTGATCCTCAGAAGTTGGCCATACGACAGGTTCTGTTTAATGTGTTGAGGGTGGTCCCTTTGATAATGCAGGAGGGTGTATCGATCCATAGTTTTCCTGAAAAGATTTCATAAAAGTTTGTTTTCCAGACACAAGATTTTCAGGTCCAAGAAGTGTATCTGTACATTACTGCATTCCATTGAAAATTGAATATTGTTGTTACATGTGTTAAGCCAATCTAGGAACTGTTTAAGGGATGTCTCATCACCTGTCCAGATAAAGATAATATCGTCAACGTAACGATGCCTGTGAAGAATTTTGGAGCTCCATTGATTCATTTGATAATATATAAACTGATCCTCAAATGAGGCCATATATAGAATAGCTAAACTGGGTGCGAATGTCGCTCCCATTGCTGTACCCTTGACCTGTAGATAAAACTGATTGTCGAAGGTGAAAAAGTTTTTGCATAAAGCAAAAGTGGCCAATTCATAATGAATTCTGGTGGTAGCCGGTGTGCTCTTGTTCAGCATATTCCCGGGTCAGGTGCTTGTATATACAATCTATTGCTGCAACCTGTGGGATAGATGTATATAATGCCTTAATGTCCATTGTTACTAAGAGTTGCTGTTTGCAGTCAAATCGCAGATTTTCAAATATCTGAATGGTATGCATTGTGTCCCGGAGGTACAATTTTGTTTTGATACTTAAAGGTTTAAGGAAGTAATCAATGAAAAGACCGATTGGTTCCAAAATTGAACCACATCCAGAGACAACCGGTCTCCCTGGTGGGTCCTATATGTTTTTATGGATCTTGGGGAGAGTGTATTAACAAGGTGTGCGATTAGAAGATGTTGTCAGGAAAGTAGCTTCCTTATCAGATATCCAATTCCTTTCCAGAGCATAGGTAACCATTTCAGAAATTTCTGTTTTCATTTCTTTGGTTGGGTCCTTCCTAAGGGCCCGATAGCTGATGCCATCATTAAGTAAGACCATGATCATATGAGTGTATTGATTATTCGTCATGAGGACGATGCCGCCCCCTTTGTCGGCCGGTTTTATCACTAAATCCCGATTGTTGGATAAATCTGTTAGGGCTTGCGTCTCGCCCCTGGTTATGTTCTGGTGTAATATATTCTTATTTTTCTTCATTTGTCTGATGTCTCTGAGAACACACCTCTCGAAGTTGAGTAAGTCATCGGGTACCTGGTTGTCCATGGGTGTAAAAGGTGACTGTGGATGTAAGCCCGTATCTGGATTAATCTCTTGTTCATTGTGATCTTGAAAAAATATTCAGAGTCTTAGATTGCGGAAAAATTGACGTATTTCCGCCTTCGTCTCGTACCAGTCTGGATCGCTGGTTGGCACAAAGGAAAGACCCTTGGTCAAAAGAGAGATTTGACACGGTGAGAGGTCAAAATTGGCCAGATTTCTTGTCCCAACCATCCATCAAAGTGTGATACATTTCTTGTCCCCAAAAATCCATCTTAGTGTGATACATTTCCTACCCCCAATAATCCATCTAAGTGCGATACATTTCTTGACCCCAACAATCCATCTAAGTATGATACATTTCCTACCCCAAATGATCCATCTAAGTGCGATACATTCCCCACCCACAACAATCCATCTAAGTGTGATACATTCTTGGGCCCCACAATTCATCGAAGTGTGATACATTTCCTACAGGCAATAATGCATCTAAGTGCTATACATTTATTGTCCCCAACAATCCATCTAAGTGTGTTACAGTTCGAGGGTTTGTGCCACACAGAGCACATACAGGGACACATGCTTCTATCTGGAGCCCTCATAAGAAGCTGCAGACCCTCTTTTGCCACAGAATATGGCGCTTTTCGGCTCAGTTCCATAGGCGTTGGACATTGCCATGGAAATGGGCCATCGCTACCGTCTTCCGCATGGAGCCCGGACTGCATTTCCCATCTCGCCCCATCACGTGTCTGTGGTATCCAATGCTCGGCCACTGCCTCGCTTTCGATATGATGAAACCACTTTGCTTCCAAGTGAAGTTGATTCCTGTGTTCTGAAGTTACGTCTTCATTTTCTGATCGAATCCTGTGTACCGAACCTTCTGCTTGTTCTACGGACTTCCGTCAAGTCACGTCCTTGATACCTGTGAACGCCTGTGTACTGACTCCTCCGTCTGCCATCGGATTGTTTCTGGTTGCGTTCTGTTGGAACTTTGAACGCCTGTGTATCAACTCCTCCTTCTGCCTACAGACTGCTTTTGGCTACGCGCCTTTGGGATTACAAATCTC